>NC_050069.1:80122928-80722928 GCF_009764565.3 Dermochelys coriacea
ACACATTATATGGTGTCTGTTTCACAGCTATGAACCAGATCCTCAGCCCTCTGGCTAGCTGCATTGTGCTACTCAGACTGTATAAGGTAGCCAGTAATCTGCTCCAACAGAACAATGGAGGATTCTCCAGTGGAGAATTTCCAGGCAATGTAAAGAGATAGCGGACTCTATTCTGCCCAATCAGGGTAGGGGGCATGTCAGGGATAGGTGGGGGATTCAGGGGTGTGTGGCCAAAGTGTGGCCAAAGCACCTGGTGATCCCTGACTAGTGAAATAATCCCAGTCCTGCCAGTGTAATTTAGGCAAGAATGATCCCAGCTTTGGGCAGAAATATTGCTTAGATACCTTTCCTCCCCCATCCCCCATTGAATCCTAGTTTTTTGAACTGAATTTTTTTTAATGAGGCTTTTTAAGTATTGCCAAAGTGTAAGAACAAAACAGACTCTGAAGTGCTTTCTCTGAGTATGTCTACATTGCAGTGTAACCCAAGGGTTCGTGGGACTTGAGTCAGCTGACCCTGGGTTTGAGCATCCAGCATTTGTATTTTAACCCTATGTCAAGGCTTTTCTAACCCACGCTTGAACCATCCATATTGCAGTGAGCAGTCCTGAGTCAAAATAACCATATCCCAGACTCCCTAATGCGCTCCACCCTGAAATGTGGCTGCTCTCGCCCTAGAACTGTGGTGCACGGTGTAAAACCTTTGCGGCCCCCTCCCCATGGAAGCAGTTTGTGTTTCAAAAGACTTGATCAGTTCGCTCTCCATTGCAAACCCAGAAGGTTCGCTGACAGTGTGCTTACAGATTGGTGATCAAAGGAGAATGGGTTAACACTGACCCGAGTTGCTGCTGCCTGCAAGAGGGGGTGTGGCTTCCATTCTCAATAGAGTGGAATGCAGATTTCTGGGACAGAAGGGACTAAGGAAGTTGTCCCATGGAATTGTGGGATACTTCCGGCTGATTCCCAGGACCACAGTCAAGCGGGGCTGTGTCTACGCTGAAAAGCAAAAGGGCTCAGATCCTGGGTCCTGGCTTACCTCGAGCTCAGACCTTCCGGCCCTGTAAGGTCCTGGGACCCTGTGTCCAAGCCCTGGGTTAGTGCAATTGCAGTGTAGACACAAAGGGGGAGGTAGGCTTGAGCCCAGGCTCAAGCATGGGCTTACATTGTAGTGTAGACAGTGGTAAGCTGGAGCCGGCTCTCACTGGTTCGCGCGAACTGGTGGTTGACTTTTGAACCAGTTTTAGAACCAGTTGTTAACCAGCTTCCCTGCAGGGGGCGCTGAGGTCTTGATTGGCTCCGGCTGGGAAGTGATGTAATTCCTCCTCCGGCTGCCGGGGGCGCTGCGCTGTGGGAGTCATGTGGGCTGCCACCTGGCCCTGGGCACAAGCCCTGTTGCTGCTGCTGCTCCCCTGGCCCTGGTGGGTCCCCGGCTGCATCCGGCTGCTCTCCCCGTGAGCACCCAACAACCCTCCCGCAGCCAGCCCCTACCTCCAGCCACTACCCCCCCGCACCCGTTCTCTGCCTGCAGCCAGCCCCTGCCTCCAGCCACCCCCACCCTGCCCTGCCTGCAGCCAGCCCATCTCCAGCCACCCCTGCACCCCCTGCCTGCAACCAGTCCCTGCCGCAAGCACCACCTGCCCTGCCGGCAGCCAGCCCCTGCCTCCAACCCCCGCCACATCCCCTCCCCTGCCTCCAGCCAGCCCCGCACCCTCTGCCCTGCCTCCAGCCTCGCCGCACCTCTGCCCACAGCCAGCCCCTGCCTCCAGCCCCGCCGCACCCCTTCCCCTGCCTCCAGCCCCTGTCTCCAGCCACCCCCTGCCCTGCCTCCAGCCACCCCCGAACCCCTGCCTGCAGCCAGCCCTTGTCTCCAGCCACCCCCTGCCCTGCCTCCAGCCACCCCCAAACCCCCTGCCTGCAGCAGCCCGTCTCCAGCCAGCCCTGCACCCCCCCTGCCCTGCCTGCAGCCAGCCCCTACCTCCAGTCAGCCCCTGCTGTACCCCCTGCCTGCAGCCCGCCCATCTCCAGCCACTCCCGCACCCCCGCCCTGCCCGCAGCCAGCCCCTGCCGCACACACCCCCTGCCCTGCCTCCAGCCCGCCCTGCACCCCCTGCCTGCAGCCAGCCCCTGCCCACCCCCTGCCCTATATCCAGCCAACCTCTGCCACACACACCCCCTGCCCAGCCTGCCCCTATCTCCAGCCAGCCCCACACCCCCTTGCCTCCAGCCAACCCCGCACCCTCCTGTCTCCAGCCAGCTCCACACTCCCTGCCCTGCCCGCAGCCAGGCCTGCACCCCCTGCCTCCAGCTAGCCCTGCCCCACGCCCCTGTCTGCAGCTGGCCCCATGTCCACTGGTGCCCTGCAGTTCCCAGGGCAGTAACCCTGCACACCTGCTTCAATGAGGGGGGCAGGGAGCAGCTGGGACCCACACGTGTGCACACCCTAAGGTGACCAGACAGCAAGTGTGAAAAATCAGGACAGGGGTTGGGGGGGTAATAGGAGCCTATATAAAAAAAAGACCCCAAAATCGGAACTGTCCCTATAAAATCAGGACATCTGGTCACCCTAGCACACCCCCAGGGAGTGGCGGAGACCCACACATGTGAAACAGAGCTCATCTCTAGTTCAGGCCCATCTTTTTAAAAAAGGGTTAACATGCATCCATATTTTCCCGGACAGGTCAGGCTTTTTGGTTCTTAAATCGCCATCTGCTCCAAAAGACGGACATATGATAACCCTGTTGGTACAAAAAATACATACTGGGGCACATCCCTTAAATCAGAACTTTTTATAGGGAACTGGTTGTTAAGATTTTGGCAGCTCATCACTGAGTGTAGATGTACCCTCAGGGGCAGGTATGAGCCACCCAGGTCTAGGTGGATCTAGGGATCCAGCCCCTATTTCTATATCAATGTTTCTTTAAGACTTTCTTCACTGGATGGTGTACATCCACTTTGACCACTTTCCCCCCGCCCCAAATTGTGTATTCATTCTACACAATGGAGTTATACTAAGGATGGAGGTAGGTAGGTCCCACACTGGCAATGAGGCAGTTAAGGAGACCCTGTGACCCACTTGACACTGCCCTGATACCCCTGACATTTGCTGCAGGTGTGGAAGGGGAGTTAAAAGGTGGAGGCCTAGCCTGGCCAGGAAGGAAAGCAGTAGAACTGCTTCTCTTGAGGGGAGAGAAGCCTGCTTATAGCCCCAAGACTGAGCTAGCTAGCTAGCTAGCTAGCTAGCTTGCTGGCTGGCTGGCTGGAGATGCCTCTGCTAGAAGGGACAACCAAACTCTGGAGGATTGGCAGAAGTGTGGACTGTTTAAACACATTCCCTGAATGGAGGGGTAGGGGGTCTGTTGAAGGTTCTTTGGATTACCCTTCTCATAAATATAAAGAGAAGGGTAACCACCTTTCTGTATACAGTGCTATAAAATCCCTCCTAGCCAGAGGCAACATCCTGTTACCTGTAAAGGGTTAAGAAGCTCAGCTAACCTGGCTGGCACCTGACACAAAGGACCAATAAGGGAACAAGATACTTTCAAATCTTGAGCTGGGGAAAGGCTTTTGTTTGTGCTCTTTGTTTACGTGGTTCTTCTCTCTTGGGACTGAGGCCAGACAGAAATCCATCTTCTCCAACCCATCCTAATCCAAGTCTCCAATATTGCAACCAGTATAGGTAAACCAAGCAAGGCAGATTAGTTTATCTTTTATTTTATGTGAATTTTCCCTGTGTTAAGAGGGAGGTTTATTCCTGTTTTCTGTAACTTTAAGGTTTTGCCCAGAGGGGGATCCTCTGTGTTTTGAATCTGAATACCCTGTAAAGTATTTTCCATCCAGATTTTATAGAGATGATTATTTTACCTTTTCTTTAATTAAAATTCTTCTTTTAAGAACCTGATTGATTTTTCATTGTTCTTAAGATCCAAGGGTTTGGGTCTGTGTTCACCTGTACAAATTGGTGAGGATTATTATCAAGCCTTCCCCATGAAAGGGGGTGTGTAGGGCTTGGGGGGATATTTTGGGGAAAGACATCTCCAAGTGGTCTTTTTCCCTGTTCTTTGTTTAAAACGCTTGGTGGTGGCAGCATACTGTTCAAGGCCAAGGCAAAGTCTGTACTTTGGGGAGGATTTTAACCTAAGCTGGTAAGAATAAGCATAGGGGGTCTTTCATGCGGCTTCCCATATGTGTACCCTAGAGTTCTGAGTGGGGAAGGAACCCTGACAGCCCTCCTTTCAGGGGTGGGGGTTTGTTTGTTTGTTTGTCTGTTCTTGATTTCCTTTTGGGCCTTAATACCCCAGAGGAAGTAGGACTGAAGTGGATCTTGGCCCACTACCTCAGACCACACAGGGACAGAACCATACCAGTGGAGAGCTGCTGCTAGGTGGGTCATGCTCTGACAGGCCACAAGGGGCACCACAGTGGAAATCCAGTCACACATGGTAATGGTGTAATATGGACTTCCTTTTATTTTGTGCCACATGAAACATTGTTTGTCTTTTCAGACACTATTAAACACTTGTAAAAAAAGAAAACTACCAAGTATGTTCTGGTTTCAGAGTGGTAGCTGTGTTAATCTGTATCAGCAAAAACTACAAGGAGTACTTGTGGCACCTTAAAGGCTAACAAATTTATTTGTGTATAAGCTTTTGTTGGCTAAAATCCACTTCATCAGATGCATGGAGTGGAAAATACAGTTGAATATATATGTATATATATCTTCCTACTGTATTTTCCACTCCATGCATCTGATCAAGTGTGTACTATATTTCGTAAGTGATTTCATCACTAAAAATTGTATGATGCAGGTGGCTTAATGTATCTTGTACCCATTGGTCACTCCAATGAGCTAATCAGTAATACCAGCAAAATGTCACAGTCTCCTTCAAGCTTATGTCACCAAGTTGAGATCACTGCATAAATAAGCATCTAGTGGCCTTTATCTGTTAGAACTACTATCTCCAATGCTGCTGCATATGAAATACCATAGTGGCTAATAAAAGAAAACCATATCAGTACCATGACCTTCCAAACCAAAGTCTGGAGTTTTTCATTCCACCTTTCAGCTGGGTTTAAACTGGAACTCAGAGTTAGCCATAGCCATGGCTCCAGCTAAGCTGGTTTCTAATATAGTTTGACCAGCTACTGTGCAACACGTTATTGTGCTATAACTTATCTTTTAAGTATGGTTTTAAAAATGGATGGGCTGCATCCACCCATGATATAGACAGGGCCTTTGTTATCAAAACTCTGATTTACAATAAATGGAAAGAATTCAGACTTCATTTATTTAACTCCCTAAAGATGCACATCATGCATAAATTCACTCACTGTTCCTTCTACAACCTTGGCAGAGCTTATCTATTGAAGGAATGCTTTTGTGAGTTGTGGAAAGAGAGGAAAAGTGGTACAAAATGAATACACACCATTTGGGGGGGATTGTTGGTGTGGGAGGGCATCCAGCTTTAGGAGTGACCTCTCTGGGAAGTAATGTCAAGGAATCTCTCCCAAAATAAAGATTGCTTTCTTCAGAAACATTAATACAGCTCACTTTGCAACATCTGAGGCATCACTTATAGGTGAAAGAGTCTACATTTTATTTCCCAGGTGTTTGAATGATCTTTTTAATTTCTGTAATTCACAAAGTGAGTTAAAAAAAAAAGACTGACTACAAGTCTTTTGAAAGGCAAAAATCACTGTGCATTCAATAATCCCATTTTATTTAGTCATATTTCTACACATATCAGAATATGTCTAAATTCAGTGTTCCCTGGCTTGCCTCTATGGGAATTGCTAGCTACAGTGTTTGGCCTCAAGACGCATGAGCCTGAACACACTGGCAATACACTAGGTGCTTAGCACTACTGTCATCTTTGGAACTGTCTCAATATTGCTCCATTACTCAAGCACTTCATCCCTACCTAAATCAAGGCTGGTTGAGTTATCTGTAATTCAAATGTTCTTAACTATGCATACCTAATGTTCTAGCTTTATCTAGCTTAATGACATTATGAAAACATAGAACTATATCAAGATTTTTAAGTCATCAGTGATTCTCCATTTGTTTGTGCCTGTGATCTGGGGTACATCCATGCCAGCCCTAAAGGGGTTAAGATGGCTCAGAAGGGGCCAATTAACCATATAGCCTGCACCTGGGGGAGAGCCAGGGCTAGAAAGACTAACTGAAGATGAAACCCAGCTGGACAGGGCCAGGCTGGGCTTGTATAAAGCTGGGAAGTTTGCAACAGAAGAAGGGCTGTAGGGAGGAGCTCTGTAGTCGTTCCCAAGAAAGGAATGGTATAGACTACATACAAGGAGATGGTCTAGGTGAGGGATTCTACCTTGGACCACAGACTCTGGCAAGCAGCTGAGAAGGGGAGAGTGGTCATGGGGAGTGGAGGAAGCTCCAGTGGTAACCCAGAGGGTGAGCCACAAAATAGTGAAGAAAGAGCCTAGGGAAGCAACAACAGGGTCTGAGCTTAAGCAGACCATTGTTACTGCGCATAGGGTCCCTGGGCTGGAACCCAGAGTAATGGGTGGGCCTTGGTTTTCCTGTGTAATGTACAAGCACAATTATACGTCTTTTAAAATATTGACTAAATATTTTAAAAGATGTATAAAATATGACTAGCTAGCATATTACTAGGGCTATTAAACTAATGAAATTTAAAGGGTCAGATCTTCAGCTGATATAAATGGACATAGTCCAATTAACACTAGTGGAGCTATGCCAGCTGAAGATCTAGGCTGACGTTTCTATTTTCAGCTATCGTTTGCTTATATAAACATAACAGTTAATTTGGAACATATGGGAGGTATGTGTGCCTTTTTTTCCCTCTGGTTTCATAATTCTGAAACAGTTACACTGATTTTGTTAAAACTTTTTTTTTTTTTTTTAAATCCTTCAACTTGCGGCTGATATTATGTGTGACAGTGTCTTGCCTGTCTGATATGAATTGTGTTGTTAAAAAAATGGTAAGATTAATATTTAGTAGTCTGAAAGTTATGCCATGCAACACTTAACCTGCTTGAGAATAGGGGTTGTTTCCATTTTCATGGTAATAGGCCATTCTATCTCAAGAGATGTTGAAGGAAAACACGCTAATGGGTTTTTATGTGAACACCTGGCGGTCCAGTTTACGCAATGGAACTGGACCAGGAATTATCTGATTAAATGTAAATCAGTATTGTTCTGATCAACATAACTGGAAAAAAATGCAAAAAGCAAACATGGAACAATGGCAGATAATTGGTTTTACAACTTCCAGAATCCACAGGCTAGGGCATGTGGCTGCTATAGTGAGGATCTGGTGAGGCAACTCCATGTGGGGGTGACACTTGTGTTCTAGCAAAAGCAATTTGCATTTGGGTAATGAGAAGAAAAGCATGCATTACTGGACATGGACTCTAAAGTTGATGGATCCCCTCCATGAAAGGGCATTGAACTGGGAATTGCTTCATTTCAGATCAAAGGCAAAGGTGCACCAAGGGAGAAAAAGTGATATTTTACATACATACTCAGATATGAGATGCACACAAACTCCCAGAGATTGAAGCTTGGATGTTTAGACCAAAAATTTAATTTAAGTTTAGACTTAGCAACAGCTAAGTGAGACAGGACTTGACTGTATTTTAAGCTTAAACTTTAACCAAAGTTTTCAAACATGGGTCCTAGAATTAGGCACCCAGGTAAGTGGCTTGAATTAGTGTAGTAATGGGAACTAGGGTTGTTCTGCACAACTGACAACTGTGATACTCAGTGCCTTTGAAAATCACTCCCTTTTTTCAGATGTTTAACGGGATTTAACTACCTAACTTTAGACACTGTAAACAAATTTTAAAAAGTTGGCTTTCATACCACTTGAAACGCCTTTTGCTGTGATTTTAGTTGAGTCAAATGTATCTGTCTACTGCAGTGGTTCTCAAACCTCATTGCACCACAACCACCTTCTGACAACAAAAATTACTTATGACCCCAGGTAGGGGGGAGGGGCACTCAGGGCGGAGCCCGAGCCCTTCGGCCCCAGTGAGTCTAATGCCGGCCCTGGTGACCCCATTAAAATGGAGTTGTGAACCTCCTGATTCTCAGTTTGGTCTACTGTGCTTGCATTCTATGTGACTTTTATTGTGATTTTTTGGTTTTACCTTTGTCTACCCTATGGCAAATAAACGTTGCTTTTATTGAAGATAACTGGAATTGGGTGTGAAGACTTACATTAGAATTACTCACTGGCGGGTGACTGGGTGTAAAAGGAGATGCTTCCTGCTCCCTTCCTCCCCCATTTACAACCTCTGCTATTAGGGTGTAGTGGATTGTTGGTTATTCCTGAGTCATTTCATGATAACAGACAAGATAAACAACTTTGGAAGAACTTGGATCCTATTTCTGTCTTTTGTTCATCCTTCTCAGCCCTTCTGGGGGTTCTCAGCAGCAGATTTTAAAAAAAAAATCTCATGAATTATGGGGCTTCCCTAAATCAGAGGCAACATTTATATCTATCCCCTTTATCCAGGGAACCGTGGAGTGCACAAAATTCAAAGACAACATCCAGCTGGATAAAAATTAGTTTAAGGTTTGGCCTGAGGTCTGAACCAATTTTTCCTCATTTGCCCACCAAACCAAGCTGCTCATCGCTAATTTTTTTTAAAAATGTTATATACTCCCCAAATAGCGTGGTGTATATTTTCCTGCTACTAAAGGCTTTGTTGATACTTAATATTCAGATAGGAAATTTAGAAGGCAGAGTCTCTGTCTTACAACTATTCCCCCCCAAAAGGACCTGTTTCTAAACAACTCGGCTTTGTTTTTGCTTAACTCCTTCCTGAGAGGCATAGGAGTGGGACAACATCACGTAGAAGCACAAATTCTTGTGAGAACAATCCACAAATTCCGAGGATGCAGCATCTCCCAGCCTATTTCCCATAGATTTTTATTGTGTTCTTCAGAATGTAAGCTTTCATTTAAAAATGTTATTTCCAGCCCCACTGGGTCTTATTCTTTTTATGTAAATAAATATATATATTATTCCCATCATATCTGGGTGTATTACAAAAAATTTAAACAAACTTTTGCCAACAATGGGTGCATATGACACTCAGCTCTGACTCTTTCACTTCACAGTTCCCAACCCCATTCCACTACACCCTCAAATTATGGAAAAACCAGAGAGTACATGTATGTTACACATATCAAAAAACAAATCAATGTGAGGTTCCATTAGACTGCAAGAGGGAATAAATTACATAGTCAAGTGTCCTGCATTGGAGAAAACCTGCCATTCTCCCTCAGAGCTCAACCACTGAGGCAGTCAGCAAGAACAGTCTGGATGGGAGAGAAAGCAGTCAGTAGTAGCAGGTATTGTGAAACCCATTGCTGGGGTTAAAACACCAGCAGACACTAATGCCTTATTGCCCCCTAAAGCTCCCACTGTTGCTAGTGAAACTGAACCAGTGCTTGAACCATTAGAAATGCTTGGCTAAATAGCCTAGTGTAGGCAAGGCCACCAGAATGAAACCATAGCACCGAAAGAGGTGCAAATTTCCTCTGTGTTAATAGAATGTCAACTCTTAAGTCTAATCATGACCACTTGCATACCAATAGTATCCTTCTCAGTGCTCATAGTTTTACTAGAGAGTGTCAGCTTTTTAACTGTAAAAAGAAAAGGAGTACTTGTGGCACCTTAGAGACTAACAAATTTATTAGAGCATAAGCTTTCGTGAGCTACAGCTCACTTCATCGGATGCATACAGTGGAAAATATAGTGGGGAGATTTTATATACACATTGTTTCATGTTCTCTGTGTATATGAAATCTCCCCACTGTATTTTCCACTATATGTGAGTCTCTAAGGTGCCACAAGTCCTCCTTTTCTTTTTACAGATACAGACTAACACGGCTGCTACTCTGAAACCAGTTTTTTAACTGGCTCAGTGAGATGCATCCATGAGTTCCACTGTCCTATCTGCAGACTTAGAGTGCATAAGTAGTCCAAAATCCTATTCGATATTGTTGGGAGTAGTTATAGAAACAAAAATTGTACTACAGTCCTTTAATACAAGGGCATGCATGGTGTCACATGGCTATGGTTTAAGAAATGCTGAGAGTTTGACTGAGCAGCTTGCAGATTTCTATTAAAGTTGATCCAGCACCAATACAAAAACTTCAGTGTGGGTGTGATGGGGTGAACTCACCCCGCACTGGACGGGGAAGGGTTAACTCCTCACTGTGGGTAGAGGAAGCCATGCCCCCACGTCCCTACCAGGCATGCTCCAAGTGTAGCAGAAGAGGGAGCAGCCCAGCTCAGTTGGGGCTGACCACTGGAGAGGGAGGACGCTTCTTGCTGGCTCCTGCCCAGGAACCACTGGCGCCCTGGACCGTGGAAGCCAGAGGCGCTGAGACACACACGGACACCCAGCTACCTGTGGACACCCCGGGGAGGTCTGAGCTACAGGGAGTTGCACCAGCTGAAGAACCCAGAGACCCCAAAGATGCACAGGTCACAAACTGGAGTGACAGGGTAGGAAGTAGCCCAGGAGGGGACCAACCATTGTCTCGAGGCCGATCAGGGTGTTGCGGACTGATCCCCACTGATGCAGTGGCGGACTCACTCACCATGGCAAGGGCCCTGGGCTGGGACCCGGTGGAGCAGGGAGGGCCCAGGTCCTCCTATCTGGCTGCCACCGCCGCCCCCCCCCCCCCCCCGGCAGACACTTGACCATACAGCCCTGCTCGGAGGACAAGTTTATTGACTCCGGCAGCTAGGCCATAGAATCCTGCCCAGAGGGCAACTTTATTGATTCTTGCCACTAGGCTGTGCAATCCCGCCAAGAGGATGACTTTATTGACTTCAGCTGCTAGGCCCTATAGCCCCACCCAGAGGGCTACCCTATTGACTCTGGCTGCTAGACCATACAGCCACACCCAAAAGGTCCCCTATTGGCTCCAATTGCTAGGCCATACAGCCCCGTCCAGAGGGTGACTTTATTGACTCTGGCCGCTAGGTCACACAGCCATGCCTGGAGGCGTATCTCCATTGACGCTGGCAGCTAGGCCATACAGCCATGCCCAGAAGGTGACCCTATGGGCTCCAGCCGCTAGGCCATACAGCCCCACCCAGAGGGCAACTTTATGGACTCTGGCTGCTAGGCCATACAGCTATGCCTGGAGGGTATCTCCATCAACTCAGGCTGCTAGACCTGGCTGCTGGCGAATCCAGTGGATCATTAATGATTCTGGCCAATAGGCCTTATTGCCCTGTAGACCCAGGGTATCTCTATTGACTTTGGCCATCGGGTCTTACTGCCTTGCAAACCACGGGGTACCCTATGGACTCTGGCCACTAGGCCTTACTGCCCGGCAGAGAAGAGCTAGCCCATGGACGTGGGTCACATGGCCCTATTACCCAGTGGAGCAAGGTGATTCCATAGACTCCAGCCAATGGGCCGTAAAACCCTGTGGATCAGGGCGTCTCTATGGACTCCTTCCCTTGGGTCTCACGGCCTGGAGACCGAGGGCAGCTTGAACGACAGAGTGAACTAACTCTGCACAGGATGGGATCTCTCCCACCCCATCTCAGTGGGATGTTAGTTAATCATTTTAAATCCCCCTACTTATGTCTTGAAATTATATTAAAATATAATCATAAGGCTCTAACAACACACACACACACACACATACTAAACTTCACAGACTTTGAAGTCTAATGCTTCTCCCATCCTATTCTAATTTCGTTTGAAAGTACTTTAACTTCAATTTAGCTTCCAGTAATAGAATTTTGTGGAAGCACATAATGTCCATATCTGTAAATCTTTATTTTTTTAATGCTTATGTTCTTCCCAGATTCAACACTGTTACTTCTAACATACTTCTGGTGTTATGGAGGGCAGCCACTAACTTAGAAAATATAACAGTGGTGTAAGTGGTATTATCACATCCTTGGGAAAGAAAAACATAGTTGGTTAGAGTGTGGTCTTTTGGCATATTTTGAATGTTTAATATTGTGTGAAGGAGAGATTTGACTTACTACTTTTGTAAATTTAGGATTCATGCTTTTCCTGCATGAGTACTACTGAAACCGAACTTCAGGAATTGGGTCCCATAGTAAAAAAAAAAAAAAAAAAACCACCAACAAGGCATCATTGTATTAATCCTTCATTTTTTCATTAAAAATTGCTTCAATCTTCAGTTTTAAGAGGAAAAGCTTTAAGCCTTCCAGTTGTGTTCTTTTGGCTGAGCCTTATTACTCTGACAATATTTTACTCAGAAAATAGTTTCCCAGCATGTCTACAAGTGAAAAATTCTTCCTTCACCATGTCATTATGAAAAACTGTATCAAATCTTATTGATGCTGAACTTAGAAACAGCTAGCAGAAGAGTAGCATTTCTAGGGCAGTCTCTTTTGTCAGATGATAAAACAGAAGAGCCCAAAGTGGTAGAGGGTCCATGATCGGCTTGCTGATCTCAGCAGTTTCCTCTTATCAATCCAATATAACCATTAATTTTTGTACTTTAAAGAGTCATGAACTTACTATCTCCTAATTATGGAACTCTTTGCAGTTGGGAAGAGGAGCTCTATGGTGAGGCAAGATGCCAGCTGGAGCTGGCTAAGGAAAGTGCCATTCTTCCTGTAAGCAATAACATACTCAGTGGTGTGCATCTGTTAGCCAGTGTCAGCTCAACTTGGGGCCAGCCCCAATAGGAAAACTTTCAAAAATTCACAGCAGTGTAACTATAGCAATGTAATTCTATCAGTACAAACCCCAACTGTAGACATGGATGTAACTACATTGAAGTAGCCACACCAGTAAGAATTGTAGGGTCCTGGGTGTGTTGGGGTATATTTTAGGGCCCTGGATGCACTGTGGCTTGCATTTAATGATGAGTGCATAAATTTATATTCATAAATTTACATTTGTGAGACTTCAATTTTTGGACCTTTTGATTATTATCTGAATCCTAATACTATCGACAACATAAGCTGGAATTCTGTTCCATGTCACCTTCCCTCCCCCTCCCCCTCTCCCTCCACTCACCCAAAACATTCATCTGACTAGTTGTCCACGCTAGAGTATTTTCTTTAAATTACCCATCATTGCTATATCAGTGCAGTTCCACTAGTGGGAACACTAGTGTAGACAGATTTCTGGCGTTGTAACCATAGTTGCCAACTTTCACACAGTAAATAAGCACCCCAACTTTCACAATAAGCCAAAAATCAAGCTAATCCCATTTCAAAACCAGGCCAAAGCAAGCCAGTTCCTAAGAACCCCAACACTCTATGTGACTAGATCTTCCCGGTGTTTAGTCTGGGATTGTGGTGGACCCGCTGTGTACCCCTGACTCTCTCTCCCCGGCCCCTGCTTGCCCCTTGTCCCTGCTTGCTCCCCCCTTGCCCCTGCTTGCCGGGAGCCAATCAAAAAAAAAGAAGCAACAAGCTACAAGCCAAAAACTAGCCTACAAGTAACTCACAAGCCAATTACACCAAAAAACAAGCCCAATTTCTGAATTTTTTTTCACGGGTTTGGCATGTTTCTTTGTAACCACTGTGTAGACAACATTCTCATTAAAACCTTGGCAGTTCCTAGGGGTCTATTTACACTAGTGCTCCTACAGTTGCTACCTCCAACAAAAGAATCTAGTGTTGACAATGAGTCTCCTGAAGTGTGAACTTTGGGCTTAGTTGGGCCCATTTAAGTCCTAACTTCTAAAATCTTTTTGTTTTAAAGAAAACTTCACAAAATATCAAACTCTAGGTTTAATGGAACATTAAGATTGCACAGTTTAAAATCGCAAAACAACAGAGTATGACTTCAGCAACACCACCGACTAAACCCCATAGTGCAGCTTGCCCAGATGGAGTGCATGGAAAAGTGGCAACTGCTACACCCCTTAACGAAGTGCAATGTATGCTTCCTCCAGTGCCCTAGACCTTCAGCTAGTGTACAAGAGAGTCTTGACCGTTGCCCTTGTTCCATCCTCTTTCTGGTTACTAGCTCTGCTGCCTGTAAAAAAAACACCCCTCCCCAGTTCTCTCTGGCTCACAGAACAACATGCAGGATTCTCTGCATGCCAAAAAGGAATCGATAGAGTTGGTTGCCAGTGTTGTCCTCCTACTTGAACACCCCCACAAGAGGAGCCAAAATTGGTGCTAAATATGTAGAGTAGCATAATCTATTATTGTTCATGATGTAAAATGCAATATACATACACACTGCATGTGCATAGTCTAAATAATAATCCATATGGCACCTAAATTGATATTGTTACTGTTCCCCCTTGGAGATTTTACTATTAAAGCCCACAGGTGTCCCCTGTTAGCCAGTTTTATTCTGTCATTGTATTTTTTTTTACCTTTATCCAATTTCTTGATAAGATTTTTAGATAGTGCTCCTCAGCATCTTACTGAAATTCAAATAATAAAGTAATAAAGCCATCATGTCCCTTCTGACTATGAAATTGGCAATTATATTAAAGAAGTTTATTTAGTCTGTCATGACCTATTTCTATAAACGTATGTGACTTGTCTCTTATCAGACAGCTTTCTCTGAAAATATTCACATCTACTCCCCTATTAAAGATTAGGCCACTGGGGATTACTGAAATCAATATTTTTCTGTTTATATTTTACATATAACCAAAAGTAACTCTCTCAACCTAATTCTGTACATAGCTATTCTATGTAAGCAGTGCTTCAGTCCCTGTTTTCTTCATTCTCCCATGCCACCTTCCCTCTCTTGTTATTTTAGTTAAATTGTGTGGTCTTTGGGACAGAACCATCTCTTCCCATGTGTTTCTACAGCATTTGATGTGATGGGTCCCCATCTGAAATGAGGCCCTGGAGACTGTTGTAATAATGACATATTGACCCACATCAGACTAATAGGACTATAATTTCCTTTATCAGCCTTTCTCCTCTTCATATTTATCAGTGGAAGGATAGTATCCAATGGATGCAGCAAACATCTTCTCTCCCTTCAGCAATGAGATCAGAGGAGGAGACAGGGCAGGCCCATGAGTTGCACAGCTTGTGCTAAATCATGAGAGCCACTGGTGGCTTGTGCCGAAGACCAGGCATCATTTATGGCCACATAATGCTGGAGGAATTCAGGGATCTTGAGGGAATAAAATATTCCACCACCTTCTAAATCAGGAGTATATCACAGGGATTAAGGCTAAGTGAATAATTGATTTTTTTTCATAGAATCATAGGACTGGAAAGGACCTTAAGATGTCATCATCTAGTCCAGTCTCCTGCATTCACAGCAGGATTAAGTATTATCTAGACCAGAGGTGGGAAAACTACAGCCCGCAGGCCACATCCGGCTCGCGGGAACCTCCTGTCCAGCCCCTGAGGTCCTGGCCCGGAAGGCTACTTCCGGCCCCTCCCCTGCTGTTCCCTCTCCCCCACAGCCTCAGCTCAGTGCACCACCGGCACAATGCTCTGGGTGATGAGGCTGCAAGCTTGCCCACAGCCTGACCCGGTGCTCTGTGCTGTGCAGTGGCATGGCTGGTTCCAGGCGGGTGGCGCGGCTGCCTGTCCTGGTGCTCTGGGCAGTGCGGCTGTAGCGCTGCCAGCCACCGGTGCGCCAGGCAGCGCAGTAAGGGGCAGGGAGAAGAGGGGGTTGGATAGAGGGGAGGGGAGTTCGGGTGATGGTCAAGGGGCGGGGGTGTGGATAGGGGTTGGGGCGGTCAGAGGGCAGGGAACAGAGGGGTTGAATGGGGGCCAGGGTCCCAGGGGGGCAGTCGGGGACAGGAAATAGGGTGGGTTGGATGGGGCAGGAGTTCAGGGGGACTGTCAGGGAGAGAAGCAGGAGAGGTCAGATAGGGGGCAGGGGCCGGGCCACTCCTGGCTGTTTGGGGAGGTACAGCCTCCCCTAACTGGCCCTCCATACAATTTCTTAAACCCGATGTGGCCCTCAGGCCAGAAAGTTTGCCTGCCCCGATCTAGACCATCTCTGACAGGTGTTTGTCTAACTTGCTCTTAAAAATCTCCAGTGATAGAAATTCCACAACCTCCCTTGGCAATTTATTCCCTTGCTTAACCATCCTGGCAGGAAGTGTTTCCTAATGTCCAGCCTAAACCACCTTTGTTGTAATTTAAGCTCATTGCTTCTTGTCCTAGCCTCAGAGGTTAAAGAGAATAATTTTTCTCCCTCCTCCTTGTGTACCTTTTATGTACTTGAAAACTGTTATCATATCCCCCCTCAGTCTTCTCTTCTCCATACTAAACAAACCCATTTTTTTCAGTTTTCCTTCATGGGTCATGTTTACTAGACCTTTAATCATTTTGTTGCTCTTCTCTGGACTTTCTCCAATTTGTGAATATCTTCAGTTTGGTGGGTGACCTAAAAAAATCCCTCCAAAATTTCAGTCATTTCCAACAAAAACTTTTTTTCTTCAGTTTTTCTCATCAAACCAAATACATTTCATTCAGGTCAAATGAAATGTTTCAAATATGACATTTCAAAACTGTTTATCTTGACATTTCTGAAATTTTTGTTTCCAGGTTCTCCCCTCCCACCAGCCAAAACTATTATTAGTTGAATCCACAAATAGTTTTGGTGCCCCAAATGCATTTTTTTAGCTAACCAGCTATTGGCCAAAACAATTTGCCCAGCTGTCACAGTGATGTAACATTACCTCTTTGCAGCTTCTTTTCTGGTTTGTTCCCAAGCACTGGATCTGCATAGTCTTAGATCCACTTGCCTCTTCCCCATCTATCCCCAAAGACCATCACCCCCATTCCAGTCTAGTTGTGGTTTTCACAGATCCCATCCACACTACATAGCAGTGTAGAGACATATGCTTCTGGATCACCCTACCACTGGAATTAAGAGTGATGAAAGGCCTTCCACTGCATCCTAGTGAATTTCCCTCACCAAGACCCTGTTTGAGATATTACATCTCCCCATGCTTCAGTTTAAGGCCATTCAACCAAAATGTTCCACTGTAACTGGAAGGCATTTATATAAAACATGTTTAGTACAGTGACCTCCTAGGAACAGAGAAATTACCGCCTGCTTGTGGCTACAGTAGACATTAAGACCAGGGTTCCTTAAAGCTACATTTGAGTTTTCTGTTGCCCAGTGGCAAATAAGAAGACTTCTGAAACCATGGCATTAGCTGAAATGAAGCTTGAAATGAGTACATTCCACTAACGTAATTAGATTTAAATAGACATCAGTGATGGTTGCCTACTAAGCATATGGAGCAGGAGTACTTGCGGATACAGACTAACACAGCCGCTGCTCTGAAACCATGGCATTGTGCAAAGTGCTACTCAGAATATGAAACTGATACACAGGCTGCATTTTTATGCTTCCATGTTCCATAGCTGAAAGAGCAGAATGGAACCAGATTCAGAGTTATTTCAATGCCAACACAATGCGTAATGAGAGAAACACCAGGTTACCAAAGGAGATCATTGGAACTGAAAAGTGATAGTGTCCATTTTCTACCTCAATTTTTTTTGCAGTGTGGGTAGTCAACTTTATTGTACCAGATTAGCATCTTTAATTTAGTTTTGTGCAGGCTTTATAGTTTAATATTTTTAACAGTGATTTTAATGAGACTTACCTTGCCATATTTACTTGATAATCATTTTCTAAAAATAAACTAAATTCAAAGCTAGAACATCATTAAGGAAGAAACAAGTTGAGGGCATCGGTTGAACCTTCAGTTTGGTGCTTTCTGAGTGAGCAACGTAAACAGCTTCTAGAATCCTAGTGGGAGAGGAGAGAAGTTCTGCTTAGGGCTTGTCTACATTTACAGTGCTGAAGTAGCACATCGCACCAATGCAGCTGTGCCGCTGTAGTGCTTAGTGACGACTCTACCTATGCCAATAGGAGAGCTTCTCCCATCGGCATAGGTATTCCACCTCCCCAAGAGGCAGTAGCTATGTCGACAGGAGAAGCCCTTCTGTCGACATAGTGCTGTCTACAGCAAGAGTTAGGTCAGTACACCTGCATCGCTCAGGGATGTGGAATTTTTTCCACACCCCTGAGTGACATAGTTATATTGGTGTAAGTCTGTAGTGTAGATCAAGCCTCAGTCATGCCATTTCTCAAAAGGTCTTCTTTGGTTGGCTGTTTGACTTGTCTGGCAAGATTTCACCATCACTGTTGTTGACACAACCTTCAGTACCTCTACTGAATAATAGTTTTCTCTTAGACCTCTTTGTGGTCACTTTTTATAATATTTTCTACAAATAAAACTTAAATTTTCTTTATTTTTTTAGAAGAATTTCAAAACTATATAATAAGGTGTGCACAGCATATTAAGCGTAATGTTGTTTAATGAATAATGACTAAAATAATTTCTTCTTACTGGTCTATATCTAAGCAACACAGGTAGATCTGACAATTACTTTTCATCTTTAGTTGTTGATCAATATTTAGTTCACCATTTGAGCTTTTACTTTACTATTGTCTGGTTTGCTTTTAGATTTGTGTTCAGAGTGAGGCAATGAAAAAAACCTCAACATTTTGTTGATCTGCTATACAAGCCAGTGCTACAGTCAGGATCTTATGCTTCGCTGCTCTTAAGTATATCAAAATGATTTTTTCCCAAAAGGGGTGCATCAGTGCAGCATAATCTCAGTAAAAATAGCTCTCTAGAGAACTGTATCCATTCACTTTCTCACCCACTTTTAGAAACAATACCCTAGTAAGCTATAGTGCTGTTTTAGTTGTAATTTTCTAGAGCTTAATTTCCTAATACCATTCTCATTGGTACAAAGCACTTCTCCAACTCGTCTGGACTCTTGCCAGGACCTTGAAGTATCCCACTTTTTTCCTTTAAACTTTTTCAGCATATTTCCTAATGCAGAACTGGGAGGAGGATGTCAAATTTCATGCTTGAAAAAAAGAGATCCATATCTTTCACCACGGAAGATTCTCCTGCCACCCTGGGAAAAGAAAATTAAGCTTCTATTTTGTCTGATTTTGTTCCACATCTAATTTCTTCCCCTTGCAACTTCATCCTTCTGTATTCTATCTGGCCTTTATGTGGGTGCACAGTTTGTGGGAAGAGGGAGGGCACAACAAGACCTCCCTGTCCTTTGTGTGGCCCTGATAACGGCCAGGTAGAACTGTTGTCCTGGTAGAGGGACGGCTGCATCTCTACTTCCTTGGGAGCACACTGCAACCCAAAGGGGTTTGTGTGAGCAGGTGGAGTATTGCTCACTTCTGCCACCCAACACCTTCAAGAAGTGTAATAGTTTGTATGCTTTTCCCTACATCTGGAGAGTACAAGAAAAATTTCTGCCTTCTGAGACAGAATGCCACCCTGTGCTCACTGTGCCTAAAAGTGAGAAGCCATCTCCTTCTTAGTTTAGGGCTAACTATTTAGTTCCCTTTGCGTATTTCTTGGCATCTCCATTGATCTTGACTATTTTCTTCCCATTTCAGTTTCCTTCTCATTCCTGTAGATAGACAAATGGGATCAAATTGTTCTCTCAGCCCTTGCCTGACAAGCAGAGCTACTAAAACTTAGCCAAATATGTCAAGCAAAAGTTGTAAATGGGGGCGTGGGGAAGAGGGTTGAAGAGGACAATGTGACTCCAAGGGTTATTCAAGTATTATCTAAAGTAGTGTAACTCAGAGCAGAATTTGACCCTATTTGTTTGGTTTAGTTTTTTGGGGGTGGAAGGCTTTGTTTATTTGCTTTGGTGCTTCCAATGCAGAAACATTTTTAACATTTCTATCTCCTCATCTGTTAAGTGTTAAGAGGAATAAATTGTTGTACTTCCGCATGCTACACATGATAGATATTCTGATAGCATCCTTCAGTTTTACCAAAAGAACAACTGTCAGCACTTTACTGATGAAAGTGCATTAAATTGTGGTCTGCATCTAGGACATCAATAGAGTAATAAAAATTTAGAAATAAATTTATTTAGAAATAAATAAATAAATTAGAAATAAAAAAATATTTTACATGCAGAAGGCTCTAGTTTAAACATTAGCATGCCTGGTACTGTAACAGAGGCCAGAGCCTTTGTGCAGGCAGAAATACTGTTAACTCCCTGCTGAAGTCTTACTTTCCCCACCAAATGAAATGGGAAAGAGGGAATAACAGTGAAACTCTACTCACATCCCATTTGGTGTACTCCTTTCACAGGTGACTGCCCCCTTCCTACTTTCAAAGTGCCTCTCTGCTTGGTCACTTTGAGCCCTGAAAGGGAAGTGGGGTAATGGGATGAAATTTAAGAAAAGGAAAATTTAATCTGTGCCAAAAAAATAGGGAAAACCAGCTGTGTGGGAACTAGAATTTTTATTTCATGGAAAATTTAACGATTCCAAAAAATTTTATTCCAACTCCGAATAACAGGAAAAAATTGATATTTTCCACAAAACGAAATTTGAGAATTTTATGTAAATTGAAATGTTCCATTTCAGTGAACATGAAACGTATTTGTTCTGATTTCCATAGTTTATATTATACCATAATCATTGATAATATAAAATTTTGAAAATAATTTCAAAATGAAAAAAGGAATCATTCCATTCTGATAGGCCAAAACAGATCTTAGAATCATAGAAATCTTAGAATCATAGAATCTTATTGAAATGCTTCATTTTGATTTTTTTTTCCAAAATGAATTTTGTCAAAATCAACCCTTTACTGCAGAAAGTTTCAATTTTGTCAAAAAGGCATTCTGAGATGGAAAAACGTTCAAACAGAAAAATTTCAACCAGGTCTAGAAAACTTACTGTGAGTGTGAAATAGTGGTTTGAAGAAAGTCTAGGAGCTTATAGAGACCTTTCTAATTAGA
Organism: Dermochelys coriacea; assembly: GCF_009764565.3. Lineage (NCBI taxonomy): Eukaryota > Metazoa > Chordata > Testudines > Dermochelyidae > Dermochelys > Dermochelys coriacea. The sequence goes on from NC_050069.1 coordinate 80,143,699, forward strand.
TTGCCCAACACCTTCCATTATAGAAAAAAAATTCTTTTTTTTTAAGAGACACTCTTAACACCTCTGTTATTTGCAGCTAGTCTTTAAAATTCAACAGGGGAAAGTCCTCAAGCTAGGCTCTTGCCTCTGCCATAGGAGCTTCCAGAGCAAGTGTAGCAGTAGGAGGTGAAGATAGCCAGTCCAGATAGCCCCAGAAGCCCATCCCCATCCTGGAAGCCCCATCTGGGACAGGAGTTTCTCAAAATCCCAGAGAGTAGCGGGAGAGAGCTGGGCCAGGCACCTTCCATAAACTCTACAGTCCCATCATGTGGTGTGAGTGGCCCATCTCTTTCCTTGGGGATAAGTCTTTGCTGGCTGCCAGCTGTCATAGTTACGCCTAAAGCTCACATGGTAGGTGTCTGTGCTACAGTGTTGAAGGTTCAGTGTCCTAACACTGCTGGTGATGCATAAAATCTGGGTTTGTTACAACTGTACATAAGAAATTTGTTTTTCTGGGGGGGAAGGGGGAACCCTAAGAAATTACATGCAAAAAATGTTGTTTTGGTTGCAAAGATAAGTACTCAAAACTTTTAAAATGCCAGATTTATGGTTGCCCATGCAAGCTTCATTCATCTCCCTTGTGTATATCCAATATCATAGTCTTCAATTACATGATGACATACTGGGTTTTCTTCCCACTGGACCACCATCTGCCTCATTCAGTGCACAGGTTGGCTGCAAAAGGCAGCAGAATTAAAGAGTCTAGACAACTGTAAAATTTCCTAACTTTCAGGTGCTTGACTTTGCCACCTAAATAAATCTGATGTTGGGGGGAGGGGCATTTTAATGTATTTTAAAAATAGACTGGATAAAGCCCTAGTGATAAATCTGTATAATGCATTATAGAGAATACGTATTACATGTACTAGTAGAGGAAAGGACTAGATGACCTAACCTCTTTCCTATAGGAATGCATTTAAGGATTAGGGCACAGTGGACAAACAAACTGCGGGATTGGTGATATTGGAACCCAGTTTTAAGCTTAGGAGGGGAGTATAAAGAGGAATATAGCAAATCGGGAGCAGTGGGTCACAGGCTGAAGGAGAATATGATGCAGGGATTGAGAGTGATGAAACAGTGTCGGACTAGGGAGGTGGGAGCTCCCCTCAAAAGCTGATTCCTCTGCAAGAATCACATGTATTCATATTATCCACAGGTGTCTTGGTATTAGATTTTCAATATTTAAAAAGTTTCCTTGGTATATCTCCCTTGGGGCTTTTTTCAGGTTTTTTTTCAATCCACTCTACTTTCCCTACTCCTCTTTTCCTTTTTTCTTCGCCAGTCTATTATAGTGTACTTTTTTCCTCTGTCTACTCAATTGTTCTTTCAATCCAGTTTTTTGGCAGTGCTAAACTGTTTGGTGAACATGAGTAACAGTTCTGCAACTGGGCTCTTAGCATGCTGCCACCACTGCTGCTGAAGGGGATCAAAGGTCATCACCTGGCTTCCTCCTATGCCATCTAGAAATTACATGTGTTTCAGCAGCTACCTCTCCTCCCTCTGGGCTCTCTGCTCCCTCCACTTTTAGTGCTCGTCTCCCCCAAATTGGTAATAACTCTGTCAGTTTGCTCCTCCCCATCTCCACTCTCAGACCTTGTCTACACTAGAGAAATTTACCAAGCTCAGAACCACTCAGACCTCTTAAAGTGCTTGTAAAACAACTCACATTCTCACACCCAAGAGCTCCAAGTGGTTTGTGCTCCTGTCAAATATCACTTGGATTACATTTGCTTTCAGCAGGACTAAATACAAGTTTAGGCTGAACTTGCTTTTGTGCTAGTGCAGCCAATACTAAGATAGTTCAGACTGAAACCGTTCAGACAGTCCTCCTCCTACTTGTCCAGTGTGCACCACTGTCCTTCTGAACACCACCAGAATTCATTGCTTTTGAAATCTATGTTGGGGACTGTGGGTTAGCTACCCACAAAGCTTTGCAATTGCAGTTATTTAGAGCAGAGTTAGTGTGGACATGGGGCAAAACATCATTGGTTCAGAACATGAGTCAACATGCCTAGTGTGGATATATTGAACCATTGTGCTTAAATTAGTCAGGAACAATCCTCTAGGCCATAGAGAAGGAGACAAGTGAGGGCAAATTACCTGTACAATGGACTATCATAACTGCCGGTTTACTGCTTATTTTCTCTGCTATGTTCCCCACAACATTATCTGAAAGCAACTCATACCCGCTTCATCAGGGTTTTAAAAAAAATCTATTAGAGTAACATTTTAAAATGAACGTGGGATTTTATTTATAAAATATAAGCAAACAGCTGCCCTTGCAAAGCCTGATTAAGGGTATAAATGGTGAGGCCACTGCTTTACTTTTTTAATTTAAGTAGCTAGAGTTGAAAATGACAAAAAGGAGAGTATCTAAATGGTTCCAATTTCAGTTGCCTATTAGAGTAGAGAACCAAAAGTGTATCTTTTTCTGGTGCTCCCACCCATACACGAGAAAGGGAGATATAGAAGATTCAAGTGTGGAAAGAGGCAGTGCTGCACCTGACATCTTCCTTGAGCATCGTCAGCTGATGGACTTCTGGGAGACAGCAAGGGGAGCAAATAACTTCTGCCTGCTACCTCCTGTCAAGCAGGATCTCTTAGATGGCAAAAAGGCCAATTAAGCCAAAAATACAGGAAAAAGTTAGCAGAGGGGCAGCAGAGCCTCTGGAACATCCATCCAACCACTCCTATCTTCACCCCCCACAAGCACCTGCTGGCAGATAGTTTCAGGTATATTCCTACCTGCCGCCTCCTCCTCCATGCAAGCAGCATCATGGGCACTGTTGTTTCCTCCAGGCAGTACAAGTTTCTGGGCTGCTGTATGAGAGAGGCAGAAGTAAGGACCTGTGAAGTCCAACAGAGGTGTTGGGAACTCCGATGCATGTGTCCTCCATCCACTTCTGAGCTTCTGGGGTCCTGAGCAGCCACTTTGTCCTTCTGTGGGATTAACCTAGCTCATGCAGAGCTCCCAGGGATAAAGGGCCTCCATGGAATTTGGCTCTGGAAAAGAGAACAAGAATGTTGTTGAGTAGAGATAAACTAGCTCTGAAATTTTGACTAAGCTGGCCCTTGATATAACACAACTGTGCATTCAGGTTCTCCTACTCTTGTGCGTAAAGGCATGACAGAGTTCAATATCCAATGTAGAGCTGAGCAAAAATTTTTGACTTTTTTTTTTCAGAGAAAAATCAAGATTCAGTGGTAACTAAACACTTTGTGAATGTGTGTCAATTTCAACAAATTGTTTCAGTTGGGGGGAAAAACCTCTTAAAAATAAATCAGTGATTCAGTTGGAGATTTTCAAAATGAAATGTTTCAATTCAAAGTGACTTTTCATTTTGAAATTTCCTTTAATTTTATTTTTTTTTATAAAAACCTAAAATGGTCTTTCTTTATCAGAATGCACCTAGCACTACCTTGGGCATCGCTCAAAATAATAATATAAAATAACTTCATTAGAGTTAAGGTTTTTCATCATGAGTTTTGTTCTATTTCCATTACAAGAATTGAAAAGTAGGTTAGTGACCCAGATGCTGTTCAAGGGCAGGTAGGGCTCAGCCAAGCAAGCAGTGGGAACCATAGGTTGCTGGTCTCTCTTGTGTATTCAGAGTCCAGATTCCTTTATGAAGGCCACAATAAACTAAGAGCTGACTCTGCTTGAACTATTTCTCATCCTTGCATGCCAATATATTTACAAAATGAAATATTGAAATGAAAATGAAAATCCACAGGTACAATAAGTTTGTAATTCATGCTGTGTTTTCAATTTCACCAGTAATAACATCCTTAGAGGGAAAAATACTGTTTAGATTATGTGAATTCAAAGGGCCAGAATCTCTTGTCTAACCTGATGGTGCAAAGACGCCTGAAGATAACCAGATCTTCCTAGCTGAGGTGTAGAACCAACATAGCTAGCCCTGGTATGGCCCATCCTGATGCTTCCTGGGCTGAGGAGGAACTGTCACCAGAGCATGATGAACCCCAGCAGTTCCTGGCTAGTAGATAACCTTGTGGGGGGTGACTGTCAACCTGCATAAAACTGGCCCTAGGATTTCACAGCCACAACTGGCTCCCCTACAACCTCTCAGCACACATGGTACACCTAGTAGAATCTTGGTACAGAATCCCAAACTTCTTTTCATACAGTATAAAAGTTCTCCAAAATTTCTTCTATGATAATGTTCTTTAAGGTGACATTCTGTTACATAACTACATTTCCTCTGAGAAGTGTTATACAGAATTTCTCCAGAGGCATAAGGAACAGTTAGAAGCAAGAAGACCGCACCCCATATTGCTACCACAGCAAATGCCAGAAGAGTAGGAAAATATTGTACAATAAACTCACCTTCTTTTCTAATCTTTTAAAAAAGCTACTACTCTGCACAGAACTGTTCCTGGTAGAGGATTGGATTAACACATTTACTCCAACTGACTTCAAAACCAATGGTTTCTTGTTATGAGGCAATCTCAATTTGCTCATCAGCAAAGATCAGTCTGAGCCAAGAGTGTATCTCTGAAGCCACTGTAGTTCTGACAATACAGGAGAGACTAACTGCGCCATCTTCCCTCCCTGAATGTCATCCAGTGTCCTGGTCAAAAATTCTAGACTTGCTACATTACAGCCACTCAATTATCTTCCAGTTGGATCCACACCCTTGTGAATATCAGGGAAATGCTTAGATCCACTACTGGGGCAGGGGGTACTATAAATGCCTTCCAAAGCAAGTCCAAGCTGCCTGCAGACCTTGAACACCCAGCTCTTGTTTTAGAATTAATCTCTTGATATGAATGTCCCCATCACATTTCAATGATCTTTTCCAAAAAAGGGAAGTGATAAGGCCAATTCGCACATCAGAAGTCTTCTAGTGCTTTAGAGCTCAGTAAATAGGAATTCTCAGTTCTTGATGATGCAATAGATGGAAGAGGCATTCAGAAATATGGCTTTCAAAACCTTCAGTCATGAGGTACTACTGACACTTTTTTGGATGTAGTAAGAATGGAAGAAAACATCTTAGCATGGTTCTGGGTACTGTGGTGGTTGGGGCCACACAAATGCTTGTAATAAATTTTAAATTTACCCGTGGTGCACTCAGTGGTATCTAGGTGCTCACATACTGCCTCTCTTCAGCTGGATTTCTTTGTTTTTTCCCTGCCACATTCTTTGCTCTCACTTGGTTTCTGTTTCTAGTGTTCTTTATTTTGCTCTTTCCCTTCATCTCATTTTTTACTTTCCTTTTACTGTTTTTCTTGCCTCATGCTCTACTCTGCCTCCTGGAACCATTTCCTCACTCTCTTGTCCTTTATCTCATTAAGGTGGTCTTTCTGTGGCAAACATACTGTCTCCAGTTGCCATTCCCTACACTCAACATTTCAGATTCCAACATTCTTCCTCTCTTCTCATTAAAAGGGAGATAATTATACCTAATATTGGAATAACAATAAGTCGATAATAATACCACTTTGTGGGTACCTCTGCATTTTATAAATACTTTTACTTTCTAATAACTCAAACTGAATTCAGACCACTTGGAAATTCTTAGAAACAAAGGAATTTATTAACGTAGCAATGCTGGCTGTAGCTTTTTAGTTTCTTGTTGATGTGGGTTTAAATTATGTTAATGTTGATTGTAACGTGTGTTATTGCTGTTGGGTTTGGGTTTTTTTAAGGATGAGAGTGTGCAGTTAACATTCTATAAGATATCCTGTGGTGCCCATATCTCATCAGGGGAATTGTTATAGTGTAACTCTGGTCAGAGAAAATGACACTATAAAAATGACATCCATCATGCACCACATTTATTTCCCTCTGTGACTTCCAGATTAAATCTGCTCAGTTTACAAGCGAAGCAAAGACTTTATTTAACTGCCTTTTACCTAACAGTCTACATAGCAAGTTCAGACTAGTTGGGTTCTTTCTGTTTCACACATCACTTGCCATCCACCACTTATGATGAGATTCTTCAATGAAAATGTACTTTACCTTTCTAATGATGATGCATAAACCAGAACAAACTACAGCTCACTCAGCATGTTGGTAAGATTAAAAATAGTTTTTCCCAATAAGCTACTTTAGCAATAGAACACATCCTATATTATTAAAGGGGACACTATCAGGTTAAATATATGTATGTGTAATACATTACATATTCCAAACAAATATTCTGTGGTCTTATACTGTCTTTAGGCACCATTCTCTTGATTAGGATTATGCCTGAATTGCACCACCCCAGCTCTAGTCCCAGGAAGCAGTGTGCCTCAGACACTTATCTGAGAAACAGTTCCCTCTCTGCTTCTCCCTTCTCCCTAAGGAAAGTTGAGAAGGGGACAGTAATAATTTCCTGCTGGAGTATATTAGCAGTAAACTATGACTCCCACCCTTTCAGCATGTTGGGAGAGTTGGCATCAAAGCTCTACCCATTCCCTACCCCTTTCCTACCACTCTTTGCCCACTTATTTTTCACTGGTTTCCTTCTCAGAAATGGCAAAACTGTTTGTGCAGAAACTCGTTTTCCCTTCTCTCCCATCACAAGCTCCACCCTGCCGGTCCACCAGCCAGTCCCCACCTCTGGCTCAATCCCAACAACTGCTTCCAGTGCTCCTTATCTTGCTGTGGAAACCCTGTGACCAGCCTGACTTCCTCCTATACAAATTCATTCTCTCCTTTCAGTTCTGCTATCTTCCTTACTGAACAACTCAACTTCAATTTAACTGAAACCCACTCCTGCAATCCCAGCTGCCTATTCATCAGCTTTGACTCCCACCTCAAAACCTCCCCTCCTCCTTCCTCCACTTCTCTGTGTATGGGATCTCACTGATTTCTTCCAAGAGAAAATTGACAAAGAATTATGTGACCTTCCCATTCCCCTCATCTTGCCTTTCCTTCCACTCCAGAACCCCCTTCATCTTCCTTGTTAGAGATCCAAAAGTTTCAACTTTAATGTCTCCAACCAGTGATCCCATCCCTGACCTCCCACAGTCAGGTCCCATACTCTTCTTAACTCCTCATTCTCCTCTGGCTCTTTCCTCTCACAACACAAGCATTCTTTAGTCTCACCCTTGATTCCACTTGGCTCTATTTCAGTGTTTCTCAAACTTTTGTACCAGTGACCCCTTTCACATAGCAAACCTCTGAATGTGACCCCCCTTATAAATATATAAAAACGTTTTTTTAATTTAACCCCATTATAAATGCTGGATGCAACGCGGGGTTTCAGGTGGAGGCTGACAGCTCATGACCCCCCACGTAATAACCGCGTGACCCCCTGCGGGGTCCTGACCCGCAGTTTGAGAACCACTGCTACTGATGGATTGTTTACAAATTGTCTCCTCCAATTTCATCCTAGATCCTCTTCACCTAAAACATGCTTCTGCCCTTTGCACTCAACTGAAACTCCTCTTGCCAAAGTCTCTAATGACCTTGTCCTAGCTAAAGCTCAGAACCAGTACTCCACCAAACTAAAATCTCTGGCCTGTCTTTCTGACATCTCCTTGTGGATGTATAGCTGTCAGGTCAAACTCAGCATGGCTAAAATAGTGCTCTCAATCCTGCCCCCGCCACCTCTTCAGCCACATCTTCCCTGCTACCTCCTTCCTCGATCACCGTGAACAACACCATCACCTTACCTGTCATTCAGGACCATAGCCTGGGCATCATCTTTGACTTGGTCTTCTCTCTCCAGATCCTCACAGGCAGGCTATGTTTCAATCCAGCAGATTCTTAGTACATAACATCTGTAAGATATGGCCTTTCCTATCCATCCACACAACTTAAATTCTCATCCATGCTGTCAACTAGTGTCTCAGTTACAGCAATGTCTGTTTCTCTGGCCTTGACAAATGCAATCTTGTCCCATTGAGAATGCTACTGCAAAGATCATTTTCATAGCCCATTGCTTAGCATCCCTCTCTTTGCATCCTTCCACTGGCTTCTCCTTCTCCATTGCGTCAGAACATAAGCGACATGCATCTTTCATTTGCTTTTGAGAGGTTGACTCCCACCTCTGATCAGCCCACGATGTCCGCCTCCATCACCCACTCCTTAAATTTTCAAAAAAGTGCCTTTGTGCTTTCTCCCATGCTGCCCCTCATGCTTGGGAGTTACTTAAGCTTCAAAACCTTCCTGAAAACTCTCCTTTTCTGTGATGCCTCCAAAACACTTGACAAGGGTTGGCTGCTGGTGTGCTGAAATCGCAGCCTATCATGATACTCTATACTGTCTCATTTGTTTCCTGTCCCCACCAACTTCTGTCTGCTTGTGTCCATCTGTTGTCCCTTCTCTTACACTTAAGATTGTAAACTCTTTGGGGGCAGGGACCATCTTTATGTTCTGTGCTTGTACACCACCTAGCACAATGGGCCACGGTCCATGACTAGGGCTCCAAGGTGCTAAAATTATAAAAATAATAATGAAGTGTAAGACCATTTGATCTATAGACATCATAAATATAAATAATACCTATGATAATACGTGTTACTATGACGTAGATTATTAATATTAAAATTTTAAAAATTGAATTTATTATTCATATGGTTTACTTTGTATCTGAACTTGGACAATGATTATTTTACTTTGATTTATAGTTAGTTGCATGGCAGTTTCATGTACACAGTTTAAGATACCAGTGTTTGGGTTCAAATTTCAGGGAGACATTCATGTCTTTAAAAAAAAAGTTGGGATTTTTAAAAAAATGAAACATTTCGACTGATTTTTATGGTTTTTGTAGAAGATTTGCTTTTTAAAAAAACAAAACCCTAAATCTTGGACCCGCTTAGACCTCACAATGTCTTTTTTTAATTTACAATATGAAATATATTTAACCATGTGAAGGGGAACATGCATGGGCAGTGCTGCCCAGTGTTCACGCTGGTCATGGCAGGTTGTCATTCCCCTTTCTCAATACGGATCTGCCATGTGGGAGTCTGTCCTTTTAGTGACTCATCCCTTCAGCCAGGTCACTTGTTTGAGGCCAACCCCTTCAGGATACACATAAAGAGTCCAATTATGTGGAAATCTTCAGATATCAGCAAGGGCTTCAGGAGTTCAGGACTTCCCCCTTGGGTTGGGGTTTTAGGGTCTGGACCCTTGCACCTTCAGGATCTTCCCCAGTTAAGTCCTCCATCAAGGGATGGACTTCGGTTGCTGTCCCCTCTTCAGGAGTTGGTAGGGGAGCCTGGGCCCACCATCTTCACTGAGCTCCAGTCCAGGACTCAATGACAAACAACTGAGATCGGCACCTTGGGGCTTTATGCAGATGCCTCCTTGACCACTTCCTACCACTCTTCCCGTACGGTAAATTAAAAAACTGAACGTAAAATTAGAGTTCCTGGCCTTCAACAGTCACCAGTCCTTCCTTTATAGGCTTGTCAGGCCAGTATCTCCAAGCCTCAGGCTGCAAGAGTTCCTGGGATGCTCCTTCCCAAGAGCTCAGAGCACAGGTCTGCTCCCTTCCATCGTGTGCCCCCCCTAAGCCCTGCCTCTAGTTTATGCAGGCTTTGCAGGTGTGGCTGGGCAGGTTTGCCTGGGCGCAGAGCTGCTCCTTAACCCCTTGTTCTCTAGTGTGGGGTTTGTACACTACATTACAAGCCAGTTGTGTATATTCTTGATATTTGTTTACAGTATGGACTGCAGGGGGAGTATGCTATGGATGCTCAAAAACAATATACAGGAATAAGAGTATATACAAATTGCCATACCATAAACCCATAAAGCCCATCTTGTCCACCTGGGTTCAGGAGGAATGAAGCCATGAAGTTCTGCATCACAGAACTGCCATGCTTCACGGGCAGGTATTTTTTATGACAAAACAATTTCAGACAAAAACTGGTCTTATGAAAATGTCATTCACATAGTGGCAATTCATAGTGATTCATGATGAAAATGGATAATCATTGGAGCAGAGAAAAAGTAAGACTACTTCTATAGCCTGAGGGTTAGAGTACTCACCTAGGATGAGAGAGATCCAAATTCAGGTCCCTGCTCCAATGATTATAGTATTTTATACAAAATGGAACAGCTTCAACAGAAGAGATTGAGAAAGACTCATATCACACTGTCCCCTAGCCCAGTGGCTAGGGCCATTTCCTGCAATGTGGAAGATTCAAATCCCTTCTCTCCCTCAGACAAAGGGTGGAATTGAACCTGGGTTTCTCACATCCCAGGAGAGTACCCCAATCACTGGGTGAAAGGTTATAAGGGAGGTCCTTTGACAAATAAAGTATTTGCTGAAAAAAATTCATCCATCTCTACTTTCTACCATAAGGCTAAAGCTCATCTGCAGAGCCAGATTAAGCCACCACTGGGCTCTGGGCAAACATATACTTCTGGGCTCCTACCTTCTGACATGAACAACAAATAGGCAATAAATGGAAAGAAGAGGAAAATACACTCAGTGATGATCCCTTGCATACATGCCACTGAAGTAAATTCCCACCCTAGCCTGTTCGCTTACTGCTGCTGGAGAAGGAAGAGGTTTCTTTACCCAGTGCCGTCCTCTCCTTGGCTCTGTTGGGAATTGAAAAATGAGTCTCAGCTGTGTGAGGAGTGTCTCTGCTTACTCACCTACTGGTGGAGATGTGTGCATGAACTGAAAGAACTTCACTCACATGAGTGAGTGGCATTGTGATTTGGTGCATGGGATTGTAATGCCACTTAAGTTGAATCCCTGCTTTAAATGCAAAACTCACCTGAACCTCGACTAAGGAGCTGAGCTGATGCCTCCATAACAAAATATATAATGGACATTGGAATTTTTGTACAACCTTCCAAACAGTAAATTACAATTCAGTGTACAGTCTTTGGACTTGTTTTGTTGTTTACCTATACTAGATACGATCTGCAAAACAAGTCCAAGTTTGAAGAAAATTGTTTGAGTATTCATTTTACCAAAATTGCAGGCTAATATAGGCTTGGTAGAATTTGATTTTTATTTTTTGAATAATCTCAAATGATACTGATAATTTTAAGCACTTTCCCCCATTTTTATCCATTTAAACATTCACAGTTGCACAAAATTATTGGTGTAAGCATTTTTTCTATTTTTACCTATTTACATATTGTAGGAATTATGTTGGGGCCAGACAATAATTATTTAATGACTGTAGATGTTGAGATTCAAAAAGTTAAAGATTTATAACAATTAAAACACAAATTATCAACATCACATGTCAAAATTTACAAAGTAAATATCCTTAAATCAACCTCTCTAGTAAGTTATCAAGCGGCATTTTTCTTTGCCTAACTAAATTTTGATATGATGGAAATATATTTTTCTCAGTTTATGTGTACAGTAAAATTGACATTTACTGCTAAAAATCTAATTCTTCCAAGCCTGGTAATATACTGAAAGGAATCAATCATTCCTACATCTTTTCATTCAAAAGCACGAGATACTTTTCTTACACATCAAACTAGGTGCAATATTATCATTATTTTAATTAAGATATTTGCTTGCCACATTGCTTGAAAAATAGTTCCACATGGAAGTGGACCTGTAACACTGCTGTCAATGGCAAATTCACATTGATTTAAAAAGTTCAGGATCAGAATCCTGGGAATGACTTTAAACTTTATCCCATGTGATTGCTATTTGAGAATCTTAACTTGTTCCCTACTTCTTTCTAAGTCTCAGAGACAGCATTTGCAGACAAATACACATCTCTCTGGAGTGAATTTCAAAGTCTGGATGAAATACAATGATGAACAGCTGCAAGTGCTGCTTGATCTAATCCTTTTGGCCTGAGACTGTTTCTGCAGTGGAGTTTGCCACTAGCTCAAGAAGAAGTTAAAATAAAGGGGGAATGGCAGTACGAAGCAGCAAAAAAAATTCAAGCAATATCCTACTGCCTAAATATGTTCATGATCCAGCAGTGAGAATCTGACCACGTTCTTTTTTTACTCCAGAATAAGTTTGAAAGGGAGAATAGTGAACTGAATTCTAAAGTTTTAGTGGCAAAGAAAATAGAAACCAAAAATTAAAAGTATATTGCAAAGCGCATTAGCCAACGATATCTCCACACAAACTACTTTTTTTCAAAGGTAAGTTAGAGTTAAAAAATGAGAAGGTTGCTAGTTTCTCTGAAGAAACAAACAGGTGAAAGCAGTGGCACATTCAATGGGATAGATGATGCAGAGTGGCAGCGGAGCTAGGCAACGTGAGGGAGCAGCAGCCTACCAAAGGGACTGTGGTGTGGGCAGCTGAAATCACTCTAGCTGGGTTAGCTAGTATAGCCCCCAGAGCAGCCCAGGCAGCACTGACCTGCTAAAATCCTTGGACTTCTCCAACCCAGGACATGAATAAAGTATCTAAAAATAGTTGCAGAAATTATGGTGATAAAGAAAACTCTTATCAGACATGTCACCCTATACCATATTACGTTCAGCCAAAACATTAGAGAATCAGCCGGGGGGGGGGCGGAGGAGAATAAATATTACAGATGTGCCACAAGGCAAGGGAAATCTTTGGAACCATTAATACTTATTAAGAAGATGATCTGATTGTTTTTATCATTTAAACACTGAGTTGTGAATTTAAACTCTATGGCGCTTTTGGACTTGTAGAGTAGGGAAATCTTCAGATTACAGTGTTTACAACTCTGCTGAATTCCAAAGCCAGAGAGAGGATTTTAATAGTGGCAAGGAGGGAAAATCCTCTCTAGGCTCTGCCTGAGCCATTTCAGTGTATTACTGCTCACCTCTGCAACCTCTTGGAGGTAGAGCCAGAATATTTGGGATCAGTGGTATCAGATAGTGCACAGAAATCAGCAGGATGAGCATGGCTGTGTTTCCCCTCTCTACAGAACAACAACCGAAGGTTCTTTAATATTATTCAGGATACAACATGTTTTAGGGTGGGTGCTAGACTCCTCTCAGATGTGTTGATAGTTGCTATTAGGTTCCAGATGTTCCCTACTCTCTTTTATTAGCAAGGAGAGGCAAGAGTCAGAGTTGCAGATGTTGCTCCTGATTGCTGTCCATGCTCCCAATACAACTTCTTCTGTGAATAGGACAAATTTTTGGAAGGAGAGGTCCTATGTTTCAGGTTCTATGCTTGGCTTGTTACACCTGATGGTTCATAAGGCCATCTTGCACAACAAGATAACTCCTGACAACAAGAGGTGCTAGGTTCTGTGGTTGAGTGGAGGCAATATGACTTTGCTATCTCTGATCCAGAACAAATGGAACCTCTTCACATAAACAGCAGTGACATAAACTAGCAGAAATTCCTTGCATCCAAGGCTGTTCGTATCATCCCACATTTTCCACACTCCTACCCACATAGAAAAAGTGGGAAGACAGACTCTCAGTTTATCCAAATACCATGGCAATGTGTGGGTGTTGGGGTGGGAAGGAGTGATTCAGGAAGGGGCTGTAGTGCTTTCCTAGTACAACTACTTCTTGACCTCTTCATTAGGTTGGTTTTTATGAATACACTTTGGAATTGTGCAAAGTTCAAAAGTTTTCAATGATTGGTCATGGTGGTGAATTTAATTTGTTGTGTCATTTAGGAGGCTCTTTTCGTCCACCTGATAAGAGACTGAATAAGAGTTTTAGCTATATGAACAGATAAAAGTTTGGATTTTATAAATCTTGTGTGGGAAGAAGCAGCAAATATTTTAGACATTATCTGGTAATGTGGGATGAGGAAGGAGGAGGAATTGAATCTGGTCTTGCAAACTGGAGTTGACTTTAATCTGTGGAGTTATAAAACAAGAGGGCAAATGTTGCTCTAATAGATTAGTGCAAAATTATAGCAGAGCATTTCAAATTTCTTTCTGAAATCTCATGTTCTGTTTTATTCAGGTACAACTACATGTTTTTTAAAAGCATCTGGTTGTCATTTTTTAAGTAAAACCTTTTAGCCAGTTTCTAGTTGTCAATTTTTACAAAACCTTAGCAGAGTTTTTAAACAATAGCTATAATGTAGGTACTTATCCGTACTGCAGCAGTGTGAATCAACGTTTATTAAGTTTAAGTTATTATGAAATATCTCATTGTTGCTGAAAAATCCTTTCTAATTCCTGTCTTTTCTCACACCCTAATAACATTTGGTACATTATTTTTGTTCTTAGTCAGGACAGAACCTTCTCAACCCACACAGACCCCTTTTCTTGGTTTTCTAAATGAACTCATTAAAGTAATCTATGACATCTGCTCATAATCTGACTCATCTATGGGTTTCTTTTCTCAGAACTAGACTAGTTGGAATGTGTGTAAAACCTGCTCACCCACTCTTCAGGAATTCTATGTCCAGTGTCCCACAAGCCTTGGCTAGGATCAAGAGGTAAATCCTTTGGGGAAGGAATTATCTCTTGTCTATGTTTGTACAGTATCCATCACAATGAGGCCAAAAACCCAATTGGGGCCTCTTGGTTACTACCACAATATAGATATTTAATAATAATAGGGAGCTCACTAATTTCAGAGAGGATGTGGTTACCGTCCTCTGAAATTCTTAATGTCCAGGTTTTATTATATTAGTCCCATTAATTCTTCTCCAAGGCAAAAAGGCCATGAAAACACAAACTTATCCATGCTATATGGATTTGTCCAAATACTGAAATATTTGGGTTTAAATGTATTGAGGTCCATGGGAAGCTAAATGCCCAAATGTATCATTCAGTGTGGCTGCATAAGAAATAAAGAGGGTAAGTATTTGAGGACGGAGGCACAGGGAAGCGATACAGAATGAAGGGAACATGGGGTGAGCCCGGAAGGAGTGCCTTCCTTGTATATTGTTTGTTTATATTACAGTAACACCCAGATGCCCCAGTCAAGGATCAGGTCCTTACTGTGTTGGGTGCTGTACAAGAGACAGCCCTTGGCCTAAAACATGTACAAGTCTAAAGTGCTATTGGTAGCACTTCTGCTGCAGAGGGACTCCAGGAAAGCTGCCTCTTTCCCTAACAGCACTGAGCAGTGCTTGAAAGGCCACCAGCTGTGGGGAGTAGAACTAGGAGCTGAATTAAAGCCTCTAGTTCAGTTTCTTGAGCTAAGAGGCTACGTTTAGGTTGGAGCTGCAGGGCCAAAGCAGAAGATGTGGGGAGAGAAGGGATGGGGAGGCAGAGGTGAAAGTAAGCCAGCCTGGTCCGGTCTGGCATACCGGCAAGTGCCGGTACACAGCTAACCTTACCAGTAGGGGGCACCTTCCCCAGACTGGCAATTTAAAAGGGCGCTGGGCTCCCGGCAGTGGCCGGAGCCCCTGGCCCTTTAAATCACCGCCAGAGCCCCAGGGCTCCCAGCTGCCGCCACAGCTACAGCTACCATGGGGCTACGGTGGTGATTTAAAGGGCCCAGGGCTCCCAGCCACCGCTACCGCAGCCAGAGCCCCGGGCCCTTTAAATCGCTGCTTGAGCCCCAGGGTAGTGGTGGCGATTTAAAGGATCCGGGGATTCAAAGGCCCTGCACCTTCCTCCTGAGGCCCCGCCCCTTCTGCCCAAGCATTACCCCCGACCCCCACTGCTCAGGACCCCAGTCCTGCGTACTGGTAAGTCCCTTAAGTTACTTTCACCCATGTGGGGAGGTGAAAGACAAGCAGAAAGATAGGGGAGTTAAATGCTTTGGCTGCCTTTGTATTTAAAGCCTATAATATAAGGAGGAGGTGATCCCTATTATACCAGTTATATTTGATTTTTTCCCCTTGGGGTGAAAATTATCCTTTTACCATTTATTCACATATTTTAATCCATTTAACATAATGAGTATAAGAATTTTTTTTTGGTGATGAGACCCCATTGCGCATCATTGAGAACTGGTGCCTGACTGGGGAAGATGATCTTGTGAAAAGGGCTTATTGTCCTGGCTTTGAGAGCCAAATCTACACCTAAGCTGTAATGCTGCTAAAATTTAGTTTTAATATATTACTAGGCTACATTCCCAAATCTTTTTAAGAGCCCACTATACTGATGAGCAGGTCATGCAACCCTGTATATTTTCATCTCTAAATATTAACAGGGAGAAAAATATAACTGAAGTATACTAAGTTCCAAAATATGTGGCAACCAAATGAAGCCATAGCTGTGGTAGAGAAAGGAAAAATAAGAATGGAAAATAGATGAGAGATAAAGATGAGCAGTAATCAGGACTAAAATGGCAAAAGCTGGTATGAAATAAATAGTACTTAGTGAATGAGCCTATTGCTGGCTTAAATTGGTATTTCAAATAGCTTTCTTGTGGTTTTTCTCTATATTACATATGATAAAACTTCATTTCAGCAAACTGCAGCAAAAAAAGAACATAACATGTAATGTTATCATTAAAATAGCATTAAGAAGTCTTGGAGGGGAAAACAAAGGAATCAGAGAAAATAGTACCTGCAGTTATAAAGTAGTTAATTTTGTCTGACACATAAGGCAATGAAGACTTAAATTTTACTAATAGTAAGGAATTCACACTTTACTATTTCAGTCACGGATTAAAAGTCATTATATCCCATCTGTATATATATGCCCAGTGGTAGTGTTCTGCCTTTATATATTGGACAACTATATCTGGTCTGAAAAGAGTACTTCTCAGAAGATACTTTATTCATTTATAACATTTTAAAAGCTATCTGTTTTAGAGTTATGATATTAATATTAATCTAAAATGTTCATACAGTATAGAGTACACTAAATACCATTCAGAAGGTCACTTCTTTTCCTTAAAAGAAGAAAACCAGGAATATATAAGTAGGTGTAGTCCATATTAATTGCTACATATACACCTTCTCCAAAATACCTTTTGATAATAATTTCTGAATGCAACACAGAGCTCACCTTAAATGGGATCTGATTCAATTGAGGTCTATGGGATTCTTTTCATTTGCACCAGAGGACATTGGATTGAGGTTGTGGTGCAAAACCTAGTATTTGCTCTACATTTCTTATAGGCGAGAAATTCTAAACATAAAGCAATTGCTAATTTCTTCAGGAAAGATAAACTATCTCTCTTTTCTTAGCACCATCAGGTTTTGGAGGCTTGCCACTTCAATTTGCTGGGACTTTACAACATACTGTACAATATTCAAATAAAACTATATTACTTGGGGGGAAACCTATGTTAACACCGGTTAAAGTTTAAACTTCAGTTGTGCTAAAGTCAGTAAATTCAAAATTAAGCTTCCCATAGCATCCTTAACTCTGCTCCATTGTGTGTATGGCAAATGTCTTTCACTGAAAAACTGTGTGATCATGTGATAGAACATCCTATTATAATGTATAAACATAAATAGATTAAAAGATAGGGAAGAACTCACTGCAAAGGAAATCTCAGCAGCGTTAAGAACACAGTTTCTTCTTAAGTACAAGATAGTACATAAAACTAAAATTGTGTTAAATACTCCTTGTCCTTCATCTTGCTTTAGCTTTGCCTGTGAAACAGTTTCCAAAGCAATCAACTCAAGAAAATCCTGGACTTGTTGTGCAAGATTTTTATTTGCATGAATCCCAATAAAATCAATAGGAGGCATGTAGCTAAACCCTTTTAAAATGTACCCTGTAGCAGTTCAGTCATCAACTTTAAAAGTAACTTTCATTTGCTAAGTCCCCAAAGTCACAGGATTGCCTACTGCCCAATGTTCCTGATATGCATTTTGTTTTCCATAAAATAAGACTTTTTATTTTCTTTCAAGACAATAACCAAAAATCATATCATTGCCTTTGGACATAATGTCCAAAGCTGATCCTGTTTTTAAAATTAATCTCATTCTGTGAAAGACATTGCTACTCCTTTATCTGTTGAAGAAATAGCCTCTTCTAGAGAGTCAACTCTTTTATTTATCATTTCAGTCTTAGCTACAATTAACTCTGTTATTTTAAAGAAGTTATCCTCTCACTAAAGAGACCTGAAGAGAAAAAGAGGTCTGTTAAAAGGACACATTTTGTAAACCACTATTAGTCTTTGAAGGTTACCCCACATTGTGTGTTTTTATCTCCACGAGTACAGTAAATAATTTATACACACACATGTGGATATATCGTTGCTGAATAATAACATTAAGAAGACTTACTGCATCTCCAACTAAAAACTGTATATGAGCCATCACCTATCATAAAAAGTATGTGTGCTGGATATAGATTGATTTAAATATATATGCAGAAATCCTCAATACACAAATTACAATATAGGTCAATTGTCATGGTGTAAGAAACTTGGCAGTGTTTGTTTAAATATGTAGTATCCAGAGTTTTATGAAACAGTCCTACAGAATTTGATAGAGATGACACCGGTAGGAGTCTATAGAATTTTAAAAAGATTATACAGAAGTTATTTCTAGAGTGAAATTCAATCCTCCACCTACATAAATTTTAAATATTCAGACTCTACGCATGTTGAGTATGGAGGAGATGGGGAAATGAAATCCACCCCACTTCAACATAGGTCCGTGTGTGGAGCTGTTGTACATTTGCTTCAATAGGATACAGGTGCTCAGTATCTCTAAAAGGCCTGATTCGAAGCCCATTTAAGTCAGTGGAACTGTCCATTGACCAACTAGCATACGTTTAAAGTACGCTGCCTTGTTTATACTAAACTTTTAGAAGTGTTAGCTAACACGATTTAGCAGCACTTTTAACCTAGTTTATCCTTACTCAGGTGCCTAACTTGTGAGTAACTCAATTAAAGTCAGTGGGACTTCTTAAGTGCTTAAAGTTAAAAAAGGCACTGAATTGCTTCGCTTGTTCACGGCCTTTATTTACAGTGGTTTTGTTCAATAAAAAGTACAAAGAATTTTCCTATACTTTTCTCATCCATTTCTTCATACAGGGGGAAACTATCCAAATTATTCTTCATATGTGATGTTAGGGTGATTAGGCCTGTACGAAAGATCTCTCTCTTTTTTTTTTAATGTAAGGGCTATACCTTAGATTTTCCAGCAAAGCATGCTGTGTCACAGAAACAGAATAATGAGTGTGACTTCATTTTTTAATAGTGTATTTATTTTAACAGATTTTTTTTTCCAAAGAAAATGTGGATCCAGATGAATCAGTGCCTGTTTGGAGAGCCCTATGGTTACATGTTTTTATTATTTCATGTCCTCTTAGTTTCAAACTAACAAAACTTTACATTGATATCATATTGATTTTTTTTCAGACTCAGTTTGATACAAACAAATGCTGTCCTTCAGTTGACATTGGCAGAGTCAAACTTTTGCTCAGATTTTACATAGCATACTGAAGATGCATCAGCAAAGTATTCTATTTATCGTGATTTCACATAGTTAGAATAATGTGTATTACTTAGTAGTAAACACTGACATAATTTCATTTGATGGGATTTTGCATTATAAGATTATTATGCAGCTCATATTTGTATGATGTAGAATCATGCTGAGGAGGAATATTGCAGGAGTCCTAAGGTGTATTCAGGTTAGTTTCAGGCTTAATTCTGTATTTCCATTCAGGCCCATTGAAATAAATCTGTGGTCATTACATCATGATCATTAGGGCCCTACCCCTCCCCCCCATATCACTTTGTTATGGACATTTTGGGGGGTGGGGGTAACTGAACTCAGAGCCCAATACAGTTGATTCCCCTGCAATCACCCAATCAGCCCAGTTTCCATGTGCTTGTGAGTTTTTCACAATTTTGCTGTGAAATTTAAAAGTACGAAAAAAGAATGGAGGGAAAGGCCCATAATACTTAATAAAACAGATTCCTTAGATACTTATTTGAGAATAGATTATGCCTTTCTTTCATAGATTCCAAGGCCAGAAGGGGCCACTGTGATCATCTAATGTGACCTCCTGTATAACACAGGCCGTAGAACTTTCCCCAAAATAATTCCTAGAGCATATTTTTGGGGAAAACATCCAATCTTGATTTTAAAAGTGTCAGTGATGGAGACTCACTACAACCTTTGGTAAATTGTTTCAATGGTTACTTACCTTCACTTTCCAAAATATATGCTTTATTTCCAGTCTGAATTTGTCTAGCTTCAACTTCTAGACATTGGATAATGTTATACCTTTCTCTGCTAGATTGATGAGCCCATTATCCCCGTGTAGGTACTTATAGAATGCTCTCAAGTCACCCCTTAATTTTCTCTTTGCTAAATGAAATAGATTGAGCTCTTTGAGTTTTTCTCTATACCACGTGTTTTTGAATCCTTTAGTCATTCTCATAGCTCTTCTCTGAATCCGCTCGAATTTATCAACATCCTTCTTGAATTGTGGACACCAGAACTGGACACAGTTTTCCAGCAGCATTCACACCTGTGACAAATATGGAGGTAAAATAATGTCTTTAGTCCAACTTGAGATTCCCCTCTTTATACATCCCAGGATCAGAGTAGCCCTTTTGCCAAAGCATCACACTGTGAGCTCATGGATTATCAGATGATTATCCACCCTGACTCCCAAATATTTTTCGGAGTCTCTGCTTTCCACAATACAGTCTCTCATCCTGTAAGTATGGCCTGCGGTCTTTGTTCTTAGATGTAAACATTTACATTTAGCCGTATTAAAATACGGATTGTTTGCTTTAGGCACAGCCCTCAGCAAGAAGTGGTAAGTAAAGTAAACTGAGGCACTGTGCCTCAGACACCTCTCTGAGACTCAGTACTCTCCCTCCTTCCCCCTTGACCAGGTGGAATAGTAATTTGCTTTAGTCCTATATGAACAGCAAATTGACACTCCCTACATCAGTTCAATTGTGCTGGGTAGTATTTCAGGGCAGCATGGCTACGTGAAGCAAGTGCTCCATCCATTCTCTGTTCACTCCCCATCACTCAGCAATATGTATGTGTGCAGGACTTCTTTATCCCTGTGTGGTGAAACATAAGGTCCAGATAGTTCACCGAAGAATTTCAGGAAGTGGCGGTTCTTACTCGCCCTTGCATGGTGTGTCGCCAAGTCTCAGTCTAACGTTCAGTTATTAGATAAATAATAATACTTTACATTTACTATACTATATAATATCTTCTGTCCTGTGAGTACAAGGCGATTTACATTCATTAATAACTAATGCCTCGCAACAACCCGTGAAGTACTCTGACCATTTTTCATAAACTACTCTCGATTTAGTCTTGACACAGGATTTTGTTCAAGATGTGACTGTAATTGACCCGTGAAGTAATAATGACCACACAATAACCAAATTCAATATCTTCATGGGAAGCAATCAAGTAAAAAGGCCCAGGGTTTTTTTGACCATGAAAATAACTAAAGCATTGGAACAACTAAACAAGAGTTGTGGTGGATTCTCCATCAGTTTAAATCAAGCTTGGACATGTTTCTTAAAATATGCTCTAGCTAAACCACAAGTTATTGGGCTTAATACAGGAATTGCTGAGTGCAATTTGATGGCCTGTGTTCTTCAGGAGGTCATACTAGATGATTATAATGATCCCTTCTGGGCTTAAAAATCTATGAAAAACTTCAACGTGACACTTTAGAAATGGGATTTTTTTTTTTAGCACAAGGGCCCTAATTAGAAAGAACCTTAAAATAAGTGTTAAGGAATTAAAATCCCTAGCATCATTTCAGAAGCTATTCAAGCATATCTCACTAGAGTTCACACTCCTAAACAAAAAGAAAACAAGAAGCAAATACAGAGTCAAGTTTTTCAAAAAGCAGAGCCTAAAATTAAGCACCTAAATCAATAGTAAGGTTCCTAAATTATCTTAACATGTGGAGGGGCCATACAGGGGTGTGGGGGGGGTGAAGGGATGGGGATCAGGTGTCTTACTCCCAGTTACATCTCTGCCTAGGTACATAGGCCAGTACACCATCATACCTAAGGGTGTCGCCCAGTTTTAAACAGGAAGTCTGTGGCACAGCCAGGATGAAACCCCTATCCCCAAGCTCCCAAATGTCTTATTTTACCACAGGAGTATGCCTCCACACTAAATAAGGCTTTACAGATTTAATAAAATGCAGATTGCTGACCTGCTCATGTAAATACATGCAGCATTTAGGGATATTTTAAACTTGCATTATTTGCACAACACAACGAAAAAGTCTCCAAAATGTCATTTCAAAGAACAAAGTCATTTTGAAGTCCTACAAATATAAAAAGCAGTCAACACCAGGAAAAGATCTTTTTTAATCATCAAACAGATTTTTCTGAAAGTATGGAGACTATTGCTGCGATAGATTTTCCACAGTGTATCAAATTTTAACCTGGAGTGAATTTTTACAGCCAAATTGCAAGGCTTTGAAGAGGAGCACTGCTATAATTAACCTTAGTTGTCAATAAAAGCAATTCCTGTGAATCGTGAATCCACATCTTACAACATTTCTGAGGCTCTAAACTTCTAGCACCACTGGACCAGAACCTTGAAACTGCCCCAGGTCTCTTTTTTTAAATCTGCAATTTTGGATACACAGTCTATGATCTAGAACTTACGTAATTGTGCTTTCTTTCTTTGAAATATAGGAGGAAATAAACAGAATATAAATAATTTCATGATGCTGGGAAGCTTTGTACTCTTCATCTCCCAGTTTCCTCTATAGAAAATACAATTATCACCATTACAAAAGAAGGCTTCATAGGGCACAGGTCACTTGCTGGTTTTAACTAGAGTAAATGGTGGATTCTCTGTAACTTGAAGTCTATACATCAAGATTTGAAGGACTTCAATAACTCAGCCAGAGACTATGGGCCTATTGCAGGACTGGGTGGGTGAGGTTCTGTGGCCTGCAATGTGCAGGAGGTTGGACTAGATGATCCTGCTGGCCTTAGTCTATGAGTTTCTAAAGTATCTAGAGAGTAGAACTACTGTTTGTATTGATAGTGGTCTTTGGACTGAAGGTCTGTGAATGCTTCTAACACTTCATGTCTGAGAAATATTAAAGTACAAATTTATTTTCAGTATTACATCCAAAAGGACTACTGAGTCCGTCCCACCTCCCACTTCGCCCCTCTGTGTTCCGCTCAGGGTACTTCCTTCTCCACATACTCTGGGCACTTGCCGAAAGTGAAAGCACACTGCCATCGGGGAAAGAGAAGTCCAATAGATGCAATACGCATGATTCTTTACTTCCCAGAAAGTTTGTTTTGTTAATATTCTTTATGTTATTTAAAGTATAACCCTTGGAAGCCAGGTAGTTCACCTATGCTGTACTGCCCGTCCATAACCTAGCAAGGAACTACGACTACCAGGTTTTTCCACTTGGACTGTGATAACCTCAATAACTAGAGTTGTGTGTGCTCGCAGAGTGAAGAGGTGAGGGATTGGGGAATCTACTAATTAGTCTTCCTATGGGATTTTAATGTGGGTTTTCTGAAACCCCTTGAATTTTTCTAGGTTAAACTAAATTATGTCCATTATCCTTATGCTACTTAAAAAAATATAGTAAATGTAAACAGTGAATTGGTTATGACATGAAGCTTTTTAGCATTAGGTCACCAGTTCAAATGTAAACTGGAAGTTACCAGGGTGAATTAAAATCAACAATTTAATTAAAATTGTTCTTTTAAATTTAAATATTTTAATGTAAATGACATACATTTTTATTTTTAAAAATAAACCTACTTAACATTACATTTGAAATTGACTACCTGTATTAAGATCTAAACTTACTATAATTTATTAAAATAATTTAAATTAAATAAAAATATTAATCAGTACCTGCTTGCAGCCAAAATTTTAAAGAAAGTCCAACCACTGAGCTGGAGGAAGTCACTGGCTAAGCACCTGAAACCAGCATTTGTTGTCGAAGGACCAGATCCTCCAAGTTATTTAGGTGCTTAATTCCCATTGACTTCCCTTTGAAGATCTGGGTAAGGTACCTAATCCGCTTTTGATAGCAGTAGCTTCTTCTGCAGGTAGAGAGAGAAAATATTTTCTTCATTCCAGTGACCAACTCATTCAAAGCTGAGAAACCAGCTAAGAACTGAAAAAGGAAAAAAGCCTGTTTTCCTCTTCCATTCTATGAATAAAAATCATGAGTAAAAAAAATCATCTAATAAATAAGAAATGAGTCATTCACCATTTGCTAACATAATAAAAACAATAAAAACTAAGAATCTGAATAAATGTGTGGTAAGCTATTACTTAAATGTGACTTAATATAATGTATCCTCCTAGTTAGCTAAGGAAAATATCAAATTTAGTACAAAGACTGTATTTAGTTGCAAATCAACATTTTAATGCTTATCAGCAAATGAGAATCAACTTTTCTTTAAGAAATAACTAAAAAGTACAGATGCAAAACAAGATTAAAATCGATCATTTAAATCCAGGCTTCCTGCTTGGTGATTTAAATAATTATTAAAATCAGTGATTTAAATCACTATGATTTAAATCAATCCACCCTGGAAGTTACTGTTATCCAAAGGCAACGCATAACTATTGATAGTGGGGGGGGGGGAAACTTAAAGGTTCTGGTGGTATGCAGTGAGATTCAGGTCAGGCACACAAGAGACAAAGGAGTTTTGATTTATAGAGCTGATTCCCATTCCCCACCGCGCCTCCCACACCCACTCCAAGACGGCACCACCTTGCCCAACCCCCTCATAGCTCCTTCCCCACTTACTTCTTCCATCGCTTCCCCATTGGGCATGGCACACGCTGGAGCGGGCTCCAGACTCTGTACTGCTGAGCATTGGTAACCGTGGGCAAGGAAGGGACAGGACTCAGCGGGCTACCCTGCGACCACTCTGGCAGAGCTTTGCTACCAGCTCAGTCTCTCTTCTCTGTTCCAAGCACCTCCTAAGGGGCTTAGTGGGAGTGCTAGGTGCCTGTGCCTTTCCCAGGCATGTCCCTCTCACCCACGTTCAGCCCGATTCCCACCCTAGCAGAAATCAGGGGAGGAGGGGGACGTTACCCTACATACTCCCCCCTTCGCCCACCGCACATCACCTCTGCCACCATCTGCTGACTGTTGGGTGACCTACGTGAAAAGGTTTGGTGGTCTTCGTCCGGTTCCCAGTGCCCATTTCACAGAAACTCTGGTGACAAATGACTAGAACCTTTGCTGCAGATTTAAAATAGACTGAACTAGTTTTTCAATGATACAGGTGCCTCCTCAGATCAAAGTTGAGCTCGATTGCACTGGCAGAGTGATGTAGGAAAGCTTGCTCCACCACTGCATGTTCTGTGGATAGAGGATAGTGATCCTGGCACCTTTCATAAGCATGACATTCACCTTAAAATAGCTAGATTAAAATGTGCTCTTCAGCAGGTGGGTTTGGAAAGGCATGAACTGCATTGCTGTAGGAGCATCTCCAGCAGTGGGAAAATGCCATGGGCCAGATACTGATCTTAGTTGCAATGGTGTCAATGAGGGAAGAATCCAATCCTTTGCCAGCAGCTTGTTGAAGGCTGAAGGACTGAATAGAAAGGTTTTGTGACAGCAATTTTTGTTTCATAGTATGACTTTTTCTGTTAAGTAATTTAATGGCAGCAATAGCACCATGAAAAGTGTCAGCCAGCCCCTGCATGTGGTAACCTTCCAAACATTTTGGAAATGGATGTGCTGAGAGATATGAGGGGCCAGGGCTGATTAGATGCTGGGTAATTACTATTTTATTATCTTATTGGACATTCTGTTTATTTTACATATATAGAGATTGTTTATATTGTACATTTTGCATTTTTTAAAACATCTAAAGCTTTAGATAAATGAAAATAATTCTCAATAAATAAAATAAATAGGCAAATGTTAATAATCATGTCTACTTGCATAGAAAGTACAAATATAAATCTATTACCCATAAAAATCACACTTTATCCTCACTATATTATTTAACAAATGAAATATAGATAAGACAGAAATATCGTTAGACCAAGGTAGCTTGGGGAAAAGATAAAAATTGATACTGCTACCTGCATCCAACACCATGCTTGCTCAAGTGCAAACTCGGTAAACTCATCCTTCTACCCCATCCCATGTTCCAAACAGCAGCAGTGCAGCTCAGGGTTACTTTCAATGAGTCATGGGCTGAATTTCTATGCAAATCTTCATTATTGGCCTTTGCAATTTCTATTTTTTATAGTTCTTTAAAGAAATTAATACCAACTGTTTGTGACAACATACAACGTTATGGGCTCATGGACTACAGCCTTTTAAAAAGTCACAAAGTTGTTTTGCAAAACATTGGAGCTGATTCTCCTTTCTGCTAAAACCCCTTAATACTACTCTGGTGACATAAAGAGCTCCAATAAATAAGCCACTAGGAATTTCCAGCAAGACAGCTGATTAAGAGATACATTATGGGTCAATTACAGGAATGGGTGGGTGAGTTTCTGTGGCCTGTGATGTGCAGAAGGTCAGACTAGATGGTTATGATGGTCCCTTCTGGCCTTAAAATCTACACGTCTGTGAACTCATGCCTGATATCTCACTGTAAACATACTTTTTTGGTAGTAAAGATATACTTGTAGCCTAAGGCTATGTCTATACTACAGCCTATGTCGGCAAAATTTATGTCGCTCAGGGGGGTGAATATTCCACTCCCTGAGTGACATAAATTAAGCAATATAAGTGTTTGTATGCACAGTGCTATATCAGTGGGAGAGCTTCTCCCGCCAACATAGCTTAAGTCGCTCACTGAGATGGTTTTGTAATGCCAACAGGAGGGCTCCTTCCAATCAGCATTGAGTATCTTCACCAGACCCGCTGCAGTGATGCAGCTGTATGGTACAGCTGTGTTGCTGCAGCCCTGAACGTATAGCTATATCCTAAGAAGGCTCCCCCTGTGGCAAGGAACTGCTTAGCACAACAGTAAGCCTCTTCATCCCAGCTTTTGTAATAGGGTGTGGGGCTGGGACAAGGTGTGGCATGAAAGGAGAGGGAGAAAAAGGAGTGTGGTTTCCCATGGCTCCTATAGGCAGGGTTTAAGGTGAGGAGAGTACAGCTCTCCCATCTTTGTTGCAAGGGGGAGAGGGCTTCTTTCTCTCTCTGGGCTGGGTAAAGAGCTGCATCATAACTCATAAATGATTGGTATTTTGAAGGCTGAAGCTAATGAAATCAGTATTGCACAAGTTTGTAGATGCTCCCCTCCCCATCACTAACTAAATATAAAGATACATACAAGCCTTCTTCTCAGCATCTCTGCATGGCAGTTTGTATTATTATTTCCAAATCAACAAGCAAAACAAAGATGCTTTTTTTTTTGCAAGTTCAAGTTTAAAATGAGATGCTTTAAAATAAGGAACGCACCATTTTGTATCTGCTGCTTGTGAGAGTGTCTAGGGGGCTAACGCTTTAAATCCTCCCCTTCCTATGTCCGCAGATGGGAGCTCTGATGCATGGACACAAAACAACTTTGCTCAGTGACCTGTGGGTGAGGGGGAATCCTTGCCAGTGCAGCAAATGACCCAGCACTGATACTTGCTGCTGTAACTGTTCACTCAGCAACCCTCCTCGTTTCCGTTACGCTGACCTTTTTTGGACCCCACCTAAGCTGGGACAAGATGTGGCATGAAAGGAGAGGGATCAGATGTCCGGATCAGAGGTCAGCACCATGTCCATACAGGGACACAAGTGTCTGTGGGTAAGAATGGCAGGTTTCAGAGTAGCAGCCGTGTTAGTCTGTATTCGCAAAAAGAAAAGGAGGACTTGTGGCACCTTAGAGACTAACATTTATTTTGTGAAAAGAAAAGGAGTACTTGTGGCACCTTAGAGACTAACAAATTTATTAGAGCATAAGCTTTCGTGAGCTACAGCTCACTTCATCGGATGGGCATCCGATGAAGTGAGCTGTAGCTCACGAAAGCTTATGCTCTAATAAATTTGTTAGTCTCTAAGGTGCCACAAGTCCTCCTTTTCTTTTTGCGAATACAGACTAACACGGCTGCTACTCTGAAACCTGTGATTTATTTTGTGGTAAGAATGTTGAGGTCCCTGGTAATTTTTCAAAAAAATAAATGACTGAATGACATTAACCCCTTCCCCCCCCCATGTCCCTCACTAAGTACGGTAATTTTGTCGAGTAGCCCTTGCACAACGGGGGGGGGGGGTGCTCACCCCTGGACCCGATATCAGGGGCTTTGTCTGATATAGGTGCCTATAACCTCCCCCATTTTTCACCCTTGCTAGCTGGTCACCCTCGCTCCAGCCTTTGGAAACATCTGCTGATAAATTAGGCCGCTCGCTTCCAACCAAACAAACCGAAGTCGCTAAGCAAGTAACAGCCAGTGACCTCAACTTCCGACCGGGCTGCTCCAAGCGGGGCTTGGCGACGGCGGGAGAGGTGTGAAGCCAGGGCAGCCAAGCGCTAATTCCCCCGCCCCAGCAGGTGGCTCGTCGCGATCGCCTTGCATCAGACAATGGACACGCTCGGCGCTTCCGACCGGCGCCGGGACTTTCTTTCTTTCTTTCTTTCTTTCTGTCGCACGTTCGTGGCCCTGGCGAGGCGGGAGAGGGGGCGATTTCTATCCTCCGCCCCCCGCCCTTTCCTCACTCTGGTTTGGGTCCGGATTACAGGCAAAGTTCCGGGCTCATTTTTAGTATTTGTTTGTCGTCTGGTCGCGGTATCCACAAGGTGCCGGGGAATTTCCCCCCCCCCCCTCCCTCCTTCCCTCCCCCCCCCCGGCTTGCAAGAGCTCAACCGACATTTGCAAACAAGACGCCTCCCCCCCCCACCCCCACCCCCCCAGTGACTCCCCTCCGGCTGCAGCAAAGCCTCTTCTCCTGGGCGGCAGCGGCTGCCCACCCTGTGGGCGGACGATGCCTGGCGGGGCAGGGCTGAGCTGCCGCGGGTAGTTGGGTTCCCATTGGCCGTGCGGCCGGCAGGGAGAGCCGGGGCGGAGAAGCGGCCAGGCGCAGGGAAGGCGGCTACACACACACACACCCGCGCGCGCGCGCGCGCCGAGAGAGAGGCAGCGGCTGCCCCGGCTGGCATTGTTATCATCGTGCGAGCCGAGCGGAGGGGTTTGGGCGCGGGGCCGCTCGGGGGAGGGGAGGAGTGAGAAAGGGACGGGGAGGGAGACGCGGGGAGCGGAGCATGCAGCAGAGCGGGGGCAGCGGCGGGGCGGCCGGTGCACAGGGGGCTGCCCGCGGCGAGGAGACCTGCCTGCCCTGAGCTCAGCCGCGGAGGACGCGCTCCAGGAGCAGGGAAGGCAGCGAAGGAGCCGCTGAGGAGCCAGACCCGGCAGCGGCACTACTCGCCCCCCCCCCCCTCCGCCTTTCGTTTGCCCATCCTCCTCCACCAGCCCAGCCCCTTCTCTCCCTGCACCAAGGACGAGGGGGAAGCGGAGGAGCAGCCGCCTGACCCGGTGCGGAGTTTAACCCGTTCTCCGTCGCCTGCCCGCTGCACCCTGCCCAGGAGCAGCCCCCGCAGTAGCGCCAGGGGCTCGGTGCCAGCCCGAGGGAGGAGGAGGGGGGGGGGGCAGACAGCGCCCGCAGCCGCCCTCGCTCCGCCGATCCTCGCACTTGCTCCGCAGCCCGAGACCGCTGGTGGCCGCCGCTCCCTCCCGCCACCCACCCCGCCTCCATGTGCCGGATAGCGGGAGCGCCGCCGCGCAGCCTGCCGCCGCCGCTGCTGCTGCTGCTCATGCTGGCGGCCCTGCTGCAGGTAACGGCGGAGGGGGGGGGGGGGGTCGGGGTTGTGACTCTTTGTTCCCGGGCTCGCGGCGATGCCGGGGAAGGGGGGGGGGGCGGACACGGACGGTGTCTCTGTGCTGCCCCGCAGGCTCGGTCTGTCTTCTCTGCCCCGGCAGGGGGCTGCAGGGAGCAGGTGGCTGCTTTAAACGGCTGGGGCCGGAGCGAGGCCCCCCCTCTCCCCCCCAAAAAGGTTGGGCAGGACGCGAGCCGGTGCTCGGGCTGGGATGGGGCCGGTGTCGTGTCCCCGTGAGACCCCCCCCCCCCCCGGCCTCGGAGGAGCGGGTGCCCCACGAAGAAGGGATGGGAGCTGGTGCCTCGCAGCTTGGGAGAGGGGGGTCCGCTCTGCCGGGGAGCTGGGGGGAGGGAGGGCAAGAGCGGGGGGTCCCATCGTGCTTGGTGGTAAGGCTGGGGGCAAGAGCGGGGGTCCCCTGGGGTTGGGAGGGCTGTGGGGGGCGGGCAAGAGCGGGGGTCCCCTGGGGTTGGGAGGGCAACAGCGGGGGGGGGGGGTCTCACTGTACTTGGGCTGGGCTAGGAGCTGGTGCGCCTTTCGCTTGGTGGACCGGCTAGTAGGGAGGCAGGGGGCGGACTTCGGGTTGGGACCCCCGCCCGTCTCGGGGCGCCACCCCCGAGGTGCTATCGGTAGGGGGCACTGCACCCCGCAGCCCGTCTGCTGGAGCTCCGGCTTTGGGGTGGGGTCTCCGGGGATCGCCCCCCAGGGCTCCGCTAAAGAGGAGCAGGCAGAGCCGCCGCCGCCTCCCCCAGCCATGTGCCCGCTAATCCTTTCCCGGGCAGAATTTAATCAGCCGCCTCCTCCGCCTGGCAGCCTCGCCTGCCCCCGCTGCTACTAACGGGGAATTTCCATTGGGACAGCTCCTCAGTCTGAATGTATATTACAGCCCTGGCCCCTCTCCCGGGAGGGGACCCTAGCGCCTGGGAGGACGGGAGTGGCTGGCGCCTGGCAGGGTGTCCCTGGCTTGGGGTCCCCTTCAGTGTGCGGGGAGTGGCTCTGGAGTATGGGTTGAGTATCCTTAGGGTGGGCGGGTGCCTTTAGGATTGGGGTCCTGTGCAGCCTGTGTTGGGGGGGGGGTGAGTTTAGGTGTCCCTAGAGTGGGTGAGTGTCTTTGGATGGGACTCCTCTGTGTGTGTTTGTGTGTGTGTGTGTCGAGTTGAGTTGAGTTGGAGGCGGGGGAATATCCTTTGGAGGTCGAGGGAGCGGTGTGTACATGGGATAGGGTGATCACTGTGGGTGGCTAGGTCCCTACGTTCTGGGTATCCCCACTGTATGTCCTCCTCGATAAGGGTTTTGGGTGCTGCTGGCTAGGGGTAGGACATTGTGTTTCTGGTGGCGTATCAGAGTTAGGAATGGGGGTTTGTGGGCTGGGGTTACCCAATTCACTTCTCCTTTCTAGGGTAGGAAATTGAGAGTGCTCCTGGGTGGGGTGTGTGGAAAGAATGTCATTATCTGGGTTTCAGAGTAGCAGCCGTGTTAGTCTGTATTCGCAAAAAGAAAAGGAGTACTTGTGGCACCATAGAGACTAACACATTTATTAGAGCATAAGCTTTCGTGAGCTACAGCTCACTTCATCGGATGCATTTGTTGGCGTTGCAATGAGTTGGGTATGAAGCTGGGTGCAAGGGGCAGAGAGGGCAATAAATCTGAAGGACAGATGGTGCAGATCATCCCCCTTAATAGTATTTATGATTGGGGCATTTCTGGATCTCTGGGGGAGGGGAGCGCAGTGTCTGGGTACGAGGAGAAGGAGGTATCGCTAGTAGGACAGTGTGTGTATGCTGGGGATCAGGCTGGTAGCTGTGGCTGGCCTGTCCCTGGTCCTGCTGGGGCTGGTGGCTGGGTAGAAGGAGGCGGAGGCGGTAGCAGCAGCAGAGTCACTGTCCATGGTGCAGAGCCTGGATTACACCCTCTCTCTCTTGCTTCGTGACACTGAAGTGAACTAAAATCCCTCCTTGTTTTTCAGATCGCTCCCCTCTCTGCTCTCCCCCCCGTTTCCAGTCACTTTTTTCTGCCTTCTCCCCCCACATTCTCTAACCCTTTACCAGGGTTTGATGGCTGCACCCTGCATGGGAGGTGCTGAAACATTGATTCTAAACAGCTGCGGGATTTTCTTTCTAGTTTAAGAGGATGTTAGTTTTTCTTGTGACAGAGAAGTGTCTGACTGGGCGCCAAGGTTTCTTCCATATGAAACTGCTGCCCTTCTCGGAAACTTGTTTTGATATGTCACTAAAAAGATTGGTTTTGTTATCTGAGTTGTGTGGAGTGGGGGAGTCTGGATGGCAGTTGTTTCTGTGTTATTAACTTGGCAGAGCCTACCTGCAGTTTCTTTATGGGTGTTTTTGTGTGGCCTTTCTTGTAAGTGCCTTTCTGCTTCTGTTTATACACCAGATCACTTAGTAAATCTTTAAATCATGAATTCTGCCATGGGCTATTATTCCACCACCTTTTCACGCAGGACTGATTTTTAAATTAAAACACAAACTACGAATTAAGGACAGGAACTAGCTTAATTGCTTTTGTGTATCGCTCAGCGTCAGTTACGGTTGGGAAATCCAATTTCCCCCTTGTCTGGGTATCTGCTAATTCAGGTTAGGGCTGGTTTTAATAGGGTGTAACAAAGTTGGAACTTAGGTATGAAATCAGTTTAATAACTGTGTCTAGAAAGCAGTCCTTTTATTTTAACATTTTTTTTTCTTATGTACTGCTAAGAAAAAAAACTTGCAATTCAGACATGCATTATAACTTCTTTCTATGACTGCTTGACTGCTTTTGGTAAATAGAAGTTAATTAGTGAGAGATTGTCCAAGCTTCCTATTTGCTGTTAATTTGTTTATTTTGTCATTTCAAATCTTTGTTGAATTGAAGACATATAAATTATTTCCACTAGTTATTGATGACTTCATCATTTGTCAGTGGTGTAGTGAAACCGTCACAATTGAATTATTTGAAAGATCATTAGAACTGGAAAAATATCAGGAGTCAGACCTTTGTAACTTCAGTTTATGTTTGAGAAAGGTGGGATTTGAAAGCAGATACTAAACTCAGGTTTTCAGCAACATATGCAGAACATTAGAGATTAGAAACTGGCCTAGTCTCTGAAACTCTCTAAAATAGATGAACTATTTTAACATGATTCTGTAGCTGCTATGCAAAATCTTAGCATCAAAGGGGAAGGGGGGAAAGAGACAGCAAAAGGAGAGATTTGCTTAACTATCAGAATTATTGGTGGAGTGGTAAATAATGAAGAGGACAGGTCATTGATACAGAGCAATCTGGATGGCTTGGTAAACTGGGCACAAACAAACAATTTATGTTTTCATATGGCTAAATGTAAATATATACATTTAGGAACAAGGAATGTTGGACATATTTACACAATGGGGAACTCTATTCTGGGAAGCAGAGACTCTGGGGAAAAAAAAATTGGGGGTTTTGGTAGTTAATCAGCTGAACATGAGCTCTTAGTAGGATGCTGTGAACAAAAGAGCTAATGTAATCCTTCCATGCATGAACAGGGGAATCTCGAGTAGGAGTAGAGAAATTATTTTACCTCTATATTTGGCACAGGTGTGACTGCTGCTGGAATACTGTGTCCAGTTCTGGTGTCCGCAATTCAAGAAGGATGTTGATAAATTGGAGTGGGTTCAGAGAAGAGCCATGAGAATTATTAAAGGATTAGAAAGCATGCCTTATAGTGATAGACTCAAAGTGTTCAATCTATTTGGCTTAACAAAGAAAAGGTTAAGAGAGAACTTGATTATTGGCTATAAGGATCTACACAGGAAACAAATATTTAAAAATTGGCTCTTCTGTCTATCCGATAACATGATATAAGTGGTTGGAAGTTGAAGCTAGACAAATTAAGACTAGAAATAAGGTGTACATTTTTAACAGTGAGAGAAATTAACCATTGTCAAGGGTTGAGGTGAAGTCTCTATAAGTGACTGTTTTTAAATTAAGATATGCTCTATTATTTTAGGGAAGTTCTATGGTTAATACAAGAGGGCAGACTAGATGGTCACAGTGCTTCCTTCTGGCCTTGGAGTCTGTGAAAACATCAACTGCTACCATTGGTGCTTTAACTGGGGATAAGGACAAAATTAAAATAGAAACAGGAAAGTTGGACATAGAATTGAAGAAATAAAGTGAGGGAGTGGCGCTGTTGACAGAAATGTTTCTGACCTTCAAACATTTGTTGAGAAGGGGAATAGCAAATAAGTACTCAGAAGGGGACAGTAATTTTTAATATATGAAAGATGATTGGATGGCTGTGGGGATGATGTTCAGACACTATGGTGATGGACATGTTAGAAAAAATAGATAAGTAGTAATGTGCTATGGAGCCTTTCACTCTGTAGTTGCTGGTTTGAACTTAGCCTAGAATGATAGAATGAAAGTTAATACTGTTTGAAGACTGTATTGGTTTTATTACATTTCCTAGTAAATTTATCCATGTGGCAAAACCACCACCTTAAGTGACATCCCTGCTCACTGCGAGAATCAAATGATTGCATTTCTGTGTGGACTGAACTACCCTGTTTCCTTCCTTTAGGTCAAGTTTAAGGCGAAGCGGCTATTGCTGTTGTGTGTGTTGTGTTTTTTGTGGTGGTGGTTTTGTGTGTGTGTGTGTGTGTGTGTGTGTGTGTGTGAAGGGCTTCACTCTCCAATGGTATGGCTCGTATATTTCACAAGTATTATTTCACTAAAATATATTAAAAGAACATGGTCAAAATGTGATTGCATAACCACAGACACAGGGTTGAGGATTCGGGGCAGGAGGAATACCAGTCACTGCTTTTAACTCATTTTTTTTTAAAACTGACTAGACTTCATCTTCACCATGTTCCCTTGAAAGTGAACAGAAAGCATTTTTAAAATATTATTTAAAAACTTATCGTGATCCTGAATCATTAGTAGAATACTTGCCATGTGTAGACTTTCAAAATTTTCAGTGGATGGTTCTATGTAGGTGCAAAACATTATTATTACTATTTCAAATACATCCACTTTTAAAGGGTATGTGGAAAACCTTTTAACCTGGTAAGATCTGATTTCAAGATTTTATTTTCTCCTGCATCACTAAAACGTACAATAACCAAAGGAGCTACAGTCATGGTATGGGCTAGGTGCTAGTGATATCATCCACACTTCCTGGGAAAATGCAGAAAAGTAAAAGAAGGAATTCTTTTTACATTGTCTTACTCCTATTATTAAACTGGTAGATACCATTAAAAGATGTGTTGTGTGAAATGATTTGGGATCTTTTGCAGCTTTTTAAATTTATTTTAGGATATATCAGATCATCTTTAAGTCTTAAACTGACTTCTTTGAGATAAAATAACTGGGTTTTGATACACACAAATTACTTTGTACTTTATGAACCCAGTTCATTTTGTTTTGCTGTTAAGATGATAGAGTTACATTAGCATTGTATATTATGTTTGTTGTATATGTTCAAGAAGTTAAAGTAAGCTTATATAAATAAACCATATATTTTTAATCTGTTTGTTTATAAAGCCTCCCTCTTCTTTCCCTTCAGCCCCCATTGCCACTCCCCCAGACATACACGCAACTTCCTCTGCTGCAATTTTGAAATATAAACAATAAATAAATTCAGCTTAAGATGTCAGAATAAATAATATAAAATACGTTTGGGAACCTAGTGAAGTGGCCTTATTTTAAACCTGCAATTAATTTGGCACAAGATACGTATATCCAAAAGTTTAGCTTCTCCTCTTCATTGGTTTCATCTGGCTACTCCTCAAGTCAATGGCAAACTCCCATCAGGCCCCATCTTAATATAGGTGATCTTTCCAGCGCAAGTGAAACTTACAGCATTCTTTAATTATTTAAAAAATTATTTTAAAAGTATGCAAGCTGTAAAAATGTACTGTATAAATGAAAGAATATCTTGAGGAAGTTGGGAGTAAAGTTGTTTTTACTCAGAGATTATCATGCATAAGTGACTCATGCTCTGCTTCTTTTCTCATCTTGTGATTGTCTGTACTCAGTCCTCATTTGTGAAAATGAATTATTCCCCCATGTGTGGTATAGTCTAAGTACCATATGATTTTTTCCCAGTTTATATAATGAAGAGTGCAGTAGAATGTCTACATACAACAGTATTTTGGATAACTGAGTGGTTTAAAATCACCTCCCAGTTTTGCTATTGACCTATCAGTTAACTTTACAAAAGTACAGCATCAAAGGCTTTTTTTTATACATTTTGCTGAATAATGCTATATTTTCATGTTTTGTTGATTTATTTATAATTTTGAGAAATATCACGGATTGAATATTTTCCTACTGGTATGTCTTTGTCCTCCTCCTTTATGTTAAACATTAAAATATATATTGATTGAATATTGAAGTCCCCAATTCAATAAAGACTTTTATACGTACTTAACTTTGTGTATGTGAGTAGTCCCAGTGGGACTTTGCACAGATGTAAAGATAAGTATGTGCATAGAAGTTTGCAGGACTGGAGCCTAAAAGTGGTACTGTCATATCGGACAACTCCCGAAGTACTGCATATCAATTTGTCCATGTAAGGCTAGTTAATCAGCCTAGACTTCAGCCTTAGATTCATTTCCCTTTTTTGGGAGGTGAGGGAGTGGAAGGCAGGGCTGTTTAAATAACTTCTCTGACATGCCTTAAAGTAACATGTTTTTAGTTACACTTCCTTTTTAAAAAAGAAACCCTTTTAGTAAAGAAACCCAATATTATATCCATTTAAAAACTCATTATGACAGTTTCATAAGTACACAGGGCATCTGATTGGGATAGAGAGGTATCATTGTTTTCAACAAACATATAAAAATCATGGTCCTTTCCACAGGCTGTGTGCCCCAATCCTGCAAAGATGTCCTTTAACTTAATTTTAGGAGGAAAAGATAATATTCTTACTTATACGCATGTAGTCCCATTGAACTCTGAGATTACTTGTGTGTATAAGTGTAGGAGGCAAGAAGATAAGTCACAGATGAAAGGAGGTGTGTGTGAAAGGGATATATTTTTTGCTTTAAAATTATTATAATTAGATAAACTAAGTTTCAACTATCTTCCTCTGCCTCAGCGTAGCCCTCGTTAATTGACTGACTAAATATTGGCCTCCTTAGAGGGTTGGTCTTGAGGGAATGTAGAAGGAAGGGGTAGCATCCTTAAATATGGATCAATTCAAGGAAAGCTTATGTTGCATCAAAACCAGCTACTGAAAGAGTTTTTAGTTTGTTACTGATTTGAGAGGGATCAGTTTTGGTCTGGGTATCAGGATTACTCAACTTCACTTTGCAATTATTTTACCAGTTCACAAGACAACACCCTAATCTGTATGATTAACAATTGGGTCTGATCCTGCCATTTTTACTCAAGTCCTTGGGAGTTTGTTTTGACCTGAGTGAGGAGAGAAAATGTAGGCTTTCAATTTTCATAAATGATTTATG
Source organism: Dermochelys coriacea (assembly GCF_009764565.3). NCBI lineage: Eukaryota > Metazoa > Chordata > Testudines > Dermochelyidae > Dermochelys > Dermochelys coriacea. Next base: position 80,180,662 of record NC_050069.1, read on the forward strand.
AGAACAGGGTTTGCAGGTTCCAAGATGGCAGGTCCATCACTGCCAAGTCTTTTGAACATTTTGCTTAAATTATTATTTTGTTTCAGTCAATATTTATGGATTTGATTTATAAATACACTCATAAAAGCAATATTTATCCTTTCCTCTATGTGCGACTTGACATATTTAAAAAATACTTTTGTACAAACTCCTCCAGGGACTCAACTTTTTCTCAATAATATATAATCATCACCCAGCAGCTTAACGTAGTTCAGATCTTATGATATCCCACCAATCCCTGGCAGCTAGGGAAAACAAGTAGGCCTTGCAAGTGCGCTGAAGGTCAATAAAATAGACAGGGCTGTCCTTAGGATTTATGGGGACCTACACAGTATTATTAAACTGGTGTCCCTATGCCCGACTTGTTCTTTGCAACACAATCAAGCTTACAGTATTGGAAAACTTGCCACATGCACTTTATTAAAAATAGTTTAATTGTGCCACCTTCACCGCTAACCCCTGCACTTCGCTCCCTCCTGCGCCCCCAGCCCTGCGCTATCAGCATGCCCTGCCACATCACCCCCCACCCAGTACCCCACACCTCCTTATACCCAGCAGCCCCCATGCCCAGTGGCCCCTCACCCAGAGATCTCCACCACAGATCCCTATGCCCAGCGATCTCCCCCTCACAGACCCCTCCCCCCCAACTGCCCAGCACCCCATATTCCTGAGGGAATTCAGCACCAAAAAATTCTGTGAACAATATTTTAAAATTCTGCAAATTTTGTCAATAAATAAATGTGAGGCTCTAGCATGGAAATGGCAAGCATAGGCCACTGGCTGCACGGAGGTGGGAGATCACCCTGCAGCTTTCTCCCTCCCTGCCTCTTTCATCCCCTCCCCTCCGCTTCTAGCATAGGGACTTGTCAGTGAGATGTGAGCATCTATGTGTGCACCTCAAAAGGCCACAGGGAAGCATTTTGCATGATGGCTGGGATGTGAGCCAGGACCCAAAATCCATTTGGATGACAAAAAAGAAATAGCTGACACCAATGGCCGAGTCAAGCCCTCGTCCAGGTCCTTGCCAGACACCACTATGGGCCATCAACTCCCAAATGGCCTTTCATTCTCCCTAAAATAGAGCATTTCCCTCTAATCCTGAAAAGTAAAGAGGTGCTTGGGATGTGCAGTTTAAAAAGAAAAGGAATTATATTCAGGCACCAGTCTCTTTTTCTGCCCTGATTTACACACCTGATTCCCACACACGGCTCAGTGGGATTGTACTGGGTATAACTCAGCATGCAGTTTCAACAATAGTTCAGCAGTGGGACTGGAGCCATAACCAGCCAAGTCTCATTTGAACAGTGGCTCTTGTTTGGGATTATTTAAGGCACTTTTTAAAGGTCTTTGCCATGGGTGAGGAAGAAGGTGCTGCATTCTTAAAAGGATCTTTAAAATCAACTCTGCACTGTTTAGAACTCTCCCTCATTCAAAATGCTACCAGCTTGAGATAGCCGTGGAGATACTTGGATCCACAAGAAAAAAAATCATGTTCCTTTTCTCTAAATAGAAGTTTTCAGCTGTTCCAGCCTTGTCAAGTGTGAGTCCATCTTCTTTCCCAGCTAAGTGGTTGCTCCCTCCTTGTATTCTGCAGTCCTGATTGCTGCTTTTCTGCTCCAGGTAATCCCCCTCCTCCCTTTGTTTTAGTGTCAGTTTCCTCCTGTTGACACCGGAATATTGTGAATGGGCAGGAAAAGCAAACGCCATCTTCTTTATTTTCCTTGTGTGTGCCTCTCTCTCCTCCCAGCCCCTGTCTGCTGCTAATCCCTGCTGGGGGAGGAAGGAGAGGGAAAAGGTGACGTCCTCTGCATCTGGGCTTAAACTTCAGAGCAGAGGGAGGCGGAGTGAAAAGGAGACTAGGAGAGAGATTGCAGGGAGTTGCTGGCGGGGAAGGGCATGTGGGCAGAAGAGGGGAAAGGTGCAAGTACAGGTACAGGGTAGGTCTGCTCGGAACAGCCGCTCTCCCCCGGGGCCACCAGCCTGCTCCCCAGGAGGCCCTAGCACGTTCGCTGCTCGCTCACTGAGCCAGACAAAGAGCCCCCCCTGCTCTTTTGCTCTTTTTCCTTCCCAGTCCGGCTCCCCTTGGCCATCCCCAGCCCAGTTCCTCCTCTGACCCGCCCTGCTCCCTGTAGTCCTGTGCCTGGCTCTACCCCCCCCCCGAGCTCGGCTCCTCCGCTTCTCTTCCCAGCTTCCGGGTATCCTCCCGCTCTGTTTCCAGCCTTGCCCAGCCCCCCACCACCTGGCCTGGCTCCCCCTGCTCACTCACATGCAAACTTTTGTGCCTGGCCCCACCCAAGCTGGAGCCCTCAGCTGGCTGGCTGAGTAGTGAGTGGGTGGAGGGGATGGACCAGGGGGTCTGGAAGAAGCCTGCTGGCCCAGCATGGGGGAAGGGCCAGAAAGGAGTCTGCAGCCAGTGAGGGTGGTGCCCCAAATTTTCGGGTGCCCTACGCAGCCGCTTGTGCTGCATATGCCTAAGTATGGCTGTGAAAGTAGATTTTAGAACTTTCTTTCTATTAAAATTGGACTATTGGGATCTTCATTCTCTATGTTTGATGGAGACCCTTCACCTCTTTGGTGGATCAAATATTTTAGAAGTTTAACTAATCCCTGCTCTCAGTTATATGAAAGGAGAGCTGCAACTCCAACAGCCTCATGTTACATCAGGAAAATGGTGGTTGGAGTTCTTTATGAACTGTAAAGCAGCAGTCAATTACAACAACTTTCTTTTTGCTTTGCAATTCATTTTACAATAGGAATGGGTGGAAAAGCAGATTTTTTTGGTAATTTGGGGTAAAGTAAGTATTTTAAAGAAAACTTAACTGTTGGTTTAAGAATCAACAATTTCTCATTTGAAATCCCCTGACTTAATGAGGTACAACACCAGATTAGATCTGATGAACTTTTAATGAAAACCAAATCAGAAGCATTTTAAATATAGACCATGAAGAGGTTGCTCTGAATCTGAATTTGGAAGCCTTGAGCTTACAAAATAAAAACTTGAATGATAGGAACATTTCTTCTACCAATTCAAGCCAACACTGGAAAACAATGTCCCGATGTTGCAAAAAATTACACATAAGTTTAGGTTTAAATTTATGACTAGTCCCAGAGGGTGAAATCTTGGCCGGCATTAAAGATAGTGGCAAAACTCTCATTTACTTCAGTGGGGCCAGGATTTCACTCGCTTACTTTAATGGGACTGTACACCTGTTTGAAGATAAGCGTATACATAAGTGTTTGCAGGATTGGGGCCCAAATGTAATATTATGTCTGGCCAGTCCAGAAGACCACCAATTGCAAATTAATGTGCAATTATTAAGAAGAAAGAGCTGAACTACCCAGTTATTCGCTGGGTCTTACATTGCAACTTTCCATAATTCATGATTCATGAATAATTCATAAATAATTATGAATCATTATTTATTCATAATTCATAAACCAGAAAATAGACTTTATTAGAAATGAACTATATAGTTAGGGTAACTAACTATAACCGAGGTTAGCTTAGCTTGGGTGTAAAGCAATACCTGCATTACTGTCTCCTCACTGTTTCTTCCCTCACCTGTGTGTGTCTGATAGCATATCCTATTGTTCTTTGTGCTGAGATGTTCCATGCTTTGTTCAATTGTGGGAGAACTTGCCTATCTTTGGGGCAGGAATGGGAAAAGGAGTCAGATTGTCAGCATTTGAGTGACTTAGCCTGCACTCTCAGTGCAGAGTGGTTGGGTTCTAGTCTGAGTTAAAGTGTAACCCAGGCTCTAACCTATACTCCCAACTGAATAAGCTAGCCAGGGCTTAAAGCACCTCCAAACCCTGGTAAAAAGCTTCTGTGGGGGAATGGTAGAGTGGGCTGGGCTAAAGCCCAGATAAGAGGCTGGGTTAATACGGCAGTGAAGATGTAGCCTTAGATGCAAATTTTCAAAGTGTTGCCCCTATTCTAGGCTGTAAAACTCCCCTTAAAGTCAGAAGGTTTTGTATTGGTAACATTGCGTGCAATTGCTATCTGTATTAAAAGGTAAATTTTTCAGTAATCTTCTCTTGTGGATGAATGTACAGTTAATATTGTATTCTGGTCGAGGTGGTCTTCTGGACTGTGCTAGTCACAAGAAAAAACCCTGTAAATTATAACACTTTGTTTTATAATCTCCCTTTCCTTCTTGCTTTTGGGCCAGACAGTAAGGGGAGGAAAACAAATTTAAATATTTTCTTGATCATAAGATTTCATACTTTTAGTTCAGATTGCTTTTCTGAGAGATATTATCTTGTAAACCCAGAAATGATTTTTAATACTCCTGGGCTGAACTTGAAATGACCCAGATATTGTCATGGCTCAAGCTATTACTTTATTTAATTGAAAATGCATAACACAGGTTTTGTTAAACATTAGAATTCTGCCTCCCCTTGGGGTTTTATTCCCAAAGAATGTTTACAATGAACTGTTTTTGGGAACAGCGTACTGTCTTTTGTTTCTTTATAAAATTGAGGCCTTGCAAATGAAGGAATAAAGAGGCCTCTTTATTCATGTCCCAAAGTCTTTGTTTCATTGGGCATTGTTTCAGTTTATAAGAGTTGTTCAGTACATCTAGCTTGTTGGAAAGGCTGAAGGATTCCCAGGCACATCAGTGCAGACTTTTTAAAATCCTGTTATCTACTCAATTGCCCACCCTGGATTTATTTGTTTAATGGATACCATAAAAGACTATTTTTTTCCCTTTTTTCCCTATCACATTTGCTTTGAGATCACCTTTGCACAGTAATTTAAACAGTTCTTTCTTTAAATTATGGAAGCTATATGAAACCATTATTTGTGTTATAAAGCTGGGAAAAAAGGAAGATTCAGTCATTATTTTTGATTTAGTAGTTTTTCAATATTGAAAAAAATCTCCGAGCATCTTTGTCATTTATAAATCTGATACTTAGCTGAGTGTTCGGTACAAGTCCCTCATAACTTAGAGTTATAACTTTGTTTGCAGTCTTAAATTATATATATGCTTTTGTCACTTACATTTTATTTTAAGCATTTTTGTCTATAAAGTGTAAAAGGCATGTAAGTAATTGTACATAGCTGAGAGATCTGTGGTGCACTTTAACTCGCAATTAAAGTTTAAAGTTAATTGGACACAGACACACTTGACAACTAGGAGCCCTCTTACAGGTGCTTACTCTGATAAAATGTACTACCTCTCAAATGGATGGTAGGTTAATTAAAACTAAAATTGCAGTATGCTGACAGATTTCCTGTTCTGATACAACTCTTGAAATGAACCAGGATCAGCTGGATGTGGGCTCAGCTGAACACTTCAAGAATTTCTCCAAGTGATAAAATTCTTGTAATGGGAGTTGGAATGCTGACTACCAATATGTGCCAATGGAAAAAAAGACTTTGGTGCATTTATCCCCGCTAATGAGTGAAAAGACCTGTGAGCCATAAAAGGTATGAATATGTTTGAGTCCCACAAGACCATCTAAGGGGAGTCCAATGTGGTGTTCCATTATGATTGCAAACACTTCTTCTTTTGTTTGATACATTATTTTAAACAAAGCAAGTACTAGGATCATACAAAAGATGGCCACTGTGGCTTAAACAGCAGGACTGTTTGTAACCATACACTGTTATTTGGCCACATGTAAACTAGAATTTTGCTATGTGCGCCACTAATATAAAAAATGAACCAAATAGAAAACCTTAGTTCTTTGCCTCATAGAATTGTATGTAGTTACTGATGACTATGCATAGTTGATAGGTTAACTCTTTAACTTTAAAACCTGCTTGGAAATAAAGGAGAAAGGTGAAAATACTCATTTTAAATGTCTTTTGTGGAAGTTATTTTACTCAAACTGTGAAAACGATATGTGATTTGGAAAAGGCTTTATTTTTAGAAGTGAGATAGTAAACTCAGTTTCAGTGGTTAATATATTGCCGTGTTATGCTGATTTAGTAATATCTCCTTCTCTCTTTCACATATAAGGTGATTGTAGTAAAAGTATGTGGCTTTTCTGTGATCTCTGTTTAAATATAGGTTCAGCTAATTAAAATGTTGCACTTGTGATTTTTTTCTCCCAGCTATTTACCCATTGAGCGAATGCAGACTCAGAAAAAGTACCCACAACCAAACATTTTAAACTGATGGTTAAATCTCTCCTCTCAAAAGTAATATATCCATGTCTGAAAAAGTTGGTGATCAGTTTTGTGCAATGTTTATTTCCAGGAATGTTTTTGTCCCCTCTGTGATTCCACTTCAGTCTCAATGACTGTTTTAGTTGAAATGTTCAGTTATTAGAGGAATCAAGATTGTGTATTATTTAGATCTTTCGAGACAAATGGGATTTGTTCCCTCCATTCCAGTTATCAAAAAGATTAACCCTTTGCCCTCAGAGTTCTAATTGCAGCTATTTAGATACAAAGACGGCGTGGTAACAAAATGGGGTTTACGCCAAGTGGAATGTTTCTCAGCTGAATGGGATTGCAAGTATTACACACATTTTGTCTTGCATTTCAGGCACCAATAAAAGCAACTTGTGAAGGCATATTATGCAAGACTGGATTTCCCGAAGACGTTTACAATGCAGTCATATCGAGGGGTTTAAACGAAGGACAGCCTCTTCTCAATGGTATTGTTAGAAGAGACATTCTGTTTTCTTATTGTCTATAATCTTGAACATAAATTGGACTCAAGGGCTTCTTTTAAACTTCTTAAATAAGACCTTTTTTATTTCAGTTATATTACTTGATTTTTTTTTTACAATTACAATCAGCTTATTGTAATGGGACTTGAGGGAAAGTTTGTTGACAGTAACTTGTGAACCTCCCACTGACAATAATTTGGAGATATGAGAGTTCTGGCAAATATTCCCTTGACTCTCTCCTAATGTAGTCCTCTGCAAAGACTTCATACTGAACTGTATTTCTTATATATTACCTCCCAGTAATTGCACTATTAGCATATGTCCCCACTGTGTTACTAGAAAGGCCCCTTACATGAATGGTCAATGGGGGGAATGGGGAATAAGAGCCTTCCACTTTACCTGATGCACAAAAGGGTCATAAATAACTGCAGTCCCTATGCAGCTCTGAGGCTGTTCTCTTACTATTCCTTTGGAGGCCCACCTTGCTCCAAAGTGGGTGGGGAGAGGGCAGAGTCATGGCTCCGCTGTTCCATTCATTGGCCAGCGGAGTTTACCAGTAACATGGATGTAGGGGGATATGCTCTACCCCTTTAAGAAGTGTAGCAGTGTACCTGCTCCCCCAGTGCACTGGCAGAGTATCTCCAGTGCTACGTGTTGGGCAGTGTGGCTCTTCATCGCCCCAACGCAGATCTATGTCTAAATGGCACAAAGCCCAGAATGAAGCTAACAAAGTCCTAAACTCACAATGAGCTCTGCAAGTGCAGACTCTGGGGCCTATGCGGAATTTAACTGAACTTAGTGGGACTCCCCATGGGCCCAGGTATCTTCTGGACTGGAGTTTTAATATGCAGTTCTGTAAGTCTATTTTTTTGGGAGATACAGATGTTGTTTCTCTTTCTAGAATGCAAAGTGGCATATTTCCTAAGTATGTATTAGTGTATAAAATTGCACCTCAATAGTTACACTTAAATGGAATAGTAATGGTCAGCAGATGGTCTAAAATGTAAGAAATACACATTAATTTTGCTGTTTTATAATTTGTGAATAGCAAAGAAATTGCTTTTTAGCTAATTTAGAAATTGTGGAGCTGATCAACAGGATTAGTTTCAGGCAGTTTCAAATACATCTTAAATAAGGACTAATTTAATTTCATTCATTGTTTCTCTCCCATATGAATCTGGCTTCACAGATCAAGACATTTAAATGAAAAGATCTTTCTTAAAGGAAGCTAAAACACAACGGATCCTTGAAACAAAAGCATTAGTCTTGATTTAGCAAACTGTATGTAGCAGTATCTCCCCATAATTATATTTTACGGACCTGTTTTGTGTTTTTTATAACTATAATGGAAATTTGAATGCAGAAATAATTGATTAACTTTAATGTATTAGAAACTGAGTTATCAAGTATTCTTCTGCTTTATTTCAAGCAACTAAACACTCTCCACTGCAGACTTTATTTTGTTAAAAGGGTAGCTTAGAAATTAATGTAATAAATTGAAGTAAATATTTTGCCAAATTGAGGTAGTCTGGTTTGAGTAAAGGTGGGGATTTTTTTTATTCCCCCCATCTGGGAATTGTTTATATTTTTATTTATTACTTAATGCTTATTTTACAGTAGCACCCACAGTTCTCACTGTACTAGGTGCTGTACAAACACAACAGACAGCATTGTCCCTGCCCTGAAGAACCTACAATTTAAGAAGACAAGTGCTTGTGGAAGGTTCCAGTTTAGAAGCACTGAAGACAGAATGCTTCTAGTTAAGCATAAAACAGACACCACTTAGACAGTGAAATCTTCCCTATGTTGCCCTGGTCAGTCTCTTTGGCCATTCAGTCTTTGCCCTCCTCGGAAACTTCTGACAAAGCTTTTTCCTTTGATATATTTTTAAATGATTTGGATACCTGTCTATTAAGAATTGAACTGAGATATTGAACTCATTTCATATCAACCATCTGATGGTAATGACTTTGTCACTACTAATCTAAGTGGGATTTGAGACAGTGCCATACAGATGAAAGACTTCCCCATTCATTACCAGCTCCATGAGCCACTCAGTATGCTACTGATTTTTACTTTTTAACTAAGTATGCGAAGCAATATAGCCAATCTTCCCTTGAAAGATATTAAAATGTATGACATTTTAGGGAAGTAGGAATTGAAAAAATGTACAATGCGTACAATATGTATCACATATGTGAGATAACATGAACTAGTTGAAAAATGACCTGGGGGAGTTTGTCTTCCTACCACAACTTCCTCAGCAGAATTATTATAATGGTTAATTCTTTTGAAAATTTTGACATGCTTAAAAAGCATATAATTTGCCTTTACACATAAACATACAGTCCATCATTGTGTGGCTTTGACTTAAATGTAATTATATTTTCATTTTGAAATATGATTGCTGTGAAAAGCCCATTTTCTGATTATTAATCTAGATGCAGATGACAATTGAAGTTAAGTATATTGCGTGACATTTGCTTTCTAAAGAAAAATGATGGATCTGATTCTGATCTCATGAGTAAATAGTCTCATATCTCTAACTCCTTTGAAATCAGTGGAGTTACTTCAGATTCACTCTGTAATGATAGGTTTCCTGTAGGGTTGCAGAAATGAGAGCACTAAAGATTTTTTTGGTTATGTGCTTTGATATCACATTCACAGAGGCTTTATTATCCTCTTTGCCAGAAGTAAAATAGACAATGACCACTCACTGTCTTTGTTTTCTTTCATAAAAAATGTTGACTCAGAAAATGACTAAGCATTTAATACTTTTTTTTCATTATTTCCCTTTTGTCTTAATGGTTAGACAGCCAACATATTTAAGGTTTCTATTTTTAGAATATTATGTTCCCCTCCCTCCCAAAATTTAAATAAAAGTTGGACTTAGTGAATGTTGAATAGAGAGCCATGCCTGAGAGATCTTTCAGTTGCACACTCGGTAAGCTACAACAGATACAGGGAATCTGTTTTAAAAATTATATATGGACATTTACTGTACAGGATGTTGGGTGATGTTCCACAGCTAATGAACCACACTGGGTCTTGTATTTTCTGTATGTTGTTTTCCCCCCTCACCTCTCCTATTTCTAGGTTCCTTCACCTGTAGTCTGTACTAAAGAGGTGGTGGGGAGATATTTGCAATATTGAATTTTTGTTTCATATTTAAAAATATTTACATTTTCTAACAGATGTGCCTCTAATACAGAGTTTCCTAACCTGTAGGGTTGTCACAAACCTCAGACTAGTCTGGGATGTGTGGGGACCACGGGGAATAGCCTGGGGAGAGAAGAGAGGAGCAGTACAGGCAGAGATGGCTGCATAGCTCTGCACCCACTCTGTGCTTTTACTGCATATGCTTTCTGTGGCAAGACACCAAGCCACAGATGGCAATCATGTCCAGGAAAAGAGGCAGAATGTAATAGATGTCTCACAATGGGATATTTTGCAAAAAGCATGCAGATCATCAAGAGCAGTAGAAACAATCCAGGAGGATGTGTTGCAGTGGGGAGCTTAATAAAGATAGGAACTTCTTGGTCAGAGAGTTTTGTAATTGCTGCTTAAAGCATAGCTCTTGTGTTTGTCCTCACACTACACTCTCCTCTTTCTAAAGGTAGAGGAGTAGGTAGTTAGTTCCTTGAATGTTACCTGTCTTCCTTCCCTGTTTCTACAGCAGCTCCTAGAGCCATCAGCAATGGGAACTCATGGATTTAGGGGTGCAGGCTCCAATAAGCTCAGCTCATGGGCTCAAGCATCTCTTGTTTATTTCCATTTCACTTGTGTCAGCTGTCCGAGTTCATGCAGTCTCTTGGGGCGGGGGGTAAACATTCTTTCATTTGCAAGTTAAAGTTCACAGCAGAATTAAAGAATCTTAGCTGTCATTTTATCTTAGAATTACTTTATTCCTATCATCAAGATGCAGTACAGTCATGCTACTATGCCCTAATTCATAATGGCTCCTAAATGTAAACAGAAGATATGGGGGCTGATTTTGTGCTCACTCTCAAATGTTTTACACCATTATTATTCCATCATTTCAATGGAGTTACTCTGGCTTTACATAAGTGTAAATTAGCTCAGAATCAGACTTTCTATGTTTGCAGAAAATTAGAAATCTCTGTGACAACAAAATGGTATAAAGAGCCCCTCGCTCCGCTCCTAATCCCTATTATGATTTAGCTGCAGACAAAGCTGTGTGCTTTCTTGATAGAGATTTACCCTAGAGCTTCTCTAAAGACAATTCTCTGGCTTTCAGGGGCTAGACTCAAAAATTGATTCTTTTGAGTCTGTGTGATCTATTGGCTAATAGGACTTCTTTACTGGAGGGCAAAAATGGGGTAGTAGACTAAAACCTAGAAACAATTCAGAAGCAATTCCAATTTTGAAGTTAAAGGTTAAAATAGTTTGAAAAGTTTGATATACACAAATGAAAGCAAAAACCAGAGAGAGATAAAACTCTACCTTTAATTTACTGCCAACTCTGTCCTTGTCTTGACCTTCCGTGCCTGAATGCTACAAGGAAGTATAATCAGTGATTTAGGTGACATAACATATGCCTTGGAATTCTTGGGGCAAAAGAGGGTAAGTTAAGGAGGGAGTTTGATTTTAAATATTAATGTCCTTTCTTATGCTGATTTGTCACATTAACTTTTTTTTAGTTTAGCGTGAGAAAAAGAATTAGGATCTTGTTTATTACAAATAAATTTCTAGTTTGTTTAGCTAAATCTTTAGCAGTATATCCTGCAAACAATTACACAGGTGAGTAAAGTTGCATTCCCACTGAAGTCATTCATCTGAGTAAAATTACTTGGTGTTTCTATTTTTGAAAATCAGACCCTACATTTACAGATGCTTGATCTATTAGTCTGTGGTAGGGCTTATGAAGATATTTTATTTTTTTGTCAGTCCTGTTATTGCATATGTGCTCTAAGTTTTGTGCTAAGAGGGTTCTTTTTCTAATCAAGAAATTTTATGTGGATTGTGTACTTATAATAATGTTCAGAGCTGGCACAGTTACAGAATGGTTAAGAAGAAGATATCTTAGTGTTGGTCACTGAGATGAAACAATGATTATGGATGGGTAAGATTATCTCGGTTTTCTTCTTTCTTCTTCAGGACATCATTACAAGGCAGAGTTAAGATTGTTTTAAGATCATAAGAATAGCCATACTGAGTCAGACCAATGGTCCATCTAGACGTGTATCCTTTCTTCCAACAGTTGCAGGTGCCAGATGTTTCTGAGGCAATGAATAGAACAGGGCAATGTATCCAGTGATCTGTCTCCTGTCATCCAGTCCGAACTTCTGGCATTCAGAAGTTTATGGACCCCCAGAGCATGGGGTTGCATCCCTGACCACCTTGGCTAATAGCCACTGATGGACCTCTCCTCCATTAACTTAACTAAATCTTTTTTGAACCCAATTATACTTTTAGGCCTGTGTTACACAGAAAAGCTTTGTTTGTATATAGGTATATGTTAATTAATGGTCTTTTAAAAGTAGGGTTCTGCTTTGTACAGTTAACTATAACTAATGATTTTTCTGGGGTTTAGTGTTTTGTTTTTTAAATGTGTGTAATGGTAAATATTGTTTGTACAAACACTTCACAGCCTTAACTGTTACTAACAAGGCTTTTTTGTTTTGGCATTTCCATGATTTTTTTCGTAGTTGTAATGAACTACTGAAAATATAAATGTTGATTTTAAAAAAAAATAACTGGTTGGAGAATGGTAGATCTGCAGCATGAAAGAGGCTTTTCTTTTTGGGAGAATCCTGTTACTTGGGGCCTGTTGGCTGGCTTTCTAATTCCTTCTCTGTTGTTGATGTCTCTCATTATCTCAGACTCTGTATGAGGTCCATGTTATGGAGGTTTGAAATGGAAATGTAGGAGATGGAGGTAACATGAATATAAAGACAGTTGGTTGCTGGCCATGTGGTCTGCTCCCGTCACTCTAGCAACTTGAGAAATGAACCAATTGGAGATCCCCTGGAATTTCAACAGCCAGTCATGCATTTCTTTTCAGACTGAGGTTGGAGTGAACTCCTTAATGCCATTTCTTCAGTCCCCTGGATGCTGAAGGAACACCAGCTGGTATATTTTTCTACTACTGCTTCCTCAGCCTTCCCATCTCAGGCAGAGAAACAGAAGGCACATTCTCCCAAGGTGCCTGAAGAGGATCCTCTTGCTATTTTAAGGAACCCTACTGTGATGGGTTCGGTCACAGAGACCTCCTTGGGACTGTCACCTGATGTGCTGAGACTACCTCTGAGCCCGTTTGGACCTCCAGCACCCTGCCTTCTTGAGCCAGACACACCAGTCTGCTCTAACACAGATTCAGGGTTTGAACCACGCTCCCCAAAGCTGTAGACTTAACTGAAAATAGCTTCAGAAGTTCTCCTCTCTCTATCATCCAGACACCCAGCTCCCAATGGAATCCAAACCCCCAATAAATCCGTTTCACTGTGTATAAAGCTTATACAGGGTAAACTCATAAATTGTCCACGCTCTATAACACTGATAGAGAGAGATGCACAGCTGTTTACTCCCCCAGTTACTAATTATTTACTCTGGGTTCAATAATAAACAAAAGTGATTTTATTAAGTATAAAAAGTAGGATTTAAGTGGTTCCAAATAATAACAGACAGAACAAAGTAAGTTACCAAGCAAAATAAAACAAAAACACGCAAGTCTAAGCCTAAAACTTTAAGAAACAGATGACAGATAAAATCTCACCCTCAGAGATGTTCCAATAAGCTTCTTTCACAGACAGGACTCCTTCCTAGTCTGGGCCCAATCCGTTCCCTGGTATAGTTCTTGTTAGCTTCAGCTCAGGTGGTAAGTAGGGGATTTCTCATGACTGGAACCTCCTTTGTTCTGTTCCACCCCCTGATATAGCTTTGGCACAAGAAGGAATCTTTTGTCTCTCTGAGTCCCCACCCCTCCTTCTAAATGGAAAAGCACCAGATTTAAGATGGATTCCAGTACCAGTTGACATGATCACATGTCCTGTGAGACCCCCAAGCCTTCATTCTTCCTGACCTGACTCTCAGGCAGAGAAAGAAAAGCCACATTTTCCCAAGGTACCTGCAGAGGATCCTCTTGCTATTTTAAGGAACCCAACTGTTAGGCACTCCATGAAAAATATCAAACGGGATGCGGGGGAGGTATACCAATCAGGTAAAGGAGTGGAGTGCAGATAAACAGTCCTATACTTATTTTTCTCCCACCCCTACCACCAAACACTAATGCAGTATGATGAATCTGCTGAACAGTCACAGGTCAGCAGAGGGGCTGTGTCATGAACTGTTAATAGCAAATCTCCTGGTGCTCTTCTTGCTCCTGATTGGAAGGATATAGGCTGCCAAGAGGAGAAAGGGTCTGTGGCACTCTGTCATATTCAACAATAGGGCAGGGATGCAGGGTGTCTGGGTATCTTGAAAGGAGCATGGCAGTTGGAGACAGTTGGTAGAGTATGTTGGGTTTCACTAGGGTGCTAGACCCTATGTCTAGTATTTGGAGCCTCTGACATCTAGTGTACAGTGTCACCCATCATCTAGAAGGACCTGGTGTCCTTGACCTGCTCCCCACGAAGGGCCAGAGATTACAGTAATCTTCTCTCTTCTGGATAATGGGATTACTTGGCTGTTTTTGGTGCAAGTGTGTATGCATTGTCTTTTATGCTGTGAACAAAACTGCTCATCAGTAACTTTAGAAGAGAGAACACTTCGTACTGTGCTTAAAATTAGAGCCAATAACCCTTCTATTAAGGCGTCTCTTTCCTTCTGTAAACAATTATTCTCTTGTGCCAGTAGCATGTACTATGTTTCTTTGTGTTCCATCAGACCTTAACATTAGAGCTCGTCGGGAGTTTTCTGTCAGAATAATTTTGCAACAGGAAATTCCCTTTTTGTAAAATCCAAATTGTCCACGGGAGAATTTTAATTTTGTCAAAAAATGTCTGTTTTCCATTAGGAAAATCAAAATGAGGCTGCCTGTCTGGTAGGCTCTTGTCAATTTCATTTGCTGCCTGCAGGGTGAAAGCAAAATTGACAAAAGCCTTCCATGCTGGCAGCTGGAAGCTGCAGACAGGCTTCTGAGGGAGGTCGAACAGCAGAGCACCATGGCTCTCTGCCTGCCCTGCAGTCCAAATGCTGGAGAGGCTGAGTGCCCTCGCTCCTTCTGCAGCCTCTCAAAGCTTTTAACTTATTCTCAAACACTTGACCTCTGGAAAACAAAATATTCCCTTTCTGAAGCCAGAACTTCCTTCTTGTCCATTGTAATGTAGTCTCTTACACACACCCCGCACCCCAGTTAAATATAGAATATATCCTAGAATATGTATACAATATTTGTTCACCTTATTGAACAGCTGTAAATTATCTATATTAACTCGGCATCTTTTTTTAGCTTTTCAGTTTTTGTAAACTTCTACATCTGATTTAAAGTTAGGGTGTCCAATTTTAATTTCTTTAAATTTCTAGTTAAACTGTTTATTCATATTTTTGTCTTTCAATAACTGATCAAGATAATAATACATAGATAAAATGTGATACATAATAGTAATTAAATACAACATTTTGGATATATATACAGTGGGTCAAAATTAAGTCCTCACTTAAATTCATGAAATTCCATTGTCTTCACTGGGGCTTTTAGTTGTAATGAAGGTTAAAATTTGGTCCTGTGTATACATCCAAACTGTCAAGGGAGTACTCATGTCTGTAATGTAGTAGCCTTTACTAGCTTGAATTCTGAATAAATATTTTTTGCCATTTGAATTTAAGCTCAACTATTGAACATTTAGCTTTTCTAAACCCTATATTCCAGTTTCATTTTGTTACATTTACTTGACGGAGAAAAGCAAATACTGAAAATAAAGAGAGGATATGAAAAGATGAAATACTGTTTTCAAATGAGTTTTCAATTGTCACATCAATCAGAACTTCTTTGTTTTTCTTTTCTCTTGTGGAGTACCTGAGGCTAAAGACAGAAGTATTTGTTTAACCCTGTTAAACACCGCCCCCCCAAAAAAAACCCACCCCAAAACAAAATCACACTTCTGTTCCTGAATTTCAGTACAGGGGCTTACAATGCATTTTGTTATGGTGAAAATCCATTTATAGAGAAATAAATATGATTCCTGTATTGTTAGAATGTGTAAATTCTTATTTTAGGTAAGAGTGAACTTTTTGCTTATGGTGAAGTTATTTGTGGGGAGAAATACTTCATTCACGGTATTTCATTTCCTCTTTAACTGTATGAACAAATGCTTATAAAGATATAAAATACAGTGTTCTTCATATGTAAGAAAATATTAAGTGTAAGGGCTGAATCCTTGACTGTGCCCAGTAAGCCCTGGGCACAGCTCAGGAGGGAGCTGGAAAGGAGTTGTTTGTGACTGTGATCTTAAGGCCAGTTTTACACCATTTCCAATGTCATTTAGAGCAGCCTTAGGGCTGCTCTAAACTATGCCATCTGGTAATAGCTCTCAAAGGACCATTACACCTCCTAGGATCACTGGAATGCAGCATTCTTCAGCTATCATCTCTCTATATGGGAAGGCTATGGCTATGCCAGAGTTTTGCACAGGGGCCAGAGCACACAAAGCTGAGGATTTGGCCCTAAAAGGGAGGAATTTAATTATGAAGGCCTCCAATTAAAAACAAACAAACAAACTTTAAAAATAAATTAGAAATTGTATTGGAAGTTGCAGAACAAAAATGCAAGTGAGTATGTATTCACATAATTCCTATGTGAAACCCTGTTGATTTTCACATTGTGTGTGTAATTATACATTCCATTCTATCATTTAGAACTACAGTGGCATCTTTTGTTGACTTGTCATCTTTCTAACAACCCAGGAGACAAACTTACAAAAGCTTCCTATTGAACTGATATTATAGGGAAATATCCTGTATTGCAGAACATATTAACATACTAAATATAACTGATTTCCAGTAGTAGTTAAATACTTGATGACTAAATTAAATAATACTGTGTTAAAGTTCTTGACATCAATCAACAAATACAAAGTTATTTTGAGCCACTCTGACTTCAACTCTATGCAGTGAGCCAAATTCATTCTTGGTGTCGTTCCAGTAACTTCTATGGAGTTATACCAGAGATGAATTTGTGTTACTATGCCTAATTCACAGATTAGAGGCAAGGATTCTGTAGAAATGCACATGTTGTACAGGCCACCATATTCTGTTGCTATCTATCATATAGTTTCACATTATGAAATTTTTGTTTTACAAGTTTTCCTTAAAAAGAAAAACTAGGAAACTCCATACAAAGAGCAATGTTAACAAAAAAGTAAGGGTGAAGAGAAAAGCATGCATATGTAAAGCAGTGTAAATATTGCGGTTGCACATATTTTGATGATTTCCTTTTACATATGCCTTGTGATGCAGTTTCCCACACCGTTTCCACAGGATCAGTCGGTGCCTGATCCTGCAAACACTTATGCTGTGCTTAACTTACTATCATGATTAGGGATCAGGATGTCAATACACAGACAATACGTACTGAATGAAACAGGTTGCCTAGATCAGTGTCTGATTCTGGGCCAAGCTGCGATTGCAGATTCCAAAATGTAAATATGGAGTAAATCTTTTGAAAGCTGGAGACTTTGAATTTACGCTGCTATAACTGAGGCCATTTTTTGTCACTTATATTGAATGGACTTGGTGTAATGAATGAGACTGGGTGCCATTCATTGAACAATGAAAGTAAAAAAATATAATTCAGCTGCTTCAGTCACAGATCACTATCCAGTTTATTTCCTATGGAAATACATTTATATAACCATGTAATTAAAGAATATGTTGTAATGCATACACTGTATGAGACAGAGTAAAGATCGCACAGGCAACCTTAGAAGAGACACTGACAATTTGACATTTTAGTTATTTTTTAAAAAATGTAAAAAGTAGTTTCAGATAGGACACTTGGCTGAGCCCTCTGTCAGTTCTTGTGGTTTTACAATCACACTTTCTTATTTTTAAAATGTTTTTCTCTCCCTTGTGCTGTCCAAAAAACCCATACAAACAGAGAAGACTGACTGACAATACAGGGAAACTGACTAGACAAAATGTTGTCAAATGTAAAAGTAAACAAACTGAGGAAAGGCACTTTCTTTAGTATCTCAGTTACAGTATGTTTAGATAGTGGTACTGTTCAGATAATGACTTTTGTGTTTAAGTAGATTGTGGCCTTTTAAAATTATTTTAATGTATTTTTATATAATGGATAGAGCATAAAGAAATGTGTATTACAGAAGCAACTAGAGTACTGCTAGTAGAGTAAAAAAGCAGAATGGTAGCTTTATCTATGAATGTGCTCAGTTTTAATGACTTACACCTTGATCCTGCATCTTGTAAGTCAATGGGAGATTTGCCATTGACTTAGGTGAGAGACCTTCAGAGAGTGACCTTGAAGACCCATGGCCAAGTAGCTTAGGCAGGGGGGCAAAAGAAGAGCCCTGATCGATTGAGTCCTCTTTAGACTGAGATTGTTCACACCCAATTTAAAGAGGGAATTGTCCTTAATATTTCTGGACTTCTTCCCAGCATTCAGTACAGTCACTCAGAAGCTATTCTGTAGCTCACGAAAGCTTATGCTCTAATACATTTGTTAGTCTCTAAGGTGTCACAAGTACTCCTTTTCTTTTTGCGAATACAGACTAACATCATGGCTGCTACTCTGAAACCTGTCAGAAGCTATTGTTATCCATTCTGCGAGAAGTAGCAGGGTTCCAAGGAAACTCACTAAAATGCGTTAACTCTTTCTGGGAAAGAGGCACTAAGAAGGTGGTGATGAGAATTGCACCACCCCCCCGCTTGTGGAGACTCACAAGGCTCAAGTATCTTCCCAGACCTATTTAATATTTACATATGTCCACTAGGAGAACCTGGGGGGACTTCACAGATTCATATGATAACAATATGCACTTACCTGTCCCATTTTTTTTCAACCTATAATAACCTCAATATCTGGCTAAGATCAGCAAATGCATAAAGAATAGCTGGTTGAAGCGGAACCCTAACAATATGGAATTTTACTTGTAAATAGAAGAGAAATAGTTTGAAGAACTTACAGCCATAGTGTGGCCTCCACTGATTAAGGATGCACAGCCACAAATCATTGTTAGTCTGCAGTTCTGGACTCTGCACTGAAGCTAAGCTTTCACATAGCAGTGTCTGTAAGAACTAGCTAGAAAACTGCTGCTTGTCACTGCTGCTGATGACCTGGCTTCAGTAATACATACTTTCAGCACTTCTCATCTAGATCATAGTAGTTGTCAAGGTTCCTTCGCCACTCTGAACTCTAGGGTACAGATATGGGGACCTGCATGAAAAAACCCCGAAGCTTATTTTTACCAGCTTAAGTTAAAACTTCCCCAAGGTACAAACTATTTTACCTTTGGTCCCTGGACTTTATTGCTGCCACCACCAAGCGTCTAACAAATATAACAGGGAAAGAGCCCACTTGGAAATGTCTTTCCTCCCAAAATCCCTCCAAGCCCTACACCTCCTTTCCTGGGGAAGGCTTGATTAAAAATCCTCACCAATTTGCATAGGTGAACACAGACCCAAACCCTTGGATCTTAAGAACAATGAAAAAGCAATCAGGTTCTTAAAAGAAGAATTTTAATTAAAGAAAAAGTAAAAAAAAAAAAAATCAGGATGTTAAATACCTTACAGGATAATCAGATTCAAAACATAGAGAATCCCTCTAGGCTAAACCTTAAGTTACAAAAAGACACAAAAACAGGAATATACATTCCATTCAGCACAACTCATTTTATCAACCATTTAAACAAAACAGAATCTAATGCATATCTAACTAGATTGCTTACTGACTTTTTACAGGAGTTCTGACATGCATTCCTGCTCAGGTCCCAGCAAAAGCAACACACAGACAGAGAGAACCCTTTGTTTCCCCCGCCCCCCGTCCAGCTTTGAAAGTATCTTGTCTCCTGTTTGGTCAGGTGCCAGTGAGGTTGTCTTAGCTTCTTAACCCTTTACAGGTGAAAGAGTTTTTCCTCTGGCCAGGAGGGATTTAAAGGTGTTTACCCTTCCCTTTATATTTATGACAGTAGTGCAATCTACCTCCGCGTGAAAACATCAACATTGATAAAACTACAATTGGTACAGAATGTTGCAATACATTCTGTAGCAACACGGGATGCTACAGGCATGTATATCTGCCACTGATGTGGCAGAAAGGGAAAAAACTATTGCAGACAGGCTAAGCAATGGACTGTGATGAACTGTCAGAAATAGTCCCCAGATCTTCTTCCAAAGGGAAATCGCAAAAGTTCAGCTGTTCATCAATCACCTTGTCACAGGGCCCTTCTTCAGCTACCCTCTATGCCACACTGCCTTGCGTGTTCCCATTGCCTGGTGGTCATAAACATACACAGGCTGTTTCCCTTTCACCACATGTACCTTTTATTCCACAGTTCTTTTGCAAGCAGAACATGACACAGGCATACTGCATCAGAAACTTTCCACACAGCTCACTCACTGAGCTCCTCTCACCTGCTACCTGTTCCTCCCACCTCCCAGTTACTGTCAGTTGTGTCCATAGCCTAGTAATTACCACTCCGTGCTTGTATTCCCCCCAACTGAAGGTGGTTAACTGCTTTCAGCTGAGCCTGTAGTCATCTCCATGGTGTAGCAATCTTAGTGACCAGGGTACTACAGCTACTCTGTCATTCTCCTGAACAAAATGCCACCCGTCATCTGCCTCTACTACTGAAAAGAGATCAGAGTTGGTGAAGGCCATCTTTTTCTGTCCCCTGTGAAGGAAAACTCGATGTTTCATCTTCTTGCCAGAACTTCTGGTAGTGAGGGTCCTAACCAAATTCAGGCGATCCAAAGGTTGGATCATCTTAATGGTCCCTTGCTGACTAATAGGAACAGAAGGAGGATCCAGCCCTTATACTGCGCAAAGTAAAATTACACCAGCTAGAGATTTCCGTTGGAGAACTTCCTCTCTGTCAGGGGAATCTTCAGCCAGTGTAAAGCTGACAGAGGCAGCTGTTTTGCCTCCTGTGGCCTCTTCCTCTCTCACTACTGCTGTCTCTGCTAGAGGTGCACCACACAGCAAAAGGGGAGTCGTCTTACTGGGGAAAAGAGGCGGGTGAGAGAAGAGAAGAGGGGAAGAGGGCATAGCAGGGGGAGACTCCATTATGGCAGATTCTTTGCTGGCGGGAGGTCTTCTGTCAGCACTATCATTTAAAGATGTCCTCCTGCAGCTAAAATTTATGCCAGGCCTGGGCATCTGAGGATTTGGAAGACACGATTTGCTCCTTGTCAGTTCTCAGCTCTATATGACATTATGTGGAGGATTAAGCCCATAGTTCTCAACTCTGTTGCAAATGGCAGTAACCAATTCCATTACTTCCTGAGTCTGGCTGCTGGTAATCTCTGAGAACCAAGGCACCTAGTCCATCACTGGGCTGGGATCACTTTCTCTGGTGGCATGGCTGGTGAGAGGGGAGAGATCTAGCTCTTAGTAGAGGGTCAGCAGAATGAAATTGATTGGATTCTTGTCAGTTTCTCTGTTGCCCACAAGGTTCTGAGTAGGAACAGTAACTTCAGTTTTCCATTTGCAGCAGTTTGGAAAAGCTCTGAGCAGTGACACAGATTCTGGAACTGTCCATCTGCAAACTTAAGCCTTATTTGCTTAAGAAAGTTGTTCCGTGTGTGCAGTATTACCTTGTAACCATAAGGACTATATTTTCTTTTTTGTTTTTAAATGAAGACATTAATGACACTAGCCTGTGAAAAATTCCTACTTGCCACAGACAGGCAGCATTTGTGTATGTTTTAAGTTTAGTGTGGTTTTAAAAGGACAAAAATCTTTGAAAGCCATAATTTGTCACAGAAAAGCTGACAGTAGCAATGAGATGTGTTTAATACAAAAGTGTTTAAAAATTGGATTCTGTGCAGTTTAAAATCTGAAATATATGTACTAATTTTATTTCAGTGCAGATGCAGATAATATTTGAAGCCTGTCTGTAAAGGCATTGGCACTGCAGTTAATAATGAAACACTACTTTTTCTATAATGGGATCAGTGATGTTCTCTAATTAGCTGGAAAACTGATATTCAAATACAAGTAAACTAGCAATCAAATGGAGGCAAAATATCCAAATACACTTTTGGTTTATGCCTTTAGCATACCTCTGTCAAAATTGAAAAATATAATTCTTGGTCATTTTCAGTGAGGTGTCTGTTAATAATAGTATTGGATCTAAATCAAGTTGTTGCTTTAAAATGGGCTAATGAAAAGGTTACAAAACTTGTCTTTGACTAATGGGTGGTTGTTAAGCATCACTAAAGATCAAATATAGAGATTGGGGTTTGTTTCCCCAGAGCTTATTTACTGGTTCTGCCCAATAGGGTTTGATCCAAAGCCCCACCGAAATCAATGGGAATAAAAATAGAATAAAAATAAAATAAAATGCAAATTTTACTATCTAATGATGTCGTATAGCCTACATATGGAGTAATTACTACAATAACTATAGACAACAAAAAGAAACGTGACACTTAAAATGTCATCTGATATTTGTTCTGAGGTTTTGCATTGCAGAAGGAACACTGCTTTTGAATCTTACAATTTAATGTATAGTTGTTTTCCACAAAACACCCTCAGAATAAATATAGTAAGGAAAAACTGTTGTACAAATGTAAATAAAGCTCTTGCAACTCAAATTTGGATTTCAATTAAAAAAAATCCGTGTTCAGTCCTACTCTGCTCTGAGAGAGTCATTGGCATGTTGGTAGTTTAGTCACTATCTTCAATCTTTCCTTATTCATATGCACATTATGTTTGTTGGATAGATAAAAGTGTGAGTGCATGAGGATAGCAATTAATCATGTCCCCCTCCTGCTTTGATTTGAAGCCCATTGCATTTGTCATTCAACATAGCTTTCAAAGTAGTAAGTTATTTGGAACATATTTTTATAAACAGTTCTTATAAAGTGTCTTTGTCAAACCCATTTATTATTGTTTGCTTATTATTGTTAGAATTAACATGCAATGTTATGCTTATTATTTAGACTTTCAAGCTCTTCAAAAAGGGGATATTGTGTCTATAGACTACAAAGCAACAAGCACACTTTTTGGCACTGTAGAAATAATAATGCCAACCAAAATCTGTAGTTCTCTTTCTGAGCATATGCCCTTATACTCAAAGAACAACACTTTCCTTTCTTACTTAATAATACAGTGCTGTAGTGCACACACTTGCTTTTATAAAATTGATTAATTCAGTTCTCAAGAGATTGGTAATGGGGAATACAGCCTTTCACTTCTAGGTCACTAGTTCAAATTCAATCTGTCAGTTGTATATGAAAGGACTTACTAACTGATTACTCTTCAGTAGTCTATTGTGAAAAAAATGTGTTGGTCTCAATCCAGTTTCTGGTAGATATGTATCCATGTCACAAAACCCACCGAACTCAGTTATATTACTAAATGTAAGGATTAGTCATCTAATTATGGATGGTGGCAAGTGGGATCACATATGTGAGTAAGGCTCACTCACAGGAACTAAGGGTTTCAGGATACAGTAAAGTAGTGCTTTTCAAACTTTTTTTCTGGGGACCCAGTTGAAGAAAATTGTTGATGCCCATGACCCAGCAGAGCTGGGGATGAGAGGTTTGGGGTGTGGGAGGGAGTGAAGGCTGGGGCAGAGGGTTGGGATGTGGAAGTGAGGGCTATGGGGTGGGGCCAGGAATGAGGGGTTCAGGGTATGGGAGGAGGCTCTGGGCTCGGGCAGGGGGTTGGGGTGTGGGAGGGGGGCAGGGCTCTGGTCTGAGGGTGCAGGCTCTGGGGTGGGGCCAGGGATGAGGGGTTTGCAGTGCCGGAAGAGGTTCCGGGTTTGGGGGCTCAGGGCTGGGGCAGGGGATTGGGGCGTGGGGTTGGGGCACAGGCTAACTCTGGCCATTCCCGGTCAGTGGTGCAGCTGGGATGCAGAGGCAGGCTTCCCGCCTGTCCTGGCACCCCGGACCGCGCTGCGCCCTGGAATAGACCAGCAATAGGTCTGGGTCCTAGGTGGAGGTGCGCAAGTGGCTCTGCGCGGCTCTCGCACACAGGCAACGCCCTCGGCCGGTGCTCAGGGTGGGGGCAGCGCACGGAGTCCCGTGGCCTCCCTGCCTAGAAGCCGGACCCACTGCTAGCTGCTTCCGGGCTGCAGCATGGTGTCGGAATTGGTAGGCACTAGCCTGCCTTAGCTGGGCAGCACCGCCGATGGGACTCTTAATGTCCTGGTCGGTGGTGCTTTGACCAGAGCTGCTAGGGTCCCTGGGTGCTGAGCAAGGCGACCCAGTGCCTTACATGCTGCGACCCAGTACTGGGTCGTGACCCAAACTTTGAAAAACACTGGAGTAAAGGCTGCAGCACTAATTATTAAACTTTGCTAGAGCAGAAAACAAGTAAAAGGGAGTCACAAGTAATTGTTCTCAACTGGAAGGACTCCATCCAAGTCAGAGTTAAGGTACATGGGGTAGCTTGGAAAAAGTGTTTCCAAAATTTTCTGTTTTATCAATCTCCAGGACTATCAGTTCAGCACTTTTTTCATGAGCCCTGCATTCATATAAAGTAGTAACATTGAAAGTCAACAACTCACATCCTTATTTATATATTGACTCAGACAAGTTTATAATGCTACTGTACCATCATTTCCAACTATATTAAGTCTATTTTATTCAAACCTTGTTTACTTATTTACCTTAATCAAATATTTCATGCATATAGCCATAGGTTCTGGAACTAAGGGAGCTGGGACTGCTGCCACACCCCCTGGCTTGAAGTGGTTTCCATCATATATGGGGTGTAAAGTTTGGATTAATGGCTCACAGAACCCCCCACTGTTCAGATTGTTCCAGAACCTCTACATATATCTTATGTTAATAAAATGCATTATTTTCCTTTAATTAAAAAGTTATTTTCATATGACAATATATTTGGTTTCCAAATTCTCTTTTTCTCTATTTTGTACTTCTTAAATAGCTACAGAGCCAAAAATCATGTTTAACTACTTAAGGGGTTATTCTTTAAAAGTATTCTTTTTATTTTTAAAACAAAAACAAACCCCATGTCTTAGATATGTTACACAGCCTCGTCCTCCTGCCCCCAAAGTAAAACTATTGATTCCAGGTTTTGAAGAGACTTTTACTTATAAGCAAATTACAATTGTGACAAAACTACAAACAATGGATGTGATTTTTAGAACAGAGTTCTGCAACGGGATCTTTGTGGACAGACCCTTGTGTCTTGATAGCCCACATTGTGATCCAGTCAGGTATTAAAGTCAGCAGGGCTCCATGTGGTGATGTGGTGCACCCACACAGATCACAATGCTTTATGTAGGCCTTATTTCGCAGGATCAGGGCCTTGCGATATGTGACGGGGTGCGACTCACCACTGCAGCGCGTCCTGCAGGCTGTCATGGGAGTTAGTTCTTCTTGCCAGTGTGCCCTTTTCTGATGGTGCCTCACTGCTGTCACTTCTGCTCTGGGGACGCACATCATTCCCAGGACCATGGCATCCTCTTCGTGACATGGCCCTCCGGCTGTGCCACACTCTGTGCTCCCCTCTTCCAGGGGACAGTGTAACAGTCTGCTGTTCAGCCACTTCCTTCAGTGTCTTTTGCAGCCAATTGTCTGGCCACTTCCTCAGTGGCGTGGCAGGGGAGGGGCAGAACCTGGCCCACCACTACTCCGGGTCCCAGTCCAGGGACCCTATAGACAGCAGCCACTTGCTGCGTCCCCTCCAACCTCTCAATACCTTTCCCTGGCCCACTTCCCCATGGCCCCAGCACCCTCTTTGGCCTTGCCTCAGGACCTCAGCCAGCAGATCCCTGCAGCCCACCACAAGTTGCCTTTAGCTCCCCAGGTCTCTGCCTGAAGCACTGCTCTGTCTGGGGTGCTTGCTACCTTCAGCCTGCAAGGCAGCCAATCCTCCTCCCTCCTCAAGCTCCAGAGAGTGACTGAAACCGCTTTGCTCTGCAGCCCTTCTTAATGGGCCAGCCCAACCATGATTGGCTGCCCCTCTCTGATTGGCTCCTTCTGCGCAGCCTCCCAAGGACGCTATTAACCCCTTAGAGCACAGTGTGAGGCAGGCGCCCCATCACCCACTGTAATGTGAATCTGCATTTTGTTCCAGTTTATTTTTAAATTAAAGCCAAGTGTATTGAGTATGAGGATAGAAATTCTTGTTTCCCTTAAATAAAAATGAAAATGGACAAAATGATATCTTAATCTTGGAATCCCATTTTAAAATAAGATTTCAAGTAGCAAAAACTATATGGGCTCTGAATATTTAATGTTAGTACCCCTTTAAGGCTAGTATGAACTTTCAGATATTACTGTACATTTTGTATAGTAACAGAGGCAGAGTGCAGAATAACTCTAGTTTTAATACTGTATGCTGTTTGCTAGTATTTGCTGGAGAGACAAGGTGGGTGAGGTAGTATCTTTTATTGGACCAACTTTTGTTGGTGAGAGAGACAAGCTTTTGACACGAGGCTGACATGGTTACAACTGTGCGGTTTGCTAGTAGGTCAGTCATGTAATTTTTCTTATGTACTGTAAAAAAACAACTGTTTGACCAAGGGGGATGTGTTGTGTTGCTCATTTGTGTAGTAATCCAGAACTGCACCTCATGCATGGCCTAGCAAACAGTAAGGGGTTTAGTTAGAATTGATCAATAAATTCAGAGCCTGTTGTTTAATAAGATCAATACTTTGTAATGAAGTCTGTGCTCCAATTCCCTGCTAAGGATCCCTGCAGGGGATATGAAGGTGTCTGTTTTTCTGTTATAAAGCACAGTGAAAATTATGTTTGAAGTTTTTTCCTATTATGCAAGGATAGAACTACACTTCTTATTTTCCTCCACACAAATTCTGAAAATCCTCAATATATAATCTTTGTTTCCTGAAAATGAACTCCAAAGTTTTTCCATGAGATTTTGTTTTCGTTTAAAATGACCATGCTGTGAGCTAAATTGATCACCATCCTAGTCTTTTAAAAAAAAAACAAAATAAAAACCTATCTTAATGGAATCCTTATTTTGTGGGATTCTGTTTGGCTATTTTGTTTTGCCTGGGTCAGAGTGGATAGCATTTTACAAAATAACTTTTTTTTTAAATTAAAATGCATGGTTGTGGGCATAGCAGAAGAATGTCTGAAGGTTTTAATATAATCCTGCACTTACCCTAGTGGGCACATCTTATATAAAAGTACTGTCTTGTTAATAGAATTGGTGTGATGATGGTGTGGTGTAGTGGAGTGGTTGTGGTAGCTATTATGCAATCCTCTCAACAAGCTGCATCATTAGCCATTTGTATTCATTTGTGAAATGGAGAATAGTATGTGAGTTGTATGTAATGTTGTAGTTACGTGAGTTACATAGTTACATAAAAATTGGGTTATTGGGTTTGGGATTTATTGCCGTTTTTATAGTATAAATTCATAATAAAAAGTTTGATATCAAAAGACCTTTGATATCATGATTCTTATAAGAATGTGGAAGTCTTTCATTTTAAAATATTCTTTGGTGACATCTTTATGGGCCAAGACCCAGTGCCCTAAATGGCAAGCTGAATCTAAATTCAGTGATACTCCACTGCAGCAAATTAAAACAGTTGAAGTAAATATAAAATGAGCAGCACAATCAGCAAAGTATTCATTATAAATATAGTGTTTATATTTATGTCAAACTTGGTTTATTTTTCTTGCAGTTTTCAGTACAATACAATAGATATTTTGTATTAACAAAACAATTGCAGTGTACAAGTTGTCAAGAGAAGCAGTAGAGGATTGTTGGGGTGTTTAGCACATGAGAGACCGCTTGAGAGGTAATTTTGTATTGTCGGATAACTGGTAGCTGAATAGTTTTACTAAAATTATCAGAAGTTGGCTAGTCTATAGTGTTCATATTTAATGTGCCATCATTAGCATTCAGAGTTAATACACATTCAGATATGTGGTAGCTCATACCTTTGAGCTGTTGCTTCAAGCCATTTGCAGAATCAGGAATTCAGCTCTGAATTGGTTCACTCTCCAGATCTGGAAGATTTTCTTTCCAGCATTAAGTGATAGAAATGTAACAAAAAAGAAAGCTTAGATTCTCTTAATACAATTGTGCAGCAGAGTCATGACTCTGCAAACACCAAATGTATGGGGCCCTGCTCTTCCCTCCCAAAATTCAGTGCATTGGGTGATGATGACACGTAAGGATAGAGTGCTTCAGAACACTTGGAAAATGGCCAACACTGACTGACTGCCTGAGATGTAAAGATTTATAAGATAATGGTTTAGCTGCCTCTTATTGGGGAAGAGCGTTGATTTGTTGTGATTTTAGGCGCAGTAGATCTGCAAAATTATAGTGAATGACTCAGTACCTCATATGCAAACAGGATGACCTTTCCACTACCATTACATTTTAATGAATGTGTAAATCACAGTTATTTGACAATTAGTGAACACTCTCATATGAAATATGAGAACCAACTGTTCCATTTTAATCTCTTTGATGTTTCTTTTTTTCCAAAGTGTGAGCTTGCCTGGATTTGCACTGCAGACAAATCTGCAGTCTATTCAGAGGGTGAAATTCTGTGCCGTGCCTCTAAAAGGTGAAGCACAGAACTTGCGACCCACTGGGGAGCTGGTGAGGGCTATGATGGCTTTAAGCCACCTCTGCACCCTTCCAATCCTGGGCTGTTCCAAAGGCTAGAGAGGTCCTCAGCATCATTTAGGTAGTTTTGGGGCTCTGTCTAATTTATGGCTGCTTTCTTGGCTGCTCTGTCATCTGCAGTGCCACATCCCTGCCTCAACGCTCTTCCTACAGCAGGGCTTTGGAAGGGAGTCCTTCTGCTGCTCTGTGCTGGGGGAATAGGGAGTTTTTTAAGGCACAAATAGACCGGTGCAGGCACCCAGAGTGTTTTGTATGTAATGAATGGCAACTGAGATGGGAAGAGTGCTTGAGGTAACTGAGAAAAGAATCACAGGTTTCAGAGTAGCAGCCGTGTTAGTCTGTATTCGCAAAAAGAAAAGGAGTACTTGTGGCACCTTAGAGACTAACAAATTTAAATTTAAATTTGTTAGTCTCTAAGGTGCCACAAGTACTCCTTTTCTTTTTGAGAAAAGAATGACTTTTATTTTAGGGCATGATTTATAATCAGTTCATGGGTTGTCTGAAGTTTAGAGCAACCGCTCGAAGCTTCAGTTTTTCTTTTTCATAGAATCAGAGGGTTAAGTTATAGTCTTTAAAAATACTTGCAAATTCCTAGTACAACTTAAAAAAAAAGTATTAAAACCCCCCCAAACCTTGTTTAATTATTTACTTTAAATGCCTTTACCTAGCAGGGCCTGATTCTTCTTTCACATGAGTAGTCTTTATCAGAAGTAACTCTTGAAGTGTGAAACTTGTGTAAGTGTAAGAAGAATTAGGCCCATATGTTTTAAAAAGATTTTTATAACTAAAAGCAAATTAAAACTAATTTGGTATGGACCAAAATTAGACACACATTCAGTGGATTTTTTGTGCTTAGTTTTTTATTTAAGAAAATTGCACAAAAAGGAAACACAATAACTTGCATAGAAAAGATATTCTGAAAAAGATAATGTAGATGGTTTTACTATCTCATATAAATCGCATATATGTCAATATTGTATTGTGTAAAGAATACTGATACTGTTTTTTGGTTTGGGCAAGGATGAGCTACATATGTTGATTACTGCACTTGTGTGTGTGTTAGAATTTGAAATATAATGCATGTATATCTGATATTATACATATTTTTCTCCTAATATATCGATTTTTGTCTCTGTTTTATTTTAATCTGGATCATTACCCCTACGGTCAAGGGAACTATTTATTCCTTTTTCTTTTTTTATCCGTGACAGGCTGAAATCTTTTTATGTGGGTTTTTAGTTAACTGAAAGCTAGATATGTAATAAAATAGCATTGTTAGTCTTGGAGCACTGATATGCAACTGAATAATGTGAACATAAGTAACATTAGGGTTTCCTAGTAGTTTCCATGGATTTTTTTATTTGTCCTTGACTTGTAATGAGCCTATTATCTACAACCTATCTCAATGCCAGTGGGCAGATCCTGATTCCAAAAGTAAAAGCTGACAGCTGTGGCCAGAGGGGCCTTTATTGTGGAATACACTGTAGCTGTTGCCAATAATTCCAATTTCCTGAACAGACTTTTTTTTAAATTGGTTTTCATTGATGGGACCAAAACTTAATGAAAGTAACATTTCTTTTTAACTCTTATTTCCTTTTTATTTACAGTGATCTGGTTTTGAAATGTGTTTAAAATCTAGAAGTATACACTTTAACATTGCAACTAAAACATAAATCAGTCATCTATTGACATGTATTAAAGAATGGTTTCTTATGTGAATTTAGTCACTGGTGCTTTGATCTTGAGAAGTTAGTAGGGATCAAATTCTTAAAAGTGATCTCTTATTTTGGATGTCCAACTTTGGACACACAGGACTTGATTTTCGGAGCTGCTGGCTTTTGAACTCTACAGAAGTTTCTGGTGTCCAGGACCTTTTGAAATCAGGTGATTAAATTCGGGCATTCAGAAACTGTGATACCCAAAATTAGAGATCACCTTTTAAAATTTAGCCTTTAATCTCATTCTCTACCTTAATTTCTACACCTATAAAAAGAAGCCAAGTATATCTCCCTCACATGCTTTGCAGGGATTGATATTTGTGTAGCACTTTGAGAGTCTTTAATAAAAGGTGTTGTGTAAAGGAAGTGTGAACATTAAAATGCCATCTTTTGGAGGTGAGGGAGGGTGCCATGAAGAAGAAAAGACTTAGTAGCTCCTTGTGATTCCAATAAGAAAACCTTATGTGGTTGGCTTTACCATGGGTATCTTTTTAAATGCAGTTACAAGCTATAAAATATATTTTTCAAAAAGACCAAATATAAAAGTTTGTTATTCCCCAGTTACCTTTCATTACTGATTGTTAGGAGTCTGATAGTTATAAATCAGTTTGATGTTTTTGTCATCTTTCTTGCAAGCTGCAATAAATTTGAGTAAAATTGAGGCTGATTTTGTTGCATAATTATGCAATATGTCAATAACAGTTAAGTGATATTGGCTTTACTATCACTAGGATTTGTGTTTTTCTTTCTAACAATCATTGACATAGCAGCAAAAGCTAAGAGGTTGTTACTGACTGTAACCTGCAGTCAGCACAAAAAATGTAATTGGAGCTTAAAATGCATTGTATTTTGTAGAGATTGAAACTTAACGCTGAAGGTTTGTTCCATACACAACACTGTATCCCTTCTCTTGGGGATTGGAATAGTGGAGCATGTCACTTGCCTTTGTCTATCTCTTTGGTTCTCAAATAAGGTTTTTTTTCATCCACCCACCACAGTAAAGAAATTATGATGAAACTTGTGGTATCAGTTGCCACAGTGGCAAGTTGGCCTGCAGGCTGCAACTAAATCTGTTTTAAGTCTCAGGCTTCACTGCTCTTTCCAATTGACAAGTGTGCTTCCCACTGAGCAGAGCATGGTGGGGCAGAATAGACCTAGCTCCTGTGGGAGCTGCTAGGTCCCTCCCAAGGAGAGAAGAAAGACCCATATGAAACCCTTGTTCACAGAGAGCAATACCCCACTAGCAGCCAATCCCACTTCACCTCCTAGGAAGAAATGTCTGGCACAGTAACAAATGCCCATAGCCCTTTTTGTGTCTGAAGAATCTCAAGGGGTTGCTTGTCATTTGGAGGGATGATCAGAGTACTTGTTACATTTGATGCAGGATGGATTGGTTGAGGGAAGGCTGCTGGTAGAGCATCCGCTCCTCTGCCCTCCCAGCAGGCAGATGGAACTTCTCATTTCTTTCTTCAACCACCCTGCCCCTCAAAGGGAGTTTCCCAGGGGCTTCTCCATCCTGAAATAAAGGAGGTCGATGAAATGCCTTCTCTCTACTCCTTGCATCTGAGCATAATCTGCCTAGCTGAATGAGAGCACTCATATAAAAGTGAGAGAATGGGCCCTGCAGAGTGACAGTGTCTGGGTCCCCTTGTGCAAAATTAAGCGATGAGGAAAATGTTGCAGGCTGCGCATAATGTGTACAAGTCTGATGCTGCCTTCTCTTTTAAGAGATCATTTTACTGTCAAATTTGTGTCATTCATAATTGCATAATAGAAAAAAATTAAATTAGCAAAAACATTCAGACTTTTTTCCTCCACCCCTCATATCCAACATGGTTATTAATATTAATATCTTTCTTTAAATTTGTGTGTGGGTTTAAATTACACCTTGTCTATATTTCAAAAGAAGGGAAGCATGACTTTTTGGGAAGTCCTATGAATAGTCATATTATTTTAAAAAAATAAATAATGTTCTTTAGCTGTTAGAAGAAAGCTTACAAACTCACAGGCAAATTTTCAAGTGGCCACTCAGTCTAGTTGTGTCTGTTTTTGGGTGCCCGACTCAAGATACCTAGAGCTTGATTTTCAGAGATGCTGCAGAAGTGCTGAGAACCTGTAGCTCTATTTGACTTGAATAGTGTTTGTTAGTGCTCTAAACTTCTGAAAGCCAGGCTCAGGGTGTTTCAAGATGGGTACCCAAAACTTGAGACACCTAACATTAGTGGCCCCTTTTGAAAATTTTGGCCTTTTATCCACTATTTGTGGGGCAGGGTAGTTATTCTTTTAATTAACTTCACTTTTTAATATTTTCTGAGTAACCCACTTGTGTTTTTAAGTGATAAATATTCCATATGTGCAGTAGCTCCAAAGGGTGCTTATTGTGCTTTGTGTTGGCACAATGTTATACAATAACATCCAGTTCTCCATAAAACAGGATGAAGCAGTCTGTCTTTGACACCCAGCTGTATATCTCATTTTCCATAGATGGAACTGATACTATTCTTTACAAAGATGCCTCAATACATACAGGAGGTCAGCACATGGATGAAAGGCAGCTGGCTCAAACTCCGCATGTAAAAGACTGGCATGATGCTGGTTGGAAGGGAAAAACAGAGGAACTAACAATGACACTGTTTCCTCCTTACATGGAGGTAATTTCCCCTCCCATGCTCCATTTTTCAAGATGGTACGAAGCCTCAGGATCAAATCATCATTTAGCGTAAACAACCAGGTGTAGTATTGGTAGTAAAAACAGCTTTCACCGTGCTAGGAAATTGCCTCTTCCACCATGATGAGGATTTGGCCACAGCAATCCACACATCTGTCATGTCTTGACTGGACTACTGTAATTTTCTGTAATTAGGGCTGATTGTGGAAGTAATGTGGAATCCCAGTTAATGCAAAAGGGGCAGGATGCCATAAACCTTTCACTCCCATCCACCATTTCCTGCAGTGGTTCATAGGCGCCGATTCCCTGCTTTCCCCTGGGTGCTCGACCCCCCGGCTCCTGCCCCACCTCTTTCCCGACCCCATTCCAACTCCTTCCGCAAATCCAGTACCGCCTCTTCCCCGCCTCTTCCCCCTCCCTACTAGAGCATACAGCTGTTTGGCAGCGGCCAGGCAGGAAGTGCTGGGAGGTAGGCGGAGGAGCGGGAACATGGTGCACTCGGGGGGGGGGGGAGGAGAAGGTGGAGTGAGGGGAGCTTGGCTGCAAGTTAGTGCAGAGCACCCACTAATTTTTCCCCATGGGCGATCTAGCCCCGGAGCACCCATGGAGTCGGCGCCTATGCACTGGTTCCCAGTCTGCTTCTGGTATCAGTTCAAGGCCTTGATTGTGTAACTACACCACCATCCTTAAACCACCTTAGGCTGTGCCCTTTTGGGACAATGCAGCTCACAAAAGCCATTGACGATAGTGTTGTTATTCAAAGGGGTCCGGTTATGCACTAAGCTCTTGGAGGAACTTAACTGATTTGTAGTATAATCACCTTTAGGGTACAATAGCCTCTTTGAGAAAGCTTTCCTCCCATAACAGGATAGAACACCACAACAGAGAGTCCTCACAAAAAAACCCAAAACAAAACCCAGATACAAGTTCAACTGAAGCAACGCGTCGAGGGAGAAGAGAAGAAAATATCATGAAAAACAAGAGGTTCAAAGTACAGCTGCTAGATATATAACCAAACTATTACTGATTTTGATTTTTTTTCCCAACAGCCAATTTATAGGCAAAAAGTTGAGGATAACCTTTCAATCTTTAGCTCGACTTTTCTGACTTTTGTAGGCTTAAATCAGACCTCTAACAGTCAGTTTTTGGGTAGAGTTTGTGGGGTGACTGATATCAGTAAATGTCTGTCTAAACACACAGACAGGAGCAAGGTGCAAGTGGTTCTATAGTCTTTAATATCATTTGATTTATTTTTAAATATAACATTGAGCCTTCAATTGCTCGATCGCAGATCTATAATATTTGAGGGAGTACAGCACAAGTAAAAAGAGAGAATATATTAAATTGCTCTTTGATTATTACAGACATTAATACTGTTTAAAACAAATTATCTAAAAAGAGCAGTAATAAAATATCAATAGAGCGGTCTTTAGGTCTAGCCATCACCTTGATAGCAGATCCAGGATGGAGGGTGGGAGAAAGAGTGAGAGGGTGTGTGTAGGTACATACAGCATTTCTAACAGTCACTCTGCTTCAGCTATGCTGAGGTCATTAGCACACCATGTGGAATTCTTCAAATATCACTAACTAGCTTGCAGGACAATAAAGGCAGAAAGTGGCTGTGGTTTATTTTGGTTCAATGAGTTTATGGCCACATAGCAGAAATATGAAATAAGCAGGTCTGCATACTTCAAGGAACCCATAGTGCGTTGATTTAAGAAGTTATCTACGGGTGACAAGGCTTTCTAAATACATCAATGTATAGATACTGAATGTCACTTCTATGAAATCTGTCACTAGCTGCTAACAGCTAATGGTTTCACACATGCTATAACATCAGTTAAAGATAAATGGTAAAGAGATGAAAAACTTCCAACCTTACGTATGACCTAAAGCAAAAGCAAAGACCAAATCAAACTCAAAAGACTTCTAAAAAATTTGGCATGAGTATTAATGTAAATTAGAAAAAATAGACTTTAAATGTTTGATTTTTTTTATTGATTTATATTTGTGAACATCACATGTGTACAACTGCAAGATGAAGAATCGGGCCCAGATCCTGCCACCATTACTTGAGTTATTACTTACTTTGCCACTAGTTCCCTTGAGGTCCATGAGACTTTTTTTGGAGTTGTGTGCTACTCATTGTGAGTAAGGGTGATAAAATCAGGTCTAATAGAATAAAATACAGTTTAAGAAAATGCCATAACATACAGAGAAAATCTCTGAACATGTATAATATGCTCCCATTTCTTTTGTCAGTGCACATGGATAAAGCTACAATATAGATCCATTAACTTGGAAAAATAAGTAGAATAGTAAGATTATTATTTTGAAAGAATTTCAAGGAGGGAGGGATAGCTTAGTGGTTTGAGTATTGGCCTGCTAAACTCAGGGTTGTGAGTTCAATCCTTGAGGGGGCCGTTTAGGGATCTGGGGCAAAAATTGGGGATTGGTCTTGCTTTGAGCAGGGGGTTGGACTAGATGATCTCCTGAGGTCCCTTCCAACCTTGATATTCTGTGATTCTAAGTCGTTTCTATTTAATGTCAAGTGAAGCTAGATAAGGCATTTCTCTACCTATTGCCTGATCAATGAGCCCTGCCATTAAAATGACCAAAGAAATATTTAAGGGGTGGAGAATATTATACTGCAGTTCAGCACATTTGACATTGTAGAAAACATCATTCTCAATTTTAATTTTCAGCTAGTGTACTTTCTTTAAGAATTTAAATTGTTGATTGTGCTATTAACAAGTGCTTTTTTTCATCTAAAGATTAACTCTTGCCCATACAAAAGTTTAAAAAATAAAATTTAGAAATGCTTTGCTTAGTTCATTTGTAGGCTCTGGATTTTAGGTTGTTAGGTTTTTTTTAATGACTGTAGTGCTCATGTCTGCTGCTGGTTTATGTGTACTGGAAGTTGATTTCTGTACCTTTGTAACAAATACTTTATGAACAGTGGTATTGCACGCTTCCCCATGCTTGTTTTGCCTCAGACCTGCTGTGGAGAAACCTCCAAAGGCATGAGAGGGCAGTTCATTCTTTATGCCCTTTCAGTCCCTTGATCTTTCTGCTGAGACTGGATAACAGGGCTCCCAAATGGGAGGATATGTTTTTTGCAATGTGAATATTCACTAATAGTTGGACTGCGACCATACATTCACTTCAGACAGGCCATTTAGCAATTGGTAACTTTAGGTCTCTGCTGACACAGGTTGTAGCTGAACCAAAGATTTGAAGGAGAAAGATTCAGGCCCAGTTTCCTTCTTAGACCAGCTACACTCCAAGGTAGCTCTATGTAGTCCTCCTGATTTACCCTGGTTTCA
This sequence comes from Dermochelys coriacea, assembly GCF_009764565.3. Taxonomy (NCBI): domain Eukaryota; kingdom Metazoa; phylum Chordata; order Testudines; family Dermochelyidae; genus Dermochelys; species Dermochelys coriacea. The sequence goes on from NC_050069.1 coordinate 80,216,761, forward strand.
GTGAATGGAGAATCAAGTCCTCAATTTCCCATTACCAGTCCTTTGAAACCCTTGGCTCATATGGAATTATATATAATGCGGATAATTGTCAGTCTTGATTTATCCTTTATGGGAGTAAATGTGGAGTTTCAGAGACTTCGTTTGAGACATTTAGATAGCACTGGAGTGAGGATTGTTCTTAAGGGGAACAGAAACTGAGCCTATCAATACTGGACAGGGAGGAGGAGCAGAAACAGTTGGGGGGAAGCTGTCCGGGCATGAAAGGACCTTACAGATCTTTCTGGGCAAAATACCTCAAAGGGATTTTGTGAGGATGATTTTTGTTTGCAAAGCATACAGAAGACAAAAAACAGTATCAAAGTGCTGAATACTATTACGTCTATCCTTAGTCTGTCTGGTGCATAGTAAATCTTCTGGCCAGGGAATGCTGGTGAAATTCCACTAAGTGTTTGTTACGGCCATTCCACTAGTCAGCCATAAAGAGCTGAAGTTGCTTCATGGAAAATTTTAGAAGACATTGTCTGTAGAGTTTTGTTCTTTCTCTTGTTTTCTGTAGTTCCCTTCCCTCTTTCTATATGCAACTCTTCGTGATAATGTAACAATGAAGGTCCTATAGTTTAGGCATCATAATCCTCTGCACAGCTGCTGACTGTGACTAGATTAATCCTTTAGGCTCAGTCCTGACGAGTGGACGAGTTCTGAGAAGGAATAATGGCTTAGTCTTAGCTTGTCTTCTGCAGGGAGTGGTAGGAGGGAGAAAAATTACTTTATCCTTTTTCAGGGTGCAGCTTATTTCTCCTCTGGTACCTAGTCAAGTATTTTAGTCAGTGCTTAGATCCATGGCTTCTCTCAAACTCCTTGCTTCTTCCCTATTCATGTGCTCCAGAGATGATCATGGATGCACGGTTTTCTCCCTCCCCTGGACCCCCAAACCACAGTGTGAGACAGCTCTAACAGAGTCATGTGGCGGGTTGCAGGGGACCTTTACTCTTCTGCATAGTTGCATTAGGATTAGTCAAAACCTAGCCTTGTGCTGTCAAAAACTGAGATTTTTTTGATGCTATAAACTGGAGCAAGAACTGCCTTATTCTGTTTTGGAGCAGGGACTATCTCACACTATTTTGTAAAGTGTTATGTGTATTTAGGTGCTATATAGATTATGTATTTAGTGAGATAATTTAATTATTTAAATAGTTATTGCTTAACAAGAAATAAGGTGAGTAACTTCATGTAAACATCCTGGTTGATAAAATAAGAGAAATTCTGAGATTACATGATAAAGAGGCAGAAATGGTTCTAAAGGAACTGAAAAAAAGTTCTCTTGCAGACGTCATTTGCTGTCTAAGGATTTGGTACAGAATCCAGATTTGTTTATTTTGTCATATAAACCCCATAATTTGTTACTTAGATGATTGTGGGTATAATTTTGTAGGAAACCTTCCAGAACACACACAACTCTTGAGTTATATTCATTCTCAAAGTAAGATTGCAGGGTGGAGGGAGGTATTGTCAGCTTTTTATATCCTTTCTGATTTTCTACATGGTAATGTTAAAATTAGACTGTGTATTCGTGTTAGCCTGCATTTTTACATCCACATATATTGTCTCAGAACAAGTTGAGAGGGGACAGCATGACTTGTATTTATGTAGCCTTTTGGAGATGTTTAGGAGATTACAAGCTTTTAATCAAACCTAAATAAATAAATTAAATAGATTACAACTATATCAATGTTCTGACTCTATGTAGGACTTTTTATTTTGAGGAATGAAGAGACATAGTGTAAACTAGTCTTCAGAATTGTGATGATCACCTTACCTGCATACATGCTAAATATAAAGTATTGTTTGCTCACATCAGTGCCCTCCTTTGGTCGATGCTGATCATGGCCAGGAGTTGCAGTGCAAACTTCAGTGGAGACAGGAAAATAATTCTGCCTGGATCCTCTATTTCATTGGAACGCTGGATATACCACCTGTAAATACAAGCCATTTGGTTCAAAATACAACTCTTTCTCCCACGAACCACTGCATTAACTTTTGCTCTCATCTCAACCCTCTATTTTTTTTTTTTTTTCAAATTTTAGCTTAGACTTCCAGGAAGGAGAAAGAAAAGGAGTACTTGTGGCACCTTAGAGACTAACAAATTTATTAGAGCATAAGCTTTCGTGAGCTACAGCTCACTTCATCGGATGCGAATACAGACTAACACGGCTGCTACTCTGAAACCTGTCATTATGCAAGGAAGGAGAAAGGCGCCTAATCTACCAAACTGTTAACATTTAATTCATGTGTTGCTTTAAGAGAAATAGAAGACATGTAGCGGGGAAAAAGAATTGCTGGATGTGGCACCTTCCCCTTTAAATAGGATATTTGAATGCTTACCAGAGGAATTTGACAGGTTTCAGAGTAGCAGCCATGTTAGTCTGTATTCGCAAAAAGAAAAGCAGTACTTGTGGCACCTTAGAGACTAACAAATTTATTAGAGCATAAGCTTTTGTGAGCTACAGCTCACTTGGTCTTTCAGAAATGGCAACTGGAAATTTGGGAGGGAAAACGGGAGTTTGTTTTATCAAAATGTATTGTCCTGTGGAGAGATGTCATACTGTACTGTTTTTAGTTGAAATGTAGCTATGCAGTGCATACACAAGTTTTGTGAATTGCAAAAAATCCTTAAATGTTTAAAACAAAATTGATTCTGATAACCCTGCCTTTGGCTTTACTGCTGAAGTTGACTCTTATAAGGGCTCAAAAGAGTCCTGTAGCAGCTGTGTGATTAAAAACTGAGCACCAGCCTATCAGGATGTGTTAGACTTGGCAGGGTCCCAAGTGTGTGTGATTGCATTTAATCTGTTTGGTATCTCGACAGCTGGACCTGTTTAGCTGGATACTTGTGGTTTGTCCTTCAGTAGTGGGCTGAAAATTCCAGTTGCAATTAAAAGAAAAAAGTTAATGAGGGCATATGCTAATAAGGAGTAAATGTGCTAAAGAAGTTTATATTTCTAGATGTGTTAGTGACTGGTAGTTTGCAATACTTTATTTCATTGCAGGAAAGGACACTTTGGTCAAATGCCAAGATTAGGAAATGAGTCTATTTACATTTTTTACAGTTTATGTTCATTGCACACCTATGCTTTTAACACATAAGTGAGTAGTTTTCACTTCTCAAAATCCGCAGCCTTTCAGATGCAGAAAAAACAATTAGATAGACGCCAGCTTTGTTTGCCTCTCAAGGGGAGTGGGGTAGGGTAGGGTGTGTGTTTAATGGAAACTGTAGGGTAATTGGTTTAATTTGTAACAAGAGAATATTTGTATTGTAAACAATCAGTTCTTTTTAAGATAAATACTGTCAGTAGCTTCAGGAAGGATGCTAAAGAAAGCATAGTCTTTTATGGCCAGGAGTGGGAGGGCTTTTCTTTTGCTAGACAACAAAGTGCTAGCTACAGAAGGTGTTAATTGGTAGTCTTCACCTGCTTCCTTTTCTTGCAAGCTGGCTTATTAAAATGCATGAGGAAAGTTTCACTTATCCTTTTCAAGGAAAAATATTTACCAATTGCTTCATTTGCAAAAACTTTGTTTCCTTACTTTTGTGGTGTTGGGTGAAAGAATATAGACAGTGAGCAATTTGGGGACTCTATATTATTTGCTTGATCCTTGTATGCAACCAATAGCTAGAAATTTACATGAAGCCTGCTTCCTAACACACTGAAAGAAAAATTGCATCTCATGCATATGACCAAAAACACAATAGGTACTCCTACCAATCAGTTTTCCCTTTTTTTGTTAAGATAATTTGCCACTGAAAATGAGATTCAGTTTTGAAAGGCAAGTTCCATGCTTTAATGTTTGTTACTTTCAGAATCTTTCATCTTAAGTTTCTTGATATGCAAGTCTAAAAGCATGACCGCTTTTTTGGTTTTGGATTATTTTAAATATGTTCAAATTTTTTACATCTGTGAAAAATAATTTGGTATTATACTTCGTTTTTTACCGTGATCTCTTTTCCTCCTCCTTTCTCTATTTTAACCTTGGAAGTAACATTGCGTGAAAAATAAAGTGTCAAAAAGAGTATGGAATGTTTTTAATACTCTTGGCTCTTGGGGGAAAGTAGCATGGGAAAAAAAATATCCAGTATATTTTTTAACACATATCTGGGGTTCAGAGATACTGATTTCTTTGTCCTGCCTCTAAGATGAATAGCCAAGAAAGGAGATTTGTCATCTAAATTCCTCTCTTGCGCTTTCATCCTAATTTTACAGTTATAAATGTAGAAAATGATACAGCTATTTACAAATTGGTGTATTAGTTCTCCTTTGTTTCTCATTAGCCATAATGAATTTGCAAAAAAGCCTTGATGAATCCTCTAGATAGTGGAACAAACTGTAAGTGGATGGTTAGCCACAGAATCCTGGGACCATCTGAGGGGCTTGCAGGCAGAGGCTGCTGAGAAAAATTGAAGGCAAAGTGGATTGTGACTGGTGTCAGGCAGCATCTTCTCTCCTGCATCTTCAGAGGTTTACAGCAGGACTTTTAAACCACTAAGTGTGTCTGAATTTGATTCCATTGGCCAGTGGTGCTGCGAACAACATAAGATTGCTGTTGAGTGGTAGCCACACTGTGCAAATGTTTGAGTGGCAGCCGTGTTAGTCTGTATTCGCAAAAAGAAAAGGAATACTTGTGGCACCTTAGAGGCTAACACATTTATTTGAACATAAGCTTTTGTGAGCTACAGCTCACTTCATCGGATGCATCAATGATGATCAATCATCCGATGAAGTGAGCTGTAGCTCACGAAAGCTTATGCTCAAATAAATTTGTTAGTCTCTAAGGTGCCACAAGTACTCCTTTTCTTCTTACTGTGCAAAGGGTTCAGAAACAAAATCAAAAGAGCAGCTAGCTGAAAAAAGTACCAGCTAATTAAATTCTAGGTTGCAGTAGCTAGAAGGTTTAGGGTTCCCTACTACACGAATGTAGTGAAGAAATATCATTTGGTAATCTAGATTATGCAGCTGAAAACGGTCAAAATGTAAGGTGCTGTGGCCATGCCACTATTCCTTATACCAGGGGACTGAAAACAGGTGGCATAGACCCAGCTGCGCTGGCTGTATGCCTTCCTGGGATTCCCTCACATGACAGAATCTCCATTTGCCACGTTAGGTAAGCTTTCTGGTCCTCTTGCACTATGGTCCTTATCCTTTTTTAGGAGAAGAAGAAGAATAGGGAGGCAAGCCAACTCTTAAATTGCATTGGTAATGGAGAGAGAGAAAGAGAGAGGATTGGGTTCAAAAAGGAAATAATACTTAAAATGAGAATTTTCTTGTTCAGAGTGAATGAATTTGCAGAGCTACAAAGCTTTGTTTCCTTGATCTGATCACTAACAGTCATTTGGTTTGGAAGTGATGATCCCCATATCTTCAGATCCATGAAGAGATATGAGTGACAAGGGAGTAATTAACAATGAGCATAGAAGATTTAAATGTCAAGCTGCTAAAAGGCCTACCATTCTGGTGGAATCTTGTTAAGATTCTATAGCACTGTAAAAGAAAAGATCTTTTACCTCCAGACATTTTAATGCAGACAGTTAAGACTATTTAGCGTATGTCTACACTTGCAGAGTTTTTGCACTGTCACAGTCACTGGTGAAAGAAAAGCGCTGATTTGTGTACTCACAGATGTCAGATAGTTTGCAGCACTTCCATCGCCTAGGGCAGCTATCCCACAGTACAGCTCTCTCCATTTTGTGGATGGGGGGGTGAGCGCAAGGCATTCTGCGTCCCTGCTCAGTGCCCCATGATGTACTGCCTAATGTCCCAGCAGCCCCATTATTATTTTGTTTCTTTCGCGGCATTTTTTAACACCCCTGCTGTCTGGTTGTTTTCACCACCACATCTACAAGCAGGAATGGATCCTGCACTGCTGTCCACTACTCTGATAACTGTCAAAGAGAACTGTAGTCAAGATGCCTGATGAGCTGCCTGAAATGGAAAGCAGTAACATTTGATTGGTTTTGGCATTAACTGAGGAGCTGAGCACTGTCGAACGGCATTTTTGGACTAGAGAAACTAGCTCAGTGTGGTGGGGTCGTATCGTTATGCCAACCAGTGGCTTCAAAACTTTTAGATGCGGAAAGCCATCTTCATGGAACTGTGTGCTGAGCTTTCCCCAGACCTGCGTCGCAAGGACAACAGACTGAGAGCTGCACTCATTTAGGGTATGTCTACACTACGAAATTAGGTCGAATTTATAGAAGTCGGTTTTGTAGAAAGCGTTTTTATAAGTTGATTCTGTGTGTCCTCACATAAATGCTCTAAGTGCATGTAGTCGGCGGAGTGTGTTCACAGTTCCAGGCAACCGTTGACTTCTGGAGTATTGCATTATGGGTAGCTATCCCACAGTTCCCGCAGTCTCCGCCGCCCATTTGAATTCTGGGTAGAAATCCCAGTGCCTGATGGGGCTAAAACATTGTCGCGGGTGGTTCTGGGTACATATCATCAGGCCCCCCTTCCTTCCCTCCTTCCATGAAAGCAAGAGCAGATAATCATTTTGCACCTTTTTTCTTGAGTTACCGATGCAGACGCCATACCACGGCAAGCATGGAGCCCACTCAGCTAACCATCCCTGTATGTCTCCTGGCGCTGGCAGACGCGGTACTGCATTGCTACACAGAAGCAGTTTATTGCCTTTTGGCAGCAGACAGTGCAGTATGACTGGTCGCCATCATCGATGTAGTCCTGGGTACTCTTTTAACCGACCTTGATGAGGTCGGGGTGCCTGGGCAAACATGGGAGTGACTCAGCCAGGTCATTTCCCTTTTAAGTTTCGTCTCATGGCGATTGAGTCGTACCGGCAGTGCACTGTCTGTTAATCAGCAGCCAGCAGAAGATGATGGCCAGCAGTCATAGTGCACCATCTTCTGCCGAGCACCCAGGAGATGATGATGGCTAGCGGTCGTACTGCACAGTCTGCTGCTAGCAAATGTATAAAGATAGATGAAGTAGTTCAAAACAAGAAATAGACCAGATTTGTTTTGTATTCATTTTCTCCTCCCTCCCTCCATGAAATCAACGGCCTGCTAAACCCAGTTTTGAGTTCTATCCTTGAGGTTTTGAGTTCTATCCTTGAGGGGGCCATTCAGTTTCTCGCAAAGCCACCCCCTTTGTTGATTTTAATTCCCAGTAAGCCAACCCTGTAAGCCATGTCGTCAGTCCCTCCATCAGAGAAACGGCAGACAATCGTACCATGCCTTTTTTCTGTGCAGACGCCATACCATGGCAAGCATGGAGCTCGTTCAGATCACTTTGGCAATCAGGAGCACACTAAACACCACACACATTATTCAGTAGTATATGCAGCACTAGAACCTGAAAAGCAAAACCGGGTGAGTAGGCAATGTTAGCACAGTGACGGGAGTGATGAGGAGATGGACACAGACTTCTCTCAAAGCACGGGCCCTGGCAATGTGGGCATCATGGTGCTAATGGGGCAGGTTCATGCGGTGGAATGCCGATTCTGGGCTCGGGAAACAAGCACAGACTGGTGGGACCGCATAGTGTTGCAGGTCTGGGAGGATTCCCAGTGGCTGCAAAACTTTCGCATGCGTAAGGGCACTTTCATGGAACTTTGTGACTTGCTTTCCCCTGCCCTGAGGCGCAAAAATACCAAGATGAGAGCAGTCCTCACAGTTGAGAAGCGAGTGGCAATAGCCCTGTGGAAGCTTGCAATGCCAGACAGCTACCGGTCAGTCGTGAATCAGTTTGGAGTGGACAAATCTACTGTGGGGGCTGCTGTGATGCAAGTACCCAACGCAATCAAAGATCTGCAGATATCAAGGGTAGTGACCCTGGGGAATGTTCAGGTCATAGTGGATGGCTTTGCTGCAACGGGATTCCCCTAACTGTGGTGGGGCCATAGACGGAACCCATATCCCTATCTTAGCACCAAAGCAACAAGCTGGCAAGTACATAAACAGCACAGGGTACTTTTCAATGGTGCTGCAAGCACTGGTGGATCACAAGGGACGTTTCACCATCATCAACGTGAGGTGGCCGGGAAAGGTACATGACGCTTGCATCTTCAGGAACTCTGGTCTGTTTCAAAAGCTGTAGGAAGGGACTTTCTTCCCAGACCAGAAAATAACTGTTGGGGATGTTGAAATGCCTATAGTTATCCTTGGGGACCCAGCCTACCCCTTAATGCCGTGGCTCATGAAGCCATGCACAGGCAGCCTGGACAGTAGTCAGGAGCTGTTCAACTACAGGCTGAGCAAGTGCAGAATGGTGGTAGAATGTGCATTTGGACGTTTAAAAGCACGCTAGCACAGTTTACTGACTCGGTTAGACTTCGGCGAAACCAATATTCCTACTGTTATTACTGCTTGCTGTGCGCTCCACAATATCTGTGAGAATAAGGGGGAGATGTTTATGGTGGGGTGGGAGGTTGAAGCAAATCGCCTGGCTGCTGGTTACGCACAGCCAGACACCAGGGCGGTTAGAAGAGCACAGGAGGGCGTGGTAAGCATCAGAGAAGCTTTGAAAACCAGTTTCATGACTGGCCAGGCTACGGTGTGAAAGTTCTGTTTGTTTTTCCTTGATGAAACCCCCTGCCCCTTGGTTCACTCTACTTCCCTGTAAGCTAGCCACCCTCTCCTCCTTTCTTCAATCACCACTTGCAGAGGCAATAAAGTCATTGTTGCTTTACATTCATGCATTCTTTATTAATTCATCACATAAATAGGGGGAATAACTACCAAGGTAGCCCAGGAGGGGTGGTGGAGGAGAGAAGCACCAGGAGGGGTGGTGGAGGAGGGAAGGACAAGGCCACACAGCACTTTAAAAGTTTAAAACTTATTGAATGCCAGCCTTCTGTTGCTTGGGCAATCCTCTGGGGTGGAGTGGCTGGGTGGCCAGAGGCCCACCCACCGCGTTCTTGGGCGTCTGGGTGAGCAGGCTATGGAAGTTGGGGAGGGGGACGGTTGGTTACACAGGGGCTGTAGCGGCGATCTGTGCTCCTGCTGCCTTTCCTGCAGCTCAACCATAAGCTGGAACATATGAGTTTGATCCTCCAGCAGCCTCAGCATTGAATCCTGTCTCCTCTCATCATGCTGCCGCCACCTTTCAGTTTCAGCCCTCTCTTCAGCCTGCCACTTACTCTCTTCAGCCCGCCACCTCTCCTCCCGGTCATTTTGTGCTTTCCTGCACTCTGCCATTGTCTGCCTCCACGCATTTGTCTGTGCTCTGTCAGCGTGGGAGGACAGCATGAGCTCAGAGAACATTTCATCGCGAGTGCGTTTTTTCCGCCTTCTAATCTTCGCTGGTCTCTCGGAAGGAAAAGATCCTGTGATCCTTGAAACACATGCAGCTGGTGGAGAAAAAAAGTGACGGTGGTATTTAAAAAGACACATTTTATAGTACAATGGGTACACTTTTTCACAGTAAACTTTGCTGTTAACATTACATACATTGCACATGTGCTTTCATTCCACAGTCACATTTTGCCTTCCCCCAGCGCGAGGCTAGCCCCTCCCCCCTCCCCATGGCTAACAGCGGGGAACATTTCTGTTCAGCCAGTGGCAAACAGCCCAGCAGGAATGGGCACTTCTGACTGTCCCCTTAAGAAAAGCACCCTATTTCAACCAGGTGATCATGAATGATATCAGTCTCCTGAGGATAACACAGAGAGATAAAGAACGGATGTTGTTTGAACGCCAGCAAACATACACTGCAATGCTTTATTCTACAATGATTCCCGAGTACGTGCTACTGGCCTGGAGTGGTAAAGTGTCCTACCATGGTGGATGGAATAAGGCTGCCCTCCCCAGAAACCTTTTGCAAAGGCTTTGGGAGTACATCCAGGAGAGCCGTGAATGCCAGGGCAAATTAATCATTAAACATGCTTGCTTTTAAACCATCTATAGTATTTGAAAAGGTACACTCACCAGAGGTCTCTTCTCCACCTGGTGGGTCCGGGAGGCAGCCTAGGGTGGGTTTGGGGGGTACTGGCTCCAGGTCCAGGGTGAGAAATAGTTCCTGGCTGTAGGGAAAACCGGTTTCTCCGCTTGCTTGCTGTGAGCTATCTACAGCCTCATCATCATCATCTTCTTCGTCCCCAAAACCTGCTTCCGTGTTGCCTCCATCTCCATTAAATAAGTCAAACAACACGGCGGGGGTACTGGTGGCTGACCCCCCCTAAAATGGCATGTAGCTCATCATAGAAGCGGCTTGTTTTGGGCTCTGACCCAAAGCGGCTGTTCGCTTCTCTGGTTTTCTGGTAGGTTTGCCTCAGCTCCTTAAGTTTCACATGGCACTGCTTCGGTTCCCTGTTATGGCCTCTGTCCTCCATGCACTGGGAGAGTTTGACAAATGTTTTGGCATTTTGAAAACTGGAACGTAGTTCTGATAGCACGGATTCCTCTCCCCATACAGTGATCAACTCCTGTACCTCCCATTCGGTCCATGCTGGAGCTCTTTTGCGATTCTGGGATCCATCATGGTCACCTCTGTTGACGAGCTTTGCATGGTCATCTCTGCTGATGAGCTCCTCATGGTCACTGTCAGCTTGCCATGCTGGCCAAACAGGAAATTGAAATTCAAAAGTTTGCGGGCCTTTTCCTGTCTACCTAACCAGTGCATCTTAGTTGCGTGTGCTGTCCAGAGCGGTCACAATGGAGCACTCTGGGATAGTTCACAGAGGCCAATACCGTCTAATTGTGTCCACAGTACCCCAAATTCGACCCGGCAAGGCCGATTTCAGTGCTAATCCCCTTGTCGGGGGTGGAGTAAGGAAATCGATTTTAAGAGTCCTTTAAGTCGAGGAAAAAAAAGGGCTTCGTCCTGTGGATGGGTGCAGGGTTAAATCGATTTAACGCTGCTAAATCCGACCTCAACTCCTAGTGTAGACCAGGGCTTAGAGAACTGTGTTGCATTGTGGAAACTGGCAACTCCAGACAGCTACCGGTCGTTTGCGAACCAGTTTGGAGTGGGTACCATGGTATCTCAAGTGTGGAAGGCCATTAATCGTATCCAATTGTGCAAGACCATGACTCTTGGTAATGTGCATGACATTTTGAATGGCTTTGCAGAAATGGGCTTCCCTAACTGTGGTGGGGCAATAGATGGAACATACATCCCTGTTGTTGCCCCGGCCCACCTTGGCACTGAGTACATGAATTGTGAGTAGTGAGGACCTCATAGAAGAAATGGTTGTAGGGGACAATCTTGGCTCAAGTGATCATGAGCTAATTCAGTTCAAACTAAATGGAAGGATTAACAAAAATAAATCTGCAACTAGGGTTTTTGATTTCAAAAGGGCTGACTTTCAAAAATTAAGGAAATTAGTTAGGGAAGTGGATTGGACTGAAGAACTTATGGATCTAAAGGTAGAGGAGGCCTGGGATTACTTTAAATCAAAACTGCAGAAGCTATCGGAAGCCTGTATCCCAAGAAAGGGGAAAAAATTCATAGGAAGGAGTTGTAGACCAAGCTGGATGAGCAAGCATCTTAGAGAGGTGATTAAGAAGAAAAAGAAAGCATACAGGGAGTGGAAGATGGGAGGGATCAGCAAGGAAAGCTACCTAATTGAGGTCAGAAGATGTAGGCATAAAGTGAGAGAGGCTAAAAGTCGAGTAGAGTTGGACCTTGCAAAGGGAATTAAAACCAATAGTAAAAGGTTCTATAGCCATATAAATAAGAAGAAAACTAAGAAAGAAGAAGTGGGGCCGCTTAACACTGAGGATGGAGCGGAGGTTAAAGATAATCTAGGCATGGCCCAATATCTAAACAAATACTATGCCTCATTCTTTAATAAGGCTAAAGAGGATCTTGGGGATAATGGTAGCATGACAAATGGGAAGGAGGATATAGAGGTAGATATTACCATATCAGAGGTAGAAGCGAAACTGAAACAGCTTAATGGGACTAAATCGGGGGGCCCAGATAATCTTCATCCAAGAATATTAAAGGAATTGGCACCTGAAATTGCAAGCCCATTAGCAAGAATTTTTAATGAATCTGTAAACTCAGGAATAGTACCGAATGATTGGAGAATTGCTAATATAGTTCCTATTTTTAAGAAAGGAAAAAAAAGTGATCCAGGTAACTACAGGCCAGTTAGTTTGACGTCTGTAGTATGCAAGGTCCTGGAAAAAATTTTGAAGGAGAAATTAGTTAAGGACATTGAAGTCAATGGTAAATGGGAGAAAATACAACATGGTTTTACAAAAGGTAGATCGTGCCAAACCAACCTAATCTCCTTTTTTGAAAAAGTAACAGATTTTTTAGATAAAGGAAATGCAGTGGATCTAATTTACCTAGATTTCAGTAAGGCGTTTGATACAGTGCCACATGGGGAATTTTATTAGTTAAATTGGAGAAGATAGGGATCAATATGAACATCAAAAGGTGGATAAGGAATTGGTTAAAGGGGAGACTGCAACGGGTCCTACTGAAAGGCGAACTGTCAGGTTGGAGGGAGGTTACCAGTGGAGTTCCTCAGGGATCGGTTTTGGGACCAATCTTATTTAATCTTTTTATTACTGACCTTGGCACAAAAAGTGGGAGTGTGCTAATAAAGTTTGCAGATGATACAAAGCTGGGAGGTATTGCCAATTCGGAGAAGGATCGGGATATTATACAGGAGGATCTGGATAACCTTGTAAACTGGAGTAATAGTAATAAGATGAAATTTAATAGTGAGAAGTGTAAGGTTATGCATTTAGGGATTAATAACAAGAATTTTAGTTATAAGTTGGGGACGCATCAATTAGAAGTAACGGAAAAGGAGAAGGACCTTGGAGTATTGGTTGATCATAGGATGACTATGAGCTGCCAATGTGATATGGCTGTGAAAAAAGCTAATGCGGTTTTGGGATGCATCAGGAGAGGCATTTCCAGTAGGGATAAGGAGGTTTTAGTACCGTTATACAAGGCACTGGTGAGACCTCACCTAGAATACTGTGTGCAGTTCTGGTCTCCCATGTTTAAAAAGGATGAATTCAAACTGGAGCAGGTACAGAGAAGGGCTACTAGGATGATCCGAGGAATGGAAAACTTGTCTTATGAAAGGAGACTTAAGGAGCTTGGCTTGTTTAGCCTAACTAAAAGAAGGTTGAGGGGAGATATGATTGCTCTCTATAAATATATCAGAGGGATCAATATAGGAGAGGGAGAGGAATTATTTAAGCTCAGCACCAATGTGGACACAAGAACATATGGGTATAAACTGGCCACCAGGAAGTTTAGACTTGAAATCAGACGAAGGTTTTTAACCATCAGAGGAGTGAAGTTTTGGAATAGCCTTCCAAGGGAAGCAGTGGGGACAAAAGATCTATCTGGTTTTAAGATTCTACTTGATAAGTTTATGGAGGAGATGGTATGATGGGATAATGGGATTTTGGTAAGTAATTGATCTTTAAATATTCAGGGTAAATAGGCCAAATCCCCTGAGATGGGATATTAGATGGATGGGATCTGATTTACTATAGAAAATTCTTTCCTGGGTATCTGGCTGGTGAATCTTGCCCATGTGCTCAGGGTTTAGCTGATTGCCATATTTGGGGTCGGGAAGGAATTTTCCTCCAGGGCAGATTGGAGAGGCCCTGGAGATTTTGTGGTTTTTTTTTTTTTTTTTTTTTTTTTTTGCCTTCCTCTGTAGCATGGGGCATGGTTGACTGGAGGGAGGCTTCTCTGCTCCTTGAAGTTTTGAACCATGATTTAAGGACTTCAGTAGCTCAGACATGGGTGAGGTTTTTCATAGGAGTGGGTGGGTGATGTTCTGTGGCCTGCGCTGTGCAGGAGGTCGGACTAGATGATCAGAATGGTCCCTTCTGACCTTAGTATCTATGAATCTATGTCAGGAGTATTTCTCCATGGTTTTGCAGGTGCTAGTGGATCACCGTGGGTGTTTCACTGATGTTAACGCTGGATGGTCCGGAAAGGTGCATGACACACATATCTTTAGAAACATTGGCCTATACAGAAAGCTGTAAGTGGGGACTTTCTTTCCAGACCAGTGGATCACTGTCAGGAAAGTGGAAATGCCGATTGTGATCCTTGGAGAGCCAGCTTACCCATTAATTTCATGGGTCATGAAGCCATACACTGGAAACATAGATGTCAGTAGGGAACGTTTTAACAACAGGCTGAGTAGGTGCAGAATGGCTGGCGAATGTGCTTTTGGCCATTTGAAAGCACGCTGGAGATGATTGTATGGTAGGCTGGAAATGAGTGAGGAAAATATTCTCATGGTTACTGCGGCGTGCTGTACTTTACATAACATCGGTGAGGAGAAGGGTGAAAGGTTTACTCAGATGTGGAGCATGGAGCTGATCGCCTGGCTGCTGAGTTTCAGCAGCTAGATACCAGGGCTATTAGAGGGGCACAATGTGTGGCAGTTAGAAAAAAGAACTACTACTATTCCTCACTGCCGAAATGGGAATATTCGGGTGGACACTGGAGAGCTGATTGGCTATGCTGTGAAATGGGTATGAATAATACCTCCCTGTCACAGAAAAGCTGAGGGAGTGTTGACTGGAATGGTTGGGTCATGTGAGACGAAGAGATATGGAATATGTTGGGCAGACGGTGCATGAGTGAGTATTTCGTGGGACAAAGATCACAAACAAGGAAGACCTAGAAAAAGGTGCTTTGAGATATTGATGGGGCACGTGAAGAAGGTTGATTTCAGCTTGAAATATGCACTGGACAAGGACACTTGGAGATGAAGAACAAGACCCTTATTGATGGGACCAGGTGAAGGCAAAGAACAGGTGTCTGATAGTGAAACATATTCAGAAGGAACTGTAAAATTAGTCCCATCTGGCAGTTGTCTTCAGAAGATCTTTATGGGCAATGAGGTCATTTGTGGACTAATATGTGGTGTCCTCTGTCAGAAATGTTGTCGAAAACTTATCAGCTGTTCGTAAGAAACATGCTATGTAGAGTCCTGCACAGAAACAAATTTATACCAGCAAATATAAATTGGTATCCATGGAACTGCATTGGCAAAAGGAGCAGAACGTGGGGCCACCGCTCCCAGGAGCCAGCGCCCCTCACTGGCAGCTCCGTAGGCACAGCTGTACCGCTCCAGCCCTTTCACCCCCCCCCCCCCAGTCTCCCACCCCACCCCACTGGAGTGGGCACCAGGCTCCAGCAGCTGTCCCTGGTCATGCTCTTGCGATGCTGCATGGAAGGGAGAGGGGCAGGGCTAGGAACAGTACAGCTGCGCCGGAGGAATGGCCCAACGTTCAGTGTATTCGCTGCTGTGGTTCCCAGGAGAGCTCTGCGGTTCTGTGGATACCTGTATCTGCAGGTATAAATTTGTATCCACTCGGGGCTCTACTTATGACAAGGACAGAAAGACTGATCACTATACCTGTTGCAGGTTGAAGGTGTTGAAATGTTGGGTTTATTCTATCAAGTTCCCTCCTGAGATTAGTACCTTTTCCCAAACACCCAGTTCCCCATCCAATAGCTGTTTTTGGAGGAGTGTTTGGTGGATATGTAGGCTTCCTTTGGCAACTTTAACACAGTTACCGCAGCTATTTCCTGGTTTAAGTATTGGCAAAAATTGTGATAAATCAAATGTTGTTTGGTAGCTGCTTGCAAATGCTGAATATTTATTTATTTTTAATTATAACTGCTTAGGTGTTGCCTTACAAAGAATATTTAAATCCACAGGGAAATATTAACAAGTTCTCATATATTGTCTTTACACAGAGAGTACTTTTTTTTTTTTTGATGGAAACTGGGACTGAAAGATTTCTTCTTCATTTTTCCTAATTTTGTGACTACTGGATATGGGATGTTGGCAAATCTCAAAGGAGTACTGTAGGCTTGCCGGCTAGGTACAAAGTCATTTTGCCACAGGTTTTGGCTACTGTAAAACTTTTGAAAGTTCATGTGCGTTGACCCTCAAAAATTAGGTGGAAAAATCTATGAACTAGAGCAGAAATTGTTGACAGACATTCTGAGAGATACTAGTCTGCATGGATAGCTACAGTTTCTCCGAGGTTATTGTTTGTTTGGAGGCTTGTGGTCAAGCAGAAGAGCTCAGCTTCTGAGTAATATTTTTTGAAACCATAGTTGTGTTTCTCTCCTGGTTAAGGTTTGAACATATAACCAAGGGCATATCAGTCTTAATCAGGTCTGACAACACTGACACGGTATCCTACATAGGCAACTGAGGAAGCATCAAGAGCAGAAACCTTGCAACAGAAGCCCACAGACTATTCTCTCAGTTTCAAAGACCCAACTTTCATGCACCCAACAGGTCAACTAATTAGAAAGGCAAACATATTAGACGTTTGGCTTACCCAATAGGGATGGTGCTTCCCCCTGAAATCTTCAAAGACTTAACTCAGAAATGGGAAAGGGCAGGAATGGGCTTTCTGAAATCTTGTCAAAGCTACCTGTAGTAGTGAGATGATTCTATAGTAAATATGGGATTGCAGTCTGTTACCATTTTCACAAGAACAGAAGTCCTATGTTTAGTCTCAGTTATTCAAAGGTAAATGCATTTCTTCTCATAGATCTGTAGGTATTTTTGTGGTAATTTTGTTTGGGCCAAGTACAGTGCAAATAGGTGATATGTGCAGTCTTTCCCTCGTAGCTCTGAAACAAAACATCAGTCTTATCCATAACATGTATGATATTCCTGTCTTAGGGCTCTCTCGTGCAAATACCGACTTGGTGCTATACTATACCAGGCCATGTGTTGATTTTTATCTACTAGGAAGAAGGGGTGAGAACACCAAACATTTTTAGTTGTGGCCTAAGCTAAGATTTAAATGCCCTCATCTAGAACACTGAAAAAGTATCATAGGGGGTTTTGCTCCTAGTCTTTTTAAAAAAAAAATCATATAATTATTTGTGCACCAAGTTGATTTTCGCAGTTAATCAAGTCATATGATGTTTAATAAGTCCTGGATTATGCAGGAGGTTAGACTAGACGATCACAATGGTACTTTTTTCTGGCCTTGGAATCTATGAATCTGTGAAAAGCTGCTTTACCTGTCTGTTTTCTTTCAAAGGTGAAAAGTGAACAAAAAATGCAACCTTCTCCGTTTTCTTTCAAAGGTGAAAAGTGAACAAAAAATGCAACCTATCTACTGTTCAAGTCAGAAAGTATTAAAATCTTGTGTGTCTTCAAATTCCTCTCTATTACTGTATTTCAAATGTTTCTTCCTGAACTAAATTGCAGGAATCCCAGCAGAAGTCAGACATTAATGGACATATCAGTTTTCTTCACCATGTGAAGTAAAGGCCTAGAAATTAGCACCTTTAAATGGACCTTTAGGGTTAGAGTTGACTAGGATACTGATTTATTTAAATATTAAGACGTAATGTCTGCAGGTGAACTTTTGTGATTGATGTTTTACTATTTCACAAGCCTTGAGTTGAGAAATTAGTTATTTTCAGTGTATTTACAAAATGAAGTAGAGTTTATGCACTGTTTGCTATAGTTTGTGGTTGATTTCTTTCTTTTGTATATTTCAATGGGAACAGTGGGTACTAAACCATTACTATCACAGAGAGGTAGAAAACAGAATAGTGAATTAACGGAAAGAGTTCTTAAAACCACAACTTTGCATATCTACATTTTTTTAAATGGTGCTTTTACCTGAGTCGGAATAAATATGGATTTTGTTCTGAAATGCCGTCAGTTTTAATATTTTAGCTAATAGGGCATCAGTTCTTTTGACAAATCTAGAATCTCAGCACTAGAGGATTTTTTTTCATGTGTAATTTACACAATCTACCCTTGCAAAAGAAAAACTAAACTTTGTAGGCAAGCACTGCCCTGTGTTCAGCTCACACCATCAAAGCTGTCATTCCCTTTTTCCAGTGTTTTTACAAGAAAAGTTTGTTTCTCATACAAAGATTATGTGGAGAAAAAATACAGAAGGCAACTGTGAATTAATAGCATAGCTATTGTATACGTGCGTTGTTACTCTATGAAAAATATTTGGCTTTTAGTATTACAGACTACAATCTAGAAATATTTGGGCTGTGAATAATGTGATCCTTTATATTGGACTACTTACACATTTAATTATTAAAAAACTGAGTTCCAAAAGTTTTTATAATCTGTATCCTAATATTTTTACAGGCACAACTTTGCACTTGTAGTGAAATGCAGACAAAAATATTAGCAGATTGATATATAATTACTTACACATCTTCAGAAATGAAATAATGTAGTTAAACATTAAAAGGATTCTGTCAGTTTAAAACCACACTTAATGTAGAAAATCTTTTTAACTTGTTATTGTTACAAGTACAGTTAATAAAACCAAAAAAGTGATTAGAAAGAAATATTTTCTTTATTTTTTTAGTTTGTATATAGTCAGTTTCCCTGTTTTCCCTGTAGAGTCAGTTTGATAGGGCCCCATTCCTGCAAAGTGACCTGTGTACTTTTGAGCTCTGCTATGCCCATTCAAACCCATATCGAAGTCATCAAGCATCTGTGCAGTTGTAAGGTTCTGTCATAAATCATTTTGCAATATGAGGGCCTTCTTCAGTTTTCATGGTTTTTTGTTCTTTTGCACAATGGAAGAGAGAGAAACAATTTTTTTAAAAAATATATAAAAGATGTGATTGAAGCACCACAATAATTGTTCTTGATGTAGGGATGGATATAATATGAAACTGCTCTTATATTGTTTTTTGAATTACTGGATTTAAATTTGACAGTATATCTTTTCAATGACTATTTCCATCCATTGTTCATTGTATGTGCAAAAAATCCAGGCTGGGTTGTTGGTCTGGCTGAATAATTGCCCCTATGCATATACTTCTTTTTTATTTCTGTGTGTGCTACTATAAATATATTTTGGAGCACATGATGGCAAAAATACAGCAGTGCAAAATATAATCTTGAGTTGCATTTTGGTATGAATGATGGGGATGTTAACTTTTTTATTCATTCTGTATCAGTAACTAAAATCAAGATATGCTGAATCAGTAATATTTTTCTCCTTTTTGAGACTGAAGTTCTGCTACTGTTTCGCTTAAAATATAGTTGTTTGTGCTTGTTCCGGCTTTAGCTTTTGGTTTCTTTGCAATCTTGTATTTTCATCATTACATCTTCGTTCATCATCATAGATCAGTGGTAGAACTGCTTTATCATGCTTTTCTTTACACAGATGCACAGCTCTTTGTGTGCTTTGCTTCTAACTTGTCTTTCATCCTGCCTTTTGTCTCTTTTGCATGGAAATTGATCCCTCATAAAGAATGCTATCAATTTCAGGAACTGGTAAAAGGATACCATTTCAAAGGTAGACTGGAGATCGACAGATTCTGAAGGATGAGACAGTGAGTTTGCCCGCTTCAACATGCTGCATAGCTAAAATATTACAGCTGGTGGCATGCTGTTAAATCCCTTTGTGCATACCATCTTAAGAATTTCTCAATGTGGATAACCTCCAGCCCTCTGACTGTATGCAAAGGAGGAAGCCTGAATGAGAGCATTGTGTTGCAAATACTTAAAATGAAGCAGGACTAAAAGCCCAATCTCAGTAGTTATTTTGGACATTTAACATTCAAATCATGTCTAAAAGAAAAGAGCTCATTATGACTCAGTTCCGTTAATTAGACGTAAATTGCCATCTTTAGTGCCTTAACACAAAAGAAGGTAGCGGGAATTCTGCAAGACCAAAGGATACAGAAATTCTAATCAGATGAGAGCATAGGCTAGGAAACTGTAACTTAATACAAGGCCCCATTGAACTTGAGCAAAACCCTCAGCACATATAAGTGTGTGTGTGTGTCTGTAAGTACATACGGTATTTAAAATAATTTCTACTTAAACTTTTTTCCTTGATTATACACTCATGTTTGGATTGACTGTAAATAGTGTGGTGAACAGATGCACTTCTTCCCAGTAGAGACTGTGTGCACTACATCATGGCATGAAACAATTATGTTCAGTCTAAAAAAGTGAGAGATCATTCTTTTAGAACAAGAGTCATAACTAGGTTTGAGAAGAAACTAAAAGAGTTCTTAACTTTTCATAGTCTTGGGATTATGTTAGGATGACTGATTGTCCTTATTAATTGTATAGCTTTGGGCCTAAAAACAATTGCATTGAATCTAACATACACTGATTTTAGGATCCTGTGCGTCTTTAGACAAAACAAAAAAACTGAAAGCCTAAAGAAGTAAATATGTATGTGTAGGCAGCTTGATGTTGTAATATTGGTAATGATTAGTGTTATATTAACTTAAATATCCTGCATATTGCACTGTACATTTGTTTTGCAACTTTCTTGCAAAATTAATAGGAAAATAATTGTATGTTTAAAACATTATTTGCACAGATTAGAGCCTACTAAAAATAGATCAATTAAATTCATACACATGAAGTTTTCATCTTCCTCTCTTGGGATTTTATGAAGCAGTAACTTCTAATAAATCTCTACTTTATGCACTAAATAATCTTTCACAGACTTGTCCTCCAAATTAAATTCAGAAATAGAAAATTAAATGTGAAGGAATGTTTAAACAATCAAAGGCAAGAAAATGGAATAATGCTTAGTGGGAGACTAAAAGAAATTAAAGCATTTCAAATTACATTTTTTTAAAGTAGGTATCTAATAAAGAATAACTTAGTTATGTAGAAATGAGAGAGGTGATGTGGGCAAATTATATTTAAGAAATTGATTTCATTTTTTCCTTTGTGTTAGATTGATAAAGGCCAAGTGACTGTTACTTTCTACATTGTTGTGAAGTTATTTGTCTCTGTTCAGTTAATAAATATTTTTATTTGCAAAAATGAAAGCCAACATATTTTTGGAGCTTGGCTTTCTGTTATTCTTTTAAGGTATGGTTTCTATTTGTCAATATGATGTCCACCACCACATAATATCTTGTTGCCTCTGTTACCTACATACTCAGTTACTTTGGTTTAACTGAATCTAAAAGAGAAGGCCAGTGCTGCAGCATGAACAGAAGCCTGAGAGATTGTGTGTAATTGATTGTGTGGCTTGGTTCTCAGAGTTGTTGAGCATCTGAGTTGCAAGAGGGAAAAAAGGGAGGATACCCTCAGTGGTGTAGAGCTGGCTAGCCTCAGCTCTATGACATATTGAGACTCCCCGAGGCCAAGAGAATCCTCAGCTGCTCCATTAGGATGGCTCTCCAACCCCTTTGTGCCTCCAGAAGTGAGTCAGGAGGTCCTAGGCCATGGACTTATTATGGTAGTTGTTTTTGTTTGGTTTTTTTGGTCAGTCCAGCAAATAATAGGAAAAAATAAACAGATTTAAAGGAAGTCTGAAAGAAGAAATAGGAGCTTCAGTCGCTTTGAGAATCATGCCACTCGTGTATGGCGCACAACATAAAGCACTAAAAAAAATTAAAACCCATAAAAATGTCCAAGTAAATATGAATAAAAGGAAAACTTACAGGGTGAGTGAAAAGAACATAAAGCCTATAAAATGAGTCAGTTTTTAAATTTAGACTACTGACACCTCAACAGGATTCTAGACAAGGAAAATATGGCTCTTAGGATAGCACAATAGTTTAAAAAACAAGAACCAGAAATATCACTGTTTTCAAAAGTTAACTGACAAATAAGCAAGCCTTTTGTCTTTTTCAGATAACATATATGTGAATTTAGTAGGTTTAATGATTTTGAATTATTTTAAATTAATCACTAATTTTGAAACTGTTTTATTGAAAGTACTTTCTTAAATAACAACCTATAAAAGTACAAAAATAATAATATCTCAACCATTACACCCTAAAAGATAAATTATGGCACATGTAACTTTACGCAGAATTTGTCACTGAAAATGCTGATCTAGAATCTTAAAGCAACTGCTCTGCTTTTATGCTATTGAAGAATGATGGAATTTTAACTTGTCCTCGTGTCTTTTTTTTTTTTTTTAATTCACAAATTGATTTCTTTTGTCCTCCTATAGTGAACTATTTGGTTTGCGGATTTTGTGTTAAACATTACTTCAGAAAGGTGGTGGGGAAACACCAATTTTTATTGTACATCCCCATTTGTTAAAAGTATGTTCTGTAAATCATCACCAGTAGGGATTTAATTTAATGTACTAGTTGTAGATGGAAAATATTGCTTTTACCCATGCAGGTACAGGGTTCAAGTGATATAACCCAAAATCACATCAGAACACAGAAGGAGTTAGCAGATATTCATTTTATTAACCATATTTTCATGTCATATGCATCCAGTTTATAACAATACATGCTGTACAGACACCAGGCACAAATTCTGCACCATTTACACCATTACAGTGCTGTAAATTTGGAATGACTTCATGGATGTTAGTAAGGTTACTCCAGCTTTAGACTGGTATAACAGAGCAGAATTTGACCCAAATTTTGATTTTTCCTTGTCAAAAAATGTTCAGTAGGAGTGAAGTGCTTATTAAATAACATTATAAGCTATACAAGTCATGCAGGAAGCAGGTCCTGGAGCAAACCTAGGAACCCAGCTGTAGCAAGTAATGTACTTTTTTTCTCCTATCAATATTAGGCAATTACATACCACAGTAGTGGACAAAGTACAAGAACCTAAATACTCATCAGACTTGTGCCCGTGGCAGGACCAGTAAATTGCTTCCCTCAGCATCTTGATGTGCATGTGTGTTTCTTTTCCATCTGTTAGTCAACTGAGGAATGAATGTAAAGAGGTTTTGTTCAAGCCATTCACTACCAAATTAATTAAAGAAATTGTGGTTATTAGCAAATATTTGTTTTTATTTCTATTTTTATCATTTTGCTAGAATAGAAATGGTTCTGATTGTCTGAAACATATAACTTAGGAGCACTTCATTTACAGTTGTGAGTCTTTGGTGTGTGTGTCTGTTTCCTACTTCTGTGGCCTTAGATGCAGACTTCTATGAAGGCTGCTGATCAGTTATTCCCTGTGACTCACCCTACCTCAGAATCTTAGAAAGCCTAAGAGGAAGTAAAACTCTCTTCATTTAAGAAGGCAATATCTATCCACATAAGTGCACTGGCTTCTTTAGATTTAGAACTAGATTTGAAGTTTTCAGCTGTATCTCTCTATTGGCCCAAGGCCCTGGTGTTCTTCAACTAGTTCTCTTAAAAATAATAATAATTAATAATAAATTAATAGTGTGCTGGAGACTGTCTGTGGATGCTGATTATCACAGCTATGTTCTGATTGCTCAGTTGGGACTTTTGATAAACTCAAAAGTGCAAACTAGGACCTCATCAAGCAATGTAAGGAAGTTCAGACATCCATTAAGTTAAACTGAATTTTTTTTTAAATAAATGTTTGCTAGTGTATTTCCCCACCCTTAAACCTATGGTTTTTTGATTTGTACGCACAAGATCCCTTCTTTTCCCACATCTGCTGAACTTTGCATCTTCAGAAACTAAATTGGGAGCCTTAAATCACTTTCTAATTCAGGTTTGTTCAATATACTTTTATCTTAAAGGCACTCCTAAAGCCTCTGTAGCACTGCTGTGCACCACAAGGCTGTGCTGAGAGTGAAGCACACTGTTCGTGTTCTTTATGCAGAAGTCCTTCAAAGGAAAATGGATGCTTCTCAGCCTGGTTGCAATGCTCAGCAGCGTGACAGGTTTCAGTTTAAAGAATGTTGTTGAGAAGCTGAACAGGGAGTTGGTTTGAGGGCCATAAATCAGTTTCCTGAGCTGCAAAGTTTACAAAGTGGGGAAAGGGGGGAAATTGACACTTTTAAACTGCCTGTGGCTGTCTGAATTATGCTGCCCTTTCAAGCAGCAATTTGTGGTGCTTTGGGCACTTTCATGTCTCTTTTAACAGAGACAGGAAACAAATGAATTTTAAAAAAAACCCTAACATTTTATTTAAAAAGCCATGATTTAATAACAATAAAACATTAAGCATTAACGCTTAATAATAAAGCATTAGGCAGTAAGGCCAAATACACGGTAGGCATGCACCTGTAAACTAGGCATGCACGTTCTGATGTGATTTACCACTCCAACAGTTACTTTGTGAGCTCTCATTTCTCCCCTTCCCCCACACTAACTCCTGCCTGCTTCTGACATTGGCATTATCATTCCATGGATTTAGGCCTTGCATCATTGGATGCAATTGGTTTACATCTTGCTGCCACTGTAGTCTACCAGTTGCATACTTCGCTTATCCAGTTTTTCTTCAATGGCTGATTTAAAGCTTCCCTCTGGGTTCTTCCTGCTCAGCTGGGCACAGTTCAGCAATTTATGAGAGGCTTTTTGTTTGTGCCTGTCATCTCCATTTCGAGCCAGATGAGGGCATTGCTCCTCCCCAAGCAGCAGTGTTAATTGCAACCCAAATTGGCCATATTGTAAAGGCTATTTTGGATCCCTTGCTAGCAGCCTTTGCCAGGTCAGCCTCTATCCATCCAAGGTCGGGTTAGCCTATGAGTCCCTAAGGGCAACTGCACAGAAGTTCTGTTTTTAAAATCTAGCTACAGTTCACTGGAAGGGTTGTGTGAGAGCATAGATTTTTTGGAAGACTGGTTTCCCTTAGACGTTGATTCTAACGTCAGGCAGTCCTCAACCTCAGAATTATAAACAAATGTATCTGTAATTTTTTCCCCTCTGGGTAGCAGTATATATAAACCTCTTGTAATCTGTACTGACTTTATCAGAGTCACTGGCTGCAAACAGACTTCCTCTTTTCTCCTGTTTTCCTTAGTAAGAACAAATCACATTCAGTATTGGGTTCAAACAGAAAAAATATTAATACTCCCTTGCAGAAGTCTGTCCACTGAACTTGAAGTACCTCTATTTAAATGTTAGTACATCTATACATTTGTGCAGTTTTTAGTGTTTTTTGTGGCTTGTGTCAATGTAATTTGATATGCCTAGCTATTTGTGTTGTGGATTGTATCAGTCCTTCCACTGGTGACTTAAATTCTGGCCTACAAAAGAGCATACTTTCCACACCCATAAGGATTGGTTATGACTAGTGCCAGAATGATGGGCAGAGAAACTCACTTTAGGCAACCCTAGTTTCAAAGTCTGTGTTCTTATGTATAGCAAGCACAGCATTAGGGGAGTGGAGAGGCAGTATGTACTAGAGGAATGAGCACAGAAATATACATCAAGAACTCTGAAGCACTAATGTCTGCTTTACCATCAACTTGCTGTGTGTGGCATTAGGCAAGACATTTAAGTTTTGTGTTGCTTTCTTCATTTGTAAAATGAGAATACTTACCTACCTCAAAGTGCCATTGTGAGGGTTGTATGATTCTTTGGAGATGTAAAATGCTATCTATAGTCAGCGCTAAACATTGTTAGCTATCTGTCTATCTCTTGCAACCTTTAAAGATGTTCTTACTTATGTGAAGATCTATTATAACAGTAAAACTGCAGTAGTTTCTGAGAAAAATATGGGTTTAGCCAATAAACTTTGGAAGTCCAATTTTTGGATGATCAGCTAGAAAGAGAGATTGGCCCAATAAAAGATATTACTTCATCCACCTTGTCTCTCTAGAAAGAGATCCTTTGCAGTTTCTTTTCGGCTAGCAGTGTACATGGAAATGTGCAGCTGCACAGTGTTAAGAACTTTTGCCTGACAAAGGGATGGTGCTTGTCATTCATTGACTAAGATAGTTAAATAGGGTTTTGTTTTTTAATTATTACTTAGTCTGTGCTCCTCTATCCTTGTTTCTGCACTAGATGGGAAGATTGCTATCCAATGACAGCCAAAGATGCCCCCGAATTGGAACAAGGAGGAAAGTTATCCCCTCTTTGATTTTTTTTGCCATTGATTCTTGTGCTACTTGGGAGAATCAAGGATGTCAGTATGTAAATCACTCTGCTAGCACCCTTTGGGATAGAGGTTTTTAGAACTGGTTTTTGTTTGCCTCTTGAATTCTGCTTCCAAGGAGCCCCTTTCTGAATCTCTGGACCTTGTATGTACTCCTTATTAATGACAAAGGAGAAACCAAGGTCTTATGCAACAGACGAACATTGGATATGATAGCTCTTATTCTTTCAGCAGCAAACACCATCTGCTTAATACAGACTGACCCTTACTGTTGTATTTGAAATGGTTGATTTGGAGAGACAAAAAATGTTGCAATATTCACACATTATGGCTTATGTTTATTTGGGTAAGTTGAAGAAATATCATATGCATTCTGGGATGTGTGTCAAGGGCATAGGCACAGTTTGAAAATCTCTCTTGCCCACAAACACCCATGATGTTGAGAGAATACTGTATGTACTTGTAGTGCCCCCTCTCCACCTGGTTACCTCCTTTAATGCCAATCCGCTTACAAGTTTTGATGGACAGGTCTGGGTTATTTTGGATCCCGCCACCCACTCAGGGGTGTTTCTTCTTTCTTTTTTTCCTATGAAATTATTTGGCGGTGCCTACACCCCCCTCGCTCCTTCCTGGCAGGGTCACCAGGGTAGCTTGGGCGGAAAATTCTAACTACAGAGTAATCCCCACTTACTTGCCAGATAGTTGGAGACTTCCAAGAAATAACACAAACACATAAAAATATATTCAACACAATAATTATATTAAACAGGAGACAAATACAACGTAACAGGATAAAACACTATTTTTAGGGTCATTGGCACCCACACTGCAAATACCCGTGACTTGATGTAGCATATGTAAAATTAGTGTCCCGTTGGTACGTGTACTTTGCTGGGGCCCTTGATGACCTATGACCACAAAATTCTTCTCTGCAGTGGTTTAGCAGTGTAGCTCACTGGTTTCAGTACAGCCCAAAGGACTCACAAGTGGGAGAAGGTGGTAAATCCCTCCACAGATGTAATATGCAGCAGCTTATAAAATCCTCAAACCCTTACTCCCTGGCTTGAGGACACAGTTCAGGGAGTAGGGGGTCCCCCAAACAAATTCCCTGACTAACTAAAAGATGGTGCACGCAAAAACTCCATCCTCAGGTTCGAAGATGACTCTGGACTCCTCAGTCAGTGCAGAGGGGCTGATCTCTGCTGGCAGGGATCCTCCTCAGGAGGAATCAGGCTGTGTCAGTCCCAGGATTTCCGATTTCCCCTCAGCACAAAGGAGTGCAGGGCATCCGATGAAGTGAGCTGTAGCTCACGAAAGCTTATGCTCAAATAAATTTGTTAGTCTCTAAGGTGCCACAAGTCCTCCTTTTCTTTTTGCGAATACAGACCAACACAGCTGCTTCTTAGAAACAACTACACTAACATCCAAACTGTAGCCTCCTAGCCCAGCCTCCAGTCACACACTCAGCAGGCAGCTTCCCTGAACTAGCAGACAGAGCATGCTGACCATGTGGTGACTGATCTCACCTAGGGACCTGGAGGGCGAACTCAGCCTGGCTGCAAAGTTTCCCAGCAAATGCTACAAATTGGGAATCATCAGTGGGGAAGGAAAAACCCAGCTGAGGGATCTGCTGTAGGTCCCTAGAGGCCAGTTCTCAGGGGGAACCCGGCGTGCAGGCCTGGGACTCACCAGCTCCCTACACAGCCAGTCCTGCCCTTTCCCTTTCTGGCTCCAGACTGACTATAAAATGGCTTCTCCCTGGGACTACCTCTCACTCCCTATTGGTTGCAGGGCAGACTCTGAGTCTGCCTTGGCCCCCCCTCTCTACCAGGGACAGTGGGCCCCTCCCTGAGCTGCCAGCAAACAGCGTCCCAGGAATCTAGGTAATCTCCTTGGGGGTTACATACTTAAATGCACAATCTCCTTCAATAAATAAACGGACATGAATTAAGTTATTTAAGTAACCACTGACTTATTTCTTTGCTTGTGTGAAGTTTTACTTTTTACTCTGAAACTAAGTGTATTGCAATGTAAAAAAAACTGTGTGCTTTGAAAAGCAAATAATGTATAACCCATATGCATTTGTATACTTGCTTTAAAAAGATCACAGATGTTCATTTGTGGAATGACTGATATGTTTTGGAGTCTGTGTTTGTGAAAAGTGTCCTGACCTCCTATTAAGACCTAAAGTATGAAAACAATACCAAATACTTTGATTAGGTTATCAGGAAAAAACGTATGAAATATATTTTTCTATTGAAAAAAGTGAGGATTTTTTGTTGATCTTTGAGAATTCTAAGGAACTTCTAAATTTTTGTTTTTACAAAAGAGAGGAAAAACAACCCTAAGATGCACTTTCTAATATGAAAATGCAACTCTATAACTTTTAGAATCTGTTTACTCATTCTTGTACATTGAAATACTTCAATGAGTTACTTTATGCAGACGTTGTATGTAACATATTTTTGTCTGTAGTGGTGGTATAGCCATGTTGGCCCAAGATATCAGAGAGACAAGATGGGTGAGGTAATATTCTTTATTGGACCAATGTATGTTGGTGAAAGAGAGAAGCTTTTGAGCGACACAGAGCTGAAGAAGAGCTCAAATGCTTCACTCTCTGACCAGCAAAACTTGGTCCAACAAAAGTTATTACCTCACTCATCCGATGAATGCATCCGATGAAGTGAGCTGTAGATCACGAAAGCTTATGCTCAAATAAATGTGTTAGTATCTAAGGTGCCACAAGTACTCCTTTTCTTTTTGCGAATACAGACTAACACGGCTGCTACTCTGAAACCTCACCCATCCTGTCTCTCTAATATTTTTCTAAATAAACTGCATCTCATCTCTGATGTGTTTATTTGTTGAATTAAATGTGATCAAATTTACCTTATTTTAGATGAGGGCCTTGATAAAATATGGAGATAGGATAAACTGAAAACTTTGATTTTTATCTGGTTGATTATGTATTTTATTATTTTTGCTTATATTCCCCCAACTAGTTGCACTATGGAAGTTATAGAGGCACACATTAAGAGGCATAAATTGTAAACATCCTTTGAAAAATATTACTCCTCATTTTATATTTTAATAATTACTTCATTATTATTTAATATATTTATACTGCAGAAGTTCACAGAATCATCAGTCAATATCAGTGTCCTATGTGCTGTACACATGTTCAGACTTGGGGCTTGTCTTTGCTCATTGTTAGCTTGAGCTATAGCTCAAGTTTTTCCCTTATCCCAACTCCCGTCCACACACACCAATCTCTAGCTGGAACTAGAGGGGATGGGTTGAAATTGGAGTGCTGGTGAAGCTCTAATAGTTAGTAATGCTGTGGGGATGCAGAAATGCAAGTTACAACTGCTAATCCAATTGGTTTTCTAATCTAACCACTCTGAGTAGCTGGTAAGAACCTGTGCGCCATACCAGGACCGGCTTTCTGAGAGGACAATTTAAAGCCCTGGGGTAGCGGCGGTGGGGCTGCGGTGGGGATTTAAAGGGCCCCAGCGCTCCAGCCGCTGCTACCCCCCCCACCCTCCTGGGTCCCTTTAAATCCCAGCCTGAGCCTTGCTGCCCGAGCCCTGGGGTAGAGACAGTAGCAGGGCTTTGGCGGGGATTTAAAGGGTTCCGGAGCTCCAGCCCCCGCTACCCTCCTGGGGCCCTTTAAATCCCCACCTGAGCCCTGCTGCTGAAGCCCTGGGGTAGCGGCAGCAGGGCTCCAGAGGGGATTTAAAGGGCTGGGGCAGTAGCGGCGACTGGAGCCCCAGCCCTTTAAATCCCCGCCTGAGCCCTGCTGCCTGAGCCCCGGGGTAGCGGCAGCGGGGCTCTGGTGGGGATTTAAAGGGTCCTGGAGCTCCAGCCCCCGCTACCCTCCCTTAAAGGGGCCCTTTAAATCCCCGCCTGAGCCTTGCTGCCAAAGCCCTGGGGTAGGGGTGGGGTGGCTCTGGCGGGGATTTAAAGAGCCCCGGAGCTTGAGCCACTGCTACTGCCCCGGCCCTTTAAATCCCCGCCAGAGGATTCTTGCAAAGGTGGATTGCATATGCCAATGGAAGAACCCCTCCCATCGGTGTAGGTAGTGTCTACTCTGAAGTGAAGGAGGACTTGTAGCACCTTAGAGACTAAAATTTATTTGAGCATAAGCTTTCATGAGCTACAGCTCACTTCATCGGATGCATTCAGTGGAAAATACAGTGGGGAGATTTATATACACACACAGAGAACATGAAACAATGGGTGTTACCACACTCACTATAACAAGAGTGATCAGGTAAGGTGAGCTATTACCGGCAGGAGAGCGGGGGGGGGAGGCGGGCGTAAACCTTTTGTAGTGACAATCAAGGTGGACCATTTCCAGCAATTGACAAGCACATATGAGGAACATCCGGGGAGGGGGAGGGGAATAAACATGGGGAAATAGTTTTACTTTGTGTAGTGACCCATCCACTCCCAGTCTTTATTCAATCCGAAGTTAATTTTATCCAGTTTGCAAATCAATTCCAATTCAGCAGTCTCTCGTTGGAGTCTGGTTTTGAAGTTTTTTTGTTGAAGAATTGCCACTTTTAGGTCTGTAATTGAGTGAACAAAGAGATTGAAGTGTTCTCCGACTGGTTTTTGAATGTGTTAATTCTTGACGTCTGATTTGTGTCTATTTATTCTTTTACGTAGAGACTGTCCAGTTTGGCCAATGTACGTGGCAGAGGGGTTATTGCTGGCACATGATGGCATATATCACATTGGTAGATGTGCAGCTGAACGAGCCTCTGATAGCGTGACTGATGTGATTAGGCCCTATGATGGTGTCCCCTGAATAGATATGTGGACAGAGTTGGCAACGGGCTTTGTTGCAAGGATAGGTTCCTGGGTTAGTGGGTCTGTTGTGTGGTGTGTGGTTGCTGGTGAGTATTTGCTTGAAGTTGGAGGGCTGTCTGTAAGCAAGGACTGACCTGTCTCCCAAGATCTGTGAGAGTGATGGGTCGTCCTTCAGGATAGGTTGTAGATCCTTGATGATGCGTTGGAGAGGTTTTAGTTTGGTGCTGAAGGTGATGGCTAGTGGTGTTCTGTTATTTTCTTTGTTGGGCCTGTCCTGTAGTAGGTAACTTCTGGGTACTCTTCTGGCTCTGTCAGTCTGTTTCTTCACTTCAGCAGGTGAGTATTGTAATTGTAAGAATGTTTGATAGAGATCTTGTAGGTGTTGGTCTTTGTCTGAGGGGTTGGAGCAAATGCGGTTGTATTGTAGAGCTTGGCTGTAGACTATGGATCATGTGGTGTGATCTGGATGAAAGCTGGAGGCATGTAGGTAGGCAGTAGGTTTCCAGTATAGGAAACCTCAGTAGGTTTCCGGTAGAGGGTGCTGTTTATGTGACCATCACTTATTAGCACCCCTGTACATTGAAGTGGTGCAGCTATGCCTCTGAAGCATTTCAAGTGTAGACAAGGCTTAAGTAGTTGGGCTGTAATGGAATAACCAATTTCAGCTAACTGTTGCAGTGACAACAACAGCTTCATCTCTACCCCAATCTAAGGCCCCAATCCTGAAAATATTGATGCATATGAGTAGTCCTGTGGAGCTCAATGCCTGTAAAGTTAAGCATGTGTATAACCCTTTGCAGGATTATGGCCTAAGAAAACGTTCACATTTAGAGGTATATATTTGTGTGAAAAATCAGTATTGCAATCCCCTACTGCACCCTCCAAAAGGAAAGTTAAATATGCAGTTTCAATTACAGGTGCAATCTTATGTAATCACAATTCTTCAGGAGTCTCGATATTCTTGAATTTTATTTTGTGTAGAAATTGTACTCAACTTGGAATAAGTATTAGTTTAAAAGTAGTGTATAGATTTTAAAGATCTAAAAGTGGATTACAAAATGAAGGACTCATCTCTGTCAGAAACTTTTAAATGTTTCTGCTATGCAAACTCAGATGGTTGTGAGTCTATTTAATAACAGCTCTGGCAACCAGATCTCTTTTATGTGAAGTGTACTTATCTTTGTCTCTACATGGAAAAAAAGCTGTTACCAAAATTGATGTGTAAACACTGTTTTAGGGAAACAAGTATTTCCGTGTAAATGTGTGGTTTTATTTGAATTTATTAGCTTTGAACCGTGATTAATAATATGAGATAAGAGTATCAAAATTACAGATGTTTAAAATACGTGAGTGTTGGTTACGGGAATCACAGTCCTCGCTTCTGTTCATGTGAATATGGTTTAACTAACAATAATTTTGCATGGGACAATGTAGTTTGTAGTAATTTTTATTATGCCCCAGAGAATGTAATGAGGTGACAACAAACAGCCATGTCCAGTTTTAAGTGCTTTTCTGATGTTCTATTATACAGCAATTTAAAAAAAATTGTATGAAGCCAGTTTACATTTTAAATGACTGAATCCCATGGTGTCTGGCACCCCCACCTCCCAACATACTGCCCCATACTCATTGACAAGAACTTTGCAAAAATCTCCTTGGAGCATTGTAGTGTCTATTCTTCTCCACAATAAAGCCTTCCCAGTGGTGTCAGTGGAAATAGAGTGAATCTGACACTGTACGAGCCTAGTTAGCGTCCCTGTGCTTTTGCTGAAACAGAATCCCAGCGCTGGGATACCAGGCTCCTTTGCACTTTCTGGCCTTTCTCTGCTTCTGCACAGCGGAATAATTGTCTGAAGCAGGAGGAAGAAGGACAGAATACAGAGGGTTGAGGAGAAAGGGAGAGAAATAAGGAAAGGCTATGTGGAACTGAGCTATAAGCATAAGGTAAAAAATGAACTGCATAATAGCATTGCCATCTTAGATTTAATATCAAGATGTGGATGCACTGAATAAAGTCAAAGAGTCCTTTGGCACCTTATAGACTAACAGACGTATTGGAGTATAAGCTTTTGTGGGTGCATCCGAGGAAGGGGTATTCACCCACGAAAGCTTATTCTCCGATACGTCTGTTAGTCTGTAAGGTGCCACAGGACTCTTTGCCGCTTTTACAGATCCAGACTAACACAGCTACCCCTCTGATACCTGAATAAGGTCAGTTACTGAAAACCCTTATCTCCCATCAACCCCTGACCTGCTGGGTTCCTGTCTCTCTCCTAGCAGCAGAAGACGGACAACATATACTCTTTCATTGTAGACATTTTTAAGAGTGGAGTAAAATCTGGCTGCTTCAATTAACATCAGGATACAGAGATAATTATAACCCTAATTTTTAAGCATATACCTAATTTGAAGCATATGAGTAGTTCTGTTGACTTCACTGGAGATTGCTCATGTCTTAAAGTGAGGAGATACTGAAGCAGTTTGCTGAATCAGGGCTGACTATCCAATCCTCCAGGCTTTAGTCATACAAGACTTCAACATATATGAAGAAAAGGAGTACTTGTGGCACCTTAGAGACTAACAAATTTATTAGAGCATAAGCTTTCGTGAGCTACAGCTCACTTCATCGGATGCATTTGGTGGAAAAAACAGAGGAGAGATTTATATACACATACACAGAGAACATGAAACAATGGGTTTATCATACACACTGTAAGGAGAGTGATCACTTAAGATAAGCCATCACCAACAGCAGGGGGGGGAAGGAGGAAAACCTTTCATGGTGACAAGCAGGTAGGCTAATTCCAGCAGTTAACAAGAATATCAGAAAGAAAAGGAGTACTTGTGGCACCTTAGAGACTAACAAATTTATTAGAGCATAAGCTTTCGTGAGCTACAGCTCACTTCATCGGATGCATCCGATGAAGTGAGCTGTAGCTCACGAAAGCTTATGCTCTAATAAATTTGTTAGTCTCTAAGGTGCCACAAGTACTCCTTTTCTTTTTGAGAATACAGACTAACACGGCTGCTACTCTGAAACCTAAGAATATCAGAGGAACAGTGGGGGGTGGGGTGGGAGGGAGAAATACCATGGGGAAATAGTTTTACTTTGTGTAATGACTCATCCATTCCCAGTCTCTATTCAAGCCTAAGTTAATTGTATCCAGTTTGCAAATTAATTCCAATTCAGCAGTCTCTCCTTGGAGTCTGTTTTTGAAGCTTTTTTGTTGAAGTATAGCCACTCTTAGGTCTGTGATCGAGTGACCAGAGAGATTGAAGTGTTCTCCAACTGGTTTTTGAATGTTATAATTCTTGACGTCTGATTTGTGTCCATTCATTCTTTTACGTAGAGACTGTCCAGTTTGGCCAATGTACATGGCAGAGGGGCATTGCTGGCACATGATGGCATATATCACATGGATCAGGCCATTATTGTTTTTGCGTACATTATTTAATATTATATACTCTCACCTGTACCAACCAATTTCTTTTCTTCATCCTCTTCCCTCTCCCTTTATTCTAGCAATTTCAGCTTGATCTGTTAGGTATCTTTTGATTTTGAAAACATTTTGGAGGTTTGGCTTTAGTCTGAAAATTTCAGATGTTATGAAAAAATATGTCTGAGGGGTGCTGGAGCTGAACTTTGAACCTCAAATTCCCCAAGATAATTTTGGCAGGATAAATGCTAGCTGGCTTTGGAGTTTTATCTGTAGACTATATAAAGCCTCACTGCAGACTGACTAAGGATTGGAATGCCCATAAAACATTTTAATGGTAACTAGTGGCTTCTGTTAAAAAAAAAAAAAAGAAAAAGAAAAAAGTGGAAGGCTGTTCCATTTAGTGTAATAAAAGCCTCAAGATGTAAGTTTGCAAATATTTATTTTACTCACTAGTTTTGATAAGATTCTGTAAATTGGCTAACCAATTACTGTTGTTACAGAGAGCACACAGAGTGTGCTAATCTAAATGTTAATACATTCGTAGCGTTTCATTCTGTTCTGTGAAAAGAGAAAGTAGGGCGGGGGAACCTTCTTGGTTCTAGTTATTATAATTATGTCACGTTTTGTTTTTGTTTTTCTTAAATGAGCTTGTTTCGATTTTACTGAAGCCTGTTAGGTGGGCTAATAACTTCAGAATTAGGCATTCCATGTAGCTCTGCCACATGCAGCAAAGAATTCTGCAGGTAAAGGCCTTTGGAAATTCTAAAAAAAATAACATTATAGATTTCAAACTGCGAAGAAAGAAATGATAAATATTTAGGTAACTTGAAGATCACTGTTTCCCTGCTTTGCTGTGATGAAATTAGTTTTTATAGACTCTCTCTGGTATGACATGAGTACAGTGGCACAATTTAGCAAACACTAGATGAATACCAACTATTCTGTGTCACCTGACTATAAATAGAGACAGTAGAAATTCTAATTCTGATAGTGTCCTTGATGGACTGTACGAAAAATCAGAATTAAAATTTTGGCTTTTCTGGAGGCATGAGGAAGGATCAGAATTTTTTTTTTATTTATTGTTTTGGCCTGGGTAGAAGGAACAATAGAAGAGGGTTTTAAAATTCTTCACATCTCCTTGAAGAGAGTTTGCATTGAAATATTGCAATAATGTAATAAACAAAATTAAATACTATAATCTCTACTTGTTTAACCAAATTTTCATGGATTGATCTGACATTATGTTGCAACTTCACATGAGCTAATTTTGAGCAATTATGAAGATTTGATATGAATAATTTGAAGATATTCTCCAAAAAAGGGATGAACTGTGCATAGTAAGCATACATTAAAGCAGTGGTTTTTCAAACTGTGGGTCGTGACCCAGAACTGGGTCATGGAATGGAACGGACTGGGTTGTGGTAGCTCTGG
Source organism: Dermochelys coriacea (assembly GCF_009764565.3). NCBI lineage: Eukaryota > Metazoa > Chordata > Testudines > Dermochelyidae > Dermochelys > Dermochelys coriacea. The sequence goes on from NC_050069.1 coordinate 80,252,169, forward strand.
TCAGCACTTCCTATTGGGCCGTTAAAAGTCCCATCAGCGGTGCTGCCCGGCTAAGGCAGGCTAGTCCCTTCCTGTTCCAACACCACGCTGCACCCCGGAAGCGACCAGCAGCAGGTCCAGCTCCTAGGCAGGGGGTCCACAGGGTTCTGTGTGCTGCCCCTGCCCCAAGCACAGGCTCCACACTCCCATTGTCTGAGAACCAATGCACGCCTCCGCCTAGGAGCCAGACCTGCTGCTGGTCGCTTCCAGGGAGTGATACAGTCTGTGGTGCCAGGACAGGCAGGAAGCCTGCCTCTGCATCCCCTCTGTGCTGTTGACCAGGAGCCACCCAAGGTAAGCCTGCACCCCTATCCCCTGACCCAGCCCTGATACCCCCCACAAACCCAGAGCCCATTCCTGCACCCCAAACCCCTCATCCCCAGCCCCATCCCAGAACCTGCGTCCCCAGCCCAGAGCCCTGACCCCCTCCCGCACCCCCTGAACCCCTCATTACTGGCTCCACCCCACAGCCCGCACCCCAAGCCTCTGTCCCAGCCCTGAGCCGCTCCAACACCCCAAACCCCTCATGCCCAGCTCCGTTGGGTCGCAGGCATCAACAATTTTCTTCAACTGGGTTGCCAGAAAAAAAGTTTGAAAACCACTGCATTAAAGGAAGAATATTCATCTGAAAGAGTATGTGTATTTTAAATCCTACAGCTGCTACTCCTGCTCATTAAAGTGTGCAGTGAAAAGTGACTATAAAAATATCATTGTAATATGTATATTACTGCTATCTGTATGTATTTCAAATATTTATTTAGTTTTTATTTCTGCAAATTCAATAGAACTGAGGAACAGTATTTTATATTTTGTTCTCCCTCACGAATCATCAACAAAATGGTCATCTATTTTCTGAGTTCAGTCTTTATTGTTGGTGTTGATACATGAAAAAGGGAGGGCACAACTTGATTATTTAGTTCTCCTAAACTTCACAGCAAGAGTCTGGACGTTATGTTCCTGTGAAATGCCCCTATATCCATTTTAGAGGATCTCTTTGTGGGAGCAAGATCAGAGTCATCTACCACTGATGTGGCCTGATCCTCCCACATTGCCGTCTCAAGTGCTTTAAGGTACAAAGACACATTTGTCCCATCTTTATTTCAGAGCTCATCAACTTGCTCATTGCAAAAAGAATTCAAAATGAGGTATGCAAGTGTAATTCTGCCTCTGCTAGAGGAAGGTGATATACTGAGATACTGCACTCATACTGGGATACCAAAACAACGAAGTTTTTTAACCCAAGAAAGCTTATGCCCAAATAAATCTGTTAGTCTTTAAGATGCTACCGGACTTCTTGTTGTTTTTGTGGATACAGACTAACACGGCTACCCCATGATACTGTCTCTCCCACCAGACACTTCTTATGTTTGTTCAGACTGGCACTGGGGAAATGCTTGTGTTGTACACACAGAATGGGAATGAATATTTTCCCCTGACCCGGATGACTGGCTGATCAAGGACTGCACTTTATAAGGAATCCAAGCATCAATCTGTACCATCATCAGAGGGCTGGAGTCACAAGTGTTCATTCTAAACTTCCCAGGTACTTGGCTAGAACCCAAGAGACAACTGGGATCCTGGTAGACTTGGTTTGACTCAAGACCAGATCTATGACATTGGAAATCCAGCAAATAGGATTTGTCAGAGTTAACCAGTTTAAATAAGAATCAGGCTGTAGATGCCAGGCTGTATGGCTACAGTAATATTTTTGATATCTATAACACACCTCCACATAAAAGCACCCCTCATTGGATTTTGAGGACTTAGAGGTGAAAAAGCACATATAAGTAACCACCACCTCTGGGTAATAGACTCCTTCCAAGACTCACAGTCTAGGTACACTTTACACTGGGGAATGGATTTCCAGATCTGTAGTAGTATAGTAATAGCAGATGCACCCATCCTGGAGAGGGAGCCCACAATCAAGAAATTTGGACCAAGATTTAAAAAACTAGCTGCCTAAAGTGAGGTTCCTAAATTCATATGTAGGTGTCTAAGTGGCCTGATTTTTCAAAGATATTGAACATCCAGCCAGCCACCAGTTACTTTAACTAACACAGTGTGCCTTTTCCTTGGCTCCGTTTGGTAGCAAAAATCCTGACCAAGCTCAGGAGAGAGACACGTCTATGGTCTTAACAGCTTCTTACAGCTGAAGCAAATCTGATTTTTAAACCTGGGTGACTGGTAGTAACTGATCCCATGAAGCTCTGCCTCTCACCTCATCTGATCGCACAACCAGGTACAACCTGATCTAAGCTTTCTGTCCCCGTCATTATTGCTTCTCAGCTGGTTTGGATATATCCACTTGAAGAACATACTGTAAATGAAAATAATAAAAGATTCTAGTCTTCATTAATTTACTGAAACATCCTTTATTCAAGTGCCACCTCTTCATCTATCCTACAGCCAGACAGAACAGAATATGGAAGGGTTGCAGACCAAACTGGATGAGCAAGCATCTCCAACAGATTATTAAGAGAAAGCAGGAAGCTTTCAAGGAGTGGAAGATGGGATGGATCAGCAAGGAAAGCTACCTCTTGGTGGTCAGAAAGTGTAGGGGAAAAAGGGAGAGCTGCCAAAAGCCAAGCAGAGCTGGACCTTGCAAAGGAAATTAAAACCAACAGTAAAAGATTCAATAGCCACACAAATAACAAAAAAACAAGGAGTGAAGAAGAAGCACTGAGGATCAGGTGAAGATTGAAGATGATCTAGGCATGGCCCAACAACTAAGCAAATACTTTGTGTCAGTGTTTAATAAGGGTAATGAAGAGTATAGGGGTAGCAGCGGGGTGGCGAATGGAAATGAGGATATGGAAGTAGAAATTACCACATCAGAGGTAGAAGTCGAATTCAAACAGCTAAATGGGACCAAATCAGAGGACCCAGAAAGTCTCCATCTAAGAATATTAAAAGAACTTGCAAGCCCAATAGCAAAGATTTTCAATGAATCTCTAAACTCAGGAATCATATCTTATGACTGGAGAATTGCTTATATACAGGGCTTAAATTCAGGAGAGCTGTCCGGAGAACAGCTCCAGTAAATATTTCCAAACCTGTGGGAGCCCCAGAGCTCCCCATGGGGCTGAAGCCCCGAGCCTCTGGGAAATATTCAATGAGAATTTAAGTCCTACTAATATATTACCTATTTTTAAGAAAGAGGAAAAAAAGTGATCCCAGAAACTTCAGGCCTGTTAGTTTGACCTCAATTGTATGCAAGATATTGGAACAAATTTTGAAAGAGAAAGTAGTTAAGGGCATAGAGGGAAATGGTAATTGAGATAAAATGTGACATGTTTTTTCAAAAGGTCAATCGTGCCAGACCAGCCTGAACTCTTTCTTTGAAAAGATAACTGATTTTTTTTAGACAAAGGAAATGCATAGATCTAATGTACTCAGATTTCAGTAAAGCATTTGACACAGTTCCACATGAGAAATTATTAGTTAAATTGGAGAAGATGGGGATTAATATAAGAATTGAAAGGAGGATAAGGAACTGGCTAACGGGGAAACTACAATGGGTCATGCTGAAAGGATGGAGGGTACCAGTGGTACTCATGGGAGAATTCTGTGCCACCATGCACATGCAAAATTCATACGTCTCACAGTTTTCCCCACACCTTCTGAAAATACATTCTTCTGGGGAGGCACTACAGTTACACCTTTTGGCCACCGGGGCTGCTGTGACACCAGAGGAGAGGGCAGCCGGCTCAGCCCGCTGTGCAGAGGGAGGCCAGGTAAAGAGGCATGGGATATGGGGGAGATGGACACACAGGGCTGCTGGGGGGGTCACATAGACTGGGGTTCAGAAGGGCTAGTGGGGGGGCAGACTGGGGTGGAGGCACAGGAGCTAGTGGAGTGACAGTAATGAGCCAGGGCTGAGTGGGAGTGAGGTGCAATGACTCATGGGGACAGGGAGTTGGGGAGCACAGAGCCACATAGGGACAGGAAAGGAGTGGCTGAAGGGGGTGCAGGGACACATAGGGATTGGGGAGGGAGGTCCAGGGACACATGGGGGCAGGGCAAATGTACCTGAGTGACTGGGAGAGAATACAGGTCAGCCAGGGTCTGTATGGGAATCGCTCCCCAACTCCCTAACAATCCCTGCCCTCCAAAAAACTATTTCATACTTCTCCCACCCACACCCAACAACTCTCCAAGTTCACACCGAGGCTCCTTCACAGCAATTACTTCCCTTTTCCTCAGTTCCTCCATTACCCCTGACTCCCCCAAACCTTTGCACTGTTTCTGAGGGAAGTACATTTCAGTATTGTATTTTAAATGAATTATTAGTCAGAGTTCTGTATTAATATTCCTAACAAGGAATCTATTTATTAAACATTTCCTGAATCTTTTTTGTTGTCTGTATTGTTACAGATATACTTTCTGACAGGTATTTTGAAATAAATTACCAAAATAACTGAAACTAGCGTGATTATATTGTATTATTTTAACACATAAAATATGCAGAATTTTAAAATATTGTGTGCAGAATTTTTATTTTTTTGGTGCACAGTTCCCCCAGGAGTACCTTTCCTCAGGGATTGATCTTGGGACCAATCTTATTTCATATTTCATTGATAACCTTGGCACAAAAAGTGGGCGTATGATAATAAAATTTGTGGATGACATGAAGTTGGGTGGTATTGCCAATATGAAGGAGGACCAGAATATCATACAAGATGATTTGGACAACCTTGAAAACTAGAATAATAGAAATAGGATGAAATTTAATAGTGCAGAGTGCAGGCTCATGCAACTAGGGGCAAACAACAAGCATTTTTGCTATAAACTGGGGATGTATCAGTTGGAAGTGACAGAGGAGGAGAAAGAGACCTGAGTGTATTGACTGATCATAGGAAGACTGTGTTGCCGATGTGATGTGATGTGAAAAAGGCTAATGCAATTCTAGGATGCATATTTCCAGTAGATATAGGGAAGTTTTAGTACCATTATACAAGGCACTGGTGGGACCTCATCTGGAATACTGTGTGCAATTCTGATCTCCTATGTTTAAGAAAGATGAATTCACACTGGACCCGGTGCGGAGAAGGGCTACTAGGCTGATTAGAGGAGTAGAGAGCCTACCTTATGAGAACAGACTCAAGGGGCTTGGCTTGTTTAACCTAACCAAATGAAAGCTGAGGGGAGATATGATCCCTCTCCATAAATACATCAGAAGGATAAATACCATGGAGGGAGAGGAGTTAAAGTTGTGCCAATGTTGATACAAGACAAAATGAATATAAACTGTTCCATCAACAAGATTAGGTTTGAAATTAGATAAAGGTTTCTAACTATCAGAGGGGGTTGCCTTCCTCTGCAGCATGGGTCACTTACAGGTTTAAACTGGATTAATGGTGGATTTTCTGTAACTTGAAGTCCTCAAATCATGATTTAAAGACTCAAGTAACTCAGGATATTATGGGTCTATTACAGGAGTGGGTGGATGAAATAAATGATATGGAGGATGGTTTGGATTGCACCCTCGGCAAGTTTGCAGATGACACTAAACTGGGAGGAGAGGTGGATACACTGGAGGGTAGGGATAGGATACAGAGGGACCTAGACAAATTAAAGGATTGGGCCAAAAGAAATCTGATGAGGTTCAACAAGGACAAGTGCAGAGTCCTGCGCTTGCGACGGAAGAATTCCATGCACCACTACAGACTAGGGACCAAATGGCTTGGCAGCAGTTCTTCAGAAAAGGACCTAGGGGTTCCAGTGGATGAGAAGCTGGATATGAGTCAACAGTGTGCCGTTGTTGCCAAAAAGGCCAATGGAATTTTGGGTTGTATAAGTAGGGACATTGCCAGCAGATCTAGGGATGTGATCCTTGCCCTCTATTCGACATTGGTGAGGCCTCATCTGGAATACTGTGTCCAGTTTTGGGCCCCACACTACAAGAAGGATGTGGAAAAATTGGAAAAGTCCAGCGGAGGGCAACACAAATGATTAGGGGACTGGAACACATGACTTATGAGAAGAGGCTGTGGGAACTGGGATTGTTTAGTCTGGGGAAGAGAAGAATGAGGGGGGTTTTGATAGCTGCTTTCAACTACCTGAAAGGGGGTTCCAAAGAGGATGGATCTAGACTATTCTCAGTGGTAGCAGATGACAAAACAAGTAGTAATGGTCTCAAGTTTCAGTGGGGGAGGTTTAGATTGGATATTAGGAAAAACTTTTTCACTTGGAGGGTGGTGAAACACTGGAATGTGTTATCTAGGGAGGTGGTGGAATCTCCTTCCTTATAAGCTTTTAAGGTCAGGCATGACAAAGCCCCGGCTGGGATGATTTAGTTAGGGATTGGTCCTGCTTTGAGCAGGGGGTTGGACTAGATGACTTCCTGAGGTCCCTTCCAATCCTGATATTCTATGATTCTATGAAATTCTGTGGCTTCCAGTGTGCAGGAGGTGATGTAGATGATCACAGAGGCCCCTTCTGGCCTTAAAGTCTGTGAGTCTGAAGACAAGGAGTAAGCAGACAAAAACAGTCACTAAAGTTAATGATGTGTGTATTGCTAGACTCTTCCTCTTCAGTCAAGAAACAATCTACTGTAAGATGAAGAGGAAAGTAACGTGAAGAAAGAGACTTTGATGAGGAGTATTGTCAGTGAGCAATTGTTTTTTCTAGATTATCTCACATTCCCCCACCCTACATTAATCAGAACTGAATGTGGATGTATTGAGCCAAATTTTTAGTGTAGATACAGAATTTTAAAATGAATGTACAAAAAAGCCAGTAACTCTTAAAATTATGACAGTTACAAATATACACACACAAATTACCCAGTACAGGAGTAGAATCCAGATCCTCTTCATCAGAAATGAGTACAACTCTAATAGCATCTCTTTACAGCAGTGCTAAGCAATAGCAAGTCTGTCCTGCGAGAGGTTCAGATACGGGGTAGGTAGTCATCATATCAAGATCCTTTATAGCACGTTTTCTGGCAAATGTCATGGAAGCCAGCCACCATCCGACAATATTGACACTTAGTGCTAGAACTACAGGCAGGCTGGCAGCGTGTACCTGAAGATACTGATATTAATCACCACAGTTGCTATTGTAGTACTGTGATATTTTAGCCCCTTTCTTTAAAACAAATAATAACATGGGTGGTAACAGCTCCTTAGTTCAATTTGAACTTTTTCAATATAAGGTAATTATACTCAGTGAGACTTAGTTTTTAATTAGATTATCAAGAAAAATGATGGAAAAAATAGAAACAGTCCTTATCCAGCATGCACTTGGTAGAAACTCCCAGGAGGGAGCCGCTTAAACTGAATGCTACTTTATTGCTGTAGTTGTTCCTAGCAGTTGAAAGGTGTAGAACAGGTATTTGCATGGGATGGATCAGATATGTAAAGGTGTGATATGCTAATTAATTGAACAGTTCAACAGAGAAGTTACAGGATGATGGACTTGTAGTAGCAACTCAACAGTTAGAACTGCAGAATTCTGTCTTCATTCCTCTGTAATTTATTTAAAAATTCCCTGGGAGCTGAAATTTTTCATGCTTCATCTTACTCCAAAAGTGAGGGGGATTTGTAAAAGTTGATACTTTGATATTTTTACTGATATGGTAGTAGTGATTCCCACTTTAAAAAAAAAATCAGAGATTGCAAATAAGGAAATGAAGTAAAATGGTTGCCATTTGCCAATAATAGTTAACACACAAATACCACAGTTCTTTCCTATCTCAAACACACACACACACACACACACACAAAACCAGAATTTGGATATCTGAATTGCTTCCAGCTGTTTGAAGGAATCTATCAGAAGGGCATTCCAATCAAGTGGAAATAGTTCAGTTTGATTCCAAAAGGACTGTGTGAATCCCTTTAGACAAGCTGCTAGACATTGCCTCTTTTATTTGTCAATCTGGTTCACAGACCTCTTCCCCAACTGTACATTTTGCAGTTATTTGGGCTTTTCATAATCATGTTTAGAAGTTTATCAATTTATCTGCAATTACTAATCACTCAGATTCATGGGAGGCTAATTGCAATTAAAATCCCCCATTCAGAAATCTTGTGTCATGGGATACTAATATGGGCCTTACAAAGCTGATGGGACTTTTTTTTCAACTTAAAGAAAAGGAGTACTTGTGGCACCTTAGAGACTAACAAATTTATTAGAGCATAAGCTTTCGTGAGCTATAGCTCACAGCTTATGCTCTAATAAATTTGTTAGTCTCTAAGGTGCCACAAGTACTCCTTTTCTTTTTGCGAATACAGACTAACACGGCTGCTATTCTGAAACCTTTTTCAACTTGTGAGCTTAAATTTCTTACATGGAAGGTTTAACACTTCTGCAGTGTTAAACTCCCGAAGTTAGCCATCTTCAATCTCTGTCAATTGACCACCAAATAGAAATACTACATTCTCTAAGGATAAAGTGGTGCTGTGAACCCATTCTAAAAGCTAGTGCTAGAATTCAACCTTAATCAGTTAGTCATCCTGCCAACATTCTTTGCATACCCATCTTAGCAAGGCCCTTCTCCACAAAATCAACATGAAAGGGAGTAGACTAAAAGCTTTAGAAAGTGCACCCAGCTTTTTGTTTCTTTTGTAACCAATACAGTAGGTTCTGTTGTCTCCAAGACAACCATGTCTAAAAGGTTGTCTGACTGCATCTCTCATTGCTGCTCTGTAATAGGCTTGCTGGTAGGTCTGCTTCTGCAGCCAACCTCCAGTCATGTTTTATACAGGAGAGTTTAAAACAGCAACATAAGTGTATAGGGTACCTGTATACTCTTGCAAGAGCAGTGTAGCTTGGAATCAGGCTTAACACAAGACTTAAAATGTTTGGTTTATCGGTATTAAAGAAATTTTGGGTATCCGAACTCTTCTATCTCCTAATTATTTTGTGGCTGGACTGTCCCAACTGTTTGTTATAACAGTATAACATTTTGGCCCATTTAGAATTTAAAATTAAGCATTCTACTGCCGCTGAATGAAGGGACAATGTGGGTGAGGGAATATCTTTTCTTGGACCATCTTCTGTTGATAGGATACAAGCTTTTAACCAGAGCTCTTCAGGTGATGGGAGGCACATTTTATCATTTATTCTGCCTGCTCTTTGCTTCATTAACATGCCTTTGTATCTTTCTTACATCATTGCAAGTCATAAGTTTAAGCTTAGATTGTCAAAACATACACATACTTTTGCATGTCCATGCTCACCTGCCCTCAGAACTTTCCTAATGGCAGGTTATACCAAGTTTTGCTCAGAAAGAGCTAATGGTTGGGAGTGCTAAGGGTTCCTGTGGCTACATTTCAGGAGCTGTTAAGTCAGTGGTTTTGAAACTTTAAGCTATGGAAATTTCCGCTATTCACCCCAAGAGTGGTGACTGTTATAGCGATAGGGAATAAAGTTACAGATAGATAAATATCTCTGTTTATTATCAGTAGCAATATCTCATATGATGCATTAATAATACATTAATATTTTAAGTATGCAAAAAAGATACATGTTCACAAATTTTATGGAGAATGTTTAACAGAATATTGTATATTGCAGACACCACATCCAAATAGACACTGAAGTAAGTATAATGGTCCCTGGAAAAATCATGGAGCAGGTCCTCAAGGAATCAATTCTGAAGCACTTAAAGGAGAGGAAAGTGATCAGGAACTACCTGAAAGGGGGTTCCAAAGAGGATGGATCTAGACTGTTCTCAGTGGTAGCAGATGACAGAACAAGGAGTAATGGTCTCAAGTTGCAGTGGGGGAGGTTTAGATTGGATATTAGGAAAAACTTTTTCACTAGGAGGGTGGTGAAACACTGGAATGTGTCACCTAGGGAGGTGGTGGAATCTCCTTCCTTAGAAGTTTTTAAGGTCAGGCATGACAACGTCCTGGCTGGGATGATTTAGTTAGGGATTGGTCCTGCTATGAGCAGGGGGTTGGACTAGATGACCTCCTGAGGTCCCTTCCAACCCTGATATTCTATGATTCTAGGATAATGAACAATTAAATCAATGTAGCAGTGTATTCAGTCACAGGCTCTTTTATGGCTATAGTATCTTAGTTTTTCACAAGCATTAATGAATTTATCTTCACACACACCGCTGAGTTGAGGTGGTATTATCTGTCTTGTGCACTGACTGAGGCAGAGTTGATATGGAAAAACAGTATGTGATCACATAATTAAAGATTAGATCATAATGCATATGTAAAAGAGGACTGAATTAAGGCTGCATGAACAACCATAAATTTGGTATTTCTTAACCTTTGAGTGTTCTGTCATTTGAGCTAACTGAGTAACAGGTGGTAATAGTAGGCTATTGTCCTCTGTGTCAGCTATCTATTGGAAGGGGTGAGATGAAACTCTTGCCAGTGGGCAACAGAGGAATATTTGGACTCGGACATCATGGGTTCTAACCCATGTTCTGGAGGGGAGTGTTCTGTAGTGGTTAGACACTTCTGCTCCTGTCCCCACTAGCCTGTGGCCTTCATCTCCTATCCTGTAGCAATCCCTTGAATCTGTCTCTTTCTCCCTCCCCAAATCCTCACCTTTCTCCATTCAACTCAGGCTGCTTCCTCCTTCTCCTCCTCACTGCCTGGGTCCTGCGAGAGGAGAACTGAGAGCACAGGAGAGACTGTTTCCCTTCTTTCAGTTCTGGTGTGCAGCGCCATCAGCCAGGAGGAGAATCGCAGCCCCAGGCTGGAACATGCTCAGTGAGCTTTGTGGGAGTGGAGCAAGCTCATAGTGTTTAGCATGGAACTCTGTAGGAGTGGAGCATTCTAAGCGGGGATAGAATGTTCACTGAATTTTGTTGCCAGCCTCTGCTGAACATATGCAAGTGGCTATTTTCAGACCGAGTTGTATAATTCAACCAGATTTTCTCAGGGAAGCAAAAGACACCCCTTCAACACCAGGGTGATTGCTCTGCTAGATTTCAAGTCCCTGCTCCCAAACATAGTGGAGTCCAAGCATAGAGGAGCCTCTTATATCAACAATTGTAAGAATTTTTTTTAACACTTTTTCCTCTAACCTCATTCTCAGGAATAGTTGAACCATTTTGCAGAAACTTTTTAAAAAATGCAATCCAGGGCAGCATGGAAAATTTCAACCAGAATGAAATGGTTGAAGTTTAGCAAAGTTTTATAAGCTATTGAAAAAAGGACATCTTTTATAATAGAAGGGTTTAGGAAACCTTAACTAAATGTGATGCTGCCAGATGTGCCTATAAGTATATACATTCCTATCTGTTTGAAATCACTAAATTGGTCTAAACCCTGTGGTAGACAATTAATATATTCAAACTTCACACACTGGCATCTTCAAGCTAAATTGGCTCCCACTGACTTTCAGTTTTGCATGTAGATGGAAGCACTAAGGCATTTGTTAGCATGTGTTAATGAAGCTTTTGTGCTCTGTGCCATTGATGAGAGCAAAACATATTGGTGGGTGTGAGCATTACCATAAATAACTTGAAAAAAATCTCCCATTCTTCTTTGCTTGCAGTTTTGGAGACCAATTCTTGTACTCCCTAAACATTGTCTACATTAGGATTTTTCTAAATTTCTACCAGTAGCTCCGCTGTACTCACAGGAGCAATGGTGGAAGTTCTAGTATACACCAGGCACCTTTGGTAGCTGGTGGTTTAAGAACTGTCATCTAGACTTGGTCTGAGCAAGATTATATGGCAGGGATCGGGAACCTTTGGCACATGGCCCAACAGGGTAAGCCCCCTGGCGGGCCGGACTAGTTTGTTTACCTGCTGCGTCTGCAGGTTCGGCCGATTGCGGCTCCCACTGGCTGCGGTTCACTGGTCCATGCCAATGGGGGCTGTGGGAAGTGGCGGCCAGCACATCCCTCGGCCCGCACCACTTTCCGCAGCCCCCACTGGCCTGGATTGGTGAACCATGGCCAAAGGGAGCTGTGATAGGCCAAACCTGTGGACGCGGCAGGTAAACAAACCACCCAGGCCCGCCAGAGGGCTCACCCTGGCGGGCCGCAGGCCAAAGGTTGACAATCTCTGGTGTTTCAAGCACTGTGTCGTATAACAATGTCTGCTTGATGCCCTGTCGATACTAGCACTCCCATTTTCCTACCTTTGGGGTAACAATGGTGGGGAATTTTAGAGAGAAAAATCCTAGAGGGAGAGCCTCATCTTGTGTAAACTGTCATATCTCCATTGACTTTCCCCCTAATATAGACAAATAAGAGTCGATTCTTGTAGTCCTCATTCACACAAAACTCCCTTTGGAGTCAGTTGGAGTTTGTATAGTCAACTGGAATATTTGCAATATTCTCTTGCTTTTCTTTGCAGATCCAGTGACTTTATTCTACAGCAGTGACTATATATTTCCACAGAAATCTTTTGATTGTTGGCATTTATTTATTTAGATTTTAATCACAAAGTTGTGCTTTATGATTGTAGTCCAAAGGTATTTTTGGTGTAACTTTCATAATGAAGTCACAAATGAAAATTAGCATTAATTTAATTATTATTTATATCAGTATTCTTGTAAGTTATTTCTCTTGTGTAGCTTTTATAGCAAGCATAATACAAAGAACGCTCTAACAGTTTCAGATTTTGATTTTCATGAGCTGAAGTTATATTAAGTAGCAAGAAGATACTGAAAGTATACTATCCAACAGTTTTAATGGAACAGTGAAATGATATTTTGTCTGGAGTCTGGCTTTCTCAATTTAAGTTTTATAAGCTTTTAGATGTTTTCAAAATTTTGTATAGACTTTTGAAAATATAAGTTTGATTTGATTGGACTCCAATCTGCTTCCCTTTCAGGCATTAACAGGACATTGCTAGTTGGTTCTGTTTAGAATAAGCTTTTCAGCCTTTGTATAATTTCACACTAATAATGTGGCTGCCCTGCATTAGCTGTTCAGTTGCACAATAAATCATTTTGTTTCATGTGTATGTGCTGATGTTGTGAGCATAGAGTTTACATACTTATGAAGACCTTGAAACTGTAATTTCATCCACTGTGCAGTATCAAAATAATGAAAAAGACAAAACTAAGGCTTTTTCTCAGATGATGTTGGTATTTGAGTTTAATAATTTAACAGATTCTGAATTGTTTGTTTAACATGAAACACAGAAATAACGAACATTTTCATTTGGAAAGGTTGATTGTTCCTTTCTGTAAATGGATATTAGATCAATATTTACCAAAGTCACCTTCTCCGTATTCAAGAAATTGAATGTTTTTACATTTGTCTCATTTCATACAGTAATTTTAGTAGTTTTGGTAAAAATAGCTCCTTTGTCTAGATAAGATTTGGAAAAGAGGGTTACATTGATATTCAAGGTTATTATTAAAGGTCCTCTTTGCCATCAGCTGTGTTATAATTTCCCATATTTAAAACATGAAAGAAATGTAATTTAAAATAAATTACCAATAAATAATAAAGAAATCAATCTTTATTATTATTATTGTTAAATCAGTACCTGATAGCATAGCTATAAAGTTCTGTCAGTTTACAAATAAATAATTTTTCAGCAATTTATAATTTCTTTTTAACTTGCCATACAAATTCTCAGCCTAGGAATGTAAGAACCTTGATAACTGGTCATACTGGGTCAGACCAATGATCCATCTAGCCCCATATCCTGACTTCTCACAGTGGACAGTGCCAAATGCTTCAGAAGGAATGAACAGAACCGAGCAATTTCAATGATCTATCCCCTGTCGTCCAGGCCCATCTTCTGGCAGTTGGAGGGTTAGGAACCTGGAGCATGGGGTTGTATCCCTTGCCACCTTGGCTAATAGCCATTGATGGATCTATCCTCCATGAACTTAATCTAACTCTTTTTTGAATCCACTTACACATTTGACCTACACAATATCCCCTGGCAACGAGTTCTACAGGTTGACTGTGCGTTGTATGAAAAAGTACTACTTTTGTTTGTTTTAAACCGGCTGCCCATTAATTTCATTGGATCATCCCTGGATCTTGTGTTATGTGAAGGAGTAAATAACACCACTTCATTCACTTTCTCCACACCATTCATGATTTTATTGATTTCTGTCATAACTCCCTTTAATTGACTTTTTTCTAAGATTAACAGACCCAGTCTTTGATTGCTCCTCGTATGGAAACTGTTCCATATCCCTAATCTTTTTGTTGCCCTTCACTGTACTATGTGCAATTCTAATATATCTTTTTTTGAGATAGAGTGACCAGAACTGCAAGCAGTATTCAAGGTGTGGGTATGACATGGACAGGGCCGGCTCTAGGCACCAGCAAAACAAGCAGGTGCTTGGGGTGGCACATTTCTAGGGGCGGCATTCCGGCGCCAGCCAGGCCGCCCCTAGAAATGTGCCCCCTCCGCTCCGCCTCTGCCCACTCCCATGAGCGCGTCGCCACCACTCTGCTTCTCCCCCCTCCCTCCCAGGCTTGTTTCACGCAGCAAGCCTGGGAGGGAAGGAGAAGAAGCTGAGTGGCGGCGCCTTGGGGGAGGCGGCGGTGGTGGAACGGAGGGAAGCTGGGGCGGGGAGCAGTTCTTCTACCCCCCCATTAATTCCTGTGCTCCCCCCCGCCACCCTCCCTCACCTCCGCTCTGCCTGCTCCCCTGAACGCACTGCCTCTCCCTTGCCTGAGAAGGATGGGGGAGAAGCGGAGCGGTGGCATGTTCAGGGGGGAGCGGAGGTTGCGGGGGGGAGCCGCAGGAAGCAATAGGGGGGGAATGCGGCACACCTGGGGGAGGAGGCGGGGCCGAGGATTTGGGGAAGGAGTTGGAAAGGGGTGGAGTTGGGGCAGAGCTGGGGGTGCAGGGGCACGAAAAAGAAGTGGGAGCAGGCAAAAATCCTAGAGCCGGCCATGGCCATGGATTTATACGGTGACATAATGATATTTTCTATTTCTATTATCTATCCGTTTCCTAATGGTTCCTAACATTCTGTTGGCTGTTTTGACTGCTGCTGCACATTGAGTGAATGTTTTCAGAGAACTATCCATGATGATTCCAAGATCTGTCTTGCATGTTAACAGCTAATTTAGACCCCATTGTTTTGTACGTGTAGTTGGGAGTATTTTTTTCCAATATGCATTACATTGCACTTATCAGTACTGAAATTATTTTGTGTAAAATCTGCATGTCATGTTTTTCTTTTAGAAACAAGGCAAAAATACTTGTTTAAACTGCAAACCTTTGGAAAGGGAAACTTGTCAAATATGTACCCCTTTATTTAGACCTTTAGTAAAGGTCATATGGTCATCTGACTTGAAATAAAGTGAGAGCAAAATGAAAAATATAAAAGTCTTTTACATGCAATAGAAGACTTGGCAGATTTGATAAAGAAGCAAATCTAGAACTCTCCATCTCTGATTTCCCCAGACACCCGTAAAGCACAAATGCTTTTATAGTATTGACTGCCCAGGCAAACCAGAAAGATTACTTCCCCTCCTAATCAAAAGTCACTGGCACAGTAAACAAAATAGTCACTAAACAATTTGCTGCCCCTGATATTTTGTTGCCCTAGATGACCTTTTGTTCTCCCTATATGGTAGAGTTGCCCCTGTAGCAGCTTAAAGATGGAAAACTCACTTGTTGAAATGTTTCTTTGGTATTTACATTTTCCACTGAAATTGTTGTCTTTCAGTGCTTATATGATCAAGTTTGAATTCATATTCCAGAGAAAGTAGAAGCTCATTCTGTGTTCGGATAGGAGAGAGGAGTTCTTGACGTTTAAAGGAAGTGCAGAAATAGTGTACCATTGAGATAAGAGAAATATTTAAGGCTCTATATACCTATGTGCTAACAAGCTTCTCTGCCCAGGTCAGAGCATATTATTAGTGGGTTCTATAATATGAATAATCCTCTGCTACAATAATTGTAATAATAATGAATACTTCGCATTTTAATACCATCTTTCATCAGCTCATCTCCAAACACTTTATAAAAGTTTGCTACACATTATTTATTTCCAGTTTGTTTAAATATGAAAAATTATGTTCAGAGGTTACTTGAACTATCTCAGTGAGGTTGCGTATCTCGTTCAAGGTCACATAGTGAATCAAAGAGAGAGGCAGGAATAGAACGTATATCTAGTTCTGTGTCTTATCCACTGGAGAATTATTTTTTTTTTTTTACAGTAACCTACACTTTGTTTTGGAGAGTTTCCAAAACATTCAAGAGGGATGGTCTCTGCTTTGAAGAGCTCACAATCCAAAGTCAGACAAGTTAATGGGATGAGAACGACAAAAGGCAAATTATATGCAATATATATATATGCAAATGTTCATAATTCAGTGTGTAACATAGACTTGGCTCGTGGGTCTCCAAAGCATAGTCAAGTAGCTGCAAGAAGCACTGATGCACCTTTCAGAACCTTAAATATTAACATCAGAAAGAAAAATATTTGAGTCCAGTACTAAACTGCAATCAAAACTGTATTTAGTTTTGTCACTGCTGTACTTTGAAGTCAAAGACTTTTTCCCATGACCTTTTAAACTATTCTCTATACCCAATCAAAGTCTTCCCAAATACAATCAAATGGAGTTGGCCAGAGTGTCTCAACATTTCTCAATTTATGAATATAACTATGAGCCTGAAAAAAAAGTCAGGTGTGTCTATGGGGGTTTTTTTTTTGAAGGTATATACCATAAGTGCTGAAAATACTGTCTGACAGAAAAATCATTTGGGGGCAGATTCATACTTTCCCTGAAAGGGAAGCAAAATCCTAAATTCGCCCGGTGAGAGGACCACTGGGAGCTAAGCTGAGTACTTTCCTTTAAAGGCTCAGATTTCCCTTGCATGACTATCATGTCCAACTATAGTTTTGATCTGCTGAGGCTAGCAAGAGGGAATATATCTCCATTGATCAGGAGAGAGAATATCGGTAAAATTAACCTATTTAATAATTTTTTTAAGATAAGGACATGGTGGTTGTGTATTATTCAACATAACTGTAGTAGCTGAAATGTTTGCATTTTGTGAAGGTTATTTTATTAATTTCTTTGCTTCTTGTTCATTCTGGTTCAGTTTTCCTTTCTTCTTTTTGTATATAGCCCTTGACTAGTTTTAAACTCTAAATAAATTTTATAATTTTTTTCCTACCAAGTGAAGATTGCTTTATTTGAACTATAGTAGTAATCTACTTTAAAAAAAGAGCTTGCGGGAAGATGGTGTTTAACACAGTATAATAGAGAGGACTAGGAAGATGTCCCCTAGGTTTGCTCTACACACAGATTTTGTACCAGTATAACTATTTCACTTATGGGTGTAATTTTTTTTTAACAAAAATGATGTATTAATGTAAATGAAGTACAGCTTACTCCCCTTTCTGTATGGGAATATCTAAATGGGTATGAACATTTTTATACTGGTATAACTGAGTTCACACAAGTGTGATTGTGTACTGCTGTACCAGTACAGTTAAAGTGGTACCACTTTTATGTGTAGACAAAGCTTTAATCCTTGTAAATTTAAACACTAAAAATAGGAGTTAACTGGATGGCAGCTAAAACCTAGTTTATTCTATTTTCTGTTGGAAAGTCCTCCAAATTTCAATATGCATTGGCTGATTAGATAAGGATCCGAGGCTGCTACAAGATCACCTATTCCTGAGAAATCGTGCCCAGCTTACAACTATTTTTTCATTCTTTTATGAAAGGATTTTGAATTCAGTTCTCTCCCATTTGGTCAGGTGCAGAGAAATAATCGAGGAATTGCTGTGGGAAGCCTTTATGTACATAGAATGAGTTAAGATTGCTCATCATTTCATGTTATAAGGGAATAGTATTTCAGACATTTTTTCATGTTCCATATTATGCCCCTTCAGCCTTCATGAGGAAGAACAGACTGTTTTCCTAAGCAGAGCTGTCCTCTCTCCTGCTGGCCAGCTGGCCTTTCATGTCTCTGGTTGCTTCCTGGAGAGCTCAACCCTATGGAAAAGAGATGGGAGTGGTCTAGCTGAGGGAGTGGTCAATGGGTGAGGAAAATTGATGGTTGGCTCCTAACACGTACCGGCTGATATAGCACCAGCATTGCCCCTCTTACCATGGGCATATTAGACTTCATGGTAAGGGTACTACTATTTTTCAAGCTAATTAAATATTGTTTGAGGGAATTTTTTTTGCTCTAAAACCCAAAGATGAAGAGTGAGGTGCTGTCATGCACAGGGGCAGCTCAAGGCAGGATATGGAGTCATTTGTGGAGTGTCAAAGCAAGCTAATTTGGCAGAGTACAGTGCAAGAGCAAGGGAATAGACAAACTGAAGCTGAGATGTAGCAGAAGCAGAACTGTGTAGTACCTTGAAGATCAGGAGTCTGACTGCAATTTGGAAACAAATAGACAGCCAGGACATGCATTCACTAGTGAATTTAGTGGGTCCTGCACAAATACATGGTTTGTATATCGAAACTTCTTAGCTTATTTAGTCTGTTTCTCTGGTATTGTCAGTACAAATGAAAGAGCAGCACTGAAAAAAATGCACTGCAGCAACTGAAAGGTTAGACGAAAATGTAGTCACACAATAGGTTCTTGAAAATCGATTAACTACATTCATAATGAACCTTTGCCAGTCATGGGCACTAAAAGACACATCTGTCCATTTGAAATGAAAAACATGTCATGAACTTTGTCAAACATTGCTATAAACAGCAGCCATATCGTGTATTTGTGGGCTAAGAAAATTGTTAATTTGACTGCCTGGCTGCTGACCCAAATGTCTTTCACCAGGTCCCGGGTACTGTACTTTGCTCAGTTATGACACCTATTGGATGTACCTTTGTAGGTTTCCTGATGAGAGACAATGAACCTGTCGGGGCTTTCACATTAACATTATGACTTTGTGATATCGCAGTCTGTTGTCTTTTGTAAAATCACCAATTTATGTTTAAAGAATTACAAGGATTATTTAATAATGGATGCCTGGTTTTGCATAGCACTGAATTTTGAGTGGATTCAGGCTTCCTTTGGCAGCATATCAAAGCAAACTACCAGTTTTTTGGTGCCAGTATTTTAAAATCTAGCTCAAATGCCTAATGTAGGGACATAGCGGCTCAATTTCATGTTTTTAGGGCTGTTTCTTTCTCCTACTGCCACTAAGACTGCTTTTGATTTAAAGAGATCCATCTCTCACAGAAGGTGAGCTTTAAAGACCATATTTTAAAGAGGAGAGAATATGAACAGAATATCAATCACTCCCAGCTATCATATCTATTATATGCCAAAATCGTAACTCTTACACCATTATACAATGCAGACATTGTATGCACAGATAATTTTAGCTCTGCAACCATCTCATTTGTGTCTTACATGCCTACATCTCATGTCATTGTAAGTTTTACTGTGTGGACATGCAGTAAGCACACTGTGACATGATGTGGTTGACTGACTTGGTCATATTGACTTCTCAGCTCTGAGGCCCTGATTCGTGCAAGTCATTCCCTATTCAGGATGGCACTTAAGCATATTAGTCCCTGATTCAAGATGGTACTTAAGCACATGGGTAACTCTAATGGGATTACTCACATGCTTAAAGTTATGACCTTAAAAACCTTGCTGAATTGGGACCTTAATTTCCAAACTTGTCTTTTGCCTCAAGATGTCCCCAAATAAAGCAATCACAATGGAGAACCTCTGCATTAAACAATATGATACAAGCAGAAGAAAGAGTGGCTTTGGTTGTTTTAATCTCTCTCTCTGTCCTAAATCACACAACCTGGAGAAACAGTCATGTTCAGAGAGTGAAATAGACCCCAAATAGCAACCAGAGCTGGACTATAGTCCTGGGGTGCAGTAAGTAGATTGGCAAGACTTGTACTCTCACTGCCATGCAGATAGTATTTGTCAATTTGCTCAGACATAGATGGGAGTGGAGGATTGTTTTAGCTGCGATTGATGAATATGAAGCTCCCAATGTCTGATGACAGGTTGCTATTTCACACTTTGCAGTTTTGTTTCAACAGAAATGCAATATGTTGTTTCACTGAACAACTTTCTCTAGTCTAGATAGCGGAACCTGATGCCTTTATGGACCACAAGGATTCTCATATGCATATAAAAACACATTGTGGTTGTAGTAAGGGTCTGAGATTTATTAGAGGTGAACTGCACTTCATGCCCTGGAAGAAAAAAGAAGTCTTTCATAACTGTGTAACAATCATTTAGATAGATCATGAATCGGCTTTCATTATTAGCTTTCAAGATGCCACATTTAGGTGATTTTTATACAAGATGTTCATAATAATGTCCTAAGTATGGGGAAAAAACACCTGAGCAGAGAAAGAACATGCTCATTAAGTAGTTATTCCAGTAGAGTATACTGGGAAAGTACTTTCTCAAGTGCAGTCAAGCTGTTTAGCCATAAATTCCATTTGAAAACTGGCAATCTTCTCTTGAAGCAAAGGAGGCAAGAGACATGGAAACACAGGTCTGAAAGGGACCTTGAGAAGTCAACAAGTCCAGACCCTTGTGCCGAGACAGGACCAAATAAACCTGACAGGTGTTTGTCCAACCTCTTCTTAAAAACCGCCAGTGATGAGGATTCCAGAAACTCCGTTGGAAGCCTAGTCCAGTGCTTCACCATCCTTGTAGCTGGAATGTTTTCTCTAGTACCTAATCTAAATCTCCCTTGCTGCAGATCAAGCCCGTAATATATTTGAAGACTTCCAGTTCCCCCCGCACTTGTCTTTTCTCAAAACTAAACATGTCCAGTTCATTAACCTCTCATCATAGATCAGGTTTTCTAAACCTTTTATCATTTTTGTTGCTGTCCTCTGTACTCTCTCCAATTTGTCCACATCTTTTCTGGCACCCAGAATTGAACACAGTACTACTGCTCAGGCTTCACCAGTGCTGAGTAGAGCGGGACAGTTGCCTCTCCCCTTCCTCCCCCCATGTGTCATATGGGACACTCCTGTTAATATACCTCACAGTGATATTAGCCTTTTTCACAGCTACATCACATCGTTGACTCATATTCAATTTGTGATCCACTGCAACCCTTCAGATCTTTTACAGCAGCACTACAATCTAGCCAGTTATTCCCCATTTTGTACTTACGTTTTTCCCCTTCCCAAGAGCATTTATCTTTATTGAATTTCATCTTGTTGAATTCAGACCTATTCTCCAATTTGTCAAGATCATTTTGAATACTAATCCTGTCCTCCAGAGTGCCTGGTATCATCTCCAAAAGTTATAAGCATACTCTCCACTCCATTATCCAAGTCATTTATGAATATATTGAATAGTACATGACCTAGAACTGACCCCTGCAGGACCCCACCGGGGAGATACACTGTCCCAGTCTGACAGCAAACCATTATTAATTACTGTTTGAGAATAGTCTGTCAATCAATTATGCACCCACCTTTAATAACTTCATTAAGACCACATTTCCCTAGTTTGCTTATGAGAACATCACATGTGACTGTGTCAAAAGCCTTATTAAAACCAAGATATATCATGCCTACCACTTCCCCCAAATCCACTAAGCCAGTAAAATAACCCTATCAAAAAAGGAAATTAGGCTGGTTTGGCATAATTTGTTCTTGACAAATCTGTGTTATCTGTTCCTTATTACCCAGTTATCTTCTAGTACTTACAAATTGTTCCAGTATCTTTACAACTAACGAAGTGAGGCTGACTGATCTATTAATCCTTAGGTCCTCTTTGTTCCCCTTTTTAAAGATAAATACTATGTTTGCCTTTCTCGAGTTCTGTGGGACTCACCTGTCCTTCATGAGTTCCTGAAGACAGTTGCCAACTGTTCCGAGATTGCTTCAGCAAATTCCTTAAATACTCTAAGATGAATTTCATCAGGCCTACTGATTTGAATACATCTAACGTATCTACATATTTTTTATTTGTTCTTTCTCTTATTTTGCTTGTATTCTTACCCTCCTTGTTGTTGATATTAATTGTGTTGAGTATCTGGTCACCATTAACCTTTATAGTGATGACTGAAGCAAAATAGGTGTTAACACTTCAGCTTTCTTGGTTATCAGTTGTTAGTTCTACCTCCTTCCTATGTAGAGGACCTACACTTTCTTTCATCTTTCTCTTGCTCCTAATCTATTTAAAGAACTTCTTATTGTCTTCTATGTTGTTTGCTAGGTATAACTAATTTTGTGCCTTAGCTTTTCTGATTTTCTCTGTGCAGCTTGTGCTGTTCTTTTGTACTCCTCCATAGCAGTTTGTCCATTCACCAAATTGCCTTCCGCCTTCAGATTTGGTAACAATTACTCCCTGTTAGCTTTTTTAGACTTGATTCTGACTGTCATCCTGCTTATTTCCTCCACTTTCTGAAACAAAAAGTTGCCCCAATACATTCCAAGAACTTACTGGAAATTTTTTGTTTTAACACATTATTTTTCCAACAGATGTCTGGGTACTTAAAGTCCCCATTACTACCAGGTTTTGTGTTTTGGATATTTCTGTTATTTATTATAGAAATGCCTCATACATCTCTTCCTGATTTGGTGATCTATAGTTAGGGCATTACCAAATTCATGGTCCATTTTGGTCAATTTCACGATCATAGGCTTTTAAAAATTGTAAGTATCATGATTTCAGCTATTTAAATCTGAAATTTCACAGAGTTGTAATTGTAGAGATCCTGACCTAAAATTGAGTTGTGGGGAGGTCGCAAAGTTGTTGGGGGGGGGGGGGGGGTTTGCAGTACTGCTATCCTTACTTCTGCACTGTTGCTGGTGGCGGCACTGCCTGCAGAGCTGGGCAGCTGGAGAGCAGTGTCTGTTAGTCAGGAGCCCAGCTCTGAAGGCAGAGCTACAGCCAGCAGCAGCGCAGAAGTAAGGATGGCATGGTATGGTATTGCCACCCTTACTTCTGCACTGCTGCCTACAGAGCTGGGCCCTCAGACAGGAGTTGCCACTCTCCAGCTGCCCAGCTCTGAAGAAAGCAGCACAGAAGTAAGGGTGGCATGGTTTGGTATTGCCACCCTTACTTCTGCGCTGCTGCTGGCGGGGCACTATCTTTAGAGCTGGGAGCCCAGCTAACAGCTGCCACTCTCTGACCGCCCAGCTCTGAAGGCAGTGGGGAAGTGTGGGTGGCAATACTGTGACCCCCTTAAAATAGCCTTGTGACTCCCCTGCAACTCCCTTTTGGGTCAGGACCACCAGTTTGAGAAAAGCTGGTCTACCCCTGTGAAATCTTTATAGTATAGAGTAGAAGCATACAAAAGACCAGATTTGACGGGGGAAGACCAGATTTCATGGTCGGTAATGTATTTTTCATGGCCGTGAATTTGGTAGGGCCCTATCTATAGTAGACTCTTACCAGGACTTCACCTCTGTTCTTCCAACTGGTCTGTCTCTCACCTCCTTCTGGACCCCAGAACAAGTATATATGTTTTTGATGTATAATGCAACCCCTTTTTCTTTTCATCCTGCCTCTCCTTCCTGAACAAGATGTACCCCTCTATACCAGTATTTCAGTCATTAGACTTATCCCACCAAGTCTCAGTGATGCCAGCTAAATCATAATTCAGCTTATGTACTGATACTTCCAGTTTTTTCTGTTCATTCCCCATACTCTTTGCATTTGTAAATAGACATCTAAGATGTTGAGCAGAATCCCCCTCTAATTTCCTTTTTGTTGCTCCCATGATCCTATTGTAATTTTCCATTCCCCCCGCCCCCCCCACAACATTTAGTCCTCCATTAAGGTTACCTTTTTTATGCTTACCTGTGGGCTTTTGTCACCTGGCCCCTTTGATCCTAGTTTAAAGCCCTCCTCACTACATTGGTGAGTTGGTGCGCAAAGATGCTCTTCCTCTTCTTGGTCAGGTGGGCTTCATATTTTTTCTGGGACAGCACTGCATGGTGAGGAAGCTGAAGCCCTCCCATTGACACCATGTGTGGAACATGATGAGAACTGAAAAGAAACCACAGTTCCAATAGCCATCATGTTTGGTTTTGGTTACAGATGTGGCTTTTCATCTCAGATTCCTTTGGGATAGCTATTTAAGAAATCATCAGGGTGAATGACCGTTTAATGGCTATCTAAATATAAGTGAAGGAGTATGAGTTATGTGTGGTATCAATATAGTCCCCATGACAAGGTTGCCCTGAGGAAGAGAGGAAAAAGGTCAGTAAGAGTTTGCAGAACCTAGTGGGAATGGCCAGACCAGAGTAATTACTGTTCATTCTGGGAGACTTCAGTGCTCTGACCGTCTCAGGTTGATCAGACTATGAGCAGATTATGAGACAGTATGAACTGGGATTGCAGAACACAGAGGGCATTGCACTGCTTGACATGGCAATCAGTTGGTGATTACCAACGTTTGGTTTATGAAAAAAGAAAGTAATCTTTACACATACCAAAATGGTGGAGTAAGCGTGCAAATAGATTTCTAACTATTCTAAAAGAACCAGAGGAAGATGGTTAATGATTGCAAGCAAGACTGTTGTACCCCAAGACAAGACTGGCAAATGAACCTAGTGTACTCTTTGCTCCAATGAAATATGCATCAGAATGTTTAAACTGTGCAGTGTGACTGTAGACAAGTTTACTGAGACACTCACAAAGTGTGAGTCAAGAGATACACAAATTAGAACAGCAGAAGAGGAGTGGTGTCTCTTCAAGAACGTATTGATCCAAAATCTGAGATGCTATGTGGACATGCTAAACTGGGTAGACCGCAATCTGTTGAAGAATGGTGGTGGAAAAAAGAGGTTCAGAAAGCAGTAAGAAATTAAAGAAATGCCAGAAAGGTGATAAAAATAACCCTTCAGAAGAAGTGATTGCCACCGATAGCATCTCCAAGCAAGAAGCAAAGCAAGCAGTCAGGCAATAAATGTAGCTTTAGGGAAGCTGTATAATGAGTTTAACAACTACCTTCAACTTGCCAAAAGGAAAATGTATGTGATCATGCGGATGAGAAACAAAAGAAAGGAAGACAGAGTGAACATACCATTCCTGAAGAGCACAAAGACAGACTGCTACTGCTGGGGGAATTCTGAACCATTGTGTATGAGCAGAATTCATGCACTGTGCAGAACTTTTTTTTCTCAGCAGAAAATACATTCTGCTGAGAAGTGCTAGTGCTACAGTTATGCCCTTCACACACCAGGGGCCACTATGGCACTAGAACAGAGAGCAGCCCCAATTGCGAATAGAGAAGAGAAAAGCTGTGTTCCTCACAGTTCTTTGCCCATGGGGCCAAGTCAGGAGACATAATATGGGGGTAGAGACAGCATAGGGCACATGGGGTTGTTGGGGAGGGGGGTCACAGACTAGGGTTCAGAAGGGTTAATGGGGAGGAAGAGAGACTGGGGTGGAGACTGAATGGGAGTGGGGGTTCAGGGATGGGGGAGGGGATGGCTGAGTGGGGGTGCCGGGACACAAGGGGGAAGGAGGCTCAGGGATACATGGGAAGAGCGGGCTGGCTCAGTGGGGGTGCAGGGATAATTGGGGACAGGGGCAGATGTGCCTGATTGAATGGGAGAGGCTAGAGGCCAGCCAGGATCTTTATGGGGGAGGCTCCTCAACTCCCTAACAATCCCTGCCCTCCGCAACCCCAAAAACTGTTCCATACTTCTCTCACCCATACCCCCACAAGTTCACACCCAGGCTTCTTCCTGACAACTACTTCCCTCTCCCTAAGCTTCTCATAATCCCTGACTTCCCCAAGCCTTTGCACTGCTTCTGAGTGGTGTAGGAAGTACATTTCAGTATTGTAGTTTAAATGAATTATTTCTCAAAGTTCTGTATTCATATTCCTAACAAGAAATCTATTTGTTAAAAAACATTTCCTGAATCTTTTTTGTTGTCTGTATTGTTACAAACATACTTGCTGACAGGTATTTTGAAATCAATTACCAAAATAATTGAAACTGGCATGATTATATTGTTATTTTGACAAATAAAATATGCAGAAGCTTAAAATATTGTGCACAGAATTTTTAATTTTTCGGCCAGAATTCCCCCAGGAGTAGATTGCTTGTGACAGAGGACATGGTACATAACTAATGGCAATTAATACTCTGAGGGTCTGCTTAATGAGGAGAACCCTTTATGTGCTATATTACCATCATGCAAATCAATAATTATGGATGTCAGAGGCAGACATCAAGACTGCACTGCTGAAGATGGCACCTGGAAAAGCAGCAGGTCCACACGACATCATTGTAGAAATGATCAAAGCCTTTAGACAGGTTGGTGTATGCTGACTCACACAAGTCCTGAACACAGTTTGGAAAGAGAATTAAATCCCAAGAGACCAGAGAAAGTCTATACTACTATTGATATGCAAAGAAAAAGGTGTCATACACGACTGGTTGAAGTACTGAAGAATGAAGCTGTTGTCTTACTGCATAAAACTGCTAGAGAGAATCAAAGATAGCAGCATTTGTTGAATAGTGAAGCCCATTGTAGGAAAGGATCAGTTTTATTTTCGAAAAGAAAAAGGGATGACAGATGGCATGTTTATAGCTAGACAGCTGGTGGAAAAGAAGCTGGAGGGAAATGTTGCGCACAGTTGAGCTATCCTGGATTTGGAGGAAGCATTTAACAAAGTATGCAGGCAACTGCTGGTGCCTCTGCTATGAGTCTATGAAGTATTAGAGGATCTTGTCCAGATGGTGATGGGTGCTCATGGTGGTTCCAGGACAAAAGTGCGGATGCCCTTTGGTGTAACGGAGGATTGTGAAATGAAGGTTGGGCTCCACCAGGGATCAGTGCTTAGTCTCTTACTACTATTAATTGTAATGGACTTTGTAAGTGAACATATGCAAATGGAAGTTAGTACGAAGTTGATCTAGGCAGACGATTTTGTGTCAATGGCCATCAGTGAGTAATATGTGCTCGAGGCGATTGATGTCTGGAACAGGGTACTAACAAACTGTGGCTATAAAATGAGTAAAGAAAAGACTGAAGTCATATGGGTGACTCACCCAGAACCTAGAAAGATGAATATTAGCATCGAGGGCCAGCACCTAAATCAGGTGTCTGTGGTTAAGTACCTTAGAGGCTGGTTAGTGACAAATGGAGAAATAGAGAGATGACTGCAAGTAAGGCTGCTGAGTATGGGGGAAGTCTGGTTCGTGATAAGTGGAGTTATTTATGATAAACGGAGGCCCAGACTACTTAACCATGGTTTTGCATAAGTGTTCCTTAAGACCAGCTCTTCTGTACAGATCAGAGACATGGGTGACCAAAGAGAGGGACTTGAGTAGACTTGAAGCAATTGAAATGAGATAGTTGAGGGCAGTGTGTATGTGTGTGGAGGGGGGGTGATATTGCTGAACCACATGCAGAATGATGTCATCAGAAGTGAGGCCAAGGTCTGTGATATTAGAGAGAAGCTGCAAGAAAGGAGGTTGAGATGGTATGGGCATGAATGAAGGGAATCCTGTTAGGTAGGCATTTGAGACTAGAGTTAGCAGGCTGACAATAAGAGAATTGCCTAGAAAACTGTGGATTGATTATGTACTAGAGGATGGAGTGCATATGGACCGGCAAGCCTGGAAAAAGGCTGATCCAGCAACCTGACCCCAGATAGCTGGGAAAAGGGAAAGAAGTAGATGCAGGAGTAGAACTAGTAGCCTTTAGGGAAAACAAACATCTTATTTTCTTTAAAAGAAAAGGAGTACTTCTGGCACCTTAGAGACTAACAAATTTATTTGTGCATAAGCTTTTGTGAGCTACAGCTTACTTTATCAGATGCATTCAGTGGATGCATCTGATGAAGTGAGCTGTAGCTCACGAAAGCTTATGCTCAAATAAATTTGTTAGTCTCTAAGGTACCACAAGTACTCCTTTTCTTTTTGCGAATACAGACTAACACGGCTGCTACTCTGAAACCTGTCATTATTTTCTTTGAACATTACCAAAAATTGCATTTCCATCACCCAAATGTTGGTACATGCTTGAGAGCAACTTCTTTTTTTTTTGGAAATTACTATTTTTTTTTTCAGTAGTATTAAGAACCCCCATCAAAGATCAGGACCCCATTGTGCCAGTCACTATAGAGCAAATAAAAAAATTGCAGCCTCAGAATTTTCAATCTAGATAGTGGGAGGCAAACAAGTTTCTGATGTGTAACATCTCTCTTCAAACACAGTAGTCTTTACTGAGAAATGTGAAACTTTGCAGTATCATGACCTGGAAACCTCATGAATCAGGATTTCACAAGCCAAAAGGTATTGCTGCTTATCAAAGAGAATTCCTGGCTGTAGGCAATAATAGGTTAAGGATTATTTCTGAATGTGTTAATGAAATTCCTTTAGGAACAACATTTCAATAAGATTTTTGTTGTGGTACATGTCATAGGTAATCTCCAAACTCTTGTAATTTTGTTCACTCTGCAATAGATTTCAGAAAGGTAATATTCTACTCCTGCCCCTACGGTTTTCTAAAAGTAGACTTTTAGTTGAACTTTAATCAATCAACCCCCCCTGCCATTTTCACCCAATATGCCAAACACAAGTTGAATTTCAATTACAGAGTCTTATATTTTGCAAAAAGAAAAGGAGTACTTGTGGCACCTTAGAGACTAACAAATTGATTTGCGCATAAGCTTTCGTGAGCTACAGCTCACTTCATCGGATGTAGCTCACGAAAGCTTATACGCAAATAAATTTGTTAGTCTCTAAGGTGCCACAAGTGCTCCTTTTCTTTTTGCGAATACAGACTAACACGGCTGCTACTCTGAAACCTTGTATTTTGCACTTAGCAAGACCAACTGGAAAGTCCAGATAAAAATTTGCTTCATTTGTCACAGGAAGCACATCTTCAAATATATCAAAAGGTCTGTTCATTTCCTTTTTTGTTCTTCAGGGACTGGAAGGAATCATGATGGTTAACTTAAAGCATATTCAGCCAGGTCTATGGCCGTCTGTTCCCTAATGAGATGTTACCTGGAATATATTGCATACATTTGCACAGTGTTGTCTTGGTACTGGCTCTTAAAGTATGTTTTAATTTGTGTTGACTGTATAATAATATGAGATGCTTCTTAGATGAATGCTGTAAAATTTGCAACCCCTTTCATTTGTCTGCATTTCAGATCCAAGGATCTTTCTCCCATCCTGTATTATCATATGTATTCATGTTGTATAGCTGTTGCACTTATCTGCATTTCAACAAGAAAACAATTCTCTCAGTTATTTTATTAGCATTACACTTTTTTGTTCCTATTTTGTGGTTTACACTAATTGAAATGGGTTGTTTTTGAGCCTTGCAATTTTGTAGTCTCCTAGACTGAGTATATGAGGGAGGGTCATGGTCTTTGAAAGAAAATAATTATTACTTATAATTTGACTTTTCTCATACAAAAGCAGAATTATCTGCTCTTTACATTTTCAAGGGCTTGAACTTTATGGTGTAGTTAGGCATGGCAATGAAAGGAAAGTTATAGTGGCTTTCTACAATCAGTATTTCTGTCTGCTTTACTGTCAGGCGAGCCTTATGTAAAAGAATTCAGTAATTTTACGTATTTTGTAAAAAAAAACCTGAGTCTGAGGCAAAAGTGACACTAACATGAGACTCTGTCAAAAATATGACCTTCAAAGAACTTTCATTAACATGAGTAACAAAGCTGATCTAGTAGTCTAGTGGTATCTGTTTGTGCTGACACACCAGAGACCCAATTTTTTCTTCCTCTTTTTTCCTGCTTACTGGGCCAGCTAGAAGTGGGAGGGTTGCCCTTGATGTCAATGAGGATGTGATACCCTTTCTTTCATAGATAATCAGTCATCCATGGTATTCATAGAGTGAATGACACTACAGAGTGCTAGGCAGTAGATTTCCTTCTAGTGCTTATACTTTTTCTTAATGTTTTAGTTCAAAAGAACTAAGGTCAAAATTAAAAAGCACATACTCAGTATTGCCTAACTCTAAAATTAACATAAGGCTGTATTCATCCATGTGATTCTGCTGTAGTTTATAAAACATAGATGAGTTTTCATGGTTTGTGATGTCAAAGAATTCCTCCAATTAATTTTATTCATTTGTAATGAATGTGAGGCCTAATATTAACCCTTCTTTGTTTATTTCTAAGAATAATGAAACTAGTTGAGGCTATTTAACCTATGTAGGGGGCAAGAATGTATACAAGCAGGTGCACTGAGCCATCAGAATGGTGAAAAATCTAGATACTAACAGAAATTCCTTCCAGCATGAGAAACATGTGTTACCTTGTCAATGCTTTTGGTATCTTTATATGTTTTTGTTTTCTTTAATCACTATGTTGCAGACATGCTCTCCTTCAGTGTACTATTATAAATTGCTATAGCTATGTTTTCATTCATATATATGTGTAAAATATATAAAAAATGCATTCAAATGACTATGAAAACATAATTGATACTCCTCAAATACAAGCAATTCACTGTCAGTCTAAGTACTGCTAGTTCTCTTACCTTTAGTTTATTTTAACGGTACTATGAAATACCAGAGGAACAATTTGTTTGAAATTTCACAACTCTTCTAGGGCAGTTTTGTATGTGAAATGTACTGCACTAGCTTACCAATTTACTGGATGGTTTTTAAGGGTACATATCAGTGTGCAAGTGTTTATTAAAAAAAAAAATCCTGAGGATAGTCTAGGTAACATTAAGCAGCCACTACAACTAGTTTTCTGCCAGAGGTAGACTGGACATGATCCATTGATAATATAAACCTTATTATTTATGAGTTTTATTACTCTGTCTCTCTAATACATCAGTGTAAATATGGCTAGGCTGTCGCTGCTTTTCTTCTGCAGTAACTACAAATTCCTTGCCTTCTGAATATAAAATCACCAAGTTAAAACAAGTAGATATTTTTGTACAATTAAGGATTTTTTCCTGAGGTAGTAAGAGAGTGCACATTTGTAAAATATAGACTAAAATTGAATCTCTGGATCTAGATTTCTATTTTCCTTAAGTTCCATCGTACTCACAGTTTGACTGGAAACAATGATGCATAATACCAAGTACATTATATTTAATACTTACGTATGAGACAGCTGTGTCAGTGTTTCTCATTAATTAAACTTTCCAGGAGTTTCACTAGACTCTCTAAAGAACTAGTTTGCTATTTAAAAACAAGACATCTTCTGGAAATTAAAAGCATCACCAGAACATATTACATAACACTGTTGCTCTGTATTAAAGATTAATAGAGGCCACTGCATTGTCATAAATATTTACTGTTTCTAAAATTTTGACCATGGTTGTTTGAATCCTAGAGGCAGGTCTTTTTTGATTATGCCAGACTAGGCGAGGTTGGGCATAGGACAGCCGACAGAGAGGCACAAATCAGGTGGAGAGAGCAGCATGAGCTCTGGTTCATTGCATTCCTCCATCACAAATATGCACCTCTTTCGAAGGTTAAAGAAACAGGCAACAGCTGAAAAGATGTCTGCCTTCCCTTACCGCTCCCATAGCAGCCAGCTGAGGGAGCAACTCAGATATATAAGGATACAGGCTCAGAGAGCAACTGGCAAAACTAAATGTCTTCTGCATGCTGGGCTGTTGGGGAGGTACTGTGGTTATAAATATAAAATCCCTTACAAAGTAATGAATTAAAGGCTGACATTTTGGAGACATGCACATTTTAGTGCAGTCTCCAAGATTTCAGCCTTTAATTAAAATGTACATTTTAATGCTCATACAGCCTTGTGTTGTAGGACTTGTTTTATTTATTGCAGTAATGTTGGCTAGAAAGTGGTGTAAGACTCACATAGTCAGTTTCATTTTGGGCAAATCATTTCTCTATCCCTACTGGTATAATGAAGATGCTGATACCTACCTTCCTTTGTGAATTGTTTTCAGATCTATGAATGGAAAACTTCTCTATAAGAGCTAAGTATGATGATAATGATTAAGACTTTGTCTACACTAGAACTTTTGTCGATCAGGGGTGTGAAAAAACACACCCCTGACCAACATAAGTTTCACCAACAAAAGTACTGGTGTGGAAAGCGTCTCCCGCCAAAAACAGCTACCACGGCGCATTGTGGGTGGTTTAATTATGCTGGTAAGAGAGTTCTCTCCTGCCAGCATAGAGCGGCTACACAGGAGACCTTACAGTGACGCAGCTGCAGTGGTACAGCTGTGCCGCTTTAAGGTCCATAGTATAGACATAGCCTAATTGTCAAGTAGTCCATAAACTATAGAGAGAATGTCCATATTTCAGTGCCTGTCTCAGCACCTATGTCAGTTTTATACAGCAACTCTTTTTTTCTGTTTTTTTTTTAAACCCCTGCAGACTCGCCATCTGTGAGAGCTGCCAGCCAGCTGTGCTGGTGAGATTAACATAAGAACCATAAGAACATAAGAATGGTCATACCATGTCAGACCAATGGTCCATCTAGCTCAGTATCTTATCTTCTGACATTGGACAGTGCCAGATGCTTCAGAGGGAGTGACCAGAACAGGGCAGTTATCAAGTGTCTGTCATCCAGTCCCAGCTTCTGGCAGTCAGGGACACCGAAAGCATGGGATTGTGTCCCTGGCCATCTTGGGTAATAGCCATTGAAGGATCTGTCCTCCATGAATTTATCTAGTTCATTTTTTGAACCCACTTACACATTTGGCCTTCACAATATCCATTGGCAATGAGTTCCACAGGTTCACTGTGTGTTCTGTAAAGTACTTCCTTTTGTTTGTTGTAAACTTGCTGCCTATTATGTTTGTTTTAAACTTGCTGCCTGTTAATTTCATTGGATGGCCCCTGGATCTTGTGTTATGTGAAGGGGGTAAATAACACCACCTCATTCACTTTCTCCACACCATTCATGATTTTTATAGACCTCTATCGTATCCCGTCTTAGTCATCTCTTTTCCAAGCTGGACAGTCTATCTTTTTAACTTCTCCTCATATAGAAGCTGTTCCATGCCCCTGATAATTTTTGTTGCCCTTCTCTGGACATTTTCCAATTCTAATATATCTTTTATGAGATGGGGTGACCAGAATAGCTGGCAGTATTCCAGGTGTGAGTGTAGCATGGATTTATATAATGGCATTAGACTTTCTATCTTATCTATCTCTTGCCTAATGCTTCCTAACGTTCTGTTAGCTTTTTTGACTATGGCTGCTGCACCTAGAGCAGATTTTTCAGGGAACTGTTCATGATGAGCCAAGATCTCTTTCTTGAATGGTAACAGCTAAGTTAGAACCCATCATTTTGTATCTATTGCTGGGATTATGTTTTCCAGTGAGCATTACTTTGAATTTATCAACATTGAATTCATCTGCCATTTTGTTAGCCAGTCACCCAGTTTTGTGAGATCTTTGTTACTCTTTGCAGCCTGCTTTGAACTTTAACTACTGTGAATAATTTTGTATCATCTGCAGGTTTTGCCCCACCTCACTGTTTACTCTTTAATACAGATCATGTGTGAATATGTTAAACAGCACTGGTCCTAGTACAGATCCCTTTTACCTCTCTCCACTGTGAAAACTGGCCATTTATTCCTTCCCTTCATTTCCTATCTTTTAACTAGTTACTGATCCATGAGAGGACCTTCCTTCTTACACCATGACTGCTTACTTTGGTGGTGGAATCTCCTTCCTTTGAAGTTTTTAAGGTCAGGCTTGACAAAGCCCTGGCTGGGATGATTTAGTTGGGAATTGGTCCTGCTTTGAGCAGGGGGTTGGACTAGATGACCTCCTGCGGTCCCTTCCAACCATGATATTCTGGGAATCTATGATTCTGTATTTTGCTTAAGAGACTTAATACCCAAGAGGGTCCTTGTCAAAGGCTTTCTGAAAGCCAAGTACACTATATCTACTGGATCACCCATGTCTATCTGTTTGTTGACCCCCTCAAAGAATTCTGATAGATTGGTGAGGCATGATTTCTCTTTACACAAGGCATGTTGACTCTTCCCCAGAATATCGTGTTCATATATATATATGATAATTCTATTCTTTAGTGTAGTTTCAACTGCCTGGTACTGACGTTAGGCTTGCTGGCCTGTAATTGCCAGCATCACCTCTGGAGTCTTTTAACAAGTCAGCATTACATTAACTATCCTCTAGTCATTTGGTCTGAGCATGATTTAAGCAATAGGTTACATACCACATTTAGTAGTTTGCAGTTTCATATTTGAGTTCCTTCAGAACTCATGAGTACATACTATGTGGTCCTGGTGACTTATTACTGTTTAATTTATCATTTTGTTCCCAAACCTTCTCTATTGACACTTCAATCTGGGACAGTTTTTCAGATTTGACACAGGCCTGCCCCATTATACTTTTTCATTTGATTTGTCTGAGTTTATGCTCCTTTTTATTTTCATCCGTAGGATTTGATTTCCAATTTTTAAAGAATATATTTTGTCTCTAAGTTCCAACTTGACTCTATTGTTTAGCCACGGTGGCATTTTTTTTTGTCCCGACTGTTTATTATTTTTATTGGGAGGAGGAGGGTAATATGTATAGTTAGAGCCTCTATTATGATGTTTTTAAAAAGTTTACATTGAGCTTGCAGTCATTTCATTCTTGTGATTGTTTCTTTTAATTTCCATTCAACGAGCCTAATCATTTTTGTGTAGTTCCCCTATTTCAAGTTAAATGCTTCTGTGGTGGGTTTCTTTAGTATTTTCCCCCTTACAAGGATGTTAAATTTAATTACATTATTGTTGCTATTACTGAGCAGTTCAGTTATATTCACCTCTTAGACCATATCTAAGTACTAAATCAAGAATTGCCTCTCCCCTTGTGGGTTCCAAGACTAGCTAAAGCAGTGTCTAGAAATTTTATCTCTACATCCCATCCTTTGGTGACATGTTCCCAATCAATGTCATGAGAGTTGAAATCCCCCATTGTGACTTGGTTTTCTGTTTTTGTAGCCTCTCTAATCTCCCTGAGCATTTCACAATCACTACCATCATCCTGATCAGGTGGTCAGTAGTATATTCCTACTGCTATATTCTTATAGTTTGTGTCATTTAAGATTTTTACTATATTTGGCTCCATGCTTTCTCTTGCAGATAGTGCCACGCCCCCACCAGTGTGATCTACTCTGTCATTCCTATATATTTTGTACCGTGATATTGCCATGTCCCATGGATTATCATCGTTCCACTGCCTGTTATATCAATATCCCCATTTAATACTAGGCACTCAGGTTCACCCATCTTAGTATTTATTTAAACTGCTTGTATTTTTATACAGTCACTTATCAAATTTGTCAATATTTAGTTGTCTGCTTTCATATGATGTAATTGAATGGGACTTCTTTCATTTGACTGTTTCTCTTCAGTTCTTATCTATGCTTTATCAATTTCTCTCCTCTCCTCTCTACTATGATACAAAGTATCCCCTTTAATAAATCCTCCCCAAGGGATGTGTCTGTCCAAATCATGTGTTCCTCTGTACCTGTTGGCTTTCCCCTAGCTCTTAGTTTAAAAATTCCTCTCTGACCTTTAATTTTATTTGCCTGTGTTGGCTCCCCCCTTTCCCAAAATGTTCCACAGTTCCTATCAAACCTAAATTCATCCTCCAAACAACTTTGTCTCATCCACGTGTGAACAGTAGGTTGACTGAAAGCACGAGTAGCAACCAAGGATCAACACATCAGGCCTGTTCTCATACTGCTAAGCCTACAACGCCCCACTTCTCAGCCATCCCTACCCCATACTTAGAGTCAGAGCACATGAAGTGATGGACTCACTCTGACTGGGCATGATTGAAGTTTGCAAGCCTAGTGGCAGGAGAGCCACAGCACCTCCATTTAGAGTGGATATTGGAGATTTTGTAGATTGAAAGGTGGGGCAAAGAGAGGCTAAGTGATAGACAAAATCATAAAAAATATGAAAACAGAAAACTCAGGCAGAAGGAGAAAATAGGAGACAGGGAAGAGCAAAAAATAAAATAGAACTTGGAGCCTGAATATATAGAGATGGTGGAAAGTACAGTGCAGCAACTGGGACGGGGAGAAAATAGCAAAGGGGACACAGACACTTACTCTCTTCTGCACCCTGGGCTTTTGCATTTAAGGTGGGGGAAGAGCTGTCTCTTGCATTTTCTAGGAATGACTTAAAACAAATAGAAAACATTGGTTGTTTTCCTTTTACAATGTAATATTTAAACAGCCTTCTAAATTCTACAGTGTGCTGACAAGTAGTAGCATCTCAGTTTCTTAAACCACAAAAAATTGCCTTAGAAAAGAAGCTATTATTTTAAAATATATTGAAGACAAAGAAATGTCCCTGCTTAGAGCCTAAACTGTGAAGCTGGTCTATTTTCTGCTGGCTATGTGTAAGTCTACACTTTCCCTTCAGTCTCCTGGTCCAACTGTTCAACAGATATTCTTTAATTACCAAATTGGATTTTAGCAGTTGTAGTGAGTTGATATATTGTGGGCACATGAGATTAGTGTTTAATTCTGCTTTTTATTACTATCTAGAATTGTATACTTGAAAAAGTATTGCAGATGTATTGCACACTCCAGAGTACAGAAATGATACTTATTACTGAGTTTTCTTCCAACTGGCACCAGTTTGAAAAAGTTCCAGTAGAGCTCTGCAGTGATGCATATCCTTATATTTACCAACAGTGTGTTAAATAATGTAAAGTGAAGGAGGACTGCAATCTCTTAATATGTATATATTTTAAAACTTAAGTAGTGGTCTAAATATAAACATTTTCCCTCATCACCCCAAGATGTTTACTCTCTTCTCTTGTATTTTATTTTTTCTGAAATAAAGACAAAAGGGATGTCAGAGCTCAGAAAGACTTTGTGTTAGTGAGTGGTATGGAAAAGAATTGAAAAGGATCAGTGAATCAGATGTAATTTGGGCTCTGTTTGAGATACCAAATCTTGTGTTTTGCTGACGGCCAGTATTCCTGTTTTGAAAAGCTGCATAGGCACTTCTATCAAACAGAAAGAACTTTATCCCTATTTTCATTCTGGCATGCCTATTATGACTTTGTTCAGCAAGCAAAGAGGATTATGGGAAATGGAAAGTAGGTGACATGTTTTATTAAAGAACTGTGCAAGTCTTTCACTGTGAATTGAAGGATTGAACAGTCTTGTGATAGTATTCTCGTTCACAGGTAACTTTAAAAATATATTAATTTAGCTAGCTTAAGAAGAAACCAAGTAGCATTGAATGTGAAAATTTGCTTTTAAAAAGTGACTGTAAGGCATGCTTTAGGTTCAATATTTCTCATTTACATTTTGCAACAAAAATATTCAGTACAGCTGAAAGTATACTTTTTAAAATTAAAAACTATGAAACTGCACAGAGAATAAGAAAAATAAAAGGTGAAACTTCTGTCTCTCTCTCTCTCTCTGTGTCTCTGACATAAACACCCAGATTGTCTTGAACGTATAATATTTTAGGACAACGTAAATGCCACAACACCTGGTGTGATGCCATCAACCGTGGGCACTCTGGCTGGCACAACAGTGCTTAGTATACTCTGTTTGATTGATGATGATGTTGCATATAATGTTGTTGCTACTTGGAAACAAATTAGCTCTTGTACTGAATGGCAAAAAAAATAGCAGAAACTGGCACAAAGTATTTTTTCCAGGATATTGTCCTAATAAGTCATTCACAGTGTAAAAAGTGCATAAATTTCACAGAGTAACACTTGTATTCTAGCAATAGGTTAAAACTGATGCATACCAAAACTTGTTTTTAAACCATTATATTAGCACTGTTTTCAACTGATGAGATAAACTAACCCTGTGACTTAGGTCTCAACTCTGCAAATATTATTTTTTCCCCTTTAGTTAGGCTTTTTTTTTTTTTTTTAACTAAAGGATTAGTGAACTGAGTAAGGGAGCCTTACAACACGGAGATGTGGAAAGCTGAGCTACTAAAGATCAGATTGTGGAACCCTTAACACTGCAATAACTCAGACGAATAGTCCCACTGATTTCAATTGTATTGCTTGTGTGATTAATGATCACATCATTGTGAGTAACACTTTCACAATCTTGCTCTGAGTTTGCACAAATTTGCAGAGCATTTTGTGAGAGGAGAGGATTTGCAATCAAAGAGCTATATATGGCCCTTAATAAGCATCTGAACTCCCATTGTATCATATGTACTGCATAAGACTTATTGAAGTTAGGTACTACTCAACATGAGTAAGGATGTCAGAATGTAACACATAGAGTATGTCTACACAGCAGCTGGATACCCACGGCTGCCCGGTGCTAACCAAATTGGGATCGCAGACTCAGGCTGTGGGGCTGTTTCATTGCTGTATAGAGCTCTGGGCTTGGGGTAGCACATATGCGGTGGGAGGGTCCCAGATCTCAGGCTCCAGCCTGAGCCTGGAAGTCTACATAGCAATGGAACAGCCCAAGCCCCATGAGCCCCATGACTTGGCACAGATTTTTCTTAGTTTTCTGTGTAGAGATACCCTAAGAATGTAGACCAAGATATTTAAAAGGAACTAGTGTGTTCGTATGCCTGTTTTTCTGAAAGCACTAAGGAACTTCTCTCTGAAAGTCCACTAAGGTGTCTCAAGTTAGGCACCCAAATAACAGAAGCACCCAAAAGTAACTAGACTTTAAAAAAAATATTTTTGGTAGAGAATGGAATAATTATAAAATGTGGTGCGTGTGTGTAAGGACAGACCCAAAAGGTGCTACAAAAAAGAATTAAATAACATGTTAAAAAGAATACTAATATTGAAGCATCTGTAAAAGATACAATGAAAATTTTAAGTATAACATTTAAGCATGGTTATAATCAGAAAAGTGACTATGTAAAAATGACCTAATATTTGATATTTATTCGCCAATTAATGATTTTCCTATAAAATTTGCTTGTCTTGCAAGTGAAGACAAAGATATTTTTAATTGCAATTACTGCAGTTACATCCTGTTGCCCAGAAACCAAACTTGTTTTTTCTTCTATGTACATCATCAGTAATAAAGATTCTGAAATCAGATGATGCATAAGGCAGGCTACAATATACTTCTTCACAGCTACAATAATCCTACAGTTCTGATACTATAAAAAAATCTAAATTTGTATATTACTTGAAGATTACCTATATTTGTATTGAAAGATGTCTCATGAGCATTTCTTGTGTCAATCTGGGGTACCACAAGTTGAAATATGAGTGGTTCTGTTCAGATGTTTAAATTGGGAGTAACTGATCCTCTTATAAAGAAGGGGATAACCAGTCTGAACAAAATACAATGTTATAAAGCAGTATATTTTATTTTGTAAAAATATTTTTTTCCAGTTTCCCTATCTATGAAACAGTACAGTGTTCAGATGTTAAAAATCTTTAGACTGTCAGAAATCAAGGTAGAGCATCCCTAAATGCTTTCTTGTACTGTCAGAAGTAAAGAAACATGACTAGAAGTATGCAGACTGGGTAATTGATGTGTAATTGTATCATGGTTACTTTTGTTGCTATTTGTTTGATTCACTGAGACGTTATCCTGCAGGGATAAATATATCTGGATTTTCCATTTTATGACATATTTTGTTTGCTATTTTTTGGAAATATGTGTTTAATAGCACTTGGAAATTACAGTATAATCTCCAAAATATCCACTAAGTGGACATTAGCTCTGAGGACAACATTAGGCTAAGATAAGTAACATTGTTTCTATAAAATACAACCAATGTTGAACCATATTTCTGCCTTTAACCTCCAAGCATGGACTCGCATTTTAAAGCTGAAAAATCCAAATGGCAAACTACCCCTGACTGTCTTGGGATTAGCACAAATAAATGAAGTTGCATATACATATTTTGTTTGAAAGTATCTTTACTGATTATATGAAGATAGCCCTTTCCTTACACTTTTTTCTGAGTCCTTAGTTAAAACTCCCCTTGATTTCAGTGGGAGTTTTGCCTGAGAGAGGATCATAGGAGCAGGCTGTCAAATTGCAAACCAACTTGTTAATGGAGAAACTGAAAGTATATTTTAATTGTATGAGAAATGACGCTACTTAATTGAAACTTACTGGTAAAGTACATGAGAGTAGAGATGTATTTTACAGATATTATGAATCATTCATTTCATTAGTGTGTGAAAGTTTAGTTCTCTAGTGTACTCTAAATGAAATTGCATATTTTGTAGTACTTCAGGTTTTGTACACTACACATTAAGACATATGTTTTTGTTAATTGCATACAAGAAAATTTAATTTGAGAGTTTATTTAAAACCACAGAGATGCAGGAGTTTAACTTATCTTTTTGTGGTTGCAGAGATTAATTTTTTTCCCTTTTAGGCAACAAATATGTATTTGTTTTGGTTGGCATATAATAAAAAGCGATCTCCAATTAATAAATTTTATTTACTCTATAAATTCAAAACTGTCAAATGGATTACCTTTTACAATACTCCATATTTAACAGCACAACAATAACAATACAAATAACAATAACATAAATGTAAATTTTGCTTCTGGATTAAAGCTCATATCCTGCAAATACTTACGCACAGGAGTAACTTTAAGTAGTCCCATTCACTTCAATGGGAATATTCACATAATTAAAGTTAAGTATGTGTGAGTGTTGGTAGGCTTTTTGAAATCTAAATTTCAGCCTTTCATAATTAGTCTGCTTCCTTTAACTTGCAGAGATTTATATTTGATTATTTATGTAGATACCACTAATAAAGAACAATAAAAGACTATGTAAATATCTGTCATTTTTGTTGGCACAGAAACAACAATATGCTGCAAAAAATATAGCTGATAAATCTTTTTAAAGTGAAAAATATCCATTATAATTTTTTTTTGACAGTAACATTGTTTTGGAAATCTGCATCCCTTTCAAGGTGTTTGGAATGTGATTAGTATCAGTAATGTGTATTCTCAATGAAAAATGTTTCCTTACTACTTCTACAAAATCTCACTACTAATTAGCATTGAAAGCAAATAATTAGAATTCCATCTTTGTTGATACCAGTTAAGCACTGAAAAATGAAGCAAACTAAACTGAATCAAATTTACGAGATTAATAGCCATGCAGTTGGGGAAAAGGTAGCTACTACTCAACCTGTACTCTGTCAAGGTAATTTAATTATGAACAAAAAGAAAAGGAGTACTTGTGGCACCTTAGAGACTAACAAATTTATTAGAGCATAAGCTTTCGTGAGCTACAGCTCACTTCATCGGATATACTTCTCTGTAATTTGTTAATGTGTGCTCTTTGCAGAAGGAGAATAATTCTGCCAGGGCATTGACAATTTTAAACATTTTAGGCAGGTTGCTGACAAAAGACAGAGGTTTTTTTGAATCTCATAACATATAGTTGCCTGGAGGAAGAATATCAATGAAGTGGATAGCGGATTAATTTTTTTTTTTGAGTTATTAGGATCTATATGAGAGAAAGTGGGGGGGATGGGAAATCTTTCAATTTCTCATGAATTTTAGTATATAAAATTGGATGCATCAAATTACTGAATAATACTTTTAAAATTATATTTTTTCATATAATAATATCTTAATAGTTCTTTTGAATCATGCTCATTGCAGTGTTCCTTTTAAGTCTTTCCTCTAAAAAAGAAAAAGAGAAGAAAAGAAATCAAGTTACAATTTATATGTATTATCCCCCCCAACACACATACTCACTCACTCACTTGTCAGGAGTTAGATCATGCCCCCAAGATCCACAGACAAATATCATTATTCTCTTCCCCTGCAACAGGAATCCCCTGTTAAGCAGGAGCCCCCAGCTAGTTGCGGAAGGCTGACAAAGACCCATGGGTCATGTGCATGGTTCTGACTCCTTGCTGACCCTTTCAAACCTAACTGTTTTTAACAAAGTGTCTTACAGGGCTCCCTCTCTACTGGGAGTTCTGCATCTCCATGGGAGCAGAGCCAGCATGAAGATGTGCTCTTGGGTACCCTAGTTTCTGTCCCATTCTGTTCTGATTGCTCACTTTCTTCTCTGAAGTGATTTAAAAAATCATTGAGAAGATCCTCACAGTTTTACTCTCCATAGAGCCCTACAGCTTATCTGATTATTTGTAAATAGGATTCAGAACTGCTCTTAATGGCATTTTCTAAAGGAGAATGTGGAATATTGTTAGCTTAGTTTATTTGAATGCTGTTTTGAGGAGATTGCAATAGTAGATTTCAGGATAATTAAGACCACCCATTCTGGGTACTTTTATTCTTACAGTTCTATAATTAATATAGTCTAGTGTGGGATTATATTCTGGTTAGAAGGTCAGAACACAGAAGTATGTCTAATTAGGACTATGATTTCTTTCTTTACAGAGTTGCTGTAACCAATTATTTTATTTGTATTTTTTGGCTACCTGTTGGAATTCAGAATATGAACTTGCCTTGGTAAATTAGGTCAAATAATGAAGTAGTATGGATGAGGGAAT
This sequence comes from Dermochelys coriacea, assembly GCF_009764565.3. Lineage (NCBI taxonomy): Eukaryota > Metazoa > Chordata > Testudines > Dermochelyidae > Dermochelys > Dermochelys coriacea. The sequence continues at coordinate 80,294,411 of NC_050069.1, forward strand.
AAGGGATAAGTTATTGCTTGGCTCACATCTAGGAAGGGGAAAAAAACTTCAAAAAACTAACATTTTAAAATTTCTATTGAATTTTCTGTATTTTTGAAAAAAGAAATAAAGTTTTATATATATAATTTTCCAGTCGTTATCCTCTTTGTTTGCGTCAGAGGTCAAAGGGATGTGGGAGACCCAGCATAACACAAAAGGATTAGTGAGGAAACTAATTTTATCTGTCATTTGAACGTCAGTCCCAATCCTTGGAGTTCAAGTATCAAAAATTATAATCTCTCTTCTCCCTACCTTTCTTATAACTATAGTATTTAAAAAAAAAGCATACGATATGCAGCTTTTAGCAGGGTTTCTCTTGAGGGCAATCTTTAGATTTTGGGAGACTTATAGTTTGTGCATCATTCATTTCAGTGTAAAAGTTCAAGAACTGGAATGAGGCACAAGGATAGGATTCATCTTCACTATCTACATTTCAGCCCAGCCTTTAATAATAATGTTTTGCACTTCTGTTGTTCATACAATCTGAAGGTCTCAAAATGCTCTGAAAACATTAAAGGAAGATAATCAATTTTAAAGCCACATTTCCATCTGATTTTTTTTACTTGCTGTTGTTACAAGTAACACTGACAATAACTAGAAATAAAGAGGACCATAGAGAAAAAAAGCTGTTGTAGTTTGTGCATTTTACAGTATTGTGTATATATTCGGTTTCACTAAATCTGTTTCACTGTGGATCTTTCACATTACAAAAGAGGAGAGGAAAACATTTGTAAATAGGAAAATATTTTTAAATAGGAAAATGTGATTGTTAAAGGGAGCTTATAGGCAAGACCAGTACCTGTAACCGATTTTAATCTACTTTTTGAAATTTACTAGATTTCAAGTGAATTGCATCCCTTTAAGACTTCTAGCATTCCTATGAGGAAAGCATATATTATAATTCCCCTTTTACAAATGGGGAAACTGAGGACCGGAGCTATTATGTGATCTGTCCACAGTAATACAGCATGTCAGTGACAGAGACAGGAATAGAAAGTAGGTCTAACTCCCAGTGTTGTGCACTGACCTCTAGGCTGCTACTTTACTGCTGTTAGCACTGGAGGTGCTGAATCTAAACCAAGTTTGTGATGATGATTGCCACATATTAAAAATGTCCGGGGCATATTTTTTTCCAGTCCATGATAGCAGTTTGACTACTTTCTCTCCACTCAATCCTTTTCACTAGTTTTAGGTGTTCATAAAGGGAAAAAGACCATTTTAATTTTCAAAACGCATATTCTTTTGTGCACTTGTTTTGTCATTCTCTGCAGAAAGTCTAAAGAGGTCATAGTGAAATCTAACTCTAGATATGAAAAAACTATCCTTTTTTAAAAAAGTTACGAATAGAAAAATCTCCCTTTGACAGGAGCTCCTCTGTGTCGGTTAGAAGAGCCCCAAGTGTTCTTCATTTTAATCCCCTATGGCCTTTGACCACTTGGGTTCATCTATCACATATACTTATTAGTGATAGTAATTGCAGTCAAGGTCAAAGAGGCTGGACCTGTATTTGGAGCCAGTCAGTTCTGCCCCTTTGCGAGAGAGAGCGGGTGGTTGTTGTGGAGCTCAAGGCCCCTGTAGTAGAAAACAGGCAATCTGGGAAGGAGAACTTAGTGTTCCCTTTCTGAAGTATGCCACTATTATGTGGGCTGATCCATAAAATACGATTTTTAATTCCTAAAGAATGCGTGCATTTAACATGATGAAATGACAGTGAGTTTATTGTTACTGAGGAGAATAGGCTTTTAAGATACAGGTTTTTGTTCTTGACCTAACACCAGCTGATGATTGAGTTTAAGCAGGCTCTGTCTCTTTCAGTTCTTATATTCTCGATGTTTTTTGTGTTTTACAGTGGGATTTAGAAGCTGTGATGAAAAGAGAAAAGTACAGTTTGAAAGCAGCGAGCCAGCAGATTTTAGAGTAGGTGAAGATGGTGTGGTATATGCAGCAAGAAGCTTTCAGCTTTCTACAGACCCCACTGAATTCATCATATATGCTCAAGACAAGGAAACCCAGCAACAGTGGCAAGTGGTGGTGAAGCTGAGCATCGAGTCAACATTTGCAGAGCATTCAGAAAAGGTAAAACATTTGCCTTTGGAAATGTCACTGAACATAGGTTTTAGACTAAATCTGTCACACACTTCCATATCTGACTTCCTGCTAGTGGGTAACTAGTGCATAAATAATTGTAAAGCTGTAGTCTTTAAAAATAATGTTCCATAATCTATTATTTTGTAGCCCTGCTAAAGTCATGCAAACCCATATCTATTTAAAGATCCAGAAATCATTTGTATTTGAACATATTGTTTGTACAGTTTGAGATTTGTACCTGAATTTAAATTGGAAGTAGTCATTTCTTTATTTTAAATTGCTGGAGAGCATTACAGTATTTATTCAAGCAGTTAAATTTAACCACAAAATAAACAAATCTCTGCTAGAATCCATCAATCAAGATTAGACTAGAAGTGTAGATTTACAGCAGTAGCAGGAAAGCATTCCTGGCGCAGAGTATTTGTATTGTCCCTTAATAATCAAATTGAGGACTGGAAATTATTTAGGATTCCAGCACTACTTTTAGGGAAGATAGTCTCACTCTGGAGGAAACCAATATAGGCCAAGCCAAAGTAACACAAAATTGAACCTACCAATTACCAATACAGTTAACCTAATATACTACTACCTGTAGTAAAATATTATGTGATATTTCTGCTACACCCACCCCTTATACTACTACCTGCTTTTTTTACTTCCTTTTGCAAAGCATCTTTTTAAAAAATAAATATTCTTCATAGATTGATATAGCCACACTAAAATTATAGTTACAGATCAAAGACTTAAGTAGCTATTTCAAAATAGATTGCATTTAGTTGTGCTGTATATTTTTCTAAGAATAAGCAATTGTTCTGGGTTTTGGAGACATTTAAGACCAAGTCTTAATAAACAAGCATGTGATGGTTTACATTAAAGAGGCACACAAGAAACTGTTCCTTTCAGAGGACATCTTTTAAGCAAAGAAAGTAGTATCCTTAACTTGGATAAACTCAGGTAAAATAACAGTGACACCTCAGCTTTTAACTTGAGTTTGCAACTCAAGTTAAAGCCTCTAAAAAAGCCTGCAGTCGAATTCCAGCTCTTAACCAGAGTTACAAGCCAAGTTGCTGTGTCATCACTACTATTTTAACCCAGGTTACCTAACCTGATTTAAGAGATCACATTTTTGCAGTGAAGACAAACCCTTTGGACCCAGTTCTGGTGCCCTCAGTCACACTCAGGTAGTACCTTACATGTGAGGGTATGTCTACACTGCAAAGAGAAACCCGCTGCACCAAATCCGAGTCCAGGTCAGTTGACTTGGGCTTGGGCAATGAGGCTAAAAATTGCAGTGTAGACATTGAGGCTTTGGTTAGATTAGCTGGGCTCCGAGACCCTCCGCCCTCGCTGGTTTTCAGACCTGGGGCTCCAAACCAAGCCCAAACGTCTAAACTGCTATTTTTAGCCCCACAGTCCAACCCCCTCAAGCAAAAGCCAGTTGACTCTGGCTCTGAGACTCAGCACCATAGGTTTTTCTTTGCAGCGTAGGCATACCCTTACTGGATTGGAGCTACTCACTTGAAAGGCACTATTCAAAGGGAGTGAGGGTAGCAGAAACTGGCCCTCAGTTCCCACCTGCAGTTTTTAGCCTCCAACACGTTTACTTGATTCAAAATAACTTTTTTCCCCAAAGTAACCAAAGAATGTATTTTGAGCTTTTTTCCCTAACCAGAGTAACATGTCTGTATGCACATGTGCATTAAGAGCAAAAGGCTGAAATAACTGTAGATGTAGAGAGGAATATAAAGGCAATGTTGACACCAGCAGAGATTAATGCCCACTGTGCAAAGTGGGTCATCTACAACATCCATCATGGATGACATAGGTTTAAAATAATTACAGCATTAATTCTATGGGATTTAATAAGGTCATAAATATTTCAGACATTCCTTACCAGTATGTATTAAACTTCTCTTGGAACTCAAATTATATTTTAGCACACCCAGATCTAAATTTAATATACAGTTTCACATTACCTGAACTATAGTTCCAATTAATGAGATTATATACATATAAAGGCATCCTATTAAAATTCTGCACAATATTAACTACTATTCAACTGGAATATAGAAAGTGCAAAGTAGTTTACACAGCAGTACTGGGTAATAAATTGCTTATAATTCCATTTGACCTCCAAGTGGCATGCTGAAAAAGAAGGAATTGCTACTATTTCATAGGAAAAATGTAATAATATTGCTTATTTCCATTTTGTACTGTGAACCCAATAAATAGCTTCATAAACATGGAATGAAGTGTGTGTCTCAGGCAATGGTATGAAAACCATTCTCCAATATACACATTTTTACCAATTCTCATTCTAATGTCTGTTTTAAGGACGAAAGGAAAATTGAAGAAATAGTATTTCCACGGCAACAATATAAGCACAGCAGTCATCTGCAGAGACAAAAGAGAGACTGGGTCATCCCTCCAATCAACTTACCAGAAAACTCCAGAGGGCCTTTTCCTCAGGAATTAGTTAGGGTAAGGTAATTAAAAACCAAGAAGGCAGAAGTGTGATTTAAGAATTCCTTGGAAGTCAACTTCCGGTGTCATTGATAGTCTTAATGCTTATCAAAGATTAAAGGACCAAATTCAAATTGTTATATCTATTCATAAGATATTGGGCCAAATTCTGTGGTCTGCCAAGCCCTCTTTGTTTTTCTTACATTGAATTACAGTGAATTTAAATCAGACAGCAATTGCCCTGAAGTAGGGGGAACCTCGGCTGGTGCAAAAGGTGGCATTTCGTGACTCAGCCAGCTCTGCTGCATCCTGCACTGGAACCTCCCCACTTGTGTGTTTGTGTATGTGTTTGTTGGGAGAGGCGGGGGAAGAGATAGGCATGTCAGAGGAGGGGAACAAGGGGAAGGGACGTGGCTGATTGAGGTTACAAGGCCTGCTGTGCAAAAATGCACAGCAAGTAGGTGTCTATTACCAAGCATTCCTGCACAAGAGGCTGGGGGGAGGTGTTCCATTAGTGTTGCCTGCACAGTCAATTTACCAAAAGGGTGGGAATGGGTGGGTATGTGTGTGTGTGTACGGGGTAACAGATGTGAACATGGCTCTACCCTGTCTATGCACTTGCAAGTGACTTTCTTAAAGGTGTAACAAAGGCTACCAGTGAACATACTATAAAATCAATTTCTACTTTATTTGTTAGCCAAGAACTCAGTTCAAAGTTCAGTATTTCCCCTGCAGTAACCGTGCAATCACAAGCACCTAAATGGTTGCAATATTACAAGTATTATAAAAGAAATGCAGAATGCTGAACACAGGTCTTGAAAGGTAAATGAAAGAGACTGTCTTACAGTATATTTTAATGTTCACAAATCTTGTGTACTGTTTTAGGAGCTAAGAAGTAAATTTAAGGATAAAAGTATTTAATTATTTTTAGTAATATAATTCATCCTATTGTGGAAAAAGTAGAGATTTATAAGATGGGTCACTTTACATGAAAATTTTTCTGAAATATTCAGTGACTGATTTTCTGACAATGATTTATTATAATACTGAAAAGCCCAAACATTGTATAAGTGTTCATGCCTCTGCCATTGTTTTCTTGTAAATATAATTTCAGCCTAAATATATTAATATATTTAATATTATTAATATTAAAATGATGCCAATCTACTGTTCTTCACTCTCAGTTCCAATTTCTTGTTCTGTTTAACTAACATAAACCTCATCTTCTTGACACTTAGATTAGGTCTGATCGTGATAAAAGTCTTTCACTGAGGTACAGTGTTACTGGACCAGGAGCTGACCAGCCTCCAACTGGAATCTTCATCATCAATCCCATCTCAGGTCAACTGTCAGTGACAAAACCTTTAGATCGGGAGCAGATAGCTTCATTTCATGTAAGATTTTAATTTACCATAAATCAAAGATAAACATCTACTTCAAATTTTATTTGTGCGTCTGGCACAATTTTCTACAAGATGTGAATTAAAGAGTTTATACTGGATTGGAATTAATATTTATTCTACTTATTATACATAATACAGGGAACTCCTAGCATGTTGAAACAGCTTAACAAATGTGAGTTAGTGTATTTAGATAATTCAAGAAGGCTGAAATGAGAATGCTGTAGTTTATTTTTCTGATTTATACCATTGATTACAAATTCCACCATATTGTTTGTTTGACAGAAGTTAATTTTTAATATAACACCCTAACTTGGGCATAATTATACTGGAATTTCAGCAGCTAAAATTTGAGAAATGGATGGAAAGAAAAACTACCAGGTTTCATTTTCAGGCAAATCTAGCATTTTAAGGGAATTGTAATTGTAAATTAGGTCTCTCTGTTTATGAAAGCTATGTTCTTTGCTCTAGAAAAATTGCAAAGTAAACCAAATATTCTGCAGCACTAGTAGAGAAAAAATATTTGGTTGCAAAGCAGGAAACCAAGGTTTGACCTGAAATGGCCCTCACTTGAAACCATAGGGAAGAGAGACAGTTCCTGGAGATAATTTCCAGAGTAGGATAGTTTTAGTGCACAATTTCTTGGCCCATCTGAGGAGCAAGTGTAATCCTTCCTTCTAACATAGATTTAGCAGTTGCTATTCACAGATGGAGTTTGACCATGCTAGGGTGCAGCATCTATCGAATTCATGGGAATTTACCAAGAATTTGGATTAACCAAAACAATTTGTTTTAGCTCTTTCCCTTTCAGTTCCAATTTAAATATTAGCGACTAAGTAATTTTCAAACAACCCCTAAAACCATTTCCAGAACATGGTAGATTAATCTATATTAATCTATATATCTATATATATCGCCTCCTATAACTATGTGTCAAAACTACTTCTGAACTACATTGACAGGCTTTTACCTCCCCAGTCTCAAATTTAGGATACATCTACACTACAACATTTACGGCGGCACAGATGCACCAATGCAGCTATGCTGCTGTAATGCTTATGGTGGGGACACTCTAAGCCGACAGGAGAGAGCTCTCCTGTTGGATTAATAACTCCTGCCTCTGTGAGAGGTGGTAGCTATGTCCGACATAACACTGTCTATATCATCTTCTTTAAGGTGTCTCAAGTAGGGCACCCAAATATCATTTTGGAAAATTTAGGCATAAACTTTAGACTCTTGAATTTTCAGTTGTTTAGTGAGAACAATTTTTGCCATACCGTGCCAGCAAAATAAAATAAAATAGATATACACAATTCGTCTTTCTTTTTTAGGCTTTAAATTAAGAATATTATCTCAAGTCCTACCTTTCCTTTGAAATATTCTTACAATACAGTTTCCATAATACCATTTCAAACTTTACAGAAATGAAACAATATTAGTTCCAGATGGATTACCAACAAACATTTTCTAATAATGCAGCATTAGGTGTTCCTGGAGACTTTCCACTGGCAATCAGGGTTAAGAAGTACAAAAGCCTATATAACATTAGATAGTATTATTATTCCAAAAGTAATTTGGAGTCTGTAAATTAGGCTGTAGGGAGTTTAAACCTACCCCACAGAAATCTGTCCCCTCTGGGTGAACTATTCAGATTTTTTTTCTTTCTCAACCCCAGAAATTTCCAGAAGAAAAAAGACCTTCAAAAATAGAAAGAAAAAACAAAGAAATTGGTGTCCGTCCTTAAATATAAAGGGCTCAGTTTTGCCCTGAGTTACACTTGTGTTATGCTCATTGAACTCAGTCTACAAAGGCTCCCTCAATAAACTGAAAATTGAAGTCATCAAGATAGGGGAGCAATAAAAGATACTGAAATAGATCAGGCTAAAATCGTTAGTGTAGAATTTCCTTTCCTCTGTGCTAATGTCCATGTATGTTCATATGTTTTGCAAACTCACATAATTCCCAATGGCTTTTGCAGCTGAGAGCACATGCAGTGGATGTAAATGGAAACCAGGTGGAGAATCCTATTGACATTGTCATTAATGTTATTGATATGAATGACAATAGGCCTGAGTTCTTACACCAAGTCTGGAATGGGACAGTCCCTGAAGGATCAAAGCCAGGTAAAATATAGCACGTTTTCTGTGTGAAAATAGATGTGTGTTTTTTTAATTTTGGAGAAAAATACATTTAGAAGTCGTAATGTTTTTGAAAGATGTAATCAACAAAAATTTCAGGATACTATATTGCCACTATCCTTGATTTTTAATTTACATTTTTGTAAGCTAAAAATTAGTTTAAAAGAAAGACTTCATTACACATATTAGGGAATGAGTAAGGGACAGTGCTGAGAGAAGGAAAATAGGGAAGGACTACTTTATTTGGACAGCACTCACATATTTATATTATGGCAGCACCCATTAAAGATTGGCTTTACCTGAAAAATAAGGGAGGCCAAACAGCTGTTTTGTAACTTTGAAGATTAGCTTGTTGCTATACAACTGATTAATGACCTTTTAATATACCTCTTCCTATAAAATATCTCTCTCCCCTGACTAGTTTTGAACAAAAAGAACACTAGGGGATTAAAAATGAAAACTAAAAGAAGTTGAACAGATTTACAGTAATGATACTATATATGGTTGTGGAACACATTTTCCTGTGGTTATCCTGTGGCAGTTTTGGGTATTTGTACATTCTGAAGATTTGTATGTGTTGCACTCTAGCAGCCTACTTGAGTGTCCTTTTCAAATGAAGCAAGAAACGAGTGATCCAATGTCTAGAAAAGACAATGTCAACATTTTAAAAACAAAAGTTTTACAATAGCTTCCTTGATAGAAAGGAAATGCCATGTATTATCCTTGGAGAGTCTATATAATTATATATATACATTTTAAGTCCATTCTCTGTGTTATATAAAAAAAATACACCTAATATAGTATGTATTACATAATAGATTATGTAATCTGTCTGATACAATTTATTTAGGCCAAGACTGACAAAAATGAGAGCCTAAAGTTAGCATCTATATCTATATACAGATGCAGTTGACAGTGCACAAGTGCAACAGTACAGTCCAGGCCATTAATTGCAGGATTGGAGCCTATATATAGACCTGGATGTGAATCTCAGTAATTCTGGGGAAGTTTGGATTTGGAATCAAACTGTACAACTTAGGACTTTCTCCAGAACTAAAATTATGTATCTGAACCACCCTCAAAGTTGGAATAAGTTCAGATTTATATCTAGATGCAAATTTTGTGTTAGAAGCCATTTTCATAGCAGTGCAACAAGGAATTTTTAGGACAACTGACATGTCTCTTCAGTTTCTCTCAAGACATATTATGCCAAGTTCAAGTGCCAAGAACCAACATGATTTTAAACAGTCAGGATTGCAAAGGGAAAGAAATAGTATCTAGAAAAGCCCTTGTTTTGATTTTGCGTTGATTTGCATACAAAATTAACACGTGCGGCACATTTTAAAATTAAACATGTTTTGATTATCAAATGTTTCATTTGGCCCAGCGATTGAGCCTGCTATTTAAACTTTAGAAGCTTCATTGTTAATTAAATGTGTTTATGGCAGAATTGCAGGGTTTGATTGCCTGTGGAGCTTTTTCAGTAATAAGCAAGTCTGATACTTTATAAACACCAGTGTTATCTTCTGTTATGTATCTTAATTGCTTCATTAATCCTGGGACTCAGACCTACTCAGTTTCCTTTGGGTAAGAGAAAGAATGTATAATGTTTATCAAAAGAAGTAAACATTTTGACCATTTTTTGTGCTTGTAAGTGACCTTGTGTAATTCAAGTAAACTGTTTATTTAACACTAATTATGTATTGTGCTGTTAGGAACCTATGTGATGACTGTTACTGCTATTGATGCCGATGATCCCAATGCACTGAATGGGATGCTGAGATACAGAATCTTGTCACAGGCCCCAAGCACCCCCTCACCGAACATGTTTACAATCAACAATGAGACTGGTGACATTATCACAGTGGCAGCTGGACTTGATAGAGAGGTAAGGCGGGCCTGAATTTTATAGGTTGTGTTTTAAATGCTGTCCATTTTTGTTCATATGTAAAATAGTTTGTAGGTAATTTACACATTTTTTCAAATGTAATTTTTTTCCCCTTGCACAGCACTACCTAACCAGTACTCCCTTAGAGCTGGCCAGCCCCAAGATTTGAAAACTTGGATTTTGGCAAATATCCTAGGGGTAAAGGATATTTTCGAGCTTTGTTTTGCATAGAATGTAAAGCATCTGGTCTCACTCACATTCTCTGGAGTTAGCTCAGAAAGTGGAAGGAGTCTTGGAGAGAAGGAGGAAGGAAGGTGGGGGTCTTGCCGTGGGCGGCAAGAGGGGGCAGAGGATGAGATGGCCTGGAGGTTACTTCAATCTAGACTCATCCTTCGGTTTCCAGCAAACGTCCTTACTGTATGTTGGATAAAAAGCATTGTCCACTCCATTTACTGAGCTTAACTAGTTTAAAGGTTTAATAAGAAAATTTTAGGACAATATTTTACCACCTTAATTAAGCATAAAACATAAGTAAAGCAGATGAGCAGGATAGTGTCGTGATGAATTACCCAGTCCTCGGGCACAGGTAGGCTCTTTCTGTCTTTATTAAATCCATGCTGGTTCAATCTGGTGTATGTCCTGTGTTGCTTCACTCACTCACACACACACACACACACACACACACACACACCACCTTTGTTAAACACACATTCTTATACTTTGTCTCGTAACAGCATACAATTTCAAATTATTAAAATTACCTCATTTATAAACATTCCATTCTAAATATATTTTCTAATACATTTTTACTTTATTCTGCTACAACTCTAATCCATACTGTATTTTTTATTTTATTTTATTTTTTAAACCATTGCTTTTATGTATTCATTATTTTTTACAACAGTTGTTGTATTACTTATCTGCTTCTTGTAGCCTTGGAGTGGTTGGCTAGTTCTGTCAAATTGTTCTCTATTTTCCTTAGTCTGTCTTGCTAGGGGGATTAGGGCCTGGCTGATAAATTAGTCATTGTTTTCCCTGTCATCTACACAGACCAAGAATCCACTGTCAATGAGACAAAAACTGACTTTCTGATTATTTTTTTTACAGCCTTTGAAAGCTGTATCAATAAGACAAATACAGAAAGCATAAAAGTTCCCTTTTGCACTTTCTTATAAAAATATATATTTACTACTTTAACATTATTTAATATATATTTATTTAACACGGTTCATTTTATATTTCTTTGCACATAACTCAAAACTTTTTGTGAACTGTCCTGTGACCTGTATTTTAGTGTTAATTAATTTACACAACCATGATATAATTGCTCACCCTTCACAGACACACTTGCCAGCTTGCATTTGTTGAATTAAAATCACACAGAGTGAATGCTGTGGCAGAACAGTGCTGACAAGGACACCCGGAGCTAGCTATGACTCAGGGGTAGCAGTAGTTCCTCAGGAGAGAGCTCCATCCTCCTCCTGCACAGCTCCTCTGGAGAAGTGGGGGTTGGGAAATAGAGCCATTCTCCTGGTTTGTGATCAGGATCTAACCTTCCTTCGATCCCTGGACCACACTAGTGACATGTAGGATAAATCTTCTGGCAGTCAGATTGATGGATGATTCGTTGAGGATTGTTAATGTCATCATATAGTATAGGGGTGAGCAAACTTTTTGGCCTGAGGGCCACATCGAGGTTCTGAAACTGTATGGAGAGCTGGGGCATAGTGTATTAAATTGTTTCCTGTAGGAATGTGCTACTTACTGTGTACTACTTATAGCTACCTGTCCTGGTCATCTGTAAGTAGCACATTCCTACGGGGAGCAATTTAATACACTACACCCTGGCAGAGCCATGCTGCCCAGCAGGACCTCGTAAGTCCGCTGCCCAGAGCACTGGCAGCACGGCAAGCTGAGGCTGCAGGGGAGGAGCTGGGGGCTAGCCTCCCTGTCCGGGAGCTCAAGGGCTGGGCAGGAAGGTCCTGTGGGCCGGATGTGGCCCGCGGGCCGTAGGTTGCCCACCTCTGATGTAGTAGGATTAATAAATGTTATCTGATCTAAACTTTTTTAGCAAAATAAACAGAAAAAATATTACTACTTTTACATTTTGAAAGCATAATTAAAATGAGTACATCAGGATTAATAATGAATAGGGGGAATGGTATTCTTAGTCAGTTGTTCTGAGCCCAGGACTGGTATCCAAGAACTTCTGAATTCTTCTAATTCTGGCTCTAACAATAATTCCTCCATGTGGTGTTGGAAAAGTCACTTACATTCACTTGATGTTGCCCCTTTAAACCAAAAGAAAGATTTGGGTTTTCATCTACCTCCAGTTTTGGAACCCTGGTATCTTATAGATTCATAGATACTAAGGTCAGAAGGGACCATTCTGATCATCTAGTCCGACCTCCTGCACAGCGCAGGCCACAGAATCTCACCCACCCTCTCCTACGAAAAACCTCACCTATGTCTGAGCTATTGAAGTCCTCAAATCATGGTTTAAAGACTTCAAGGAGCAGAGAAGCCTCCCTCAAGTCACCCATGCCCCATGCTACAGAGGAAGGCGAAAAACCTCCAGGGCCTCTCCAATCTGCCCTGGAGGAAAATTCCTTCCCGACCCCAAATATGGCAGTCAGCTAAACCCTGAGCATATGGGCAAGATTCACCAGCCAGATACTACAGAAAATTCTTTCTTGGGTAACTCAGATCCCATCCATCTAATATCCCATCTCAGGGGATTAGGCCTATTTACCCTGAATATTTAAAGATCAATTAATTACCAAAATCACATTATCCCATCATACCATCTCCTCCATAAACTTATCCAGTAGAATCTTAAAACCAGATAGATCTTTTGCCCCCACTTCTTCCTTTGGAAGACTATTCCAAAACTTCACTCCTCTGATGGTTAGAAACCTTCGTCTAATTTCAAGTCTAAACTTCCTGGTGGCCAGTTTATACCCATTTGTTCTTGTGTCCACATTGGTGCTGAGCTGAAATAATTCCTCTCCCTCTCCTGTATTTATCCCTCTGATATATTTATAGAGAGCAATCATATCTCCCCTCAACCTTCTTTTAGTTAGGCTAAACAAGCCAAGCTCCTTAAGTCTCCTTTCATAAGACAAGTTTTCCATTCCTCGGATCATCCTAGTAGCCCTTCTCTGTACCTGCTCCAGTTTGAATTCATCCTTTTTAAACATGGGAGACCAGAACTGCACACAGTATTCTAGGTGAGGTCTCACCGTACCTTGTATAACGGTACTAAAACCTCCTTATCCCTACTGGAAATGCCTCTCCTGATGCATCCCAAAACCGCATTAGCTTTTTTCACAGCCATATCACATTGGCAGCTCATAGTCATCCTATGATCAACCAATACTCCAAGGTCCTTCTCCTCTTCTGTTACTTCTAATTGATGCGTCCCCAACTTATAACTAAAATTCTTGTTATTAATCCCTAAATGCATAACCTTACACTTCTCACTATTAAATTTCATCCTATTACTATTACTCCAGTTTACAAGGTCATCCAGATCTTCCTGTGTAATATCCCGATCCTTCTCCGAATTGGCAATACCTCCCAGCTTTGTATCATCTGCAAACTTTATTCGCACAGTCCCACTTTTTGTGCCAAGGTCAGTAATAAAAAGATAAAATAAGATTGGTCCCAAAACCGATCCCTGAGGAACTCCACTGGTAACCTCCCTCCAGCCTGACAAAACTTTGACTTGTACTTTCAGAGGGACTTACAGTCTGTATAAATGAGATATCTGTCTTCTGCTACATAGCAGTACCTGATTTACCACAGAAGAAATCAGCTGCCACATCAGGACTTCCCTGTAGACCCTCAAACTAACAGTCAAAGAGGCCTTCCATCCCAGTAGTTTGCCATTAATTCTACTCACTGGTCGCTTTACTGATGTCCAAGTGAATAATTGTTTGAAAAAGATGTTGGAAAAACATGTCATCTTTTGACATCTTTGTTGAAGATCGTTGTATTAAAGTGCCTGAGAAACATTAATTTAAAATACTAAACTAGACAAAAATAAGATAAAGGCATTTTTAATCCATAACAGACTAAAAGAACATCAGTATATTTCCAGCTTATGGGAGCCAATGGTATGCACATTTGGAAATTTAGGAGCAAATTGTGGCTGCTCAAAACAACTGTCCTGGAGTGGAGAGGATATAGAGCAGGGATTGGCAACCTTTGGTACGCAGCCTATCAGGGAAAGCCGCTAGCGGGCCGGGCTGGTTTGTTTACCTGATGCATCTACAGGTTTGGCCGATCACAGCTCCCACTGGCCGCAGTTTGCCGTCCCAGGCCAATGGGAGCTGCAGGAAGCGGTGGCCAGCACATCCCTCGGCCCCGTACTCATTCACTAGCCAGATGCTCTAACGTGGATTGGGGAAGTGCATGCTTCACTGTTACAGAAGCTGCCAGTGAGCTTCCTGAAGGTGCCAGCCTGAACCTGGATAATGTTTTGTCATTTCATGTCTACCCTGGCTTGGGTACAACATCTTGTTCCCCTTGTAAGAGCTTTAATTTGACCCGTAGAACATTGGACTATACCTGTTCTTTGCAAAAGTCTAAACTATATGGGCCAGATCTTTTAGCCATGTTTACAGAGTAGTAAGGGGCACATTAGCTCTAGGTAGCTTGGTGAACCAGCTGAATATCAAGCTGACTCATGGTATGGAGTGTTGGGTCTGGTGTGTAAAAGGAGAAATGAGGGAACCCACACTCACTTCCCAGGTGAAAGTTAACTACTGCCTCTCGGAGAGGTGGATTACGTACATTACTGGAAAAACCCCAGTGTAAGAACTGTTTGCACTATAGCAGCACTGCTGCCACACCAGAGTTTAGCCACTGTAGTGTAGACATAATCAATGATTCTTGCCTTGCGACTGAGGTTAGCTAGGTGGAGTGCTCTTTTCTCTTACCGCCTGCCTGGGGTGAGAGTGGAAAAATTTCACCTAGTGGGACTGTCTTCCTTCCTTCCTACCTGACAGTTCATTTTCAGGGGTGTTGCTGTGAAGTTCCTATAGAGGCTGAAGCGTGCTGGGCTGTTCCTTCATTGTGCATGCCCAACGCCTCCCAACAATCTCATTCCAAGTAGTTCATCTTTCATACATGACTGTCAGACTACACAGAATATTTAGATTGCATGCTCATTGGGGTGGGAGCATATGTTTGCTTGATATGTGGGGTGCACGTAAAAAATAAATAAGATGATGATTCTGGGAAAAAGGAGGACTTGGGTAGCCATGTAATCCTAACAGAATTCTCTAGCGCTTCAGGACTTGTGACTTCAGAGCCAAGATGGGTCATAGATCTCCTTCTATCTTTCTGCCACAGAAGAATCTGGGGCCAGGATTTGGCCTGATATTTTTGTTACATTTATTGTTTTACAATAAGCAATACACAGTTGTTCCATAACATAAATGTAACAAATGTATTCCTTTGATTCTTTCATCACTACATGTCTTATGTGTCATGAACAAACCCTTAAGAGGATTTTTTTCTTGAAGCACAGTGACTTTTATGTATAAACAGTATTGTTTTATAAAGAATGACTTGCCCCCACTGTCCAGGTCCCAGTACAGAAAAGATGGAAGTACGTGCTTAAGGGACTTAAACATGCTCTTTTGTGCTTCCCTAAATAGGGATGGTTTCATGAATTTTGGACCCTGGATCTTTTGCATGTGAAAGTCATGTGCATACATTTACAAGTGTACACGCTTCTAAAAACTTAGGCCAATATGTATATGATAATATCAATCCAAGATTTGAAAGCAAATGAAAAATTTTCACTGAATGGACCCATGTTAGTTTTCTTAAAAGTAATTATTTTGGGGGGAGGAGTTAAATCAAAGATTTCTGTCTTGTAACTTATCTTGTGAAATAATCAGTTGCATACCTCCAATTTACAAGCAATCAGAATGAGTGGGGGAGAGGATGCGGTTTCATAGGAAATAAAAAAAACTGAGCTTTTCTTTAAGTATTCTTATTTTGACAGAAAAAAATTTCTTTAGCTGTCTCAGTAAACCATTCATGAAAGTAACATTTCAAAGTAATAACAAATGCTCGTGTCATTGCCAGAATTCTGCTGGAGGAAGAACTGAATTTCATAGTATCATCCCACCAAGCTAGGGAGTGCTAAAGCTGAAGTTTAATTGGTAAACGAAGTGTAAAAAAAATAAAACTTTATTTACATTTCACAATAGAAATGTACAGAAAATCTTCATAATTATTTTTTTAAAATCTTATAAATATAGTAGTAAGGTCTAGCTGGTTTTGAGATCTAATCTGTCAGGCAATTCTTTTTCATAGACCTAACACTGAGCCTCAGAAAGACCTGACATACTTCCAGCAATGATTTAAAAATACAGATTCTCTGTACTGTGTGCTGTTTTTAACAATACATAAAACAACTGGCACTGTCAAATTGGGAGAAGGAAGGGAATATCTTGTGGTTTGGAATATTTAACATTTATAGAAATAATCAGGGATGGAGGAGTGGGGGTGTTCCAGTTACTTTACCAGTTTCTGTTAGCCTTGACAGCTCCAGTTTCCATAGTGATATCAAGAAGTTGGAGCTACATTCTAATACTTAGGCTTCGCTACAATAAAACCTTGGCAGTTGTAGTCATTTGGCCAAAAATACTCCCTGGCTCAGATTTCGTAAAACCTTTTAGGATTTACTACTTATTTAGGTTGAACTACTATACTTTTTTTCCATTTAAAAGCAAACAAAAAGGTTGATCAAAATTCTACCTCTGTGGTAATAACAGTAACTTGTATAAAGTTACTTTCATTGTTAATAGTAAGAGCATATCATGCAAGCCTCCCCAATCACAAATGATGTATGAAAAATGCAGGCAGTTTAATATATTTAGATGCAAATCACTGCTGTACTTCTGGTGATGTAAACTTTGCTTCAATCATTTCAACTGATGTTAACTGGAATGAACAGTATGATAGGCTCTTTGCGAAATAAAGCACAATTTATGGAACACTTGCTGTCCTGCTGGAATGTTGTTTTTGTCTATAACTTACGTTGGTGTCATTTTGTGTTTTAGAAAGTACAGCAGTATACATTAATAATTCAAGCTACGGACATGGAAGGAAACCCAACATATGGTCTTTCAAACACAGCAACTGCTGTCATCACAGTGACAGATGTCAATGACAACCCTCCAGAGTTCACTGCTATGACTGTAAGTACAGTACAGAAGTAAATGAAGGATATGAATGTTTATGGTCATTATTAAGGAATTTTTCACTTTATATATATATATATATATGAAAATATTTGTTACTTATCTAATAGCCTGCTGCGTTGCAATGATTTAACCGAGAGAAGAATCTGTTCCTTAGGACATACCATACTTAATCCAAAACACAGAATTTAGCTAAGGAATCAACCCTCTAGTTTTCTAGGTGGTTTCAGATAGGTTTTAGTTTGCTAGCTCACATTACTGTTTGATAATGGTAGACTGCTAGGTGGTATTCTCAAAAGTATTTGTCAGATATTTTTTTCTTTCAAATAAATGGATCACAGAGAATTTTGATCAAATTGACTAACGCAAGACATCAGGAATCCTCATAGGTTTTCAATCCTCAGGTGGTATAAATTGTCATAGCTCCACTGAGGACAATTTACACCAGCTGAGGCTCTGCCTCTTAGTGTACAATTGAACTAAGATGAATACCAGTTTCTGTCCTCTGATGAGTATTTCATGTTGCTGTTATACACCGATAGAAGAACTTAAGAACGGCCATACTGGGTCAGACCAAAGGTCCATCTAGCCCAGGATCCTGTGTTCTGGCAGTGGCCAATGCCAGATGCCCCAGAGGGAATGAACAGAATAGGTATTCATCAAGTGATCCATTCCCTGATGCCCATTCCGAACTTCTGGCAAACAGAATGTAAAATATGTAAAAATATATGCTTTTTTGTTGTAGTTCTATGGCGAGGTACCTGAAAATAGAGTGGATGTCATAGTAGCTAATCTAACTGTAACTGATAAGGATCAGCCACACACTCCTGCCTGGAACGCAATGTACCGAATGACTGGTGGAGATCCTACAGGTCGATTTACTATTCTGACTGATCCAAATAGTAATGATGGGTTGGTAACTGTTGTGAAGGTAAGTGATTCCCACAACTCATTGAATTAAGCAGAGACAGATAAGTGGGAGAGCACTGAGAATAAATATCTCCCTGAGGCCAGAGTAAGATTTGAAATTAAAATTAATGTGCACCATGCTTGTTCTGAAAGTAACTTGTTCACCTTTAGAATGGTCCTCCTCCTTACATTATCATGAACAATCTAAAATACCAGTTCTGAAAATCAGGTTAGCTAGTTTTTAAATGGCAGATTAGAAAACCTTTATTTGCCAAAAATAAAAATTAGCCTGTGAAAAAGCTGTTTGCCTATCGGTGCATCAGAACTAGCATTAACGGCTGTCTGTTGGAGTAGTAAACAAACTGCTTTCTACCTTTTGGTCAGCATTGGTCTTCCAGGCCTAGGAATGCTTTTCCCCACAAGTATGATGCCAGTATGTTTCTATTAAATAAATAGCCAATCAGGATGATATCAGAGGGGAAGGAGAGAGGTGTTAGTGATGGTAGGAGGCTACGCTTCAACAGGCTTCTAAAGGATGATGCTATTTTTAAAACCTCATTCAAAAGCCTTGTATGGAGCAGGTTCTTCTTCTTCATTCACGAGCCAAAAAAGTCCTGGACTGAAGGGATGACTTGTTTTCTAAGTTATGATAAAAAGGCAGTACTACAGTTTGAATCTGTCAAGAAGTAGTCCCCTGTCCTCTCATCTGTCTGATAAGTGTCCGGACTCTTAGTTTGTCTGGTTCATTTTTGGATCCATCCACTCAAGTGGGTGACAGGATATGAAATCCAGCACTCAGGCTTGAAATGCCTGTATTCCAGTCTGGGATATGGTGGAATTATTATTATTTATTTATTCTTTCAGTACCTTGGGAGGGAAATCTGTGGCTTTATACAGGAATCTAGGCTACACTGCATGCTTGGTTTTTTTCCCCCCATAAGTCCCATAATTGGCATTTCTCGAGAGACACCAGTTATGTTTGATTCTGCTGACAAGACATACTTGACTGCCTGTGTGCCTTGTATTTAGGCATGTATAAGTCCATTTCAGATCTATTGACTGTTAGAAACTTGAAACCTTTGAAAGAGCAAACAAAATGATACTCAGATCAAACCAATATAAAGAGAATCAAATGAAATTCCCAATGGCATAATCTGCTTGAAATACTTCAAATTAAATTCTTTTTTTAAACTAACAGAAGAGAAGCAAAAAGTAAATCGAGATAAATAAATGACATTCTGAGGAAACCCCCCAGAAAAGTTGTAAGCACTGATAGGGACTTAATTTGGTTCAAGGACTCTTGAGGGGGCAGAAGTTGGCAGGAGATCACCAGCCACAGTGAAAAAGGAAAATGCTTCTTGGGGTACAAAGAGTGGCTGAATCCACTAAGCCAGGGTCAGATTTGCTATCATTGCCCCTTAAATCCCTTTGCCGATGGATGTTCCTAGCTGCCTTTGGCAGTAGAACTGCTGCAGAAATTGTCCTGAAGTGCTGCAGAATTCTGTATTCCAGAAAAACATATAGAAACTTTATAGGTACTGGTTTTGCCATAGTTCTCTTTTGTTTAGGCTCTGTGTTCATCTAGCTCAATATAAGCATTATAAAAACGGAAGAACTTTTTAAAATAATTTTTTGTTTGCATGCCAATCACGACTATGAACAACTGCTAATATTTTCCCTCTTTTGTTTTTGCAGCCAATTGACTTTGAGACCAATAGGATGTTTGTACTTACTGTAGCTGCGGAAAATCAAGTGCCTTTGGCCAAGGGAATTCAGCATCCTCCTCAGTCAACAGCAACTGTATCCATTACTGTCATTGATGTGAATGAGAGTCCATATTTTGTCCCAAACCCTAAGCTTATACGGCAGGAGGAAGGGCTTCTTGCTGGTAACATGTTAACTACTTTCACCGCTCAGGACCCAGATCGTTACATGCAGCAAACTGCTCTAAGGTATGGTGTAAAGCACTTTTCTATTTTATCCCATGCTGGTAATCTCAAAACTGGGCCTAATCCCCCAGCCCTCTGCACAGGCTCTGAAGACTTGAAACAGAATACAGAATGCTGTATTTCTCTTTGGGGCTGGCCATGAAGTGAAGAGCCCATGTACGATTTCTCGGTTTACTACAGCACCCAAAAGTGGGAATTATGGGTGGGCTGCGGGAATGGTGTTGCAAATAAGTCTGTATCTAGTACAGATCTACAGGTACAGCAAACTATGGCATCTTCTTCTGCTCATAGGACTCATATTCATCAAGGTAACTAAACACATACAGAACTTTAAGCATATGGGCTGTCCCAGTGAATTGAGTGAGGCTTAAGTTTATGCTCACGTATCTTGTTGATCAGGTTCATAGGCTGTGATTGCTGTGGCTCAACTTTATGGCTACCCTGCATCAAATCAGGATTCATTATCCCATCCCCAGCAACTGTGGAATTAATTCATGCAGGCAAAAGAATCTTTAATTTGTTCTTTCCTTGTAAAATGAGGCTTCATATAATTTTAAGTTTTCTGTATTATTTAGAGCAGCTCTACACTAGAAAATTATATTGACCCAACTATGTTGCTCAGAGTGTGAAAAATCCACACCTCTAAGCGATGTACTTAAGACGACCTCAGTTCCCTGTAGACAGAGCTAGGTCAACACAAGAATCCTTCCATCAACTAACTATTGCCTCTTGGGGAGGTGGATTTACTAGAGTGACTGGAGAAATAAGCAGCTATGCCACTTTAGCATTTTAAATGTAGACATAGCTTTAGTTAATTAGCTATTATTGCTGATATTTGCTCATTTTGGGCCATAAACGTGATATATGGGTCTATAATTTTGTAGCCTAGTATTGTTGTTTTTATTTTAAATATCACATGAGCTAAGATAGTTTGTAATTTATTTAAACTAATAATTGATACAATGACAACTTCTTATAAGGAAGGGTGGTTTTGAATGACCCTATTCCTTCAGATCAGAATTGGAGAGTACAGTAAAACTAGTTGGATACACCAAGGCATCCATAAAAACCAATTATTTATTGTCATCAACTGGGACTAAAAACTAAAAAGAGCTTAAGATAATAGAGTCACTTCTGTCAAATCAGAATATGTCTATCATCTCCTCCCTCTCTGTGCACATGTACGCACACATGGTTAACAGAATTGAGAAAGCCGCATAAATGGCTCTCATGCTGAAAATCAAATAGGAGTTCTTATTAAAGTATTTTAATCATGGTTGAATGTGAAATCTGCATTCTTGTGGTGAATAAGTCATATGCAACTTAAGAAAATTGTGCATTTTACTAATTTATGACATGTATGTTCACTTTTCAGACAGTTGTATATAACTTATGTAAAATAGAGTTATATAACAGCTTACTTACATAGCAAGGCTTTTAAAAACTTTCTTTATTAAAACAGTACGTGTATCCAAAAAAACTCAAGAATGCAAGCTAATAAACTGAACCTCATAAAATAGTGTTACGGTACCAGATATATATGTTTTCAGAATATGAGTTGAAATATAGTTATGTTTCATTTTTAAAAAGCTTATTGGACGATAAATTACATTTCTTATTGTCAAATACGCAGGTACTCAAAGCTTTCAGATCCTGCAAACTGGCTAAAAATTGACCCAGTTAGTGGACAGATAACTACAATTGCAGTTTTGGACAGAGAGTCACAATATGTGGAAAATAACATGTATAATGCGACTTTCCTTGCGTCTGACAATGGTATGTATTCACATTTATATATATTCAGAAAGTTTTAATTGACGTTATATTGTACTAGCACAGAAAGAAAAAAGGCAGAATAAATGGTCAGTTTTCACCATGGCAGAAGGTACTAAGATTGGAGTTAATATATTGATCAAATATCTGGAAAATGGATTAACATGTGTGGTTGCAAATTTTGTAAATGCAACAAAATTGTTTGGGACAGTCAAGTCCAGCGAAGGCTGCGAGGAACTGCAGGAGGCTCTAATCAAGCTTGGTGAATGGGCAACACAATAGCAGATGAAATTCAGTGTTAAAAATGCAAAATAATGCATATTGGAATGAAAAAGTACACTATATCCTTCTAGTTCTAAACTAACTGCAATATCTTGGGGAAAAGGCCAGGCCATCATTGTCGATTCCCCAGTGAAGACTTCTCCTCTATGTTAATATGTTAAGCTGCAGTTAAAGAAACAAACAACATTTTAGGATGCACAAGGAATGGGATATGGGGTCTAATATGGGAAATATTACAGTTCCATTAATCAGTGATATGCCCTCATCTGGGATACTGTGTTACTTACTAGTCATCTCATCTCCAAAACAGATTTTGCAGATTTAGGGGTATAAATTCAGAGTGTGGAAAAAAATCTCATATGAAGAGAAAATTTAAAAAGATGACTAAGAGGTGATATCATAAAAGTATTTAAAATAGTAAAAAGTATAGGGAAAGTAGATTAGAAAGTTCTATTTTCTTTATTTCATAACATCAGCACAGAGTGGCATTTAATGAAATTGAAAAGTGGCAAGTTTCACACAATGAGTAATTATACTATGGAACTTGTTACCATGGGTTGTCATTGTAGGTAGAATTTAACAAGATTTAAAGAAGTATTAGACACTATATAGATAAGAATATCCAGTGTTAGAAAAGTAAATACTAAAAAAAAATTAGTTTTGGAAGGGATGTAAAACCTCATGCTTAGGGGCTTAAGTCAATCTAATTATTGGGGGTTAGGTGGAGAGGTCTTGAGGGTGGGATGATCTCAGATCTGCCTACTGAACGGTTGTTCGCCTCTTTCTCTGAAGCATCTGGTGTTGGCCACTGTTGGAAATAGCTTAATGGACTTGATGAACTACTGTTCTGGTCCAGTATGGCAATTCCTTTGTTCCTGTATTCACCAGCTAAGGCCCTAATCCTGCAGACACTTGTGCCTTCAAAGACTATTCCCTGTGAAGACAGTGAAACTACTCATGTGCAGGTTTGCAGCCTCGAGTCCAGGCGCCAGATTTTGTTTATAAAGCCAGAGCCCTGAAATAGACGTATGTGGAAGTGCACTGCCCCAGCATGAGCTCCTGGAGGCATTTTGCTTTGATGACAGGCCAGAGCAGCCCCTGCTTTATGCTTTCAGAGAATGCAAAGGGTACACACCGATTTCAGTCCTGTTCAGTTGGCTCCACTCTTGTCCTTAGGGAACACTGACATTGCTAGGCTAGGTCTATCAATGCTAGGCTCAAGCAGTTCTTGGGCAGGCCCCGTCACAGTCTAGCTTGAAGTGTTCACAGTTATTTCAAAAGCACGTGTAAGGTTCATTATTAGGTGACATTCTGACATAAAACAGTTTGGTATATTTTGAGTAATGTAGGGGTAGAAGAAGCATGTTTTGTTGTTCTCGGTGTTTTAATTATCCTTTCAAATCAAATTTCAGTTTACATTGTAACTGAACACACATACATGGGTAGCTGAAATATGCTTGCATGAAATATTGGGAATAGGTTTCTAATGGGAAGCAGAATCAAGATACCAATTTTTGTTTCTGTAAGGAATTCCTCCTATGAGTGGGACTGGCACTCTTCAGATATATTTGCTTGACATTAATGACAATGCACCCCAAGTACATCCTCAAGAGGCTACAACCTGTGAAACACTACAGCCCAATGCAACTAACATCACAGCAACAGACCGTGATATTGATCCGAATGCAGGACCATTTGCCTTTGAACTGCCAGAAACTCCTCCTACTATTAAGAGGAATTGGACCATCATTCGTATTAGTGGTAACATTAATTTACACAACAGAAACTTTATTGTTTTTAAATGAACTACTTCCTGCATTTTGTTTTTATAGAATCATAGAATATCAGGGTTTTCTAACCCCTGCTTAAAGCAGGACCAATCCCCAATTAAATCATCCCAGCCAGGGCTTTGTCAAGCCTGACCTTAAAAACTTCTAAGGAAGGAGATTCCACCACCTCCCTAGGTAACGCATTCCAGTGTTTCACCACCCTCCTAGTGAAAAAGTTTTTCCTAATATCCAATCTAAACCTCCCCCACTGCAACTTGAGACCATTACTCCTTGTTCTGTCATCTGCTACCACTAAGAACAGACTAGATCCATCCTCTTTGGAACCCCCTTTCAGGTAGTTGAAAGCAGCTATCAAAACCCCCCTCATTCTTCTCTTCCGCAGACTAAACAATCCCAGTTCCCTCAGCCTCTCCTCATAAGTCATGTGTTTCAGTCCCCTAATCATTTGTGTTGCCCTCCACTGGACGTTTTCCAATTTTTCCACATCCCTCTTGTAGTGTGGGGCCCAAAACTGGACACAGTACTCCAGATGAGGCCTCACCAATGTCGAATAGAGGGAAAGGATCACGTCCCTCGATCTGCTGGCAATGCCCCTACTTATACAGCCCAAAATGCCATTGGCCTTCTTGGCAACAATGGCACACTGTTGACTCATATCCAGCTTCTCGTCCACTGGAACCCCTAAGTCCTTTTCTGAAGAACTGCTGCCTAGCCATTCGGTCTCTAGTCTGTAGCGGTTCATGGGATTCTTCCGTCGTAAGTGCAGGACTCTGCACTTGTCCTTGTTGAACCTCATCAGATTTCTTTTGGCCCAATCCTCTAATTTGTCTAGGGCCCTCTGTATCCTATCCCTACCCTCCAGCGTATCTACCTCTCCTCCTAGTTTAGTGTTATTTTTTGTTTTGTTTTGTTTCATTTTGTCTGGCAATGGGTTTTTCCCTAGATGCTTTTAGATTAATGGATTTTTTAGATTAATGTGAATAAAATGTTATCAAATGCCATTAAAGTGAGCTCCCTTGAGAATGAGAGAAAGATATTTTAAAAGTTAGATTTAGAAACTAACGTTCACAGTAATAAGTCTGTGGCACCTTATGTGGCATCTAGTACATCCAGTAACAAAAGGTTAATATAGAGTTCAGAAACCTGTAAATTTTCCATCATTGTTTAACATCCACATAAGCAGTAAATTTTATTTTTACACCGAACGTATTTTCTCATATAGGTGATCATGCCCAACTTTCGTTAAGGATCAGATTCCTTGAGGCTGGTATCTATGATGTTCCTATAATAATCACTGATTCTGGAAATCCTCCCAAGTCCAGCACATCTATTCTGAAGGTGAAGGTTTGCCAGTGTGACATAAACGGAGACTGTACTGATGTAGATCGGATTGTTGGTGCAGGACTGGGCACAGGTGCAATCATTGCAATTCTGCTTTGTATCATCATCTTGCTCAGTAAGTATAAGGGTCTTTCGAAAATTAGTTCTTTAAGCTCTTCTCATAGTATTTCACAAGAGCAAACCTAAACAGGTAACATGAGGTTTTTTTAAAAAAGATTTTTACGTGTATGGTAATAGTATACCTACCCCTCAGCCATCCAAGTGCTGATACATATATTCCAATGCCAGAAGGGACCATTGTGATGATCTGGTCTGACTTTCTGTGTAACGCAGGCCATAGAATTTCCCCAAAGTAATTCCTAGAATTACTCTCTCTGAGAGAGATTCACTGGTGAATCATCTCATTGCAAAACTCAGTCTAAATCATTCTCGCCTGCAGTGTGCATCCTACTTTGCAGACTTGGCTATGCGACAGGTTTGTGACCCTGTATTGTTGGAATGAGCGATTGGTGTTCAAGTCATTGCTTAATTGGAGCTAGGTCTAAGCGTTTCTGAGTTTAAGGTTTCAGAGTAACAGCTGTGTTAGTCTGTATTCGCAAAAAGAAAAGGAGTACTTGTGGCACCTTAGAGACTAACAAATTTATTTGAGCATAAGCTTTAGTGAGCTACAGCTCACTTCATCGGATGTATTCAGTGAGCTGTAGCTCACAAAAGCTTATGCTCAAATAAATTTGTTAGTCTCTAAGGTGCCACAAGTACTCCTTTTCTTTTGAGTTTAAGGTGTTCATTTTGATGAGAAATGCAGATGTTACACAGAATATCACCCTAACTAGAACTAACATTCTGTTAAATACTTCTGAACTGAAACACCAGTGTCACAATAAGAAATCTAAAAGACTGCACAACAATGAATTATTAATTTCCAAATCACAAGGAAACGGCTTGGTCTAGTGGCTAGGGTACAGGATTGGGAGTAAGGTGACCTAGGTTCTCTTACTGGCTCGGTCCTGCTGATCTTGGGGAAATCACTTAACCTGTTTGTTAGTTTCCCCATCTTTGTAAAAGTTCTTTGAGATCTATAGATGAAAAGCATTATGTGAAGTCCAACTAATATTAGTAGAGTTGGACAGCCATGCAGTTGGGGGCAGTGTAGTAAGCTCCACCTTGTGCTGGAGTTAGCAAGCAGTGATTGCACTTGCTGCACACACGGAGGATCTGGGAGGCATTCTTCCTCATTCAGACAGAATAATTCCTAGCACTGTTCCTGGAGTGATGCAACTCTGTAATGCCCCCCAATACAGAGCTGTGCCTTAAAGGCACAATTGAGTCCTACTTATACAAAAAACAAAAGCACTGGGGCCCATAGGGAGATACTGTTTTATGTCCTAAGTTCTGAACTGTGTTACATCAGAGTAACTCCACTGAAGTGAGGGGAAATAATTTGGAGATAGACTAACATAGCTGAGAGCTGAATTTAACTCTTATGGTGTTTTTAATGTAAAATAAATATAGTCTGTTTCAGAACATTTCCACTGATCCTTCAGTAGTGAGTTGCCTCCTTGAGAGAGATCAGAGATCATCCAACACTTTGAGAGGATACCTAGGACTTCAGCCCACGAGTCATCAGCAGTGTGCAGTCATCTTTGTCACATGATTTTACACAAACTATTTTTTTTAATTTTGAGAGACCAATTCTCAGCTTCAGAAAACAAAACTACACAAATTGCCCTTACAAATAAGAATAGAAAAGTCAAAGTTCCTTTGTTTTCTGAAACATCCCAACTTTTGAGTGCTTAACTTTGCAGTCTTAACAATAGTCTTTTAACACAGTTTCTTTGTACGATAATTAATATAATATGGAAATCCTATGCTCTGCTGCATCCCTTTTACGATACTAATTCAGCTAGCAAAGAGGGGCCAGAAAGATGGCTTAAATCATCTTCCAGCAAATATCACAGGCATAGGGAACTTCACCAGGTCACATAGGGCTAGTTGATCACTTACACACTGCCCTCACCCCACACAGCCCCAAGAGGAGAGGTGTTCTGGCAGAGGGAAGGAGGTGGGTTGAAGGGAAGTGAAGTCTGGCCAGAACACTCTGATCTCTGGCTATTCTGGGCTGTTGAAGTGACCCACCTGTGGCCACTCAAAGCCACCATAAAGTAGACTAGCCCTTAGGTTTAAAGCAACCTCTGACTTAAAACTAATTTTGCCCCCTTTTCTTTGGTGGTACTTCCAGAAGGGTCCATCTCAGAGTCAGGTCATTATATATGTCTCAGATCCTGGATAATTAGTGTCTGGATTGTGAGACGCAGTGTTTTTCAGCTACCAAAATAATTCAGTTAAATCTCTTACTTGAAACGATGTAATGGGGTAGAATTCTGCTTTAATATTCAAGGTGGTGATTTAATATGTATTTTCATAAGGTGTAAATATAATATAATGTGGAGAGTAGTAATGTTTTTGTTTCTGGTCTTCCCCCTTTCCAATCTAGTTCTAGTTTTGATGTTTGTAGTATGGATGAAACGCCGTGATAAGGAGCGCCAGGCCAAACAGCTGTTGATCGATCCAGAAGATGACGTAAGGGACAATATTCTGAAATATGATGAAGAAGGTGGTGGAGAAGAAGACCAGGTGAGAAATGTGGTTGGTGTTTCTAGTATGTAGGTTTAGACCTGAAGGTGTAATAAATCTTCTTTTCCATTACCACATTATATAACATAGCCAGTTCTTGCAATGAATTATACACATGCTGAGTAATAAATAGAATCCTGAACGCAGGCATTGTTTTCCAGTGATGTCTCATCAGTATTACAAGTGTCCAACTCCTGCCTTTTGCATGAAATGTAAAACCAGTATCTTGTCCACTTATAGGCATTAAGCTTCCCTTCACATTCTGGCCAAATTCCAACTTAGGTAATTACATTTAAAAGAAAATTAAAATACCCTTCATTTCAATTTTTAAATGTTATTCTTCACTACCTCTCTAAAATACTGTTGTGTAGAGTCACTGATGCAGAATGGCTAATGCATTCCACTCTGAACATCACTATATTTCAGTGGTAAGTGAATGCTTCCTATATTTTAAAGTAAGTAAAACTCTTTGAGGTTCTTGTGGATGAAAGGTCCTTTGTAAATACTAGCTATTCAGAGATTGGCCAATGCTGGAGCAGCAGATTAGAAACCCTTTACATTTCAATTGAGTATCAAGGAAGAGGGTGTTGGGTGTTCCATCCCCAAAGGAGAATGCTGCCCTATGATACGTTTACAAGTTGGCACTATATGCATCCATCCTCTCCTCCACCTCTGGAAGCATCATCATTGGAATACCAGGATGCTGGGACAGGTAGACATATCTCTGATGAATGTGCTGTTTTTAACGATGGGGTGGAGTCAGCCAAGCAGTGTGAGATGTGGGGTCACGTACTGCAGGCAGCCACCGGGAACAAAAACTGCATACCCTCCATAAATGGAGCTTTCTTACCAGTGCTAAGTACTGAACATGTGGTAGAAGAAGGAGCTGCAAATGATAACAGCTGGGAAGGGAGGGAGAATCTCCTTGTCTCCCATTGAATCAAGGTGCACAGCTGCAAACAAGAAGGCTGAGGGGTATTTTTATAAAATTGAGGACTTTTAGCCATGACCCCATGGACACCTCCTGAAGATAAACCTTGGGGTTATTGTTGAGAACCAGTGTTCTAATTAATACGTCATGGGGCTCAGTACACAAAGCCCTGTCACTGCAAAGTTCCATTGAGTAGTGTTAGGTTCTTAACCAAAATGTACGCTCAAATTCTGAGGGGTTATTTTTCAGGGGAGCGGGGAAAGGAAGGGATCCAATAAGACATTTTACCATGTAAAAACTAGAGTTCCATCTGAGTTTAACTGGGTAATAGGCATTCGTAGTTCTCTTTTTGCAGAGTATAATGCAAAATTTAGATATCTGAAATGCATGTTTGAAATGGCCCAACAAGTTCCCTGCAAGTAGCAGTCATATCTGCCACAGGTACTGGGCATAGCAAGGTATTGCATATGCAGACTTGCCTATACAACATTCTAAATGATAGACGTTAGCCATTAGCCATTTCTTATGTTTGTGCCTTTGTCATAAATGACATATGAGAGCTTTCTTCTGCTAGCTTCTGTATTTCCAGCACTTTCAGAACAGCAATTGAAATTGCAGTTATAGTCTCTTTTCAAAATAAGGCCTCCTAGAGAAAACTGCAGCCTTTTTAGTACAATCAAGGTCAATCCAGTATGAAATTAAACCAAGGAAAAATTGTACTGTTACCCCACATCCACAAATGAGCAGTGAATGACGGAGAGAATGCTTTTTATCAATATTAACATTAGGCTAAAAATGTCAGTATTGACTGAGCAAAAAACGTTGGTGGAAAGCAATAATATGACCCAGAACACTGAGGAATCAAACAAAACCTTGTCTTCCACAGCAGAATAAGGTGCCTTATTCAAAGCTTCTGTCACAGCTCAATGAAAGTACTGCATATTTTAACAGCAATAGATATTTCCCCAACCAATGGCTTTTTAACACTTTATTTATTTTTTCATCCCAGTCATTTAAAAATTGTTTAAGCTGTATACTTTTTTGAACAGCTAGTTAATGATGTGTGTGACATTTTGTTATTTTTCCCTTGTGTACCTTGGGGCCCTTGAATTACATGTGGTTCATCTTAGTGCTCAGATATGGTGATCAGTGCCATAGAAATGTCAATTAATTCATTAAATAGTTGTTGTAGTGCAATCTGAAATTGAATTACTGTGAGATGTTCTTTTATTACCAGTCATACAGTCTTTTTTTTTTCCTGAGCTGCTATTGCGAAATTTGCAAAATTCTTGAAAGACGCGTGTCATCTTCTCTCTTATGGTCTTCCTACAAGGAATCAAAATGGAGTTTTCAATAACCAATGGCATGACTGGCTGCCTTTGGATGTTGTATCCAGTTACTGCTCTCATTCATAAGTCATGTGAATGAATACATCATGCTATATGAGATTTTTAGAATGGTATTTGATGGGATGGGATCTGACTGGCAGTAGTTGAATACAAACCAAACATTTATTCTTTCTCTAGTTAATAGTAATCTCTTTCAGATTAGCATTGAGGGCAGCATCATGTGATTTTACATCTTGTACATAATAGTGATGGTTCTGTCGCAATATTTAATCATTCATCATTTCAATAAAAGAGAGGCAGCCATAGCCTCTATTACAAACTCTGCTTGTATTGCACTTCTCCCTGTGTCCCAGCACCGGCGAGGGGCGTGATTTCTGTCCCTTCAGCGCTGATTTATCCTGTGGTAGGCAGAGGGTTAGAGATGAGTGTGAAGGTTACCATGGCCAGCACATCAATAGATGCATCCTTCTGAATTCAGACAATATCCCCACTATATCATAGGCAAATAAATTTAGATTAGCAAGAGAGACTTCCCAGCATAAAGAGGTGATGTTCCGTTTAAGATGGGTAGAAGGAGTCCCCTAAGTACTGAAGACAGCTGTTGACTCTCAGGATGCGGGGGGGGGAGGGGAGGGAATTGTTTATTTTCCAGTATTTGTTAATAGGGTCAATGGAGTACAAGACAACAAGCGAGATTGTCAGCTGGCGTAAATTCGCATAGTTCTGTTGACTTCAAAAGCTGAGGATCTAGCCCAACATTTTTATAGGGAAAGAAAATTGTTGCAATCTGAATATTATCCCATACTTATCTCCTGACATTTGCATATCTAGTTTAGGCTTTAGACATGTTCTGTAGTCACAGCACTGATTATCAACAGATTACATGACTTTGAGGTTTCCATAGTTAGTAAATGTGATAAGTGTAATAGACAAATGACTAACACTATACGTATGACTACACTACGAAATTAGGTCGAATATATAGAAGTCGGTTTTCTAGAAAGCGTTTTTATACAGTCGAGTGTATGTGTCCCCACACAAATACTCTAAGTGCTTGTAGTTGGCGGACTGTGTCCACAGTACCGAGGCAGCCTTCGACTTCCGGAGCTTTGCACTGTGGGTAGCTATCCCACAGTTCCCGCAGTCTCCACCACCCATTTGAATTCTGGGTAGAAATCCCAGTACCTGATGGGGCTAAAACATTGTCGCAGGTGGTTTTGGGTACATATCGTCAGGCCCCCGTTCCCTCCCTCCTCTGTAAAAGCAAGGGCAGACAATTGTTTTGCGCCTTTTTTCTTGAGTTACCTGTGCAGACGCCATACCACGGCATGGAGCCTGCTCAGCTAATCGTCACCATATGTCTCCTCAGTGCTGGCGGACGTGGTACTGCATTGCTACACAGCAGCAGTTTATTGCCTTTTGGCAACGGATAGTGCAGTATGACTGGTAGCCACCGTCAGCGTAGTCCTGGGTGCTCTTTTAACCGGGCGCCTGGGCAAACATGGGAGTGACTCAGCCAGGTCATTTCCCTTGTTTCGTCTCATGGCGATTGAGTCCGACCGGCATTGCACTGTCTTTTAATCTGCAGGTAGCAGAAGACAATGGCTAGCGGTCATACTGCACAGTCTGCTGCTAGCAAGATGTATAAAGATAGATGAAGTGGATCAAAACAAGAAATAGACCAGATACGTTTTGTATTCATTTTCTCCTCCCTCCCTCTGTGAAATCAACGGCCTGCTAAACCCAGTTTTGAGTTCTATCCTTGAGGTTTTGAGTTCTATCCTTGAGGCGGCCATTCAGTTTCTCGCAAAGCCACCCCCTTTGTTGATTTTAATTCCCAGTAAGCCAACCCTGTAAGCCATGTCATCAGTTGCCCCTCCCTCCGTCAGGGCAACAGCAGACAATCGTTCCACGCCTTTTTTCTGTGCAGATGCCACACCACGGCAAGCATGGAGCCTGCTCAGATTACTTCGGCAATTAGGAGCACATTAAACACCACACGCATTATCCAGCAGTATATGCAGCACCAGAACCTGGCAAAGTGAAACCGGGCAAGTAGGCGACGTCAGCGCGGTTACGAGAGTGATGAGGACATGGACACAGACTTCTCTCAAAGCACGTGCCCTGGCAATGTGGGCATCATGGTGCTAATGGGGCAGGCTCATGCGGTGGAACACCGATTCTGGTCCTGGGAAACAAGCACAGACTGGTGGGACCGCATAGTGTTGGAGGTCTGAGAGGATTCCCAGTGGCTGCAAAACTTTCGCATGCGTAAGGGCACTTTCATGGAACTTTGTGACTTGCTTTCCCCTGCCCTGAGGCGCAAGAATACCAAGAGGAGAGCAGCCCTCACAGTTGAGAAGCAAGTGGCAATAGCCCTGTGGAAGCTTGCAACGCCAGACAGCTACCGGTCAGTCGGGAATCAATTTGGAGTGGGTAAATCTACTGTGGGGCTGCTGTGATGCAAGTAGCCAACGCAATCACTGAGCTGCTGGTATCAAGGACCCTGGGAAATGCGCAGATCATAGTGGATGGCTTTGCTGCAATGGGATTCCCTAACTGTGGTGGGACCATAGAGGGAACCCATATCCCTATCTTGGCACCGGAGCACCAAGGCAGCGAGTACATAAACCCCAAGGGGTACTTTTCAATAGTGCTGCAAGCACTGGTGGATCACAAGGGACATTTCACCAACATCAACGTGGGATGGCCAGGAAAGGTACAGGACGCTCGCATCTTCAGGAACTCTGGTCTGTTTCAAAAGCTGCAGGAAGGGACTTGCTTCCCAGACCAGAAAATAACCATTGGGGATGTTGAAATGCCTATAGTTATCCTTGGGGACCCAGCCTGGCTCATGAAGCCATACATAGGCAGCCTGGAGAGTAGTCAGGAGCTGTTCAACTACAGGCTGAGCAAGTGCAGAATGGTGGTAGAATGTGCATTTGGACGTTTAAAAGCGCACTGGCACAGTTTACAGACTCAGAGCGCTGCGAAACCAAAATTCCCACTGTTATTACTGCTTGCTGTGCGCTCCACAATATCTGTGAGAGTAAGGGAAAGACATTTATGGCGGGGTGGGAGGTTGAGGCAAATCGCCTGGCTGCTGATTACATACAGCCAGACACCAGGGTGGTTAGAAGAGCACAGGAGGGCGTGGTGCGCATCAGAGAAGCTTTGAAAACCAGTCTCATGACTGGCCAGTCTACGGAGTGAAAGTTCTGTTTGTTTCTCCTTGATGAAACCCCCCGCCCCTTGGTTCACTCTACTTCCCTGTAAGCTAACCACCCTCCCCACCTCCCTTCGATCACCACTTGCAGAGGCAATAAAGTCATTGTTGCTTCACATTCATGCATTCTTTATTAATTCATCACACAAACAGGGGGATAATTACCAAGGTAGCCCAGGAGAGGTGGTGGAGGAGGGAAGGACAAGGCCACACAGCACTTTAAAAGTTTAAAGCTTATTGAATGCCAGCCTTCTGTTACTTGGGCAATCCTCTGGGGTGGAGTGGCTGGGTGGCTGGAGGCCCCCCCACCGCGTTCTTGGGCGTCTGGGTGAGGAGGCTATGGAACTTGGGGAGGAGGGTGGTTGGTTACACAGGGTCTGTAGCGGCAATCTGTGCTCCTGCTGCCTTTCCTGCAGCTTAATCATACGCTGGAGCATATTAGTTTGATCCTTCAGCAGCCTCAGCATTGCATCCTGCCTCCTCTCATCATGCTGCCGCCACCTTTCAGCTTCAGCCCTCTCTTCAGCCTGCCACTTACTCTCTTCAGCCCGCCACCTCTCCTCCCGGTCATTTTGTGCTTTCCTGCACTCTGACATTGTCTGCCTCCATGCATTCGTCTGTGCTCTGTCAGTGTGGGAGGACAGCATGAGCTCAGAGAACATTTCATCGCAAGTGCATTTTTTTCGCCTTCTAATCTTCGCTAGCCTCTGGGAAGGAGAAGATCCTGTGATCCTTGAAACACATGCAGCTGGTGGAGAAAAAAAAAAGGACAGTGGTATTTGAAAAGACACATTTTATAGAACAATGGGTACACTCTTTCACGGTAAACCTTGCTGTTAACATTACATACATAGCACATGTGCTTTCGTTACAAGGTCACCTCCCCGCACTGCGTGGCTAACAGCGGGAAACATTTCTGTTCAGCCATAGGCAAACAGCCCAGCAGGAACGGGCACCTCTGAATGTCCCCTTAAGAAAAGCACCCTATTTCAACCAGGTGACCATGAATGATATCACTCTCCTGAGGATAATACAGAGAGATAAAGAACAGATGTTGTTTGAACGCCAGCAAACATACACTGCAATGCTTTGTTTACAATGATTCCCGAGTGTGTGCTACTGGCCTGGAGTGGTAAAGTGTCCTACCATGGTGGATGGAATAAGGCTGCCCTCCCCAGAAACCTTTTGCAAAGGCTTTGGAGTATATCCAGGAAAGCCAGGGCAAATTAATCATTAAACATGCTGGCTTTTAAACCTTTTATAGTATTTGAAAAGGTACACTCACCAGAGGTCCCTTCTCCACCTGGCGGGTCCGGGAGGCAGCCCTGGGTGGGTTCAGGGGGTACTGGCTCCAGGTCCAGGGTGAGAAACAGTTCCTGGCTGTCGGGAAAACCAGTTTCTCTGCTTGTTTGCTGTGAGCTATCTACAACCTCATCATCATCTTCTTCCTCTTCCCCAAAACCTGCTTCCATGTTGCCTCCATCTCCACTGAAGGAGTCAAACAACACGGCTGGGGTTGTGGTGGCTGAAACCCCTAAAATGGCATGCAGCTCATCATAGAAGCGGCATGTTTTGGTTTCTGACCCAGAGCGGCCGTTCACCTCTCTGGTTTTCTGGTAGGCTTGCCTCAGCTCCTTAAGTTTCACGCAGCACTGCTCCGGGTCCCTGTTGTGGCCTCTGTCCTTCATGTCCTGGGAGATTTTCACAAATGTTTTGGCATTTTGAAAACTGGAATGTAGTTCTGATAGCACAGATTCCTCTCCCCATACAGCGATCAGATCCCGTACCTCCCGTTAGCTCCATGCTGGAACTCTTTTGCGATTCTGGGACTCCATCATGGTCATCTCTGCTGATGAGCTCTGCATGGTCACCTCTGCTGATGAGCTCTGTATGGTCACCTGTAGCTTGCCACACTGACCAAACAGGAAATTGAAATTCAAAAGTTCGCGGGCCTTTTCCTGTCTACCTGATCAGTGCATCTGAGTTGAGAGCGCTGTCCAGAGCGGTCACAATGGAGCACTCTGGGATAGCTCCCGGAGGCCAATACCATCTAATTGCGTCCACAGTACCCCAAATTCGACCCAGCAAAACCGATTTCAGCGCTAAACCCCTTGTCGGGGGTGGAGTAAGGAAATCGATTTTAAGAGGCCTTTAAGTCGAAAAAAAGGGCTTCGCTGTCTGGACGGTTGCAGGGTTAAATCGATTTAACGCTGCTAAATTCGACCTCAACGCCTAGTGTAGACTAGGGCTATGATGCTCTCCCTGCGCATGATGTGCACTCAATTTGTAACCACTACAGTCAGCTCTAAATATCTAATGTTGACCTAATCTAAAACCTTATGTTGACTCAGTGTTAATGCACCTAGCACATGCATGCAACACAGTTGATACATATAGTAATTCATTTTAAAATATAAATCAGGATACTGATGTGGTTTACATGGAGCCACTAGGGTGTTTGACTTGGATAGCAAAGTAAATGTTGACCAAATAACATTGAATCATTCCCTTCTTTTCTCATTGTATTAGGTTATATAACAATTTTTCCTTAGTAAGTTAAGTTGATACTCAAATCCGCTGTTAACTCTGGGACCAATTCTGCAATCCTTACTCCTGTTGAATAGCATTTATGCAGTTGGTCCCATTGAAGTCAGTAGGATTGCTCAAGTGAGTAAGTGCTATTCATCATATGTGTTGCAGGATTTGGACCTATTGTTTTAGACTTATATTTTTGTCTTGCCTACAACCCTCTTCATTCCAAGAGTTTCTAAGTCAATGTTAAGATTTTTCTGAGTATATTTTCCCTTAAGATCTTAGTTCTCTACAAGAGACACACTTATTCAAAAACTATCCAGAAAGCCTGCAGCTCAGATGAGTTGTCATCATTTTGATTATAAGAAATATTTTGTATATGAGAGAGAGAGAGAAATCATTCACTAGCATTACTATACTTAGTAGTATTTATTTTAGAGGTGATAGAACATTAAAAATAAAAACAGAATGGACTTGTGCAGGAATGGATCTAATTTCTAAATTGCACATAAAGTATTTGGCATGTTACAGAATGATCAAGCTTATTTATAATTCCTGATAATTAGAAGAACAAACTTGTTATAGCACTTAAGTAGTGAAATATGCTTGATATTTGAGTAGCCTTCTGAGTTTATCCAGCCAGCCTTTGACTCTTTCTGTTCTCCCCTTTAATATACCAAAAGAAAATATACTTAAGGAAATTGTAAGTAATCTCTTCGTAGTTACCTAGATCTTAACAGCTGATCAGTTTTGTGCTGTGGACCCTACTGGTATTTTTCTTGTATATGAAGATATTGCTCATTTACCGGTCAAAGTGTAAACTCCTACTATCATGTTTTATCTTCACCTTCCTATCAGACAAGTGACATAAAAGGGCTTATCAGATCATTTTCCCTCATCATTCAACCTTTGTTTTGTGTTAGGTAAGATTGTCATTAATTTTATATCAAGTTCTTAATAATAATGAATAAACTAACTGCTATAAGCCAGTAGGCATCTTCATTAATTATTATTATTATTATCATTATTATTAAAAGGAAATTCCAACTGGGATCAAATTTGCGTATTAAAAATTTGACTTTGCTTTCTGAATGATTACATACAATGCTCACGTGCAGGAATTATTTTCATTCCTTTGAGAACTATTACCTAATTATAGAAAAGGTAATGTTTTCTTAATTCCATTACAAAAATCATTGCAATATATTTTATCCTGTCTAGAATCTGGTTTAACTTTCACTTTTTATTAATAAAAAAAGATAGTTGGTTCTTTGGTTATCTTAGGAAATTATAAAGTTGTAGTGCTCCAAATAGATTGATAATAAAAACAAATAATAAAAACAAAGGCAGCAGAAAGTAACAGAAAAGTGAATGGAAAATAAAAAAAGCCGTCAACTGTTGGTGTAGATATGGCTTTTCATAAATAGCAGCACTCCTGCAAAACTGCACGACCTATGTAGATCACTGCACTTCCTGGAGCCTGTTGACTTGAGCCACTGTAGGATTCAGCCTACAAAGTACACCTTGTAGTATTGGGGCCAATATTTTCAGTGTAAACTCCCTTCCAGGTTAGGGTCTGGGGATGTTTAAGAGGTAACTTAAGCTAAGTGGGTGCAACAGCAGACAAATTTGCTGAAATTGATTGAAATTGATTGGTCAAGTCAAATTGCAATATGGAGTGTGTGGGTATGATTCCTAAAAGTCCTACATTTAAAATAAAAGGCAGCTGTGATTCCACACACAATTACTTTGGCTGTGCATGCAGCTTGGGTAATTGTATATGAAAATAACTAGCTAGGTGGCCAACTAGACATTTGTGTATGCAGTCATGCAGTTTACACACACAGTCACAGGAACTGTGGACAGTCATATTTGAACTTTTATGAGTTTATTAATGGATCTGAGCATTATCTTGAAAAATTAGCCCTACTTGTGCACTGTGTTTTGTATTTTACAGAGGTTGCTAGCCCGTTCACTTGATTGAGAATCTGGCTTGTGCAGTTATGATACA
This sequence comes from Dermochelys coriacea, assembly GCF_009764565.3. Taxonomy (NCBI): domain Eukaryota; kingdom Metazoa; phylum Chordata; order Testudines; family Dermochelyidae; genus Dermochelys; species Dermochelys coriacea. The sequence goes on from NC_050069.1 coordinate 80,332,377, forward strand.
TATTCATGTAGACCAGATCCTGTTTTCTAATTACACACAGTATAATTCACTATATCACAAGAAAAATATGTTAAACTCTTGATAATGATTTAAGTAAATATCTTAACATTCAAATACAACCAGAGCATCTGGTCCAGAACAGGAAGAGTAGGTCGTAGCTGCCCTGTTCATCGGGAGTCTGCAAAAACTTGCAATTCAGACAGAAGGGAAACTACCCTGTCTGAATATACTAGTAATAGTCTGTCAGGTTTACCTACCCATTTTTAGATGTTTCTAGCCACAATCAAACACAGCAGGCATTGCCTTTTAGCATTTTTTTAAATTACCTTTGGTTGCTCTCAAAGCCATGACATTGCTTCCACATTAAGAAAAAACATGGTATATAAAAATCCTCTTTGAGGAAACTTAATCTTGAAAGGTGCCAGTGTTTTGCTGTGCATTTCTCTAATTAGATTAAATTAAATTATAGATGTATGCATAGTGGAGCTTCGTGGCACAAGAGGCACCTTCTTCTCTGGAGTAGTGTGGAAGGATGCATGTTAACTGTGGCATGTTAGTGGTGTCCCTAGCCCCTGTTTACCAGAAGCTGCGAATGGACAACAGGGGATGGATCACTGATGATTAGCTGTTCGGTTCATTCTCTCTGGAGCCCTGATTTTGGCCACTGTTGGAAGATAGGATATTGGGCTAGATGGACGTTTGGTCTGACTATGAGGATACTTCCAGGGGTCCCAGCACAGTGCCTCTTGCTACACTTGTTGCAAAGATGTAGCCTGCACTCTCCAAGACATTCCCCTGTAGGTATATGCTGGTGTGCTGGGGGAAGAGGGGGCAATGTCTCCATCCTACTGAATTAGACAACCTCCCCCACAGCTGCTAGACTTGTTCCCCTCTTTCACTCCAAGACATGTAAACAGAATAAAGCATAATTTGGGTAATTTCAGAGCTACAGTCTTCCAAACACTTAACAGCTTTCAAGTACTGAGCATATTAAAATATTTCCTATTATTTTGTTTTGTTCCAATTTGTATTGCACAGCTGTATCAAATACTTGCTTTGCCCCAATGAATGCAACTGTGTCAGTTTTCACACATTAAATTTGGGATGCACCTGAATACCTGGGAATATAACCTTATACTTTGCTTAATACTATAACCTATATAATGTGTGCCTATCCCTATAATTTAAATATGCGTGGCTGCAGTCCAGTCTTTAAGTTTTACTCAGGAGAACTGATACGTTGTAATTGGATTCCCTTCAAATACATCTGTTTTGGGGGTTTTTATTAATGGTAAAATTTCTCCTATCTATAAATCATTTTGAGATGCTTAGTATGAAGGATGTTGCAAGACCTCATCCCCAAGTGCTGTTACAAGAAGGGAAGTTTCACCTGCTTAGTAGTGAGTTCCTCCTTTCTCTTCCCTTCATTGCCATGGTGGGAAAGTGCCTTCAGTTGGATGTGCCCCCAACCCAGTCTTCTGTCCCTCAGTGGTATTTGTAATGAAGACATTAGCCAGGGAGAAATTATAGTGACAGCTCTCTCTTAGACTGCTGAGAAGACTACTGTCTTCATGTAATTGAACTGCTGAGGGAGAGTGTTTTGTTGCTGTGGGAGAAGTTGAAGCTTTTTTTATTCGTATGTTTACTTACCCTTTTGGAGACAAGTGAACATATCCGGGGGCCTTCCCCAGTTTCCTACAATCAGGTTTTGGTTGTCACTGACCTAGGTCTTTGAAAGGAAGGTTGAGACTGGATTACAGCTATCCTACACCACGAAAGGGGAGAGGTTTTCAATTTAGGAGTAACGACTGGTGGGTGACAACTGCCCTGTAGCATCAGGAGGAAATTGTTTAGGCACATGTCAAGGGAATAGGGGAGGAACCTCTCTGTTTGGATTGGGGTATACTCTTGGATGAGTGATTTCTGGGGATTGTAAAATGGCATTTTTATCTTATTCTGGTAATTGAGAAATTTGGTACGTGCTCCCAGGTGCTATGGAGTTGGAGATCCAGAAAGGAATCAACTTTGGGGTTTTGGACCCTTTTGGACCTCCTACTTAAGAAGCAGTTAATTTCTAGGGCTTGGCCAGTTGATTGACATTTAATATCTGTCTCAGCTGGTGTCTGGGTTCAGGAATGCAAAGCAGGATCTAACAGTGATCCAAATCTCCCCTCAGAGCTGTCCATTGCAAAGTCACCACCATCCATGATTTAAAGGGATATTGTCAACTTTATTTTTTTAAATAGCCTAATTCAGAAATCTCAAGTTTCTGTTAGCGCACCCTTTCAATAATACATCCAGATTTTTTTTTCTTTATACCTTTCTTTAAAAAATGAGAGGGAAAAAAAGTAAGATTTTTCTGCTTCAGTACTGATGTTTACAAGGGACTTTTCAGCAAGGCTGAGAAACAATACCAAAGATAACCTGAACTTCCTGTCTCATGTATCTACAAGACAGTGAGAATATAAAAAGTGCCACCAAATGCACCAAGAGAACAAACTGAAAAATAGTGAGAAATCATATATTTAGCTAATTTATTTCAGTATTTAGCAGCAATAATAGGCAAAATATTTCCTAGTAAAATGTCATTTTTTTCAAGTTGATAGTATAATGTAGTCATTTAGGATTTTATTACAGAGATCTGGTTTGATAATTTGGTTGGCACAATATTGACACAGCTTCTTCCAAAGGGGTACTGCAGTGAGCCTGACCTGGGAGATTTCAGGGAAGGAGATATAGCTTTTTGTATCTGATCTAGTGCAAGAGCTGCCTAGTGTCAGGGCTGGGCTGTGGGTAGCTTGTGTGCACCGTCAGCTACTAAATTGCAGTCAGGAGATGAGTAGTGGTGTCAGGGTCAAGTTAGGTCAGGATACCTGGAAGTCCGCGTCAGGCCCCAAGTTATAGACAGCAAGCAAATAGCAGAGTTGGGGACAAAATAGGGTCAGAAGCCAGAGCAAAGAAAGGTCTGGAGTAAAAGCAAACAGGCAATCTGCATTGTTGCTCAGACAGCTCCGCATGATGGCTTATAGCAGCATAAGCCAACTAGTGGGCTGTGAGAGGCTGCCAATCAGGCCATGCAGAGCGGTACTTCCTGAAGAGCCTAGCTTCACAGGGTCCTCCAGAGGAAACCCAGCCCTAAGCTTCCAATGGCGATGCAGAAGTATCAGTGGCCTAGAACATCCCAGGTTCTAGTCCTGCTGGTTCTTCTTTGAGTGCTTGCTCATGTTCATTCCATATTAGGTGCGTGTGCTCACCACATGCACCGGTGCTGGAAGTTTTTCCTTCATCAGTATCCGTAGGGGACCGGCTCTGGCGCCCTCTGGAGTGGCATCCGCATGGTGCGATATAAAGCGTGCCACCGGCTCCCCCCACCCTCAGTTCCTTCTTGCTGCCAGTGACGGTGCTGGAACGTCTGTTGCTTTGGCTAATGTTACATGTTCTCTGTTCTTGTGAACTTAAATAACCTGTAATTTAGTTGTATATAGTTAGTAGTTAAAATAGTTACCCTTAATAGTAGTTTAGAGTCTTTGTGAGCTCTGAACGAGACTCAGCCTGGGGACGGGGCTGTGCTACCCCAAAAACAAAGACTCAGGGAGGCTGGATCTTTTTGGACGCAAAGTTTATTCATCTTCCAGCCCGCAATTGAAAGTGGCCAACCACCAGGCTCTCCTGGGCCGCTATGATTTTAACATGTGGCAGACCATGGCCAAGTTCGAGGGTTCTCTTCCTGAAGGATCCTGGAAGGAATTCTGAGCGATCCTTGGTGAAGGCACAGCCACGGCCAGGGTGGCCTTTCAGGCAGCATCTAACGCAGCGGACTCTGCCACCCACTCCATAGGCTCCGCCCTCTCAATGCGGCACGCTTTCTGCCTGCTCCTCTCAGGCTTATCTAGTGAGGCAGTCAATGTAGGACCTTCCCTTCAACGGCCAGGCCCGGTTTGCAGAATCGACAGCAAGCTGCATGGTTTAAAGGACTCCCTTACCACCCTGAAAACTCTGGTGCTTTATGTCCCAGGTCAGACACGTAAGCAGTTCAAGCCGCAGCAGCCTCAGGGCCAAGAGAGTCAATCTCAGCAGGATCTGCCTCATAAGAAAGCCAAGGGCTACAAACACCATCCGAGCTACGCTCCTCCACTCTCTGCTCAGTCGGGCTCAACCCGAAACAAGCAGGGGGCCAAACGATCATTTTGAGGGGATGTCCGAAGGCAACCTACCAAACCAGTGGTGGGCAACTTGTGGACTGCATAGGCCCATCAGGGTAATCCGCTGGCAGGCCATGAGACAGTGTTTACATTGACCGTCCATAGGCACAGCCGCCTGTAGCTCCCAGTGGCTGTTGTTCACCATTCCCGGCCAATGGGAGCTGCAGGATGCGACACAGGCTGCAAGGACTTGCTGGTTGCCACTTACCACAGCTCCCATTGGCTAGGAACGGCGAACCGCAGCCACTGGGAGGTGTGGATGGCCTTGCCTGCGGACGGTCAATGTAAACACTGTCTCACAGCCCACCAGCAGATTATCCTGATGGGCTGCATGCAGGCCGCAGGTTGCCTCCCACTGCAGCAGACTATTCCCCAGATCCATCTTCCCCGGTTTTTATACCTTTCCGTGAAGTCCTACCCGCCTCCATTGGTACTGCTTGGGAGTCATCTAACATGGAATGGACATGAGCAAGCACTTGAAGAAGAAAAGGCAGTTACCTTTTTCCATTACTGTTCTTCAAGATGTGTTGCTTATGTCCATTGCATGACCTGCCCTCCTTTCCCACTGCTGGAGATCTGGCAAAAAGGAACTGAGGGATGGGGAAGCCGGTGGTACCCATTATACCACGCCATGCGGGCACCACTCCAGGGGGTGCCAGAGCTGGTCTCCTATGGATACTACTGAGGCAAAGACTTCCAGCACCAGTGCACATGGCGAGCACACACCTAACATGGAATGGACATGAGCAACACATCTCAAAGAACACCAGTTATGGAAAAAGTTAACTGTCTTTTCTTACACCTAGTCACAAAGTGTGACTAATTTGATCTACCTGATGTGAAAACCCCTGGGAGGGACTAATTTGATAGCTGCTGGAGATTGAGCTAGACAGAAGATGGTGGTAAGTAAAGGGCGCTTCTGAGGATATGTCTACACAGCCGATGGCAGCAAATCTCTCAGCCTAGGTCAACAGACTAGGCTTGCATGGCTCATGCTAGAACTCTAAGAATAGCTGAGTAGACAGTGTGTTGATTAGACTCGGGCTCTGAAGCCTGCCCCCCTCAAGAGGCATCAGAGCCTGAGCTCCAGCCAAAGCCGCAACTTCAAAGTTCTGTTTATAGATCTATTCTTAGAGCGCTAGTGCAAGCCATTCAGGCCTGAGGCCATCAACCTGGGCTGTGAAGAGATACCCTGAAAGATTTGGCAGGCATTGCCTGCTGTCTTTCCTGATAGACTTCCAGCCTTGTTCATAATGTTCGTAAGCTAGAGCCAAACAGCGATTTGGCTGCATGTTTAAAGAGGGAAAGAGGAAATGTCTTAAATAGTCAGGACCAAAACTATATAGGGCTTTCTAGATTAATATCAACTCCATGAATTGCAAAAAGGAAGCCAATGCAATACATGCAGCTCATGTGGTATGTGCTAAACACTGATTGCACTACTAAATAGATAGGCCATCATTTTCTGCACTACATGAAGCCATGAGCAGTTTTCAAGGATAGTCCTAAACAGCATGTGCTAAAACAGTTAACCCCAGAGGGTGACGGGGTCATAGAGATTCATGGAACAAAAGACACATCAAGCTGTGGTGGCTGGGTAAAAAGCACTGAGTCATTGTTTCTACCTGTGATTCCAAAAGCATACTGAAGTCTACCATTTCCCCTAATTCAAAAAGTAGAATTGGTTTTAGACAGAAAGTTCTTGGTGTCGGGTTCTCCACTCTGGAATTCACTTCCGTCGTCTGGTTTCCAGAACTCCATGTCAAAGTGTAAGGCCCGTCTCTTTTCTCAGTCTTTGGGCCAATTTAGAATTATTTTGGTGGAGTGGTCAGGATCCTGCCCATGGCTCACTGATAAATATTTTAATGATGTTTTAATGATATCAGAGAATATATGCTGATAATAGGCAGAATACATACGTAGGTGAATGCCGTCCCTGATAATGACATTCTTGTGAGACAGTTTCCATAGCTGGAAAACAAGGCAGGGGAGTATCATAGACTGAGCTCTGGGAACCAACAGGTCTAGGTGGCTGTGTAAAGACAAACTTGGCATTAGTAGTACTCACTTGCAATAGAAGGTAACATCCATAGCTGTAGAGACCAGGAATATTTACAAACTTGCCAAAAAAGAGTGTTACCATATTTAAATTATTGTACCTGAATTGTTTGTTGTTGCTGTATGATTGTTCAAAAAATGCCTTTTTTTAATATCATTATAAAAATTGAATGATCCGAGAGGGCCTCACAGTTGTATTAAATTGGTTATTAACCATATTTCCTCGAGTGCAGCCTCATGAAATGCTGAGTACAAAAATCAAGAAATTGTTTTCATTCCTCTCTGTTGATGTTTTCCACATTTGTCTTTCATGAGGGTGTGGGAAGTATATTTAGAGGCTGTTTTCATATTTTCTAAAATTTAAATCAAAATTCTGCTTTGCCTCTCCTTGAATTTTCTGATATGACATGTCGCTAAACTATTTTGGATTATTTTACTTAATAGAGGGAAAGGATGAAGAGCTCTTTCTTCCTTTTGTACACCTTTCATCAGTTCTTACATTATATTGACCTCACATACTGTTTAGTAGACACTGCTTTATTATTCTGTTTTTGTGTATTGAGCACTTTAAAGAAGAAGAGTTTACCAGCTAATTAAAAAACAGGCAATAAATTTTAAATTTATGCAATTCCATTCCCAGAGCTCATCAATGCTATTCCACCTTTTTAACTACATATTTATGGCCATCAAAAAGTCTCAATCCCAAAGCTGAGGAACAGTAAAAAAAATTTTGGGATGGAGAGTGCAAATGACAATTTGTTACAATTCTCCCAAATTTTACTGCTATCAGCAAACCTGTCTACCCACCCATCTGCATGACCCCTTTTATTACAAAGTAGCATTTTCAAAAACACCCTATGTCACATTTTCTGAAGTGCCTTTAATGAGACCCACTACATTTAGAGAGCTCCAATTATAAATAATAATCCTTACTAGGCCAACTCTATGTGGAAAAGTAATGTTAAATGATATTATGGGATTTTCAACATTTCCAATAAATACAGTTGGTATTGTTTAACTCCTTACATCTTCCTCTGAAACTACCTTCAGGATCATAATTTTAAAAAACAATCTTTATATTTAATTGAGATGATAGCCAAACATGGCATAGTCCTGGAATAAATATTCATGGGCCTGATCCTGATCCTCACTTCAGTGTGCAAAGCATCCAGAAAGCCAATGGATCCAGCTCCATGAGGAGTTCGTCTATACAGGGGACACTCTCTGATGGCAAAGGACACATCAGCTCCTACACTCCCCACAACCCAAGTCCCAGCATAGGGGGTGTCAGGGTTCCTTCCCCACTCTGAACTCTAGGGTACACATGTGGGGGACCCTCATGAAAGACCCCCTAAGCTTATTCTTACCAGCTTAGGTTAAAACTTCCCCAAGGTACAAACTTTGCCTTGTTCTTGAACAGTATGCTGCCACCACCAAGCGTTTTAAACAAAGAACAGGGAAAGAGACCACTTGGAGACGGTCTACCCCACAAAATATCCCCCCACACCCTACACACCCTTTTTCCTGGAGAGGCTTGAGACTAATATCCTAACCAATTGGTTACAGAATCATCAAAGACCCAAACCCCTGGATCTTGGAACAATGGAAAAATCAGTCAGGTTCTTAAAAGAAGGATTTTATTTTAAAAAAAAAAAAAAGAAAGGTAAAAATCTTCTCTGTAAAATCAGGATGAAAAATACTTTACAGGATACTCAGATTCAAAACACAGAGGATCCCCCTCTGGGCAAAACCTTAAAGTTACAGAAAACAGGAATAAACCTCCCTCTTAACACAGAGAAAATTCACATAAAACAAAAGAGAAACTAATCCGCCTTGCCTGGCTTACCTATACTGGTTGCAATATTGGAGACTTGGATTAGGATGGGTTGGAGAAGATGGATTTCTGTCTGGCCTCTCTGTCCCAAGAGAAAACAACCATGTAAACAAAGAGCACAAACAAAAGCCTTTCCCCGCCCAAGATTTGAAAGTATCTTGTTCCCTTATTGGTCCTTTGGGTCAGGTGCCAGCGAGGTTAGCTGAGCTTCTTAACCCTTTACAAGTAACAGGATGTTGCCTCTGGCCAGGAGGGATTTTATAGCACTGTATACAGAAAGGTGGTTACCCTTCCCTTTATATTTATGACACGGGGCATATCTCGGAAAATGTGGGAGTGAGTGGCCGGGTAACCCCTGGCTGCTGGAATGACCTGTGGGGCAGTGGCCAGCTGGCATAATGTAAAGCAGCCTTAAGGTTATGCTACTTATATACCAGGGACTGGCCTGGCATCCAGCTGCTGGGCACTATTCCGATGCAGCCCAGGATGGGGATTTATATCTTAAATCTGGTTTCAGAGTAGCAGCCGTGTTATCTTAAGTGATCACTCTCCTTACAGCGTGTATGATAAAACCCATTGTTTCATGTTCTCTGTGTTTGTATATAAATCTCCCCACTGTATTTTCCACCAAATGCATCCGATGAAGTGAGCTGTAGCTCACAAAAGCTTATGCTCAAATAAATTTGTTAGTCTCTAAGGTGCCACAAGTCCTCCTTTTCTTTTTATCTTAAATCTATAGATATTTAACTAATGAAAGATTTTTTTTCTCTTCCGTTGACATGGAATTCATAATGCTATGCTAGTGTCATCAATCAGCCAGAGTTCTGAATCTGCAGAATCAAGTACTTAATGATCAGATCCAAGAGTAATCTCCAGAAAGTGCTTAGAATTAAGGCCAAATCTGAGAAGTTTTGTACTTTTCATGACATTCCCTCCCCCCCCCCCCGTTAGCTTTCCTGTTATGGAAGCCACATGAAATCAGCAAGCAGTCTTAAACTCAGTCTTTGAAGGTATTATAAAACTGCAGCACTCTGCGCTTGCGTATATCTCAGAATGAGGGCGTTTGGCATTTATTTTGTTTGAAAAATACAAGTCAGATCTGGCATCTGTGCTACATGCTGTAAATCAGCATTTACTAGGCAAATTGTTCAGTCGCTTAATAGAGCTACTCCAAATCTTTGTTTCTCAATGGAAAATTGATGAGATGCACTACAAAGCTGATGATATAGACGTTTGATATGGTATTGTGAAGGTAGACACAGTGTATAAAAGACATGATGGTTTTCTTCATTATTCGTGAATGTAAATGGCAAATTTCCATTAGGATAGCTACAGAATCATTCTCAATAAATGTTATGATTTATAAAAGGTATGTCTTTTGCTGAATATGTGCTTTTTATTTTATTTTCCTATAAAAATTGTTGAAAAATCTCTGGACCCATTTTCTTTGTTTCCGTCTTTTCAGGACTATGATTTAAGCCAGCTTCAACAACCCGATACCATAGAACCAGATGCCATCAAACCTGTGGGGATCAGACGGCTCGATGAAAGACCAATCCATGCAGAACCTCAGTACCCAGTCAGATCAGCTGCTCCTCATCCTGGGGATATCGGGGACTTCATTAATGAGGTAAAGGAGAAAAAATAGTTTCCTTGCAGGATCCGATAGGCTTTTATATGTTGCTAATTGCACTCTGCATGAATAGCTGTTACATTTGGAACATAATAACTTTTTAAAACTTGCTTATACAATTAAAATGACCTTGGAAGATAAAAATAAATATGGCCTTTTTAAGTGCAGATAAATTTAATTAACTCAGTCAAATAGAAAGGGAAGATATGTCAATTAACTTTTGTACATTTGTATTAATTGCATTCATACTGTGTTATCAGCCTTAACCACAATATCTCCAAGAGGGATTATACCATGGGTTCCGAATAATAAACAGACTAACAAAATTATAATTTAGCCTAAATTCATTTATTAATGCAGATTAATTTAATAATGGAAGAAGTTCATTTTGATTTTCCTCACATATTACCCTTTGAATCCAGATAATAGTGGAAATTCAATGCCTTGAAAAAGACCAAAAGAGTTCCAGCAAACAAGATTAGTGAGTAGGGCAGCTAAATTAAATGTTATATAAGTGCTTTAAGTACTTTCCTCGTCAAAGAGTTTTTAAGAGGCTCTGTGTCTTTTTGATTCTTGCAAAGTAACAAAAAGATAATTGACAGTGAATGAAGATTTAGAATTTAATTTAGAAGACATTTTCAGTTATGAAAGAAATATTTGCCTACAAACATTTTTTAAAATTATTGTTATCATTGACCAAATGTTCAGGTATATTTAAGTCATTTGTTTTGTGAAACTTAAAATGTGAGACATTTCAGCGTGTTCTTTATGCTTATTACTTTGGGCAGAAGAAATATTAAAGAATAACTTGTCATTTATATTCTCTGATTTTCTCAAGTCTTTGTTACCTGAATAAACAGTTTAAGGTGACTGGTGAATGGAGCTAGGAAAATTTTACAAAAATGCTCTTGTGAATATTTGAATTTTTTAACAAAATCCCTTTTGGAATGTTCATACCTCTTTTGTGTTTGCTAGAATATTTGTTGGATGCAACAAGATTACTCCCAGGAATGAACACAGAGGCTTCCATTTCTAAGTAACCATTGAGAGAATATTACTATTTACTTTCGATGAGCATTCAAAATCTGAATTAGAAATCTGAGAGAAATCTGAATTAGAAATTCAGAGAGTAGCATTCTTTGAATCGGGGCAGAAACCAACCATGTGACAAGGTGGCCAGTCACACAGCTAGCATTTCAAATAATAAATATTTGAGAAGATCACAATCTGCTTTTGGACAGTATGGAATCAAGAGGGGAAGAAGGTGACATTCATCATGGGTCCCTTGTCTCCATCCCCTCTCTGGGGACGGTCCTAACTTCCTTGCACAGCCAAACAAGGGCTAGAGATGGTCTAGCTCCATTTTAATTATTTGTTATATATTATTCATCCAGCTGTTCTTGTGACATAGTTTCTTAGTGCTGTACAATGATGTTATACTGTCCAGTCATGATTTATTATGAATGTGGACATGCTGAGCCATGGAAAAGGGAAATCAAGGCAGGAGCCTACCTTCAAGGCACCTTTTCCTCGTGGCCTCAGATTGGCTGTGCAAGTGGTTGCCTGCCTTGATTTCCCTCTTCTGGTGTCTTCTGCCCAGGGATGGATTGCCTGCCTGCATCTTCCTTCATAATGTTATGTGGTGGCCCTGGGTGGATGCCCTTCTGCAGCAGGCCACGGCATGACTGGACTGCCTTCCTCATTTGCCTCTCACATGGTGGAGTCTCCAGTAACTTCACATAAGCTCTTCACGTATAAATATCTCTTCTCCAAGGTTAATTTATTTCTGCAGTCCAATATATGAAGGACTATAATTCATAATTCCCCAGCACAATCCAAACATCGAGTCTTTCAAGGCCCAACAGTCCATCAACACACTAAGTACAGCTCCGGCATCTCACCGCACTCCAGCTCTAAAGTACAGCTCCAGCGTCTCTTGCCTCGCTTAGACTTTCAGATACTTTCTGGTGTCTCTCACCTCTCCTCACACCAACCCCACTAGTGGGGTGCTTCTCTATCTTGTTTCCTTCCTGGGTAGGGTTCCAGTACTTGCCCAGAAATACCAGAGAGCTGACCCCCCCCCCCCCCCGTCGTTCCCCAGACTCAACCCTCTCTGGCCCTCTGGCTTCAGCTCTCTTGCTGAAAGAGCCAGCAGGCATCTCCCTCTGTTGCTATCTCTGGCTCTGGCTCTCTGGTCTGGGGACATTTGTAGGTGACCCCCTGGCAGTCTTTCTGCCTTCAGCTTTCAGCAGCTCCACTGATCTCTGTATTAGGGGCTTCCCCTCCCTGACGCTCTGAGCTCTTTCTCCTCTCAGAACTCTAGATCTCTCTTTCTCTCTAAGGACTCAGCATTCTAAACTCTCCCTTGCCTTTGGAGTGTCTCTCATTTCTAATTTCTAGGGACATTACACCAAACTAGGGCGCACCTGGATTGGAACAAGAGAGCTGGGCCCAGTTCCATTTAAGGGGCCAGCCACCCAGTTACAATTATGCTTCGCTGTTATGCTTTTATTTTTACTTTGCAATGTAGGGAACTGTTCCAGCAAACCCTTACTCACATGAGTAAACTTCTACAGATGTAAGTGGTACCATTGACTGCTATGTACGTAAGGGTTGGTAGACTGATCCTTGAATATGTAATAAATTTCAGAAACACATCATTTTATTTTTAAGAAGTCTTTATAACAGTTACTTTTCTGATGCTGAAAGGCTTTTTTAAAACCATTTAGACTCAAGTTTTCAGCACCTTTCTTTTGCAATCCTCACTGCAGTGCATCATTCTAGCATATGGCATCCCCCGTCAGCCATAAACAATGAGCTACGCCTCTTCCTTGTGGAAGCTGGAGACAGTCCAGTGTTTGTTGCTGGGGCTCTTCAGACTAAGCTGTGCCCCTCATGACCATCTGCCTCAGGTTTTGCCTGTTGAAAAAGTTGGAAGTTTGGCTTCTCCAAAACAATTATATTATAATTTCAATTTTAATTTATGTTTCAGCAGTGGGAAGTCTCTTTCTGTTCACAAAACACTTAATGTTTTATTTAGCAAAGCCTCAAATGCTCATAAGTCTTTTCTTAAGTACTCAAATGGATGTTAACGAGCTTGGAAAGCAAGAAGATGTCTTTTCAGGTGGTTCCCAGGGCCCCATGGCAAGCTCTTTGTCCAGTCAGGGTATTGCAACCTCACACCCATTTGCACAGGGCAGCAGTCACACATGAGAAGCTACAACAAAAGTGTTCCCTTCTCCCCCCGGCAGTGCTTCTGAGGAGGGCAATGTCTTTGCATCCGGCAATGACCTGGAAAGCCATACACTCAGGTTTTTCCCCTAGTGCTTTAATACTACAACTGCAAGGCAGTAAAACAGGCAAAATGAAAAAAGAAGATCCCAAAACTAAGGGCAAATATCTTCCCACCAAACAAAATTAGATGTTTCCCCTACTTTCCTCCTTGGAGTACATGGCAGGTTCCAAATGGGAAGTCCCAGTTAAAATTAAAATGTTAAATAAAATCATAAAAATCTCATAAATTTACATGAACTACCACAGGTCCCTAAAGTCAGAACAGGAGTAGCCTCACACAGACTTGTATACAAAAAATCGCTGAGACTTTAAGACAAAAGACACCTTGTGGGGAGTTCTTTGAAGCCCTCATCACAGCCATGTAGATAGTGGTAGCAATCACAGACATTGCAGGATCAGCAACTTTACAAGATGTGGATCTAAGGATCAAAAGGATTCCTTGTCATTATTCAGGAAAATATATTTATGGTAACCTGGTGGCTTATTGGCCTCAGAGAATTATTCTCGCTTTGTGCGAATTTGACTGGGTTCAGATTTTGGACAGGTACACCCAATGTTTATGTAAATTTTTGGCCTTAATGTGGTTTGCTTCAAGAGCAAGGTCTCCAGTTCAGTGGCTACAAGGAAGTGGTGCCTACATCCATGGACAGCAGACATTCATAAGCTGTTGGGAAATTAGCAGCAAAGAATGCAAAAGGGCTTAAACTCTCTAAACCAGAACTGGCGACACAGTCCCTTTGTCCCTACCAGCACCTAAAAAAGGTCTCTGGAATGGAACTTGGTCATGTGCATTTGCATACGGGAGCTTCGAATTACTGTACAAGCCTTTTCTTTTAATTCTACCGTCTGCGCCGAGAATCTTACAAAAATGCTGGTTGTGCAAGTCAGAAGACTGGCCTCACTGGGTCAGACCAATGGCCCATCTAGCCCAGTATCCTGTCTTCTGACAGTGGCCAATGCCAGGTGCTTCAGAGGGAATGAACAGAATAAATGATGTTCAAGTGATCCATCCCCTGTCATCCACTCCCAGCTACTGGCAGTCAGAGGCTAGGGACACCCAGAGCATGAGGTTGTATCCCTGCCCACCCTGGCTAGTAGCCATTAATGGACCAAATCCTCCATGAACTTATCTAGTTCTTTTTTTGAACCCTGTTATAGTTTAGGCCTTCACATCATCCTCTGGCAACAAGTTCCACAAGGTGACTGTGCGTTGTGTGAAGAAACTCTTCCTTTTGTTTGTTTTAAACCTGCTGCCTACTAATTTCATTGGGTGACCTCTGGTGCTTATGTTGTGAGAAGGAGTAAATAACACTTCCTTATTCACTTTCTTCACACCCGTCATGATTTGATAGACCTTTATCATAGCCCCCTTAGCCATCTCTTTTCCAAGCTGAGCAGTCCTAGTCTTTTTAATCTTTTCTCAGATGGAAGATTTCCCACCCCCTTAATCATTTTTGTTGCGCTTCCCTGTATGTTTTCCATTTCTAATGTATCTTTTTTGAGATGGCCCAAATTACTCAAGTGATACACAAGGAACTTGATGAGGAATATGTAACTGAATGTGCTGGATCATCCTAATGACTTGTCAGTTAAAAACGACTGTTAAAATATGCAATGCTGTTAACAGTCACACATTTTGAAAATATTTATACAGTTTTGCTTAATAGCTAACCACTTTCCAAAAAGAAAAGAATTCCAGTTGTGACTTAGTTATAATATGGTTTGCAGGCATAAACCAAAATTACCACAGGGACTTGCTTGCTTTGTCTGTTTCAGTGAATAGAGAGTCTCTAATTTTAAGGAAAAACCTCCTTTGCTTCCAGTCCAATGTACAAACAAGTTGTTAAGATAAGTCGTGTGTTATTAGGAATCCTCTGTAGACATTCTGCATTCTATTTTGAGTTTTTAAAAAGTGGAACATTATTAACACTTAGAATACCTGAGGATTTGCATACCAGTGTAAATTAAGCATACGTTGCAATAGCTTTATTCAATCTAAAAGTACATTTTCAAGAGTCACCTGTCCCTGAACAGAAATCTGAAACAAATTGTATTATGGTAGAGAGCTTGAGGCTAAAGATCTATTTCTAATCAACACAGGACGTAGCCTGCGTTAAATTAAATGTAAATTACAAATTAAAGGCCCCATCCCATGAGATGCAGAGGACCCTCCACTCACTTTGAAGTAAAGTTGTTGTTGATGGTGTTAAGTTCTTTGCAAGATGGAGCCCTTCAATTTGCTCTCTCTTCAAAAGCCAGCTCTTAGATTGTTACAGTTATTCCTCAGGCTTCACTTCCTTATTCCCAATCCCCATCCCAGTACCACCAAACATCTCTCGGATCTGATAAAGAACTAGCATTTATGAAAATATAAGTACAAGAACATTGATTTTCTAATGTTTCCCATTCCTGTTCAGGATTCTGTAGTTTACCCTTTCCTATCATTTGGTAACAGTAGATAAAATGAGAGAATTATGTGTGCTTAGCTTATGTAAACATAAGGTTTCTGAACCTCCTTAGTCAACTCTGGGTTCAAATTCCCCTTCCTCCTTCATGCCTCCTCTGAGTAACAGGAGCTGGGGCATGGACAGAGAGGGGAAAGTTGCAGCCAAATTTGTCTGAGTAAAGTTTACATCTCCACTGTTGAGGCAGCTTATCCATCTGGCAAACCTCCTGTGGTTCTTCAGATGGGAAAGCCCAGTCCAAATGACCTTACCGGCTCCTTTAGACAGGCACTCCTTCTGGTAATGAACACATCTGAGGAAGGCCTGGAGAGCTAGCTAGTCATAGAAATAGCACCAGACAAAAGAAGTAGATGGCAGATTGGGTTAGTGTGGTGATTTTATTCAGCAACAGGAAGGCAAAATTGTCTCATTTTAAATTTCCTCTAAAATTTAGTAAATATTTTGCCAAGGATATATTGTGGAAAATTCACTTGTCCTCCCAAGAGTTACCGTGTTTAAATTTGGAGCATTAGAAGATGAAATAGAGGGATTTTTAACCTTGCTTTCAGTGCAAATGTCAACTTAAGTTGAACCATGTGGATATCTCCATAATGCAGCCTCTTGGATTTTCCTGGTTCAGCATCCATTGCTGGCAGTGGATGAAATAAAACTGTTGCTGTTTCATTGAGTTTACAGGATAGAACGACAATGAAAAATTCACTGTTCCAGAGGTTGTACATAATGTGCAAATTGTTTCCTTGAGAACAGGTACCAAGTACCAACTTGAAAATAATAAAGAGATTGTTCAGTCTGTAAGACTCGCTTCATGCTATAGGTGGCTGGTGCCTGGCAGAACTTGTACAGTTGCATGGAGAAACTATTGTTATTTACAGTTACCGATTAAGCTAGTATCCCAGAGTCAGACTCACAAGCTGGCCATCCTCAGAGTGGATCAACTGTGAAAACTGTAGGAATATCTCCAGAATTTCTGCTCCAGGCCAGCATTGTGAATAGCTTTTACAAAATAGCTCTGATCCTTTCCACGTAACCTCTTCAGCTGAAGCAGGACTTCTCTTCCTTCCTCGTTACCTACATCCAAAAGGATGGGAGTCTGTAGCCCCAAGCAAGCTTAAGGGACTGATTGAAAAGAAGAACATTCAACAATGTAGACCCAGCTATATATAGCTCAGTAAGTAAAATTGTGTTTCTGTTTCAAGAGCAGAAACGAACAAAAAGTCTAGAGCTTTGAAGTTGGACCAGATAAGATGTTGCACTCCAGCTACAGACATTTAGGATGATGGACTCATTTGTCCTTATTATAGCTATCAGGATGGAAAACTCAGAAAAGAAATATAACAAAGGCTACCAATTATCCTAGATAGATCATTCGACTGGAGTGCTGGCTACTAATTACCAGCTCAGTGACTTTGTAGACCCCAAAGCATTTATTTAAATTCTAGAAATGTTCTTGGCTGAGGTTATTAGTATCATAAATATACAAAAACTATATACCCTGAGCCAGGTTCTCTGCTGCCTTGTGTAGTCACGTACACCCATGCAAAGTGGGCATATTAAATCACATTGGCAGAACTGCACACTCATTTTGCATATTTGTGAATGGTTACATAAGGCAGTAGAGAATCAGGCACATAGTTTTACTGGTGTTTCTTTTCTTCTGCATACATGACTTAGCGATACCATGGTGTTTTCTAGAAAAATAAGTGCCCATGCAATTGGCTGTTGCATCACATGATTAGACCTACAACATGCCATGTTAAACCATATTGAATGAATTTTACTGAAAAGGGATAATCTCCAAGAAAATACTCAATCTTGCAGATAATCTGTTTTGTCAGGAAGCTGTTCTCAGAGAAATTTGTAAGTGCTAATTTAAGAGTCAGAGGCTTGACAGGGCCTTCACTCTTAAATTCTTCACTAAGGCTTCTGGCATTTTGGCTGACAATTTATCTGTTGCCAGTGACTGCCAAAGTAGATACTTCAGCTAATGGCCTTGGAAAAAATACTGCATGTCCAGTGGAAGAAACTGCATGGTTGAAAACCCCTGAACATATTGACTCTATTTATATTGTTTTCCAGACTTCAACCCTCTTTGTTCAGCCTTTGTGGCCATTCCTTTCAGTGTCTCTGAGACTCTAGCAAAGGGTGCTCATTTAACCTTCTAAAATCTGTAAGGCTAGACTGAGCTTTGAGGCTTAAACCTGGGTAAGAAGATGGTGCAGGGAGCACCAGGAAAGAATTGTCTCGGAGAGAAAGCAGGGGAGAAAGAGAGATTTCCTTCCTACTCTGCCCTTGCTTCAAAGGAGGAGAGCCTTGGCTGTACTCCTTTTCAGCAGTAGCTGTGTTAATCCCCTGCCCACTAGCTCCTGAGGAGAAGTGTCAGGCATGTAGCCTTGGTCTCCCATGGTCTTGCCATGACCCTCTAAATCCCAAGTTTTTTTGCTGCCACTTAACACTCTCACTCCCCGCTGAGGCCCCTGGGCCATCGCAGGGGGACTGAGCTTCTCTAGTCTTGGGGCCACAGTGGGGTGAGGGGGCAGGGAATGTGGGCAAAAAGGGGCAGGGCTGCAGGG
Organism: Dermochelys coriacea; assembly: GCF_009764565.3. NCBI lineage: Eukaryota > Metazoa > Chordata > Testudines > Dermochelyidae > Dermochelys > Dermochelys coriacea. The sequence goes on from NC_050069.1 coordinate 80,350,433, forward strand.
GAATGGGGTGGGGCTGTAGGCGGGGCCACAACCAGAAGGGGAGGGGCTGGGCCATGGTTCTGGCGCGAGGCCCACCACTTGTTCTGGCCTAGGGTAGACCTTAATCCGTTTCTGCTTGCAGCTCATTTAAAGATGTATCCCATGAGCTGAGAAGCCCTGCTGTAAAAGTCATGGAGCATTCTGGCTCTCTCCTTGGCTGGCAGATATGAATGGCCACAACATCTGTCCTTTAATGCATGAAATTGTTTCACCAAAATACAGTCTCATTAAAAGCCAAATCCTGGGATGTGCTCCAAACCCTTTAGGACCTTCCCCTAAAAGTGAAATTCAAGTCACTTACTTCCTCAGCACAAGCTATAGAAGTGGTCTTCTAAATCCAGGATGTTGATAAATGAAATCCTTCATCCACAAAAGAAAACATAAGTCATGCCTGACTTTGTATTTATTTCAAAATGTTCTCAGAAAATGAAATATTTTCATCCCTCCAAAATGAGATTGGCAACAGCTATCTGTTATCCCTGCCTTGAAATAAGCCCCACCAACAAAACAAACCCAGGCTGTTGTATTTGCCAGACCGGTCTTATTACTACTACTTCACCAAACTTTTGAGATCCACTGATAATTATGGGTTTCTTTAGTTTATGGTGCTGGGTTTCTTTAGTTTATGTTGCTCAGCCTTAGAAGCAGAATTTTAAAATTATGGATTGTCTTTTGACTAATAGATTGAAGACTTTGAAGCAAAGGTTGCAATCCCAAGAAAGCAATAATTGAAAAAAACATTCTTGTGAAATTTATTATTTGCACTTGTGAAGTGATGTACGAGAACTCGTGTGGTCACTGTAAAACTCACAAAGCCTAGGCCATTATTTATTAATGCTCTCTTCCTCATGGTGGGGCTTAGAGGTAGGTGACCTGAGTGCTGAAAACTAGGGAGCAGGAGTGAAGTTAAATATCTCCCAATTACTTATTTATGGAGCTACCAGTGTCTTGTGCAGATTAACCAAAGGCCTGCTGTCTTTCAGTGGTTGGGTGGGGACCATGTGAGACTGTTGTCATGTGAGACGAATCTATACAAGCACACTTGTCTGTCCTATAACCTTTCCTTTCTTTACCCCTCCACACCCTTGACTCCAATTGTTTGTGGTTTTGTTCATGTTATCATAAACTGTCCATATCTTAGTTCTGCTTCAAGTGATGGTCCCTATTGTATGTCTTAGATTGTGAGCGCTCTGGCTCAGGGAATGTCTATGCTGGTTTGTACAGCACCTAATCCCCATTCAGTTGCTACTGCAATAGAAATAACAGTAATAATAATATTCTCTAAAGATGTGTCACCATATGTTCAATTAAATTCAAAATCGGCTAATGCTGGAAACTTGACCATAAGAACAGAAGACTCATTATTTATATTTCTGAAGTTTCAAAAATATGAATGCTGTTTCATTAGTTGAAATCTGAGGAAATGGATAAGAGGAAGAATCTGGTTTTCTCTGCCTGCAGTGGATGTGATAGAATTGAGATATTCTTGTTACATTTTTGCTCCCTGTATCACATATAGAATTTTGTCTTTCTTCTTTTCTCCTTATTTCAGGGACTTAAAGCAGCTGACAATGACCCTACGGCCCCACCGTATGACTCCCTCCTAGTCTTTGACTATGAAGGTAGTGGCTCCACTGCTGGATCTTTGAGTTCTCTTAACTCCTCAAGTAGTGGTGGTGAGCAAGACTATGACTACCTAAATGACTGGGGCCCACGTTTCAAGAAACTTGCTGATATGTATGGTGGAGGTGATGACTGAACTTCAAAGTGAACTTTGTTTTTGGACAAGTACAAACATTTCAACCGATATTCCCCAAAAGCATACAGAAGCTAGGCTTTCACTTTGTAGTCTACTAGCACAAGTGCTTGCTGAAGGCTTTGGTATAGGCTGCAAACCAATTTGGGCTCAGTGGGAATATCAGTAATCCAATGCTGTTTGGAAAAAAATATTGAGCTCAGTTACACTTGAATTTTACAGTACAGAAGCACTGGGATTTTATGTGCCTTTTTGTACCTTTTACAGATCGGAATTAGTTTTATGTTTAAGGCTTTAATGGTACTGATTTCTGAAATGATACATTAAAGAGACAAAATATGTTGGGGTGGGGAGGAGTAAATTAAATCACAGTATGCTTCAACATGCTTTTGTTACAGTGCATTGCTTTTATTAAAATAAGGAAATTTAAAAAAAAAAACCTCATGGAGCCATTTTATTATCTGGGGGAGAAGACCATGAGATTGAAAAATGTACATTACTTCTAGTTTTAGACGTTAGGGTTTTTTTCACTAAAATTCTAAAACTTATGCAGCTGGTTGCAAATAAAGGGAGTTTTCATATCACCAGTTTGTAGCTGAATTGATTTTTTTTTCTTATGGTAGAATGTTAGGCACATTTTGGTCTTAATCCATGTACACTTTTTTTAAAAATTTCTGGTACTGTTTTTTTTTTCCACTTCACTGTAAAAATGGTATGTGTACATAATGTTTTATTGGCATAGTCTATTGGGAAGTGCAGAAACTTCAGAACATGTGTATGTATTATTTGGACTATGGATTCAGGTTTTTGCATGTTTATATCTTTCGTTATGGATAAAGTATTTACAAAACAGGTTGCAAACAAGTGACATTGATTCAATTGTTGAGCTGTAGTTAGAGTACTCAATTTTATTTTTTATTTTTTATTTTAATGTTTTGGTTTGGGGAGGGAGAAAAGTTCTTAGCACAAACAATTTTACATAATTTGTACCAAAAAGGAGAGAGGGGTGGCCTGATACTGGTGGTACTAGTAAATATACAGTATGTTGGAAAAAGGAGCTTTTGAACTGGAGAGACTTCTGACAACAGCTTTGCCTCTGTATTGTGTACCAGAATATAAATGATACACCTCTGACCCCAACGTTCTGAATAAAATGCTAATTTTGGATCTGGTGGCTGGTTTGGACTTCTTTTGCACTTGAGCAGCTCTGATTGTAGCAAAAAAATACAAGATACTAAAGCTTCATTGAATAACAGTGAAAACGTGTGTGCAGTTTTTCATCATTCAGTACACATGATCTGTGAAGAAATTATATGTAGGCTAGAAGAAAGTCTGAATTTTGTTACAAGTTTGGGAAGCAAAGTGCCGAAATGAAATAGGAATACGCTGTGGTGTTACTATTAAGGCAACACCTTCAGAACTCTCATTTCAAATGGATGGATGGCTCTTCAATTTGAACATATGTTTTCCAAAGAATCAAATTGGCATGCTCTCTGAATACTTTCTGGTTTCATAATGGGATGATACTGGGTTATTTAAATATAATAGGTTGGAAGGGCTTTGCAGTTCCTGGTAAATCACCCAATGCCTAACTTTGCTTAGTTTGCTTAGTTAGCTTGAAGTCAGCATCCATACTCCCCGTACGAGTGAGAACAAGCCCTTCAAACTGTTCCTTAAAATCATATGGTTTTATCAGTGGAATAATGATATTTGTAAAAAGTATTATTTGGTAGGTAATAATAACTAGGTAAATTTCTAACCTAACGATTGATTTACAAACCAAATGAATGTAGTAGGCACAGAAATTCATTTACTTGCTGCCCATTTTTAATCCATACTTTTCCAGATATTAGGGGCCAAATTCTGAAAAGCACTGAGACTCAAAACTTAGCAGAAATGTCACATCTTCTCTGTATGCTGAGAGAATCAAGCAGTGGAGATCTCTGTTTCCCTTAGATAGTGTGGCAGCTGTCTCTGCTCTGGTGCAGGTCAATGGGACATAGCCTGTGGGTCACCCCACATCTACATGGGGAGTCTGACGGTTCTGTTCTTCAGCCCCATTGCCTTCTATACACATTTCCTGTGTTCATAGGCAGGATTTGGACACAAGTTCTAAAGGTGTAGCCTGCAATCTAAATAACGGAGCTTTATCTTTAGCCTGTCCTATATCACTGGGATTAAGAAACAGACTATGTATTTTCTTAAATGGGCTCCTCATGAACCTGTTCATTTTATGGCCCAATCCTGCTCACATTGAAAGCATGGAGCAGGAAACTTTGGCACAGATGTGCATGGGGTCAGAATGGATCCCTTTAGTGTCTCCACATCCCAGGCTATTTTATTTAGGTGTTTTGTATGTTTGTAATTAATCATAACTAACTCTGAATGTCTAATTTTTAAATAAGGTGTGAAAGTTAGCAATGAGCTTTTTCCTTTATTAAAAATATGTGTACATTTATTACTTAGAGATGAGGAAAGATGTATAAACAGTTGCAAATGAAGACATGATGGCCTGTGCATAAGTGAGCAAAGTTGTCATGATTTAGGAAGCTAGATTTATACATGCAAATTACACAGGTAGGCAAAAGGCCCCTAGTAACATACAGCAGTCTTCATTGCTTTCCCAGCAGCTGTAATTTACGCAGAAATATATTTAATTATAGTAGCCAGTTTTTTTGCTGCTTTTCCAAGTAGCTAGGAAATGGAAAGGTCAGTCGAAGATGTTCACTCTGTTGACATTAAATACAAGAAGGGGTGGGGAAGGGGGGAATGTGAAGAATGCCCAACCTTATACACTACAACTATGAAAGAAAAATGTGATATGATGGGCATCTTCTCTTTCTGAATTCAGAGCTCTTACGAACAGCACTAGGAGTTGCGTACATCCATTGAGAAGAGATGTATCCATTTATCTTGATCAGAGTAATCACACAATTCAATCTAGAGTTACTTTGGAATTCTAGCGGTAATGGATATAAAACTCATTGTTCTGTCTACTGCACAAAAGAAAGGTCCTGGCACTTATGGCCATTGAAGATTTCATAACATATTTTACAACACAAAGTGTACTGACTCTATTTTGTCTGCTTATATTTCCCCTGAATTTCAAGTTTATTCTTTCCTCCCTAAAAGCATGGTGGTAGATTATGTTCCCATGATTCATGCAGGGATCTCCATGATCTGTGACTTATCTGCAGAAGGGGAGTTGGTCAGCCATCTCTCTAGCACCATCCCTTCCTCCAGGCCCTCTAGAGGTGCTCCATGGGGTTGGAATCTGGGAAGATGGGAATGGGCAGCCTCATTTTTGGTGGTGGATTTGCACCTGAAGAACATATATTTCCCCTTTACACACACACTACATATCCTTTGAAAATTCCTGGCAAAAAGTAAAGCCATGTCATCTTCCTCCTGTTAGCCTCTCCACATTGGCTATTCTCCTAAAAGGGGAGTCCGTTGTAGCATGGATCCATTAGAGCCACATTGCCAGGGAGTGATCAGTGGGAACACAGAGCCAACACGGATACACAGTGCCTGTCTACGGATGGATCTTGTTTCCTTTGGATCATCTGTGGTCCTTAGGGCTTGGAGATGAACTCAGCTGCTCATTCCATAAAGGAGAAAATTACGTGCCTGTCACATACCGACAGAATGACATGGCAGAATCTACATGAAAGGATCCCTTGGCCTACTCCTGCACCAGAGCAGATGCTGATCCAGCTAATGGCAGTGCAGTAGCTGTAAAGTGCTTTGGGATCCTTCTGAATCATAAGTACTCTATAAATCTGTACTGGCAAAATGGTAAGTGCTAAACACTTACAAGCTGAACTATTTCCCACCCACCCCCAGTTCCTTTGTCTGACGTTATCTTTACAAAATGTTTATAACTACATTTTAAACCAAAAGAAATGTTTAACTTAGTGCTTGAATTGCACTAGTTTGAGGGGAGGCAATGTTTCTCTGTTCATTCATGAAAACATTTTAGACAGCTACTTATTTTCTCTTACTTTACCTGTTTCAGTTCAAGGGCAGCAGGGTCGCTTTGGTGTTGAGAGCCATTTGAAATCAGCTATTGCTCAGGAGGTTGGATGGTTTGTTTTCTTCTGTGTTGTTTATTTTTCTGTTTCTGGAGCACCAGAATTCCTCACCCAGCCTAAAAAATATCTACATTTGCACCCTCTTATTCACATCCATATCAATGGTCCTATGCAGCAGTCTTCTGAGAATTGGATGCAGATTCCCTTCAGACTCTCAAACCACTCTACTTTATTCAGGAGATCTAGGTGATGCACTGACACGCCTTATCTCAGCCTTGGTCTACACTAGGTGTTGAGGTCGAATTTAGCAGCGTTAAATAGATTTAACTGCACCCGTCCACCCGGCGAAGCCCTTTTTTTCGACTTAAAGGGCTCTTAAAATCGATTTCCTTACTCCACCCCGACAAGGGGATTAGTGTGGAAATCGGCCTTGCCGGGTCAAATTTGGGGTACTGTGGACACAATTAGACGGTATTGGCCTCCAGGAGCTATCCCACAGTGTTCCATTGTGACTGCTCTGGACAGCACTCTCAACTCAGATGCACTGGCCAGGTAGACAGGAAAAGGCCTGCGAACTTTTGAATTTCAATTTCCTGTTTGGCCAGCGTGGCAAGCTGAAGGTGAGTGCAGAGCTCATCAGCAGAGGTGACCATGATGGAGTCCCAGAATCGCAAAAGAGCTCCAGCATGGAGCTAACGGGAGGTACGGGATCTGATCGCTGTATGGGGAGAGGAATCCGTGCTATCAGAACTATGTTCCAGTTTTCGAAATGCCAAAACATTTGTCAAAAATCTCCCAAGGCATGAAGAACAGAGGCCATTACAGGGACCCGAAGCAGTGCCACGTGAAACTTAAGGAGCTGAGGCAAGCCTACCAGAAAACCAGAGAGGCAAATGGCCGCTCTGGGTCAAAGCCCAAAACATGCCGCTTCAATGATGAGCTGCATGCCATTTTAGAGGGTTCAGCCACCACTACCCCAGCCGTGTTGTTTGACTCTGTCATAAATATAACGGGAAGGGTAAACACCTTTAAAATCCCTCCTGGTCAGAGGAAAAACCCTTTCACGTGTAAAGGGTTAAGAAGCTAGGATAACCTCGCTGGCACCTGACCAGAATGACCAATAAGGAGACAAGATACTTTCAAAGCTGGAGGGGGGGGAGAAACAAAGGCTCGCTCTGTCTGTGTGATGCTTTTGCCGGGAACAGAAAAGGAATGGAGTCTTAGAACTTAGTAAGTAATCTAGCTAGATATGCGTTAGATTCTGTTTTGTTTAAATGGCTGATAAAATAAGCTGTGCTGAATGGAATGTATATTCCTGTTGTTGTGGTTTTTTTGTAACTTAAGGTTTTGCCTAGAGGGATTCTCTATGTTTTGAATCTGATTACCCTGTAAGGTATTTACCATCCTGATTTTACAGAGGTGATTCTTTTTACCTTTTCTTATATTAAAATTCTTCTTGTAAGAAATTGAATGCTTTTTTCATTGTTCTTAAGATCCTAGCATTTGGGTCTGTGGTCACCTATGCAAATTGGTGAGGTTTTTTATCATGCTTTCCCCAGGAAAGGGGGTGTAGGGTTTGGGGAGGATTTTGGAGGGGAAAGACATTTCCAAGTGGGCCCTTTACCTGTTATATATTTGTTAGACGCTTGGCGGTGGCAGCAATAAAGTCCAAGGGCAAAAGGTAAAATAATTTGTACCCTGGGGAAGTTTAAATCTAAACTGGTAAAAATAAGCTTAGGGGGTTTTCATGCAGGTCCCCACATCTGTACCCTAGAGTTCAGAGTGAGGAAGGACCCTTGACATGGTGGCAGAGCATTGGGATTAACTTGAAATCATTTTGAGATCAATTTGAGATTTTTTTGAACCAGAAGCACAGATTTTAGAAGGATTTTTTTCCTTTGGGCTGCTGGAAAGCAGGTTTTAAGCTGAAAGCAGTTAGAGGGGTTTTTTTTTCTCTGCTTTGGGGCCAGAGCAGAGACAAAAGGGAATTGTCCTTTGTGAGCTGGAGTTTTCTCAGGTCTTCACAGACTTAAAGTTGTTTTTACCTAAGAGCAACTAGAGGGGTTTTCTGTTTATTTGCCTGGAGACAAAGGTGTTAGTTTCTTTTTTTTTTAAACGGATTTTTCTATAGGCTGACAATCACTATCAGAGAATATAGGTATATCACAGCACAGCAAAATTTTACAAGCCAAGTTTTTTTTTATTTGTTTGTTTGTTTTATTTCTAACTCTTGGGTGTAAAGTTAGTTAAAAACAGAGAGGCAAACATGACAGAGCCCAAGGCAGAAACAGTCAAAGAGACTGCCCACAGGAGAGAACTGGAGGCAGCGAGAGAGACAGAAAAGAACCAAGAGGCTGCCCACAGGCAGCTATGGAGGCAAGGGACAAAAAACTGGAGGAGAAGGAAAAAGAGAGGAAGCATGCACTGGAGATGGAGAAGGCAAAGGCTCAGCAGAATATACCAACAAACCCTAGCAATCCTTCTCCAGGTACCACTTCCCATCCCAGAAAGTTCCCCACCTAAAAGACAGGCGATGATACCGAAGCCACCTTAGAAAACTTCGAAAGGGCCTGCCTTGGGTACAGCGTCTCTACAGCTCTACCTCAATACATGGTAGAGCTGAGGCTGCAGCTCTGTGGTCCCTTAGCTGAGGTGGCGGCTGAAATGCCTAAGGAACACATGAACCAGTATGCACTGTTTAAAACCAAGGTGAGAGTCAGAATGGGGCTAACACCCAAGCATTCCCGTCAGCAGTTCAGAGCCCTCAGGTGGAAATCAGATATGTCATTTCCCGACATGCCTACCACATTATGAAACATTGGGATGCCTGGATATCAGGAGCAAATGTTAAATCTCCAGAAGATTTGCCCTTCCTAATGTAAATGGAGCAGTTCTTAGAGGGTGTTCCTGAGGAAATAGAAAGATACATCCTAGAGGGGAAGCCCAAAACTGTAATTGAGGTGGGGGAGATTGGAGCCAAATGGGTGGAGGTGGCAGAAAAGAAAAAAACTGGTCGCAGTTGGAGCAGATACCAGAAGAGACAACCTCAGATCACACCCTACAACTGGGGGCAGCCCAAGGCCCCAACTACCCCCCAAGGAACCCTCCAGCCACCTTATCGTCCCACCACACTGTTCTCCAGCAACCCACCTCGCCCCAGTGACCCGTCAACTGGACGATGTTTTAAATGTAACAAGCCGGGGCATGTAAAGGCCAACTGCCCCAAGAACCCCAACAGATTACAGTTCATTGCACCGGAATCACACCAGAGGTCTTCAGGCCCAGATGCCTCCCAGCTACCCTCGGAGTGGAGGGAAACTGTGAGTGTGGATGGGAAGAAGGTCACCGCGTGGAGGGACACCGGAGCACAAACGTTGGCTATCCATGCTTCCTTAGTGGACCCCAATTTAATCAACCCAGAGATCCAAGTGACAATTCAACCCTTCAAGTCAAACTCTTTCAATTTGCCTACAGCCAATTTGCCTGTCCAGTACAAGGGCTGGTCAGGAACGTGGACTTTTGCAGTCTATGATGATTATCCCATCCCCATGCTGTTGGGGGAAGACTTGGCCAATCATGTGAAGTTAGCCAAGAGGGTGGGAATGGGTCACCCACAGCCAGGCTAAACAAGCCATCACACCTAGCTCTGTTCCGGAAACTTCTACCAGGACCCGGTCAGAGGTGATGGACCCAGACCCCAGGCCAATGTCTGCAACAGCAGTAGTGGATCCAGTCCCAGAGACCCAGACAGAGCCAGTCCCAGAACCGGAACTGGTGGAACAACTACCACTAGACCCATTGCCAGCACTGAATCCAGTACTTGCAACCCCAACACCAGAGGGCCCCACCGAACCTGAACCGGCAGCAGCCGATAACCCTACACAAGATCCTCAGCCAAAGCCTGAACCCCAACATAGTGCATGAGCGGAGAGCGGTTCACAGTCAACGGAAACAGCCCCATCCCCTACATCGCTTCCAGAGGGACCAAGCATAGGTCCACAATCCAATGAGGAACTGATGTCTCCAGAATCAAGGGAACAGTTCGAGACCGAACAGGAAGCAGATGAAAGCCTCCAGAGAGCTTGGACGGCAGCACGGAGCAACCCACCGCCTCTCAGCTCTTCTAATCAATCCAGGTTTGTTGTAGAAAAGAGGATTTTTATATAAGGAAACTCCTTCTGGTGGACACCAGGAAGACTGACATCCTGTGTGCCAGGCACTAACAGACATTTTTGCCGGGGTAGGTTGGCCCTCCGACATCCTCACAGATGCAGGAACTAATTTCCTAGCAGGAACTATGGAAAGCCTTTGGGAAGCTCATGGGCTAAATCACTTGGTTGCCACTCCTTACCACTATCAAACAAATGGCATGGTGGAGAAGTTTAATGGAACTTCGGGGGCCATGATACGTAAATTCGTAAATGAGCACTCCAATGATTAGGACCTAGTATTGCAGCAGTTGCTCTTTGCCTACAGAGCTGTACCACATCCCAGTTTAGGGTTTTCACCATATGAACTTGTATATGGCCGAAAGGTTAAGGGGCCATTACAGTTGGTGAAGCAGCAATGGGAGGGATTTACACCTTCTCCAGGAACTCACATTCTGGACTTTGTAACCAACCTACAAAATATCCTCTGAACCTCTCTAGCCCTTGCTAAAGAAAACCTACAGGATGCTCAAAAAGAGTAAAAGCCTGGTATGATAAACATGCCAGAGAGTTCCTTCAAAGTAGGGGACCAGGTCATGGCCTTAAAGGCGCTCCAGGCCCAGGCCCATAAAATGGAAGCGTTGTGGGAAGGGCCATTCATGGTCCAGGAGCGCCTGGGAGCTGTTAATTATCTCATAGCATTCCACACCTCCAACTGAAAGCTTAATATGTACCATATTAATTCTCTAAACCCCTTTTATTCCAGAGAATTCAAGGTTTGTCAGTTTACAGCCCAAGGAGGAGATGACGCTGAGTGGCTTGAAGGTGTCTACTCTGAAGGGAAAAGAGCTGGTGACGTGGAAGAGGAACCTCTCCATGACCCTTGGGTGTATGCAGCGACAGCAGATCAAGGAGCTGTGCACTAGCTATGTACCGACGTTCTCAGCCACCCCAGGACTGACTGAACAGGCATACCACTCCATTGACACAGGTAATGCTCACCCAATTAAAGTCCAACCTTACCAGGTGTCTCCTCAAGCTAAAACTGCTATAGAACAGGAGATCCACGATGTGTTACAGATGGGTGTAATCTGCCCCTCTGGCAGTGCATGGGCATCTCCAGTGGTTCTAGTTCCCAAACCAGATGGAGAGATACGTTTTTGCGTGGACTACCGTAAGCTAAATGCTGTAACTCGCCCAGACAACTATCCAATGCCATGCACAGATGAACTATTAGAGAAACTGGGATGGGCCCAGTTCATCTCTACCTTGGACTTAACCAAGTGGTACTGGCAGATACCACTAGATGAATCTGCCAAGGGAAGGTCAGCCTTCACTACCCATGTTGGGCTGTTTGAATTTAATGTACTCCCTTTCGGGCTGCGGAATGCACCCGCCACCTTCCAAAGACTTGTAGATGGTCTCCTAGCGGGATTAGGAGAACATGCAGTCGCCTACCTTGACAATGTGGCCATATTTTCAGATTCCTGGGCAGAACACCTGGAACATCTACAAAAAGTCTTGGAGTGCATAAAGGAGGCAGGACTAACTGTTAAGGCTAAAAAATGTCAAATAGGCCTAAACAGAGTGAGTTACCTTGGACACCAGGTGGGTCAAGGAACTATCAACCCCCTACAGGCCAAAGTGGCTGCTATCCAAAAGTAGCCTGTCCCAAAGTCAAAGAAACAGGTCCAATCCTTCTTAGGCTTGGCCGGATATTACAGGCAATTTGTACCACAAAACAGCCAAATCGCCACCCCACTGACAGACCTAACCAGAAAGAAACAGCCAAATGCCGTTCAATGGACCGAAGAGTGTCAGAAGGCCTTTAACCAGCTTAAAGCGACACTCATGTCTGACCCTGTACTAAGGGCCCCAGACTTTGACAAACCGTTCCTAGTAGCCACAGATGTGTCCGAGAGTGGTGTGGGAGCAGTTTTAATGCAGAAAGGACCGGATCAAGAATTCCACCCTGTAGTGTTTCTCAGCAAGAAGCTGTCTGAGAGGGAAAGCAATTGGTAAGTCAGTGAAAAAGAATGTTACGCCATTGTCTACGCTCTGGAAAAGCTACTCCCATAAGTTTGGGGACGACGTTTCCACCTGCAAACCGACCATGCTACGCTACAGTGGCTTCATACGCCACAGGAAATAACCAAAAACTTATTCAGTGGAGTTTAGCTCTCCAAGGTTTTGATTTTGACATCCAACACATCTCCGGAGCTTCTAACAAAGTGGCTGATGCACTCTCCCATGAAAGTTTCACAGAATCAACTGGTTAAAATCATCCTTGAGATGTGGAAAATATTGTTAGTCTTTATATACTTGGTAGTATATTTAGAGGTGCATGTGTTTTATTAACTCTGTTTTTTCCTAGAGCTCCAGGAAGAAATCACAGCCAGCGTTTCACCCTATATGTGATTTGTGGGGGGTGTCAGAAATATAAAGGGAAGGGTAAACACCTTTAAATTCCCTCCTGGCCAGAGGAAAAACCCTTTCACCTGTAAAGGGTTAAGAAGCTAGGATAACCTCGCTGGCACCTGACCAAAATGACTAATAAGGAGACAAGATACTTTCAAAGCTGGAGGGGGGAGAAACAAAGGCTCACTCTGTCTGTGTGATGCTTTTGCTGGGAATAGAAAAGGAATGGAGTCTTAGAACTTAGTAAGTGCTGCAGCGGCACAGGAGCTAGCAAACAGAGCTGTAAATAGGGGAGTTTGAGTGGGAGTTTGCAAGGGGAGTTTGTATTGTGGTGCTTGTTTGGGGTTTGTTTTTGCTGTGGGAGGTGGTCTTTTTGGTGTGGCTTGTGTTTCCCAGATTAACAGGACTTAGGTGGGAAGGCAATGACTGATACGGAGGCAGCTGTGGGAGTGACTCCTGAAGTGGAAGACACAACGAGGATGACTGGATGTGGAAGCTGTGGTATGTACATGATCCTGGAGGGGGGACCTGATAAGAGTTTTTTCTGCATGGAATGCCATCTGATAGAGCTGATGGAGGAAAAGATCCGAGGTTTGGAGATGCAAGTGGAAAGTCTGGTTGAGTTTAGGAAGGGGTTTGAGCAGATGATGGAGCAAAGACATGAGCTCAGACTTACAGATGGAAGCAGGGCTGGGGAATTTTGAGGGGAGGCTGGGTGAGGAAAGTGGTCAGTGGAAGCATGTGACTAAAAGAACCAGGCAGAGGAAAAGACGGGCTAGTGAAGGAGAAATAGAGCTTAGGAACAGGTTTGCAGAGTTGGAAAATGAAGAAGGGGCTCAGCAGGTAATTGCTGAAGGTGGAAGGTAAAGGAAGAAGAGAAGAGAGGCTAGTCCTATAGGAAAAGGGGAAGAGTCAAGGGAGACTACACCAAATATGAGCCCCAGGGGGATACAGGATGGGTTGAAGAGGATTATAAGGGAAAATAGGAATGGAAAGAACTTGCAGCCAGAGGGAACAAGGGAGAGATTGGAGAATAGCGCTGACACCAGGAAAAGGCAGGTCTATGTGATAGGGTACTCTTTATTGAGAAGAATAGACAGGCCTGTAACCAGAGCAGATCCAGAGAATAGAATGGTGTGCTGTCTTCCGGGTGCTAAGATACGGGATGTAGACCTGAGGTTGAAAAGGATCCTAAAGGGAGCGGGAAAGAATCCCCTAATTATCCTTCATGTGGGAACAAATGATACGGCTAGATTCTCGCTGGAAAGTGTTAAGGAAGACTATGCTAGGCTGGGGAAGACGCTTAAGGAAATTGAGGCTCAGGTGGTCTTTAGTGGGATCCTGCCTGTTCCTAGAGAAGGGCAACAAAGGTGTGACAAGATTATGACTGTCAACAGATGGTTTAGGCAGTGGTGCTATAAGGAGGGCTTTGGGATGTATGGCCACTGGGAGGCATTCATGGAGAGAGGGCAGTTCTCTTGGGATGGACTTCATCTGAGTAGGGAAGGAAATAGACTTTTAGGATGGAGACTGGCACAACTGGTAAAGAGAGCTTTAAACTAGGAATTTGTGGGAGATGGTTGGGAGATGTCCAGGTAAACTCCACGCCAGATTTTAGCATTGAGAGGGAAGAAGATGAAGTAAGAAAGGATACAGCCGTGGGTAGGAGAATGTATATAAGGAGAGAGGGCAGGATACTAGTCTAATAGATTATACTGGCTGAAGAATGACTGTGCCTAATAGGGTATAAAATGTGAGTGAGGCCAAACAGCAAAAATTAAGATGTTTGTACACCAATGCGAGGAGCCTAGGTAACAAAATGGAGGAACTAGAGCTACTGGTGCAGGAAGTGAAACCAGATATTATAGGGATAACAGAAACATGGTGGAATAGTAGTCATGACTGGACTACAGGTATTGAAGGGTATGTGCTGTTTAGGAAAGACAGAAATAAAGGTAAAGGTGGTGGAGTAGCATTGTATATCAATGATGAGGTAGAATGTAAAGAAATAAGAAGCGATGCAATGGATAAGACAGAGTCCATCTGGACAAAAATTACATTGGGGAAGATAACTAGTAGAGCCTCTCCTACGATAATGATTGGGGTGTGCTATAGACCTCCGGGATCTAATTTGGATATGGATAGAGCCCTTTTTAATGTTTTTAATAAAGTAAATACTAATGGAAACTGCGTGATCATGGGAGACTTTAACTTCCCAGATACAGACTGGAGGACCAGTGCTAATAATAATAATAGGACTCAGATTTTTCTAGATGCAATAGCTGATGGATTCCTTCATCAAATAGTTGCTGAACCGACTAGAGGGGATGCCATTTTAGATTTAATTTTGGTGAGTAGCGAGGACCTCATAGAAGAAATGGTTGTAGGGATAATCTTGGCTCAAGTGATCATGAGCTAATTCAGTTCAAACTGAACAGAAGGATTAACAAAAATAAATCTGCAACCAGAGTTTTTGATTTCAAAAGGGCTGACTTTCAAAAATTAAGGAAATTAGTTAGGGAAGTGGATTGGACTGAAGAATTTATGGATCTAAAGGTAGAGGAGGCCTGGGATTACTTTAAATCAAAGCTGCAGAAGCTATTGGAAGCCTGTATCCCAAGAAAGGGGGAAAAATTCATAGGCAGGAGTTGTAAACCAAGCTGGATGAGCAAGCATCTTAGAGAGGTGATTAAGAAGAAGCAGAAAGCATACTTTGGAAGTGGAAGATGGGAGGGATCAGCAAGGAAAGCTACCTTATTGAGGTCAGAACATGTCGGGATAAAGTGAGACAGGCTAAAAGTCGAGTAGAGTTGGACCTTGCAAAGAGAATTAAAACCAATAGTAAAAGGTTCTATAGCCATATAAGTAAGAAGAAAACTAAGAAAGAAGAAGTGAGGCCGCTAAACACTGAGGATGGAGTGGAGGTTAAGGGTAATCTAGGCATGGCCCAATATCTAAACAAATATTTTGCCTCAGTCTTTAATAAGGCTAAAGAGGATCTTCGGGATAATGGTAGCATGACAAATGGGAATGAGGATATGGAGGTAGATATTACCATATCTGAGGTAGAAGTGAAACTCAAACACCTTAATGGGACTAAATTGGGGGGCCCAGATAATCTTCATCCAAGAATATTAAAGGAATTGGCACCTGAAATTGCAAGCCCATTAGCAAGAATTTTTAATGAATCTGTAAACTCAGGAGTTGTACCGAATGATTGGAGAATTGCTAATATAGTTCCTATTTTTAAGAAAGGAAAAAAAAGTGATCCGGGTAACTACAGTTAGTTAGTTTGACATCTGTAATATGCAAGGTCCTGGAAAAAAATTTGAAGGAGAAATTAGTTAAGGACATTGAAGTCAATGGTAAATGGGACAAAATACAACATGGTTTTACAAAAGGTAGATCGTGCCAAATCAAACTGATCTCCCTTTTTGAAAAAGTAACAAATTTTTTAGATAAAGGAAACGCAGTGGATCTAATTTACCTAGATTTCAGGAAGGTGTTTGATACCGTGCCACGTGGGAAATTATTAGTTAAATTGGAGAAGATGGGAATCAATATGAACATCAAAAGGTGGATAAGGAATTGGTTAAAGGGGAGACTGCAACGGGTCCTACTGAAAGGCGAACTGTCAGGCTGGAGGGAGGTTACCAGGGGAGTTCCTCAGGGATCGGTTTTGGAACCAATCTTATTTAATCTTTTTATTACTGACCTTGGCACAAAAAGTGGGAGTGTGCTAATAAAGTTTGCAGATGATACAAAGCTGGGAGGTATTGCCAATTCGGAGAAGGATCGGGATATTATACAGGAGGATCTGGATGACCTTGTAAACTGGAGTAATAGTAATAGGATGAAATTTAATAGTGAGAAGTGTAAGGTTATGCATTTAGGGATTAATAACAAGAATTTTAGTTATAAGTTGGGGATGCATCAATTAGAAGTAACGGAAGAGGAGAAGGACCTTGGAGTATTGGTTGATCATAGGATGACTATGAGCTGCCAATGTGATATGGCTGTGAAAAAAGCTAATGTGGTTTTAGGATGCATCAGGAGAGGCATTTCCAGTAGGGATAAGGAGGTTTTAGTACCATTATACAAGGCACTGGTGAGACCTCACCTAGAATACTGTGTGCAGTTCTGGTCTCCCATGTTTAAAAAGGATGAATTCAAACTGGAGCAGGTACAGAGAAGGGCTACTAGGATGATCCGAGGAATGGAAAACTTGTCTTATGAAAGGAGACTTAAGGAGCTTGGCTTGTTTAGCCTAACTAAAAGAAGGTTGAGGGGAGATATGATTGCTCTCTATAAATATATCAGAGGGATAAATATAGGAGAGGGAGAGGAATTATTTAAGCTCAGCACCAATGTGGACACAAGAACAAATGGGTATAAACTGGCCACCAGGAAGTTTAGACTTGAAATTAGACGAAGGTTTCTAACCATCAGAGGAGTGAAGTTTTGGAATAGCCTTCCAAGAGAAGCAGTGGGGGCAAAAGATCTATCTGGTTTTAAGATTCTACTCGATAAGTTTATGAAGGAGATGGTATGATGGGATAATATGATTTTGGTAATTAATTGATCTTTAAATATTCAGGGTAAATAGGCCTAATCCCCTGAAATGGGATATTAGATGGATGGGATCTGAGTTACCCAGGAAAGAATTTTCTGTAGTATCTGGCTGGTGAATCTTGCCCATATGCTCAGGGTTTAGCTGATCGCCATATTTGGGGTCAGGAAGGAATTTTCCGCCAGGATTGGAGAGGCCCTGGAGGTTTTTCGCCTTCCTCTGTAGCATGGGGCACAGGTCACTTGAGGGAGGCTTCTCTGCTCCTTGAACTCTTTAAACCACGATTTGAGGACTTCAATAGTTCAGACATAGGTGAGGTTTTTCGTAGGAGTGGATGGGTGAGATTCTGTGGCCTGCGTTGTGCAGGAGATTGGACTAGATGATCAGAATGGTCCCTTCTGACCTTAGTATCTATGAATCTATAAGTAATCTAGCTAGATATGCGTTAGATTCTGTTTTGTTTAAATGGCTGATAAAATAAGCTGTGCTGAATGGAATGTAAAAAGAAAAGGAGTACCCGTGGCACCTTAGAGACTAACAAATTTATTAGAGCATAAGCTTTCGTGAGCTACAGCTCACTTCATCGGATGCATTTGGTGGAAAAATATTCCTGTTTTTGTGTCTTTTTGTAACTTAAGGTTTTGCCTAGAGGGATTCTCTATGTTTTGAATCTGATTACCCTGTAAGGTATTTACCATCCTGATTTTACAGAGGTGATTCTTTTACTTTTTTTCTTCCATTAAAATTCTTCTTTTAAGAACCTGATTGCTTTTTCATTGTTCTTAAGATCCAAGGGTTTGGGTCTGTGTTCACCTATGCAAATTGGCGAGGTTTTTTATCAAGCCTTCTCCAAAAAAGGGGGTGTAGGGTTTGGAGAGGAGTTGGGGGGAAAGACGTTTCCAAGCAGGCTCTTTCCCTGTTATATATTTGTTAAATGCTTGGTGATGGCAGCAATAAAATCCAAGGGCAAAAGATAAAATAGTTTGTACCTTGGGGAAGTTTTAACATAAGCTGGTAAAAAATAAGCTTAGGGGATTTTCATGCAGGTCCCTACATCTGTACCCTAGAATTCAGAGTGGGGAAAGAACCTTGACAGACTCCTTCAATGGAGATGAAGGTAACATGGAAGCAGGTTTTGGGGACAAGGAAGATAGATCACAGCAAGCAAGCGGAGAAACCAGTTTTCCCTACAGCCAGGAACAGTTTTTCACCCTGGACCTGGAGCCAGTACCCCCGGAACCCACCCAAGGTTGCCTTCCGGACCTGCCAGGTGGAGAAGGGACCTCTGGTGAGTGTACCTTTTAAAATACTATACATGGTTTAAAAGCAAGCAAGGAAGGAGGGGAGGGTGGTTAGCTTACAGGGAAGTAGAGTGTACCAAGGGGCAGGGGGTTTCATCAAGGAGAAACAAACAGAAATTTCATACCATAGCCTGGCCAGGCATGAAACTGGTTTTCAAAGCTTCTCTGATGAGCACCGTGCCCTCCTATGCTCTTCTAACCTCCCTGGTGTCTGGCTGCGCGTAACCAGCAGGCAGGTGATTTGCCTCAACCTCCCACCCCACCATAAACGTCTCTCCGTTACTCTCACAGATATTGTGGTGTGCACAGCAAGCTGTAATAACAATGGGAATATTGGTTTCACTGAGGTCTAACCAAGTCAGTAAACTGCACCAGTGCGCTATTAAACGTCCAAATGCACATTCTACCACCATTCTGCACTTGCTCAGCCTGTAGTTAAACAGCTCCTGACTACTCTCCAGGCTGCCTATGTATGGCTTCATGAGCCATGGCATTAAGGGGTAGGCTGGGTCCCCAAGGGTAACTATAGGCATTTCAATATCCCCAACGGTTATTTTCTGGTCTGGGAAGAAAGTCCCTTCCTGCAGCTTTTGAAACAGACCAGAGTTCCTGAAGATGCGAACATCATGTATCTTTCCCGGCCATCCCATGTTGATGTTGGTGAAATGTCCCTTGTGATCCACCAGTGCTTGCAGCACTATTGAAAAGTACCCTTTGTGGTTTATGTACTCACCGGCTTGGTGCTCCGATGCCAAGATAGGGATATAGGTTCCGTCTGTGGTCCCACCACAGTTAGGGAATCCCACTGCAGCAAAGACATCCACTATGACCTGCCATTTCCCAGGGTCACTACCCTTGATATCAGCAGATCTTTGATTGCTTTGGCTACTTGCATCACAGCAGCCCCCACAGTAGATTTACCCACTCCAAATTGATTCCCGACTGACCGGTAGCTATCTGGCGTTGCAAGCTTCCACAGGGCTATTGCCACTCGCTTCTCAACTGTGAGGGCTGCTCTCATCTCGGTATTCTTGCACCTCTGGGCAGGGGAAAGCAAGTCACAAAGTTCCATGAAAGTGCCCTTACGCATGCGAAAGTTTCGCAGCCACTGGGAATCGTCCCAGACCTGCAACACTATGCGGTCCCACCAGTCTGTGCTTGTTTCCTGAGCCCAGAATCAGCGTTCCAATGCATGAACCTGCCCCATTAGCACCATGATGCCCACAGTGCCAGGGCCTGTGCTTTTGAGAGAAGTCTGTGTCCATCTCCTCATCACTCTCGTCACCACGCTGATGTCGCTTACTCACCCAGTTTCACTTTGCCAGGTTCTGGTGCTGCATATATTGCTGGATAATGTGTGTGGTGTTTAATGTGCTCCTAATTGCCATAGTGATCTGAGTGGACTCCATGCTTGCTGTGCTATGGCATCTGCACAGAAAAAAGGCGCAGAACGATTGTCTGCCGTTGCTCTGACGGAGGGAGGGGCGACTGACAACATAGCTTACAGGGTTGGCTTACAGGGAATTAAAATCAACAAAAGGGGTGGCTTTGCGCGAAACAGAATGGCCCCCTCAAGGATAGAACTCAAAACTGGGTTTAGCAGGCTGTTTATTTCACGGAGAGAGGGAGGAGAAAATGAATACAAAACAAATCTGGTCTATTTCTTGTTTTGATCCACTTCATCTATCTTTATACATCTTGCTGGCAGCAGACTGTGCAGTACGACCACTAGACATCGTCATCTCCTGGGTGCTCGGCAGAAGACAGTGCAGTATGACTACTGGCCATTGTCTTCTGCTAGCTGCAGATTAAAAGACAGTGTACTGCCCGTAGGACTGAATCGCCATGAAACGAAACTTAGAAGGGAAATGACTTGGCTGAATCACTCCCATGTTTGCTGAGGCGCCCCTGACCTCATTGAGGTTGGTTAAAAGAGCACCCTGGACTACGTCAACAACGGCTACCAGTCATACTGCACTGTCTGCTGCCAAGAGGCAATAAACTGCTGCTGTGTAGCAATGCAGTACTGAGTCTGCCAGCACCCAGGCAGTGACAGTTAGCTGAGTGGGCTTCATGCTTGCCGTGGTATGGCGTCTGCACAGGTAACTCAAGAAAAAAGGTGCAAAACAATTGTCTCCCCTTGCTTTCATGGAAGGAGGGAGGGAAGGGGGGCCTGACGATATGTACCCAGAACCACCCGCGACAATGTTTTAGCCCCATCAAGCACTGGGATTTCTACCCAGAATTCAAATGGGCGGTGGAGACTGCGGGAACTGTGGGATAGCTACCCACAGTGCAAAGCTCCGGAAGTCGACAGTTGCCTCGGTACTGTGGACACACTCCACCGACTACATGCGCTTAGAGCATTTGTGTGGGGACACACACAATCGACTGTATAAAAATGCTTTCTACCAAACTGACTTCTATAAATTCAACCTAATTTCGTAGTTTAAACATACCCTTAGGAACAAAAGGTGGGTAATGGGTCCTATTCTGGGTGGGCGGGTGGAACCTTACCTCATAACTGTCAGGCTGGCCTCGATTGGCTGGGAATGGAAAATGAAGGCACTTAATTGTCTGTTCTTTTGTCCAGTAGTGAACTCACCCATTGTATCTAAGCCAATTAGAATGAATTTGTCAAATACAATTTAGCGTCACTCTGAAATGCCGAATTCAATGATGGTATTTCCTGCATCTGCTCATTTTGTAATTCTGTCAAAGGTGATCAGCTTTGGTATGATTTCTTCTTTCCGAATTCGTACCATTTACTGCTCCTGGTTCTGGTGGTCTTCATAGTAAAGGATCTGGGGTTGTGCCAATATTTATTAAATAATGTATATTCATATATTTATACAGTTTTTAGTATCTCAGAACTATCAAGCCATGCATATTATAGCCTATGGCTTATGCAGCTATCTATTCATATCACTTACCCATGGCCTCGCTTACCCATTCCTCTCCCCGCCTCCCCCACCCCCGTCCCCCCATTTGTTCCATGCATTTATCATGTCTTCTTAGATTACAAACTCTTTCAGGCAGGGATCATGCCTTCCTATGTCTTTGTATGGGGCCTAGGACAATGAGGCTCTTATCCTAACTGGGTTTGCTATAATATAAACAGTTATAAGGGGATGGAATTCACCCTTACACACACACACACACACATACCACACCCCATACACACACGGCTAAATGGGGAGGTGAGTGGCAGTGGGGAAATGTAAGGGAAAGCAGAATATACCTTTCCAACCTATGCACATGCTACAGGGACTCAGCAGTGTCCCTCCACCATCACTTGTCTGGTATATAAACTGCAATAAAGGGCATTACCCCTTTGCACACCTGTGCTCCCATTCTGTTATGGTCAACTCGATCTGAATAAATATCAATCCAGCAGCTCCATACACTGGCCAGCTTGTTCCATAGTGGCCTATTTGAGGCTGACATGGGGCCACTTTCCATGGAATAAGGGGCTCAAAGACTCCTCTGCAAAGGTGTATTAGCCATGTGCTTTAAGTACCTTGCTGAATCAAAGTCTGAATGCTGTATTTCTTTCTATATTACACTGAAGATTGAAGCCAGATGGTAATTGTCAGGATAACAATCTTCCTTTTTTGAAGTTTAGCACCACAAATTACTTTTCTTTCTATATACTGGTACCTCTCTAGATCTCTGTGCCTAAGAATACTGTAGAGCAATTACCAGTAATTCAGTAAAGTAACTGCTTGAATCCCTTCAATGCTGGAGCCTTATTCAGATGGTTTTGTTGTTGTTTTTTGTTTTGTTTTTTTGCCACACAAAGGCATACACTGATGTTGCAAAAACAGCATTAATATGAGCCCTTAAACTCACCCAGTAACTCCCTATAGAGCCCCCGGTAGGAATAATCTGGATGTGACGCTAGACATGTGCACTGCCCACATACTTTGGAATGCCCCTTCTATAGCTCCATCTGTGGAGGATATGAATAAAGTGAACTCCTGGGGTTTGGGGAGAACCCAGACTGTGTACAACTGGTGCACTTCTTTAATCCTTCCTTTCCTGAGTACGCACAGGACACCTCCATTTTACCTCCAGGATGCAGAACATTCAGATTTGCTGACACTTTTACATATTCCATACTTCCTAATATTCCCATAGTGGCTTTTTAATCAACAGCTACACGGACAAAGTCAATTATTTTCTTGTTGCCTGTATCCTTGATTTATTTTTTCCTGTTAAATGTTGATTTTTTTAAAAGCATTTTAGGATAATAGTTGATTTTTTTCTCTTCTCCCTTAGTAACACATGATATTTCTCTCTAGTCCTTTTTATTTTTCTCTGCTTTCATATTTGTAAAACCCTTTTGGTTTTCATTAACTCATTCTGCTTTTTTACTTTCCTTATCTTTTCCTGGCAAGCCTGACTTTATTTTTTTCCTTCCCTTTGATTACAGGTTCTTTTATTTTTATTCTCATGTCCTTTGTAAATAAACCAAGTTGTCCCTGTCTTTTAACTTCTTTAATGTGATGCATCAAATTATGTTTCTTCTAGGATTGAGTGTGATTTCTTGTTTCAGTTTAGTATTTTTTTTTCCTATTCCACCATCTTCACTGGATTATTTTTAAATTTTTTAAATGTAGTATTCTTGTAATGCTGTGATTTTTATTAACACAGGCTTTAGTAAGCCTCATGGCAATATAAGTTTGTATAATTTAATGAAATTACCTTTAAGTTGTTCACTCCCTAATGCATAGCCTAAATATTGATACTGAAAGAAATGTGGTTTGCTCTGGGTATGAATAATGAATAGGAGCATTGTGCAAATTATTTTTATAACCCTCCCTCTGAAGATAAAATTCCTTGATGGTGGTGTGTGTGGGTGTGTTTATATAGATAGACAGATCTATAGGCACACCCTTTCTGTGTTCCATGTTACAGAAGTTTGATTATTCCATTTCTTATCTTCAATACAGCAGGGTGAGCTTATAAAAATCCAGCTGTCTCTGAGCTCCAGAAACCAAAAGTAATGGACAGATAATCAAAATTATGGCATTCATTACTGATGGTATTATATAAAGGAGGTATGAAACCAAGCAAAGTTTTTCTGCTAGGTTGATTATCTAGAGAGAATTACTCTAAAAACACATAGTCATTACTAGTATATTTTGGATATAGCAGTAATAGGGGGCTATTTACTCAACAGGTTATTTTAAGGGTGAATTCTGAAGCAGCCAAACAAAAAGAAGCCTTTTAACACTGATATATGATGTAAAACCCAGAGTTTCAACTTTTTTCATTATGTGATTAATTTACCTTCTTAGGTGCTCATTTCTATCTTTATGACTGGAAGAATACTGCAAGATCTTGGAGCTCTATCTGGCTGAGATATGTCATCTGAGCCACCAGTTGGATCCCACTCCAGCAGGGCACTCAAACACATGAGCATAAGCTGAAAATTAAACACATGCTCAAGTGAATTAGGGCCTTGGAGGCTAGGACATGAGCTGCACTTCAGGTTTCGCTCTCCTCTCAAGTTACCATGCAGATACTCCAAAGATCTTGCCGATGTCCTCCAGCAAAAAGGAGGATGGTAAAAACCTGACTTTTCCAATGTAAATGCCAACAGGAACAAACAAAACAAGTCCGTGTCTGGTTGCATAATAAAGGATGTTATGAAAGGAACCAAGAAAGCTGGAGGATAGTGGTGTTTACAACTGATGCGAAGAGTATGTAAACGTGTGTGTCTCTGTCTTTACTTATTCTCTCTTCAGCCTTTGTTGCCCCACCAGCTATTTCAGTGGTTTTAGTTCTGGGTTCAAATGACTGAGCTTTGTGGCTTGATCCATAAAGGAACTTAGATGTTCTCGCCACCCAATGGAATCCAACATACTCTGAATTAGATGCTAAGCTTTCTATACAATGCATGGGGAGAGAGAGTTGCCTAAGAATGATGCTCACTGAAACCAACATACTAGGTGAGGAGCCACGTAACCTAGTCAATAGTAGAAGAAGAGGAAGTGGAAAGGAAGAGGATGTGTCATAAGCCCCATCCCTATCTGGGAAAAAGGCCCCTATCTCTGCTTGGGATCGAGAGCCAGGAACCTGGAGTCAGGCATCTAAGCAAGAACAGTGGCAGCAATGCCTAACTCTGTGTAAAAGAGAAGGAGATGGAAGCCTCCCTGATGAGTGTTAGTGGAGTGGTTAAGGAACTCACCCAGGATGTGGGAGAATTCCATCCTCTGCCTGATGAGGATAAGGGATTCAGATAGGAGTGTCCCATCTCATAGGTGAATGGCCTAACCACAGGGCTGTAGAGTCATTCTCACTCACACTTTCTGGCCCAGTGTATATTTTATTGTTACTTATTTATACAAAAGTAACAGCTTCAAAAGGAGGCAGCGAGAGAGCTCCACACAAGAATAGCCAATAGCTCAGGATACACCCTGGAGAGGTAGGAAATCCCTGTCCAAATCCCACATCAGGCAGAAGGGGGAATTGATCTGGTATCTCCTACTTCTTCTTTGAGTAGTGTCCCACCATCTTGGTAGAGCCACCAATGGGCACCTTCACCAGGCCCTATGCCACCACAATGGCCATACTGGGTCCCTTTGGCGTCACACCGACATCCTACCTCACAAGCTTCAAGCATTACCCAACAATCCTCCAGGCATGCTCCTTTGGTCACTGAATCAAGTGCATCAGAGCCTCGGGAAACAGAGGAGCAAGAAGGGAACATGGAGAAGGAGGTGACACCTAAATCCATATTCTCCTTTTCCCCAGACAAAAAGGTTATGCCTTCACCACCATCAATGTCATGATTTCCATCTGTTCCAGGAGGAGGTCAAGGACACACATCATCAGCTCATTGATATCTGCCATTCTTTATCCTCCTTGAAGATCACCCTCCTAATCAATGAAGCCTTAATAGAAAGCACTAAAACAGCTTGGCAAACCCCGGCATCGTAACCCTGACATGCAAGCATGCAGACAAGAAATATTATGTCCCCTGAAAGGAATCAGAGTTCCTTTTCTCCCACCCACCACCAAATTTCATCATGGTGGATGCTGTAAACTCTTGTGGCCAACAACATCATTCCAGGGCAACGCCCTACGTCAGGGACTGGAAGTCCTCCATCTCTTTGGCTGGAAGATGTATTCCTTGGAGACATTACAATTTTGTATTGCCAATTACCAGTCACTTACAGGAAAATACGATTACATGAATTACAATAACCTGAATGACTTCATTGATAAGTTGCAAGAGAGTCATCAGGAATCCCTCACCATTCAGGAGGGACAACTGGTGGCAAAAATATCACTGCAATCGGCCCTCGACACCGCCGACATGGCAGCCAGATCCATCTCCACGGCATCATGGCACCACTTGTTAGGATTCCTGAAGGAGTTGCAGACCACACTTCCCCTTCAAGGGTGTGAAGCTCTTCACTGAGAAGAGCGATACCTCCCTCCAAACCTTGAAGGATTCCAAGGCCAATCTTAGGTCACTGGGAGTCTACACCGTGGGGCAAAAGAGACATTTAGCCCTCAATCCCAACACAGACCTTATGCGTCTCAATTCCCATCACAATGCAATTATGTGCCACAAAGAAAAAATGGAAAATTCCTGAAACGTAAGCCATCCGGTCCACAATCTTCAACCCAGCCCCCTGCCTCTAAGCACCACTTTTGACAGAGGTTGAGGCGCTACCTGTCTATCACCATGCACCCATTTGGCCACCATTTGGCAGCATTTTGCAATGCCTGGGAACGCATAATGTTGCAGAGATGGGTCCGTTCCGGGTACTCCATCCACTTCACCTCTCTACCCCCTCCACAACACCCTTCCCCATCCCTCTTCAGGAACCCTTCTCACAAGAGTCTACTATAACAGCAGATAGATTGGCTCCTCCAGTTAGGAGATATAGAACCAGTTCCTCAACATCTTCAAGGCAAGGGTTCTACTCTCATTACTTCCTAATACTCAAAAGGAAGGGAGGGAGGAGACCTATACTGGACCTTAGACCTCTCAACAAGTTTGTCAAAGCTCAGAAGTTCAAGACAAAAAGAAAAGGAGTACTTGTGGCACCTTAGAGACTAACAAATTAAAATTTGTTAGTCTCTAAGGTGCCACACGTACTCCTTTTCTTTTTGTGAATACAGACTAACACGGCTGCTACTCTGAAAAAAGTTCAAGACAGTCACCTTATCGATGAACATTCCATCACTGAAATAGGGAGACTGGTTTTCAACCCTCGACCTACAGGACACCTTGTTGAATCATATTAAAGAAGTTCTGTATTAAAATCACAAATGAGTTTGATTCTCCGTAGTTTAAATTCCAGGGTATTACTAATTACGAGGTCTCTTGGTTTTTGGTACTGTTTCTCTCCCTCTCTGTGTGAAACTTGCAAGCTGCTAATTGTGTTAGTACAGATTTAATAATTTTATTAAGATGTTGAAGTAAAAAGAAAACGGTACAGAGTTAAAGCATAGAAGTTTCTGGTTATCAGGGAATAAGGTACAGATTATCAAGGGGTGCGAAATTCAGTTTAGAAATGGGTGGCCTAAGGAATACATAATCTGCAATCTCCCCAGTTGGGGGTAAAAGGTTAACGGGTCAAAGTACAGACATTGAGATATGGGGGTATGTTGTTCATATAATGGCTATGTTCAGGTGTGGAGTATAATGAGCGGATACGATGATGAGGATGGATTTACCCTCATTTGGTGGGATTTAATGTTCAGTGAGTTTATGGTTCCAGTTCATATGGTTCAATGGAAAAAGTCTCTCAGTCCCTTTCCCATGGTTGATGCACATTGTCGAACCAGCTCACACCTCCTGGTACTGTCGGTGGCCAGTGATGTGTTCGATGTAGATGTCCCTGGACCATCGGATGCTGTCCAAGACAATGAGGTGCCGCATGAGCCGTGCGTAGTGTCGACCGATCCCACAGGTCCGCAGCACACGCTCATTGCAGGGGTTCCAAGCGCCCAGGGCTCCGATGATCAGGGCAATACTTTGTAACAACAACTACTCACACAGAGAGAGATTCAAAGCAATACTCTGTAACAACAGAAACAGCACACAGAGACTCCCCGCCCTTTTGTTGTATTTATCTTGCTTTGTTAACAATTGTGATTAAAATAGAGATAGAGAATGTATGTGGATGGATGCTTGGTGTGGATAATAACTGAATGATGAGGGAGGTGCCAGCCTAAGAATCCAGTGTCCATCGGCTGAAGAAGGCGTCAAGTGGAAACAACCAGAGGGCAGACTGGAACCCACCCAACAGCCTCAAGGATGGGAGAACCAAAGAACAAGATAACATCTGGCAGCACGGAGCTGTCAGGAATGTACCATCTGCTGATTGATTCAGCAACAGCACGATGAAGCAATTCCCATAAATTGGCATAGGAAGAAATGCCTATAAAAATGGACTCTAGAAAGTGAGAACTTTGGGGTCTGATTCTGAAAACCAACTTCCAGGAGCATCAGATGAGCATCTGACAAGGCCCTGCTCCCTCCTCATGTCCAGGCCACCTGGCCAGTGGCTTGGCATGAGCAACTCTAAGGCTGATAACTATGATAACAACCTTGCAGAACCTGTGTGTGTATGTGTGTGTGTATGAATGAATGTGTGAATAAATATGAAATTGAATGGAATGTTATAGCTTTAACTAACTACTTACTATGATTCTTTCTGTATTCACAATAAATGTGGCATTTTGCCTTTTCCCCTTTAATAAGCTCCTGCTGGTTTTTATTTTATTAGTATAACAACCTGTCATATTTCAATACTACCGACTCACAGACAATTTATCAGTTTCACTCTGGGACATGACCATTACCAACACAGAGTCCTCCCCTTCAGATTCTCATCAGCCCTGAGGGTATTTTCCAAAGTGATCTCAGTCATAGCCACTCCTCTACTTTTGCAAGGAATAATGATCTACCCTTATCAGAATTATTGTCTCCTCAGAGCCTGATCGCTCCAGGAGGCTCGTCAAGCCATTGACACCATGTTACACTTTTTTACAGAACTGGGCTTTCAGATTAACATCCAGAAGTTGACCTTCATGCCAGGAATTCAGAGGGGCTGACCTGGATACCAAAGCTTTCCTACCTCAACACCGGTTCCTATCCCGGGTCCCACTCATAGACACAGCTCAATGTGTCCTCAAGTATCATCCAGATCCACCTCCAGCTGGGGGGGCATATGGCAGTGGGCACGGCGGTGATACCACATGCTAGACTCCTCATGCAATGCCTCCAACTGTAGTTCAGTTCAGTTTACAGAACAAACAGAGACCGTATTGACAAACCCCTGTCACTTCCTACCAGAATCAAAAACTCCTTGGACTGGTGGAAGAACCCAGCCAATGTGTGCGAAGAGATCCCCTTCTCGCAGATGTCACCATTGTTACTCCTTAACACTGATGCATTACTCATAGGATGGGGCAGGCATTTAAAGGGCCTCACAACACAAAGCAAATAGTCATGTGTGGAGATATCCCTACACATCAACCTCTTTGAACTGACAGCGGTTAGGAACGCTTGCGCCATTTCCTCCTGCTGTGGGGGCATATCCACGTCTTACTTCCCAGGCATGACAAACTCAATAGAGAACAACCTCAGTCACAAATTCCCGCATGGTCACGAGTGGGAGATGCACTCGTCAGTACTCGCTGTCCACAGACCGGTTTGTCACTTACCAGAACAAGAAGTGTCTATGCTACTGCTCCAGAGTGGGGATGGGACAGCACTCTCTGGGTGATGCTCTCCTTCTCCCCTGGGACAAGGACCTTCTTTACACCTTTCCCGCTTTTCCTCTACTGCTGAATGTCCTGTTAAAAATAAAAAGGGGCGGAGCTCACGTCTCCTGATTGGTCCTACTTGGCCGAGACAGACCCAGTACCCTTACCTGACTCTGCTTGTGATGTACCCTCTGATCTCCCTTCCAACCATTCCTCACCTCATCTCACAGGACAAAGGGCATATCCTGCATCCCAACTTGGGGATTCTCTGCCTCAAAACATGGCTCCTGTGTGGTTCTAGCACCTAGAAAGCTCATGCTCAAAGGAAGTACAAGAGGTTCTACTACACAGTAGAAAGTCCTTCACGCAATACACTTACCTGCAAAAGTGGTTCAGGTTTCAGATTTGGTGCACATCCCAACAAATCTCTCCAATTTCAGCAACTCTTCCACATATTCTGGAACATACTTTGACCTTAAATATCAGGATTATCCCTAAGCTCTCTTAGGGTCCATCTAGCAGCAATCACAGCTTTTCACCAACCCATATATGGGTATTCTGTACTATTGCAACTTTGCTAGAAGAATAGGAAGATTCAGCTTTGATGATGATCCCCCCACTACATAGTATTCTTCCCAGACAAGGTTACATTCAGGCTGAATCCAAAATTCATCCCTAAGGTAACCTCCTCATTTCACATGAATAAGTCAATCCACCTTCCAGTCTTCTACACCAAGCCTCACCAAAACAATAGTGCTATATTACATACCTTAGATGTTAGGAGAGCCCTTGATTCTACCTTGATAGGACAAAGTCTACAGGAAGTCCCCTAGATTTTTCCTTTCTGTGGAAGAAAGAGTCAAGGGCTAAGCAATATCAGCCCAAAGACCCTCTAAGTGGGTCTTGAATTGCATTAGCCAGTAATACTAAATTCGTAATCTGACCCCCTCCCTGACTCAATCCGTACACATTCTACAAGATCAATCTCCTCTTCTGTCGTCATCGTCAAGGATGTCCCTATCTCAGAGATCTGCAGAGCAGCGACATGGGTGTCAGCCCACACCTTCACAGAACACAATGTGATCACTGGGGATTCCGCCTCCAATGCCATCTTCAGTTCCACAGTCCTATCATCTGTAACTGAGCTGACAGCCATCCAAAAGGGATACTGCTCAGGAGTCACCGACAGTGGAGCATCCATAGGCACACTACACGAAGAAGAAGAAGTTGTTACTAGGGCTGTCGATTAATTGTAGTTAACTCAAAAAAATTAACTATGATTAAAAAATGAATCGCAATTAATCGCACTCTTAAACAATAGAATACCAATTGAAATTTATTAAATATTTTTGGATTTTTTCTACATTTTCAAATATATTGATTTCTATTACAACACAGAATACAAAGTGTACAGTGCTCACTTTATATTATTATTTTTTATTACAAATATTTGCTACTGTAAAAATAATAAAAGAAATAGTATTTTTCAATTCACCTCATACAAGTACTGTTGTGCTATCTCGTTATCGTGAAAGTGTAACTTACAAATGTAGATTTTTTTTGTTAGATAACTGCACTCAGAAACAAAACAATGTAAAACTTTAAAGCCTACAAGTCCACTCAGTCCTACTTCTTGTTCAGCTAATTGTTAAGACAAACAAGTTTGTTTACATTTACAGGCGATACTGCTGACTGATTCTTATTTACAATGTCACCTGAAAGTGACAACAGGCATTCGCATGGCACTTTTGTAGCCAGCATTGCAAGGTATTTACGTGCCAGATATGCTAAACATTTGTATGCCCCTTCATGCTTCAGCCACCATTCCGGAAGACATGCTTCCATGCTGATGATGCTTGTTAAAAAAAATAATGCATTAATTAAATTTGTGACTGAACTCTTTGGGGAAGAATTGTATGTCTCCTGTTTTGTTTTACCCACATTCTGTCATATATTTCATGTTATAGCAGTCTCAGATGATGACCCAGCACTTGTTCATTTTAAGATATAAAGTGAACAGTGTACACTTTGTATTCTGTGTTGTAATTGAAATCAATATATTTGAAAATGTAGGAAACATCTACAAATATTTAAATAAATGGTATTCTATTATTGTTTAACAGTGCAATTAATCACGTGATTAATCATGATTAATTTTTTAATCACTTGATAGCCCTAGTTGTTACTCACCTTGTGAATTAACGATGGCTCTTTGAGATGTGCATCTGTATGGGTGCTCCACAACTTGCCCTCCTCCCCTCTACTTCGGAGTTTCTCATTATGACTCTGCGGTAGAGAAGGAACTCGCGGGTTAGCCTCGTGGCTCAGCACAAGGAGAGACAGAGCATGTGCAGGCCCAATGGACACTGCTACCGAAGTTCTCTGATCAGCAGCGCAGGGACGCAGACACACCTACAGTGGAGCACCCATAGGGATACACATCTCGAAGAACCATCGTCTCTGCATAAGGGTGAGTAACTTCTTCATCCTGGAGGCGTATACTAGCCACTGAGCTAAAGCTTAGAAGAAAATGCTCCTCCCCCAGCCAATTTGTGTGGAGTTAAGTATTCTAAGATCACGTCTACTGGTTTGGGCCCTGCAAACTACATAGGCAGGGAAATGTGTATCTTCATCCAGCTTGAGGGTCATGCTGGGGATTAGACATGAAGCAGACAGCTGGACACCTGCCTGAGGCGGTAGTATGCATGCTTGGTGGCAGAAATGTAGGCTGCTACAGGACTTTTACCAAAAAAAAAAATAAATTTAGGCTCCTACAGGATTAGACAGCAGCTGAATGGGGGTTATGTGGATCACAGTGACACTTAAATCTGGCCTTTAAATGATTAAGTCCCTTTGGGGCTCTGGGCCTGTGGGACTATGCAGGTGAGGGCTTTGGAGATAGTGGAACAGTTGCTCAACATGTCTCTGCATTTGGTCTGCAAGAAAAAACCTGAGTCACTTCAGGGAATTTCCATTCATTCTTGCAGCTTCTTGAAGGCAGGACAGTAGCATTTGGTGATCAATGTCAAAGGCTGCAGACAGGGTAAAAATGAACTGATTTTCAGGGGTGCACAGTGCTCATAGCTCCCATTGGCAGACCAAGCATGAATGTTTTTGGCCAACGTGTTTAAGGTAGATTATTAACTGCCAGTTAATTCTGAACTGAATAGTAGTCCACTAACTTACATTTTTCTGAAAAATATGGGCCCAACTCTGCCACTCTTACTCCTGTTGAAATCAGTGTGGTTACTCAGGGAGTCAGGCACTATTTACTGTAAGGAAGGGTGACAGAATATAGGCCTTTGTGTTTAGGGCCTGATCCAAAGCCCCCTGAAGTCAGGGGAAAAGCTCCCATCAATTTCAGTGATTGGATCAGGCTCAGAGTGCACAATTCATACCGAAGTGCATATTCATTGTTATAAAATATCTGAATTCATATGTGGTGCGGTATGGGCTGATAATTCTTTCACCATCCCATTGAATAGACAGGAGTGGACATGTGGGCAACAACAAATATAAATCAATATACTGATGCTAAGTTGTTTTAAGTCAGGACTTACCTTCTTTTGCAAAATGGCTATGTAACTACTAGTACAGTAGAAAAAGACTTGTTAATTTTATTAAAACTCATTTTATCCATGAAGGCTCTTTTATTTGTGTTCCTTTGACGCAAACTGTAATTCTGGACCAGGGGATCTCAACCTTTTTCTTTGAGCTCCCCCTCTCTCCCCAACATGCTATAAAAACTCCATGGCACACTTGTGCCACAACTGATTTTCTGCATATAAGACCAGGGCCAGCGTTAGGTAGTAGCAAGCAGGGCAATTGCCCGGTGTCCCATGCCACAGGGGGCCTTGCAAAACCAAGTTGCTCAGGCTTCAGCTTCAGCCCCAGGTGGTGGGGCTTTGGCTTTCTGCCCTGGGCCCCATGCAGGTCTAATGCCAGCCCTGCTTAGTGGATCCCCTGAAACCTGCTCGCGGCCCCCCAGGGGCCCCGGACCCCTGGTTGAGAACCACTGTTCTAGACAACACTGTGTAGATTGAACTTTTACAGAATTCCATTTCTGGTCAGTATATCTGGACAAGAATTTAGAGTGCAACTTTGCTGATTGACTGTATCACAGCCTGAAAGAATACTAGCTGTTAAGACCTTTAGTAGCTGCCACAAGAAAATCAGGTTTGTAACCATTCTGCTGGAGGAGGCAAAGTTTATTCTAAAAAATGACATCTCAGAACTGTCTCAGTCACATATTCTACTCTAAACTAACATGATAAAATGCACAGTGCTGGCATGCAAGATGTATATTGCATATATATTATGGGATTATGTGTAACATCCCATAACAGTCATATTATATATAGCTGCATAGTGATTATGGCACTACATAAATAGGATTAATAGGTACTGGAAAATCCAAAATCATGCTTCTTGAAGAACTCCATGAAGATGTATTGTCCCCCATTTCTTATGAGTAACTCATATTAGTGTTTACTGCATATTTACACACATCCTCTTTTACTTCCTACTATTGGATTATACTACTGAATTGAAAGAGTGCTAGTTTTTTGTTGTTTACATTATTTTAATCCAACAGAAAGTATTTGCAAATGTGCATTTAGTGGAGTATATAGTTGGAAATGTTCAAGCTTTCTAATGACAGGTTTCAGAGTAGCAGCCGTGTTAGTCTGTATTCGCAAAAAGAAAAGCCCTGCTTCTTCAATATTTTAATTTGGTCATTGTTTTATATGTAGTGTATGTGTTAAAGGGATGTTTCCTGGGTTTTGTTACACATTTTATCAAATTTTAAAAACATATTATGGAAGGGGATCATTTTGGAAACAGATAGGTGGGCAAAGAACTAGTGTTTCTTCTCTGTCCATGAGGATTTGAGATCTGAGGCCCTCCATGATATGAGATTGTTAATGTCAACCCGTTCCCTGGTGGGCAACATCTCACATCAATATTATACATAATTCATCACAACAGACCATCTTTTGAAGACAAGTTGGAGTTTGATATGTTATGGAGGCTAAATTGCCTTTCCCTTCTGGAAAAGATGGTCCCTTGTGGCTAAGATTACTGTTTAGTGATGGGGCAGTTTTGACACTGAGGAAGCTTGCAATGAAACCTGACTACAACGATAGCTGATGTGATGATGCATATTATACTGCAGTTACACAGTCAAGAATAGCTCCCATAGAAATTGCTGATGTTGCGTGACACTCAGCAAAATCTCTCTTTCTTGCCATAAAACGTAATAAAAGAAACTAGAGTGCTTTACTCTTATTGAATTGTGCATACATAATACCAGAAGTATTCTGTACATTATTGGATGGCATGCAGCCCATGCTAGCTCTAATAAACATAAAAGAAAATTCAATTGTAGGAATTTTGCATTTTTCCTTTCCTATATGCTCGCCTACTTTTGTTATTGACTGATTTTCATGGACTCAGTCCTATACTACCTCATGCAGAACTAGGAGTGCAGATTCAGGCCTATAATCACTGCTCAGTGACAAGGGCAGGAGAGCAGCAGTAATAGAATCATAGAAATGTAGGGCTTGTGACAAGGAGTAGGGAGTTAACACGTGAGCTTGCTGATCAGGCTGACACCCATTAGTTACCCTCCCCCAAAGCTGACTGGGGTAATTAAAGATAATTAGCTAATCAGGCTGGTGGACTGGGTGAGATACTGAGCCAATTTATTTGAGCATAAGCTTTCGTGAGCTACAGCTCACTTCATCGTGCATCCTATGAAGTGAGCTGTAGCTCATGAAAGCTTATGCTCAAATAAATTTGTTAGTCTCTAAGATGCCACAAGTCCTCCTTTTCTTTTTGCGGATACAGACTAACACGGCTGCTACTCTGAAACCTGAGCCAATTTAGCACATCAGCTCAACACTGTTAAAGAGGCACAGGAAAGCAGTGCCAAGTGGAAGAGGTAAAGGGCTGACTGATCCTGTTATAGAGGTCTCAGCGAAGGAAGACCTCTGCTCCCCTCAGGCCCTGAGGAGAGGGCTGAAAGCACAGGGGATATTGTAAATAGCACTCTTGCTTTGCCCCCTGAAGGTATGGGTGGAGGGAACTCAAATAAATGGCATCTGGGTACACAGCCAATGGAGTCTGAGTCGGTTTCTGTGGTGCAAAACTGCAGGAGCAAAGCTGCCCTGCTACAATGACCTGCACTTTCCTTCATCTTTCTCTGCTGCTAACGAACCTATTCTTAATGCCTTTTATGTCCCTTGCCACATATGACTCATTTTGTCCTTAGCTTTCTGATTATCTCTCTACATACTTGTGCTATTTTTTTGTACTGCTTCTTAACAATTGGTCCATGTTTCCACTTCCTGTGGGATTCTTTTCTGATTTTCAGGTCTTTAAAAAGCTCCTGATGGAGTCATAGTGGCCTCCTAGTATTCTTCCTATCTTTCCTTCATATCAGGAGAGTTTGCAATAGTGCCTTTAGCATTGTCTCCTTGAGAAACTGTTAGCTTTCCTGAACTCCTTTGTCCCCTAGAATTTCTTCCCAAGGAACTTTTCCTACCAGTTCTCTAAGTTTGTTAAAGCCTGATTTTTTTTTTAAGGGTTTGTCTTTTCATTTGGAAGCTTGGGACATAGAATTGCCATACTGGATCAGAGCACTGGTCCATCTAATTCCTTATTCTGTCTCTGACACTGGCCAATACCAGATACTTCAGAGGAAGGTACAAGGAAATCCTACAGCAGGTAGTGTGGAATAATGTGCCCACAGGGAATTTTATTTCCTAGCCCCTTTATTGTGTGAGGTTGGCTTATGAGCCTAATCAGGTCCATAACCGTTGGTGGTTGATTTTTACTATTGTAACGCCAGCTATCCTTGTTATACATATAAATGTCTAATCCTTCTTTCAATCTTTGCAAGATCATACCAAGACAAAGAGGAAAGATCTGTCCTTTACCTGCATGTCCCCCAAATTCCTTCTGTACTGTACGTTTTTATTGTGGTTAAGTACAAAACAAAGATATCCCTGTTATTTGGGGGAAAATTAACAATTGACAACCAGTATTTGACAGTCAGATTTTTCCTTTTCTCTTTATTAGAGTTAGTGAGCAATACATGCCAGCCAATAATGCAGACAATACATCTGCTATATGCAAAAATCAGTATGAGTAAGGAACTCTATTTCTTGCAAACTAATCAGATAATCAGAGGTTTTGTCACAGTCTCATACTGTTTAATATAAAGTACATTGACTGATGATATGACAGCTTATCTCTGGCAAATTTAATAGGCTGACTATATGCATGCTGTAAGTTTGATTTAATTGGGTGTCCTGAGATTTACTACAAGGAAGGAAATATTCTCTGTACACCAGCAAAAAGCTACATTTATTCACTGTTCTCAATATTGTAACTAAAGACTAATTTTCCAATGGGCGCTCTCTTTTCCCCAGCCATGAAGTCTACCAGAAAGAGGCATAAATTGATCTTACATTTAGAAATGAAACAATTTCTGCAGACAGTGTGTTATGCAAATACACAAGCAGTCCAAATGGCATTCCATGCAAACATGCGGGTAAGAAAGAAAACTGCATTTTGAAATAACATGAATTTTATTGAAATGGCAATGAGTTCCCTGCCCTTTTATTTAGCCTTTATGATAGCAAAGCAAGCTGATTTGGCTTGCCAGTCAGTCGTAAAAATGGGGAGAAAAAAAACCCTGAATGTAATTTCAAGTCGAATGACACTTGGATAGAATACAATGCAATTTATTTTTATATGGCATCCTTCATACAGAACATATCACAAAACAGTTTACAGGAAGTCAATCATCATAAGTTAAAGGAAAGTTTTAAGAAAGAGAATAATTCAGCAGCTGAGAGAAAGTGTGTGAAGAAGAGAATGGGAAACAAGTTCCAGGCAAAAAGAAAAGGAGTACTTGTGGCACCTTAGAGACTAACAAATTTATTTGAGCATAAGCTTTCGTGAGCTACAGCTCGCTTCCAGGCAAACCCTTGTATCTTTTGTTCCTTTTGGTACCAAAATACTTGGTTCACTTGTGTCAGAAAATCAAGTCTCATTGTTGATGATCCAAATGGCTCATTTGGCCAAAGGCATGTCAGGGATGCTATCCAACCTCAGATATGTTCCAGTCCAGTTCTACACTGTAGCCACATTAAATTCTTGCCCTTAATAGTAAACATTACTGCCTAGGTATAGAATCACATCATGAATGCAGGTTCAGCCTGTTTTGGAAATGGGAGTAATTCAATTTGGTTTACATTTAATTGGGACGTGACTATTATATATATGTATTCACCTGTGGTAAACCTGTGCAACTCCATTGACATTAATGAAGCCAGGTGGATTTACACTAGCTGAGGATTTGGTCCATTGCATTTGTGTGTGTATGTGCATGTATAGACAGATAAACAGTTCTTCATGCATGATTTTCTTATTGTTAAACAGTATCTGAACCTTGTACGAAAAAATAGCATTCAAGGATGGTCTGTCTTTTATGTTTTTGATACCTCAGCACTCTTCCCTTGTCCCTCCCACCTCCAGAGACCCTGCACTATGCCTCCTTCTACCCCTGCCAGTGGTTAGCAACCATGAATGGGGAGAGAAAGGGATGGGACTGGCTAGGACTGGTGTCAGGGTGGAAATGCATTGTCCCTCATGCTCTCCTCTCCCACCCTCTGCCAACACCCAACTACTCTGTGTAGAATCAGCAGAAAAGTTAATACCGCTTGAGTCTGTGCTAACTTTCTTGTGGTGTCCCCTCTACAATAGGAAGAAGCAGAAGTAGCTGAAGATGTCCCTTTCCACACAGGTTCAATGGAACTACAAGACCAGGGAGCCAGAGGACAAGGGTCCCCAAACCAGTGTGGCAGCACAGGGCCTCCACACAGACTGGCATTTCACAGAATATCTACTTCTTCCACAGACACTTTTCTGGTTGCTCCTTAACTTACTAAAAGCTTGGAGGGGAGGGAAAGGAGAGATCACCACTCTTTTCACCCTTCCCATATCCAGCCAGAGCCCTGGACTACAGAGGAGCTTCTTCATGGATTGTGGAGAGCTACATGGCTCTCTAGTGGCTTCACCTCAACAGACAAGGTTTTTGGCCACAGAGCGCTGAATATAGCCTCTCTTCAGTAATTTTCCCACTCTCACACCTCTCTCTCTGAGTTCCAGAGTAATGTTAGCAGGTGGCAGAAAATATCATTTTTCCTGATGTCTGTTCTGATTTTCCAATTGGGAATGACAGTTCCTGAAGCTACTGATAATGATAATTTGATGGATATGTCCATTGTTATCATAGCAGTAGTGAGAGCTTTTGTCTACTGTCTTACATAATCCCTGTAAGGCACTCTCATGAAAATACCTCTTTATTTCTGAGTCCTTCTGAAGCTTCAGCTGGGGAATCTGAGAGAAGTGGACCAGCAACTTTATGCCTTAATCTGATTTTTAGTCATTCTTGCTGTGCAAACCTTTCCGAACCTTGTGTTTGAGGCATTCTGAATAAGAGTCCATTGTACAAGAGTGATGGGAATAATGGACCCAGCACCCTGAAGGAAGGGAAGAGGCAAGAGGCAAGAGGCAAGAGGAGAACCAACTGGGGTCAATTACAGCTCAACTATAAACAAAGGCAGAAGGGACAAGCCCTTCTTGGGAAAAGGTCTCTAGATATACAAGCTGATGGGCCTTGCAAGGAGGTGAGCTAGAAATAAGAGGGTACTAGAGATGGGTAAAACAATGGGGTTGGATAGAACAAGCCATTCCATATCTCTTTCATTTTAGGATTAGCCTGCAGACACCCCAAAGAAAATTGGGTTAATTAGGGACTCGTGATTGAAGGGGATGGTTTATATGGGGTTGAACAAATTATCAAATACATTTTCCCTTATGAGCCCAAACTAAAGTCTTGATGATATTTGTTAAAAGGGTGGAACCAGTCAAGGATGCTGGAGGGAGTCCTCTACAGCTACCTACAGAACAGGATTCCTTCTGATGTGTGAGTTGGAGTTCACTTTCTGTTACCTGGCTGAAATACATTATAAATTGTTGCCTGTGTGGCACAGCACTCTTGGTTAAGTTCACAGAATAGACAAGAAGCTGGCCCTTCCTTTGCTGGAAGCCTTTTGGAATGCAGGGTCCAGGGCCCTCCTTAGGCATACAGAACCTAGGGCACCTGAAAATTTGGGGCACCACTGGGTCTTAGTGTCCACCCTCCTGGCTTTCCTATCCCTGTTCTAACCCTTCCTACAGGCTCTCACAGCTGGCTGCTGCAGCCTGGTGAGTCTTCCTTGGGAAGGGATCTAGTAGTTAAAAGTGAAAAAGCCTCCAGCCTGCCAGACCTATTAGCACAACACTGAAACTGGTTTCAGAGTAGCAGCCGTGTTAGTCTGTATTCGCAAAAAAGAAAAGGAGGACTTGTGGCACCTTAGAGACTAACAAATTTATTTGAGCATAAGCTTTTGTGAGCTACAGCTCACTTCATCGGATGCCGATGAAGTGAACTGTAGCTCATGAAAGCTTATGCTCAAATAAATTTGTTAGTCTCTAAGGTGCCACAAGTCCTCCTTTTCTTTTTTGCGAACACTGAAACTGTTAAAGAGCCATTCAAGGGGTAATGAAGCCATTTAACAGGCATTTGCCAACCCCCAGGTATACGCTGTCAGTTTCTGAATTTACTGGCAAAAACAGCTGTGCATTACTGTAATATTTACTCAGAACATGTCAGTCTACAGGACCTTAGTTTAAAATTTGCTTTAAAAATATTTCATTAGTGTGTTGGTGAAAATTATAAAATCACATCTCTAAAAAATCGTTGCATAGATTTTTAGATGCACAATCATCTTTAGTCTTAAATGCTCAGATCATCAGTCATGCAGTTTTTTAAATAAATCCTTCAAAAGACCACCCTTATCTAAAATACACATTTTAATTACTATAGTAAAAAAAAACTTGCTTCCAAAGTCTTCCTGTTCTTTCTGTCCAGAGACCTGCAGCAGTAGAGGAGCCAGCAAACAGAGCTGTAAACGGGAGTTTGAGTGGAGGCTTGTTAGGGGAGTTTGCGGGAAAGACTAAGAGAGACAGGCAAAGGAACAGACAGGCTAGTATGTGGCGTACCTGGCAGTGTTTTGGTGCTCGTTGGGGGTTTGTTTTGCTGTGGGTGGTGGTGGTTTGGTGTGGTTTGTGTTTCCCAGACTAACAGGATTTAGGTGGGAAGCTATAACAGATACGGAGGCAGCGGTGGGAGTGACCCAAGTAGTGGAAGACACAATGAAGGTGACTGGATGTAGAAGCTGCGGCATGTACATGATCCTGGAGGGGGGGACCTGAAAAGAGTTTTGTCTGCACGAAGTGCCGCTTGATAGAGCTGATGGAAGAAAAGATTATTGGAGATGCAGGTGGAAACTCTGGTTGAGTTTAGAAGCAGATGATGGAGCAACGACATGAGGAAACTGAAGGGAAAAGCTCAGACTTGCAGATGGAAGCAGGACCAAAGAACTCTGAGGGGAGACTGTTGGGTGAGGAAAGTGGACAGTGGAAGCATGTGACTAAGAGAACCAAGCAGAGAAAAAGACTAGCTAGTGAAGGAGAAAGAGAGCTCAGGAACAGGTTTGCGGAGTTGGGAAATGAAGAAGGGGCACAGCAGGTGGTCACTGAAGGTGAGAGGGCAAGGAAGAAGAGAAGAGCAGCTGGTCCTATAGGAAGAGGGCAAGAGTCAATGGAGATAACATCAAATCTGAGCCCCAGGAGGATGTGGGATGGGTTGCAGAGGACTGCAAGGGACAATAGGAATCGAAAGGACTTGCAGCCAGAGGGAAAGGGGATAGACCGGAAAATTGCACCATTACCAGGAAAAGGCAGGTCTACGTGATTGGGAACTCCTTACTGAGAAGAAAATACAGGCTTGTAACAAGAGCTGATCCAGAGAACAGAAGGGTGTGCGGTCTGCCCGGTGCTAAAATACGGGATGTGGACCTGAGGCTGAAGAGGATCCTAACGGGAGCGGGCAAGAATCCACTGATTGTCCTTCATGTGGGAATAAATGAGAAAGGCCAAAAGCCATGTAGAGTTGGACCTTACAAAAGGAATTAAAACCAATAGTAAAAGGTTCTATAGATATATAAATAAGAAGAAAACAAAGAGAGAAGAAGTGGAACCGCTAAACACTGAGGATGGAATGGAGGTTAAAGATAATCTAGGCATGGCCCAATATCTAAACAAATACTTTGCCTCAGTCTTTAATGAGGCTAATGAGGGCCTTAGAGATAATGGTAGAATGACAAATGGGAATGAGGATATGGAGGTAGATATTACCACATCTGCGGTAGAAGCCAAACTTGAACAGTTTAATGGGATTAAATCGGGGGGGCCCAGATAATCTTCATCCAAGAATATTAAAGGAACTGGCACATGAAATTGCAAGCCCATTAGCAAAAATTTTTAATGAATCTGTAAACTCAGGGGTTGTATCGTATGACTGGAGAATAGCTAACATAGTTCCTAATTTTAAGAAAGGAAAAAAAAGTGATCTGGATAACTACAGGCCTGTTAGTTTGACATCTGTAGTATGCAAGGTCTTAGAAAAAATTTTGAAGGAGAAAGTAGTTAAGGACATTGAGGGCAATGGTAATTGGGACAAAATACAACATGGTTTTACAAAAGGTAGGTCATGTCAAACCAACCTGATCTCCTTCTTTGAGACGGTAACAGATTTTTAGACAAAGGAAACGCAGTGGATCTAATTTACCTTGATTTCAGTAAAGCATTTGATATGGTTCCACATGGGGAATTATTAGCTAAATTGGAAAAGATGGGGATCACTATGAAAATTGAAAGGTGGATAAGGAACTGGTTAAAGGGGAGACTACAATGGATCACACTGAAAGGTGAACTGTCAGGCTAGAAGGAGGCTACTAGTGGAGTTCCTCAGACTGGACCAATCTTATTTAATCTTTTTATTACTGACCTTGGCACAAAAAACGGGAATGTGCTAATAAAGTTTGCGGAGGTATTGCCAATACAGAGAAGGAACGGGATATCATACAGGAAGACCTGGATGACCTTTTAAACTGGAGTAATAGTAATAGGATGAAATTTAATAGTGAAAAGTGCAAGGTCAAGCATTTAGGGATTAATAACAAGAATTTTTGTTATAAACTGGGGATGCATCACTTGGAAGTAACAGAGGAAGAGAAGGACCTTGGAGTATTGGTTGATCACAGGATGACTGTGAGCTGCCAATGTGATATGGCCGTGAAAAAAAGCTAATGCGGCCTTGGGATGCGTCAGGCGAGGTATTTCCAGTAGCAATAAGGAGGTGTTAGTACCATTATACAAGGCACTGGTGAGACCTCATCTGCAATATTGTATGCAGTTCTGGTCTCCCATGTTTAAGAAAGATGAATTCAAACTGAAACAGGTACAGAGAAGGGCTACTAGGATGATCCGAGGAATGGAAAACCTGTCTTATGAAAGAAGACTCAAAGAGCTTGGTTTATTTAGCCTAACCAAAAGAAGGCTGAGAGGAGATATGATTATTCTCTCTAAATATAACAGTGAGATAAATACCACAGAGGGAGAAGAATTATTTCAGCTCAGCACCAATGTGGACACAAGAACAAATGGATATAAACTGGCCATCAGGAAGTTTAGATTGAAATTAGATGCAGGTTTCTAACCATCAGAGGAGTGAAGTTCTGGAACAGCCTTAGAAGGGAAGCAGTGGGGGCAAAAGAGCTATCTGGCTTCAAGACTAAGCTTGATAAGTTTATGGAAGGGATGATATGATGTGATAGCCTAATTTTGGCAATTAATTGATCTTCAACTATTAGCAGTAGATATGCCCAATGGCCTGTGATGGGATGTTAGATGGGGTGGGATCTGAGTTACTACAGAGAATTCTTTCCTGGGTGTCTGTCTGGTGAGTCTTGCCCACATGCTTAGGGTTTAGCTGATCACCATATTTGGGGTCGGGAAGGAATTTTCCTCCAGGGCAGATTGGCAGAATCCCTGGGGTTTTTCACCTTCCTCTATAGGGTGGGGCATGGGTCACTTGCTGGAGGATTCTCTGTACCTTGAAGTCTTTAAACCCCGATTTGAGGACTTCACTAGCTCAGACATAGGTTAGGGGTTTATTACAGGAGTGGATGGGTGAGATTCTGTGGCCTGCGTTGTGGTCAGGAGGTCAGACTAGATGATCATAATGGTCCCTTCTGGCATTAAAGTCTATGATTTTGTGATCCCTTTCTCCCTTCACACTCCCCCCCACCCATTGAAGAGAGCCTTAAAGGGAAAAAACCCTTTCTTTCCAGATAGTTGGACAAAGAGATTCCCTTTTTTTACTTCTGACTATTTGATAAACTAGTTTTAGGAGAACCCTTCAGCAAAATCAATACCTTAGTAAGATATAAAATCCTTTGTTATGCCTAAAATCTTTAGAAACATATTTTTTAAAGTTGGCGAAATTTCATAAACATGTCTATTGTTATAGAGATCACACAAAGTAAATTAGTGTTCCCTTTTTCTAAAAGCAATGAACATTGTTATGAACACACTAAACCTCTGTGACTGATTAATTTAAAATAATGTCTGTGTTTCAGTCAGTTAAATATGTAGTAATCTGGAAGGCTTAAGAGTACATTTAAAATATAAAATCATCTTAGAAATAGTAATTAAGAAAATGTAAAACAGAGAAGAGCTGCATCAGGTATTCCATAATATTTAATGTTGTATTCAGCAAGACAGATGACTCACCCTTACTACAAAGTTTTTGCAAATAAATGTCTGACAAACTTCAGGGCATATCAAAAAACCTGTGACTGACATTT
This sequence comes from Dermochelys coriacea, assembly GCF_009764565.3. Lineage (NCBI taxonomy): Eukaryota > Metazoa > Chordata > Testudines > Dermochelyidae > Dermochelys > Dermochelys coriacea. Next base: position 80,394,261 of record NC_050069.1, read on the forward strand.
TTTATTCCCAAGTTTAGTACTTTTAATTAGGTACCTTCTGCATGTCCATTCTGCGTAAGGAGAGGGAACGGGGGTGTCTGGGGGAAACTGTGACTCTCCGCCACCGTGAGGCGGGTCGGGCATCTTGTTATCCTTTGCTGTCTCGTCCTTCCCTCCCCCCACACTGGGCTGCGAGCTCGAGCTGCCATTGGGCATAGGGGCACCAGTTTAATAATACTGCATAGGGCCCCATAAATCCTGGCAGGGTCCTTTGAAATGTTTTCTGGCTGTATTCTAAAATGCCATTTTAGGATTAGGAAATACTGATGTTAGAAGATGTTATGCCCAAAGTCTACTGCACAAACTCTTTAATGTCGACAGCTCCAGAGCACCTGCTTTGTTACACAACAATCCATGATGAGCATCTGCAGATGAGGTGGGACTGATTCTGGATATGTCTGCACTTCGAGCTGGGGTGGGTGATTCCCAGCTTGAGGAGACACTCATGCTAGCTCTCATTCAGCAAGCAGGCTGAAGATAGATGGTAGCTGTGGCAAAGCAAACTGTAGGATGGACTAGTTCCTCCAAGTACAGCCCAGTCTGAGATGCTAGATGTGTGTTTGGGGTCACTTGGCCTCTGCCACTCGTGCTGCCCTGGCTTCATTCTATTTTTAGTGGCACTAGCTTGATAAGAGTTAGTGTGAGTGTGTCACCTTGAACTGGTAACTACATCCCAGCCCCAAGTGTAGACATACCCTAAGATTTTGGCTACGCTAGTTTTAAACAAATCTAACTTCCAAGGCTTTACTTCAGATTAACTCTCATGAAGTGGTTAGGAGAATTGGGCCCATTGCTCCCCCTGCTATGAAAAAACAGTTTTAGAAGCTGGATAATCTAGAGTTACGACAAATAAGCAAAATAGACATACTTGGCATTACATTGCTGAGTCTGCTATGTGGATCTAGCCCTAAATGTTTAACAGAACAACTTTAACAAGAGAGTAACACACAATGTGTGTATTTTGAACTTCTGTTAGAATGTCTCAAGTTAACTCAGCAATGTTAGTTCATAAACCCAAGTGTGTCAGAATTTATCTCTTACTGCTGCCAGGATCCTCTCATTAAAGATAAGCATCGCCTAATAAAAAGGAGAGAGAAATCTCAATTTTCTTCTCCTCCCTACTTGTTCTTGTGATGTTCCTGCCCTCACTTCTCTCCCCATCATAGGTTACTTTGCTCTTTGTGCTCAGAGTATGGCTTTGCCAGAATTTGTAGCTTTTTCTGACAAATCTAGTGTAAGTCATCCCTGCTAGGTGTGGTGCTCTGTCCCCTTCAGGGGGAAGGGGGAGGTGAGGAGGACTAGGCCAACAAACAATTGATGAACCTGCTACAGCCTTGGCTAGGAGAAGTGGTCTTTTAGCTCAGGCAGTAGAGTCATGCGTTAAGATCTAAATATCCCCTGTTTAATCCCTGCTGCCAACGACCCAGCAAGGGGCATCAATGCCCTGGTCTACACTGGGGGGAGGGGGGAATCGATCTAAGTTACTCAACTTCAGCTACGTGAATAAAGTGGCTGAAGTAGACGTACTTAGATCGACTTATCGTGGTGTCTCCACCACGGTGAATAGACTGCTGCCACTTCCCCGTCGACTCTGCCAGCGCTTCTCGTGGCACTGGAGTACAGGAGTCAACAGAAGAGCACTTGGGGGTCAATTTATTGTGTCTAGACTAGATGCGATAAATCGATCCTCGCTGGATCGATCGCTGCCTGCCAATCCGGCGGGTAGTGAAATCAGACCCTGAGTTACAGGTGGTGGCCTGGGCAGAGACTTGACCTAGAAAGCCTATGAAGCTTGGCCCCTCCCTGGCAGGGTAAGGGTACAAACCATGCCTCCTCAGTGTTATACTCTGTCCCCCTCTAGTGGACTAACAGGCTAAAGATCAGCATTACTCTAGTGTAAGTAGTTCTAATTTCGTAGTTCTAATTTAGTTCTAATTTAAAAATTTAGGGCTGGAATATGGATCCCTTACTTTCCCTGGGGATCACTTATTCATATGTGAATTCCCAGTGAAACCCCTGTGGTTACTTGAGCCCATAAGGGCTACACAATCTGGTCGATGAGTTTAGTGTGCCATTATCCACTGTAGACTTGGTCTACTCTGGCTTGATGCCAGCAATACGGGCTGCTCTAAATTGGGTTTCTAAAGGTGTGCTTCATGCTCCTCTAAATTCATGGCATCTGAAATTCATAGCACATTTTTTGCAATCTGTATATCATCCAAATAAGATGACTTCTGAATGCCAATATCATCTGAATCTCAATATTTGCCTGTCTGCCCAGTCCTAATAGCACATATGTCCCTTAGTTTTCTTTTTTATGTAGTTATAAGTTTAGGGCCAGTGAGGCAGGTATAATAGGATACCAGTGTTTATGGAAACCAAAAACCTGGAAGAAGAGAGTGTAAGAGGAAACATAGTAAAAATGATGACATGGAACCAAAGGATCAAATAGCTTTAAAAAAATAGTGAGCACTTCAAAGCATTAACCAGGAAAAAAGGTGTCAGTTCAAAAGCAAACTTTTCTTGCCACTGTCTATGGCCCATTTAGAGGCTAATCAACAACTCATACTAGTACATTTTTGAAGCAAATATTAAAAACAATGATTGCTTATTTTAAAAGTCAGTGACCAAAACCAAATTACACCAGAAATGGCATATGGATAATGAAGCTTAGTGAAAGAGAAGTGAATAATCTGCACTGAATAAAATATCTTGTGTGACTGCTTTTTATCCCTGTATGTGCCTGTAAAGCACCCTGCTGGCAGACATAAAGAGTGTCAAATACAAGAGAAAACACTTCTCCCATTTGATCAAGACTCCTCTTCAGACTTTGCCATTTCCCCCTCCCCATTTTAAAAATAATTGTTGGTTTGATAAATGTGGGCCAGGTGTAACAAAATCATTGTCTGGTACTGAATTGCAAGGGACTGGTGCTCTTCCTTAGGGAACAGAAATAATTCAGAAGCAAAAAATGAACTGGTTTCACTGAGCAAAGTACTTTTCCAGCTAATACGAGTACCTATCAAATATCACTTTGTGAAAGGTAGGGAACAACTTGCACTCTCTCTGTAGAAGCAAAGAGCAGAATGTTCCCTGCAAGGCTTATGTAATACTAAATCCTTTTTGCCTTAAAGGAACATTTCTTAAGAAAGTAGTTTTGATCCTAAACTGGAGCTGTACATTCCTATGCTAGTATCATCCAGCATTGAGTAGTGCTACCAGCAAGGCACTCCAACAGCCCTAATTCAGGTATTGCGTAAGGATGGGTTCAAGGCCTTCTGAATCTAAATACTAGTAATGGAGGGTGGATAGTTCATTGTCCACATTTCGATGATTTTTGCATTGCAGGGTCCTACAGGAAATATTTAGAGCCTGTAATACCAATGCAGTCCCAAGTCAAGCATCCTTTTCTCCCCTCAACAGGTTAAGGTATTCTTTAGTCAAAGCTCCTCATTCTACCCCCCTTGCCAAATACACACACAAACAACCCATCTTTCCTTTCAATAGACCATGGTCCTCTTTCCCCATAACACCATCACCACCCCCACCACACAGGCACACAACTGGCAAGGGCTCTTTGCCTTTAACGTGGGGCATTTTCTTGGGCCGGTCTGATCTTGGGAATGCCCACCTCTGACATCTTCAGTGAATGACCAGCCAGCCCCTGCTAGGACCTTCAGGGACAGCCAATATTCTTAGCCCCAGAACAGATATTCCTTTGGATATTAGATGACCACTAACAAGACACTGGTGGGTTTCTAAGCCATCTCAAAACATTTTACCCTGTTGTATGGGTCAACAAAAATTAGTGCACAACCTGTCCTTGGATACGATGACACCACACGAGGTAGGTAATCCAACAGACGGACTACTAGCCTCATAATCAATATCTAGCATTCCCTTTTAATGCCTGTATAGTGCAATTGTTACACAAATGAGCTGTGTTTCTTGGATATTTTTGGTTGTCCAGGGGAACTGAGGGGTTTGGCAGAGTTGGGAGTTACTCAGGGTTCTGTGTCATCAAGAATAGCATGTAGGAACCACCGACTGTGTATTCAGCACAGGAATTTCTCATCACACCTTTCTTGAAATGAGAATTGGTGATTTCCATTGAGCACAAAGTAATATTTATGAGAGCACATGCTCATTGTGGGCCATGAGTGATAACGGACTGGTAATTATCCATGTATTTTGGGGTCCTAACACAGGGTTTAGTACAAGTATTTTGTGTGGTCAGTTTTAGCTGGGTAGTCTCCAGATTACAACAGACAATACCTCCGGGCTTGTTTGCTGGTTTTAAATAATAGTATTGAGTCAAGGGAGGAAAGAGATTTTTCCAGAGTTGTGCTATATTATATTCTTTCCTGCAAAGGTATAGATACTGGTAGTACTGTGTTCTTGAAACCCAGAAAGTCTTCAGTGGTAAGCAGTGTTGCTGTAGCCATCCCAGGATATGAGAGAGACAAGGTGGGTATCTTTTACTGGACCAGCTGCCGTTGGTGAAAGAGAGAAGCATTCAAGTTCCACGGAGCTCCTATTCCCCCACGAACTCACCCCAGGGACCTTCTACCTGCTTCCCAGGCTACACAAATAAGGGAACCCAGGTAGATCCATCATATTTGGCCATGGCACTCTTATTGAAGGAATACCAGGACTCATAGAAACCGTCCTCAAACCACTCACCACACAAAAGGGCAAGTTTCCTCCAGGATACAACTGACTTCCTTCAGAAAGTCTGCAACATCAACAACCTCCCTCAGAACACCATACTTGCCACCACGGATATCACCTCCCTGTACACCAAAATCTCTGTCCTTGAGTACATTGCTGCTTGCCTCAAATATCTACAAGATAATGGATAACACTCAGATATCCACCCCTAAACACATCGCCAAACTCATCCATTTCATCTCACTCTTCACAAAATTACATTCAACAACCATCACTTTGTCCAAAGCAGGGAAACAGCCAAGGATACCAGGATGGCTTCCCAATATGCCAACCTCTTCATAAGCCACCTCAAGGAAAAATTTATGGATAAACACACCATGGAACCAATGATCTACCTGAGATACATGATGACATTTTCATCCTCTGAATAGATGACCTAAACTCCCTTGTAGATTTCTATCACAAATTCAAGAACCACTACCCAGCCCTCAAGCTCTCTATAGAACACTCCCACACTAGAATCAATTTTCTGGGCAGCACAATGAGCTTCAGCAATGGAGCCCAATAGAAAACTGAATACAAGAAACCCATGGAACACCACACTTAACTCCACAGTTCCAGCAGGCACCCTAAACACACCAAGAAATCTGTTCTCTACAGCTAGACATTCAGATACCACAGAATACATTCTGAGAAGAAAATCTGGAATACACCCTTAAAACCACCTTCATAAAACAAGAAAACTCCACCAGCGAAGTAGATGACTTCATGAAATGGGCCACCTTAATTCCCCAGGAGAATCTGCTTCACTACAGGGGAAAAAAACCCTCACTGACTGCACACACCTACTTGTCACCTATGACCCAACACTGGAACCCATTCATCAAACAAGTATGACTCATAGTTGATGGGGACCCCATCCTGAAAGAAATATTTCCAGAATCCCCTCTTTTGGCTTTTGTACATCCCTCAATCTTGCTAAGCTCATCATCAGAAGCAAGCTCCTCACAAACCAGGATACATCAACTCAAAGTGGCACCAAGCCCTGCCATAATAACAGATGCAAACCCTGCAGCCATATCTCTACTGCTCTGATGATCCATATCCCCCCACAACAATCTTTCAGAATCCAGAGGTCCTACAGATGCCTGTTACAATAGTGGTGTACCTCATCCAGCACATCTATGCCCCAATAACAACTGCAGATGAATTTAGACAATCATGATGCTCTTGAATGAATTCACACAGAAAAATAAGATAAAAACCACCCAGCCACCTGTGGGTGAACACTTTTCATAAAGCAATCACTCTACATCTGATCTCTCACTCCTTGTCCTCAAGGGAAATTTGCAGAACACCTTTAAAAGATGAGCCTGGGAGCTTAAATGCATAACTCTGCTAGACACCAAAAATCATGGCTTCCATAGAGACACAGGTTTTATGTCTCATTATAACAGTTTTTCATTGGAGTCTGTTTTTGAAGCTTTTCTGTTGCAAAATTGCTACCTTTTGCAACAGAAAAGCTTCAAAAACAGACTCTAATGAGAAACTGCTGAACTGGAATTAATTTGCAAACTAGATACCATTAACTTGGGCTTGAATAGCAACTGGGAGTGGCTGGGTCATTACACAGATTGAATCTATTTCCCCATGTTAAGTATCCTCACATCTTCTTGTCAACTGTCTGAAATGGGCCATCCTGATTATCACTACAAAACTTTTTTTTTCTCCTGCTGAGTTCTCGCCTTAGAGTTGGTACAGCAACTTCCATCTTTTCATGTTCTCTGTATGTATAAATATCTTCTTACTATATGTTCCATTCTATGCATCTGATGAAGTGGGCTGTAGCCCACGAAAGCTTATGCTCAAATAAATTCATTAGTCTCTAAGGTGCCACAAGTACTCCTGTTCTTTTTGCGGATACAGACTAACACAGCTATCCCACTGAAATCTGTAACCCACTAACTCTCCTTTGTGGTATGACTGCAGAAGTGTTAATTGCTCACTTAACTTTGAATGGTTTCTTGCAATATATGTTACCTGCTAACACTTAACAATCTGTTCCACCTTGTATTTAGTTGTGATACTGATTACCTTTCCCAGACCTGAAGAACTCTGTATAAGCTGAAAAGCTTATCTCTTTCACCAAGAGAAGTTGATCGCCTAAAAGTTATTAGCTCTTAGGATGTACAGCTTCCTTCTGAACCATTCTCTAAAAGGTTCATATGAAAAGGTAGTCCACTGAACATACCACAATGGAGGCAAACATCTCCCAGCACCGGGTCGGTGTAGTGTCTAAATGGCCTTTGATTTTAAGTAGGTTCGGAAAGCTCCCATCTGCCGGGAACGGCGAACCTCCACTGGGAGCTGCGGGGACGGTGCCTGGGACGGTCAACATCAGCAAAATGTCTTCTGGCCCACAATCAGATTACCCTGCAGGGCCCCATGTGGGTTGCCCACCACTGGTCAACACCGTACGTCAAAATATACAAAGTAAATATCCTTCAATCAAACTTTAAGTTCTCAAACAGCATTTTTCTTACTTTGTCTGTCTGTAAATTATCGATGGAAATATTTTTTGTTGGTTTGTGTGTTTGCAGTGAAACTGACATTTATCAACATTTACCAATAAAAATCTAATCCTTCCAAGCCTATTTACTATCTGTGTACATGACTTGCATTGCATGCCCACCATAACATGCAAAACCTGCATTTTCACATCCACATTGGCAACTATATGTGAAAATTATATAACTGGGCATCTAAGAATCATTTGCCATAACCAGATCTACACAGGAATAACACAATCAGCACCATATCAGAATCAGAGGCCCTTAAATATTTTTGTCATCAATTGTTTGATAATTAATAAGTTAAATTGCCATGGTGGGTGTGTAACGAGGCTGGTTCTGGTGGGACCCAACTGAGAATGCCAATTCAGGACAAATTGCTTAAAGCAGGGCATTTACAGCCCAAGGCTGGAGTTTCTCTGCGCATCAAAGCAAACCAAACCAGCCCAAACAGAGAAGACTTTGGTTTTACCCCACTGGCTAACCACAAGTCACACAAGCAATTCCCTTAGACTCTCCAGTTTCCCAGTATCCCCACCAGTGCCACTCATTATGAGGACAAATGGTTATGAAAACCAATACCCCAGTATAAGAAAAAAAAAGTTCTCTCAATCCCAAAGGACCAAGCCCCAGACCCAGGTCAATATACAAATCAGATCTTACCCACAAATCATGCTGTTGCCAATCCTTTAGAATCTAAAATCTAAAGGTTTATTCATAAAAGGAAAGAAATATAGATGAGAGTTAGAATTGGTTAAATGGACTCAATTACATACAAAAATGACAAAGTTCTTGGTTCAGGCTTGCAGCAGTGATAGAATAAACTGCAGGTTCAAATCAAGTCTCTGGAGAACATCCACAGCTGGGATGGGTCTTTCAGTCCTTGGTTCAAAGCTTCAGTGTAGCCAAGTTCCTCCAGAGGTATGAAGCAGGATTGAAGACCAGATGGAGGAGATGCAGCAGCTTTTTATATTCTCTTGCCATGTGGTCTTTCTTTCTTTGTTCCAAAGACAAGCTGTCCATCACATGGCCTGGAAAAACCTCAGAGTTCTGTCCATAGGCATGTTCCTGCATACCTTGCTGAGTCCCAAGGCGTGTCTGCCTTCTCTCAATGGGTCAATTGTATGGCTGATGGTCCTTAATAGGCCATCAAGCAGGCTAGGCAGAGCTGACACCAACTTGTCTGGGGTGTCACCCAGAAGCATAGCATAAGTTTGAAATACAGACAGCATAGAGCCAAAACTTCAACTATAAAAATGATACACATATACAGATAGCATAATCATAACCAGCGAACCATAACCTTGTCTTAGACACCTCATTTGACCCCCTTTATATAAGATTTGGTGCCACTACAGGACCATGGTTGCAACAATGATCTATATGGTCCCAGTTCAAGTTAATAACATCACAGGGTGCATGGATCCTCTGCTCGTTCTGTCCCAGAAGAGTTGGGGTTAAGGGTGTGGAGTCTATATGCTTTGGCTGTGTTCTATGTCCTTGCCCCAATAGACTCCCCCTGCACCCAGCCCCCAATGACTTGGGCTGTCCATCTCACAAATCACATGGTACAGTGGCAAGGAAGCAAACAATCTAGACCCATACGATTTCTGTTCCATGAAACACTGTGGGAGTAAGCAGTGCTTGTAAGATGAAAGAAAGTAAGAACAGTAGCAAAAAGCTTTTCATATAATACTTCAAGGAAGGGTCACTCCAAACACTGATGAACAAATTAAATGCTATTAAAAATACAGTGAAAGCAGCCCTTAACACTGTCTCCAACAGCGACCCACTGCCTTAAATAACCACTTTAAATTATCCCCATGTGGCTTTCAGTACAATTTTGTTTGACCTTTATTTAAAGACCACCAACGAAGCAACTGATTGTGGTTGGTCACCTATGTGACTCAGCTCCAACCTAGATTCAGCGTTTTTTATCTTTGCCTGCCTTTCATGATATATTTCTCTTTTTAACTTCTTTAATTTATCAAAATCTACTGCACTTTTCTCTTTCTGTGATCAGTGTTCTCTTGGTTTGTTCTCTCTGTGGCTTTTACAACTAACCCATGATATGTGGGGGTTTTCTTTGACAAATCCAGCTTTTAAAAAGCATATACAAATACTTGTCAGATGTCCTAAAAATCAGACTTATAAGTATTCAAAAGATATAGGACCTGATTAACTTCCTGGGTGGCACCAGCTCTGCTGTCATGGTCCTGGGAAAGGATTTTTTTTCCTTGTGAGATGCTCCCTAGAGCACTGCCTGACTATCTGGGTTAGGATTTGGGTCTGTTTGTGATATGTCTATACTGACATTTGGGCTATACAGATATGCTCTATACCTAACTGTCCACTGCCATGCCCTTTGTATAGGCATGTGCACCTGTGCAAAGTGAATGTAAAATGCCACCCTATCAGAATTTTATACCCCTTTTGTTTGTAGTTTGCACAGGTGCAAACAGCTACACTAGAGATGCTGCAGAGGACAGCTCACCTAACAATTCAGAGCCCAATCCTATTCACTTTGCTGGGGCAGTCTTCCTGACTGAGGAGCACAGGATTGATGAGTTATACTGGCAATGCAGACAACACCTGTGAATGACCTTGGGCTTTCAGACATCCATTCAATTTCCCTCTCTGTACAAAAGGATGCTACTACTTCCCTCCGGTATAAAGCACATTTTGATCCTCGTAAGACAAGCACTGTCTATGAGTGACGTTGTATTACCGATAACTTTTCCTATTCTTCATCTTCCAATACAGAAGAGCCAAACCATACTAAGCAGTGTTTAACAACTTACTAATCACCCGTTGGATGAATCCTGTGAGTAATGGAATATGCAGATGGTAATGAGGCTGTCAGTCTGTTGGAAATTGTCCCAAGCATTCCAACTACAGTAGTGAGCTTGGAGTTCCTCAGGAATAAGTTGCTAAACAAGGAGTTGCTGCTCTGGGGTAACTCAAAGGGTAAGGAGATGGACCTGTCTTTTGGTTCTGTGTTTGCACAGCGCCGAGCACAATGGGGTCCTGGTCGATGACTTGGGCTTCTAGGTCCTACAGTTATACAAATAAATAATAACATGAGAGACAATTGCCACCAGGCTCGATGCTGTGGCTGGTCACATGATCTTAGGATAAAAACAGATACAGTTGGCTGTGACATGCCTTTTTGATACAATATGTTGTGACCCTACCTCCAAAATTCTCTACCGTCTATTGGTAAATTCTGTAATATAGCACTGCTGGAGAAATGTGTCACGAGTGATTGAAGCAGTCATAAGTAGGACCTGAGAATTAGTGATACATATGACATGGTGGCCAAGTTGTTTACAGCTGGTGTATAGAATGGTCAGAAAGCCTAGCCAAGCAAGATAGAATAAAACACAGACAAAAAAAAAAAAGAAAAGGAGTACTTGTGGCACCTTAGAGACTAACAAATTTATTAGAGCATAAGCTTTCATGAGCTACAGCTCACTTCATCAGATGCATTCAGTGGAAAATACAGTGGGGAGATTTATATACACAGAGAACATGAAACAATGGGTGTTATCATACATACTGTAAGGAGAGTGATCACTTAAGATGAGCTATTACCAGCAGGAGGGGGCGGGGGGGGAGGAAGAAAACCTTTTGTAGTGATAATCAGGTGGGCCATTTCCAGCAGTTAACAAGAACATCTGAGGAACAGTGGGGGGAACAGGGGGAAAATAACATGGGGAAATAGTTTTACTTTGTGTAATGACCAATCCACTCCCAGTCTCTATTCAAGCTTAAGTTAATTGTATCCAGTTTGCAAATTAATTACAATTCAGCAGTCTCTAGTTGGAGTCTGTTTTTGAAGGATTTTTTTTGAAGAATAGCCACTCTTAGGTCTGAGTGACCAGAGAGATTGAAGTGTTCTCCGACTGGTTTTTCAATGTTATAATTCTTGACATTTGATTTGTGTCCATTTATTCTTTTACATAGAGACTGTCCGGTTTGGCCAATGTACATGGCAGAGGGGCATTGCTGGCACATGATGGCATATATCACATTGGTAGATGCGCAGGTGAACGAGCCTCTGATAGTGTGGCTGATGTGATTAGGCCCTATGATGGTGTCCCCTGAATAGATATGTGGACAGAGTTGGCAACGGGCTTTGTTGCAAGGATAGGTTCCTGGGTTAGTGGTTCTGTTGTGTGGTGTGTGGTTGCTGGTGAGTATTTGCTTCAGGTTGGGGGGCTGTCTGTAAGCAAGGACTGGTCTGTCTCCCCAGATCTGTGAGAGTGATGGGTCATCCTTCAGGATAGGTTGTAGATCCTTGATGATGCGTTGGAGAGGTTTTAGTTGGGGGGCTGAAGGTGATGGCTAGTGGCGTTCTGTTATTTTCTTTGTGCGGCCTGTCCTGTAGTAGGTGACTTCTGGGTACTCTTCTGGCTCTGTCAATCTGTTCCTTCACTTCAGCAGGTGGGTATTGTAGTTGTAAGAATACTTGATAGAGATCTTGTAGGTGTTTGTCTCTGTCTGAGGGCTTGGAGTAAATGCGGTTGTATTGTAGGGCTTGGCTTTAGACAATGGATCGTGTGGTGTGATCTGTGTGAAAGCTGGAGGCATGTAGGTAGGAATAGCGGTCAGTAGGTTTCTGATATAGGGTGGTGTTTATGTCACCATCATTTATTAGCACCGTAGTGTCCAGGAAGTGGATCTCTTGTGTGGACTGGTCCAGGCTGAGGTTGATGGTGGGATGGAAATTGTTGAAATCATGTTGGAATTCCTCAAGGGCTTCTTTTCCATGGGTCCAGATGATGAAGATGTCATCAATGTAGCGCAAGTAGAGTAGGGGCATTAGGGGATGAGAGCTGAGGAAGCGTTGTTCTAAAAAAAACTACATGAAGACTATATAGACAGAGTGTATATCAACTACATTTGCAATAATCATGTACATGGGCCATAGTCAGATGCACAAAGATGTGTCAATACCAAGAGAGCTGCGTACAGCAAGTTGTGCTGTGCATAGTTATGAAATAACTTTCTAAACTTCTTTTTAGCCTAGTAAAAAACAAAAAAATAAAGATTTTTGCTCAAGTAACATAACCGTATGTTTTTTCATGAAAAACATTTCTGATTTGTAACGGTCTCTTTCCTATGTGCTGGCAATCAAAATGGGAATGGATATGAAGGAGAAAAAAAGAATTTGTTTGAAATGGACAGCTGAAAAGGTTTTGACCATAGGGGGGATTCATTTGAGTGCCATCACTTTTGATACATAATTTAAAATATGAAAGGTGGCCATCAGATCATAAACCTGATCATAGTGCTTCTCATGTCACTTTAACAGACAGAAAACCACAGTGAAAGACAGGTTTCTTTACTTTCCTGATAATGTAGTTGATTAAAAATATAATATTAAAAATCATCAGACAATCATTCAAAAAGCGGTTGCCAGTGTTTTATTGTCAATGTAATCCTGATACAATTATCATATTCTACATCTCTCTTTGCCTGTGTCATCACTATATCTTGGATTAATTTTTTTAAAAGAACTGATATTTTAATTTATCCTTTTAAGAAATCACGTTCAAATTTTGCATGAAAGACTGAGAGCCAGGTATGATGCCCTGATGCAAAGTCACAGAACACCCAAACTGAAGCAGGAAGGCCACAGTTTTGCTGCAGAGGCAATGAGTGATGGTAAAGAGAGTCCCTTCCCTAAAGAGTTAACAATCTGAATTAATGGCAAGATGCGACAGGTGACTGAAACAAATAGATAGGTTCAGTCTCTTCTTTATGATAGAAGGCACTAATTTTAACTAATAGAATGACATCATAAGAACCAAAAAGAAAAGATGAGCAATGGAGGAGAAGAAGTTTTTAGAGAGACAAAGTAAGGGAGGTGATATCTTTTAAAAGATAGATTATTACCTCACCTCACCTCCTTGTCTCTATAATATCCTGCGACTGACATGGCTATAACAACACTGCATACAAGGGTTTTTTAGTCAGCTTATTATTACTCTTTGCTTTTTGTTTGCTTGGAAAAAGGAAGTCTTTGTTGAAGATTCAGAGCCTCCAGCCCTTTAGTTAAGGTCTGAGAACTGTGTCACCTTGTGACACTTCCACTAATTCCTTTAACAAACCCAAGAATAATTAAAGCTGACATACCTAATAGATGTATGCAGTGTTGTTGTAGCCATGTTCATCCCAGGGTATTAGACAAAGTGGGTGAGGACAGGTAGTATCTTTTAATGGACCAATAAAAATGTAAATTCACACACCTTGTCTTTCTAATAGCTAATAGATATGATGAAAAAACCAAAACCTTTCTGACCTTCTTTGTACATCATAAAGAAGCAAAATAGGATATGAGCCAATTTAAAACCAATTATTTATAAGTCTCCATCTAAACCACTGTGTAGGGCATGAAAACTTTAATGAGAGCTGCATCAAGCCCCTACTGTAGTGGCCACTACAATATAAATATTTACCACGTTATCACCCAGCAGTACCCAAGATACCACAGTACTTCCTATTAGGATAGGTAATAACCAGATATCTCTAGCATCACTATATGTTGAATGTTGGGAATGGCAAGCATGGTAAGTAAGTATTATATAAATCCCATCAGATGAAGCATATGGCCTTTGCTGCACCAACATCTCTCAGATACAATTATTAACTCTACATCGATGATCTGGAATAATAAAACATTGTCACAGGATCAACATTCAGTGCTTGGGGGGGGGGGCGGGCGGAAGTCTTGCCCTCACCATGAGATTTATTTTCCCTAAATGCCTTGGCTTTGCCTTGGCATTCTTGTAGCAGCAGGAGACCATTATCCTCTGAGAATGTGCTATGCAGTTGACAATTATCTCTTAATTATTTCTGTCCTTTCAATAGTGGCGGCACCTTGAGGAATTTTCATTATGAGATGTAATTTTCACCTCTGTACCTCCTTTATTGTTCGAGGACAGGAGTGAATTTGCTATTAACCCTTCACAGTGTGCATAAAAGTGAGTTTAGCAAGCTGGTGGAGCTTTTGGTTGGCTGCAATAGGATGGTCACTATACATGGCAATTGGCTGGGAACCAAGCAACTTCCATTTAAACAGTCAGCTGGGACAATAGAAATCCCAGGGTTTGGACAAAACTAGCAGATTTAGGCCTTTCCCACATGCTGTGTACTCAATAATATAAGCTTTCATTAAAAAAAAAAGAAAAAAAAAGAGTTTCTAACCTTTCCAGTTGCAAAACCACTATGTAAATCCCATCACTGGTGTTTTGCTGAGTCTGTAGCCCAGACAACCTGAAACAATAGCACCCAAAGAGCTGAGAATTCCCCCCATGCATTTTAATAGGCTGTTTGTTAACTTCAAAGCTGACCATTTAAATGCTAACACCATTAGGCAAGTAAGCCAAAACATAAGCACCCAGCTTGAATCATTAGCATTTAATTCTCTAACATTTTTTCTTGTTTAATCTACAATCCAATGGAAACTGGTTTTTTTAATTGTTTTTTTACACTTTAGCTCTCCTGTTTGTGGCTCACTATTGGGGATCCACAGTCCCTGGAGGTAAAATGAATACACCCGTTACTATGTGACCCATTTTAGTAGCACATTCTATGTAGTTTCTTGCTTCCTTTCAATTCTGTAGATTGTGCCATGCTAGTGGTATTTAGTGACTAACCCTAACCTGTTAGGGACCAGGCGTGTTATTCAAAACGAGGTATTAGGTTAGCCGGGAATGAAAGAGTTCAGTGTCTCCCGCCTCTTCTTTCTTTGAACTGCTGGAAGAAAAAAAGCTGCCTGTGCTTTTTCAAGGTAATGTAAAGGTCACTGACAATAGCCAACCTATAGATGGTGATGTGTGACATTTAGACTGAATACAAGAGAAGCATGATAGGCTAAAAAAAAACCCCAACAAAACCTGGAATTACTTTCAAGATAAATTTCAGAGTAGCAGCCTTGTTAGTCTGTATCCGCAAAAAGAACAGGAGTACTTGTGGCACCTTAGAGACTAACAAATTTATTTGAGTATAAGCTTTTGTGAGCTACAGCTCACTTCATCAGATGCATTCAGATAAAGCAGCTTATCAAACATGCCTTCTTCCTCTAAATAAAACGTAGCATTTAACTCTATCTCCTGAATCTTATCCAAGCATGCTGTATGTCCCCTGAATATATAATGGCAAGGATATCTGTGATGATGTTGGAAGCACTAATTACATCAAAGTCATTAGCAACATGCAAAATGTACCCTGGACAAAGACAGTCCAACGTTCAGAAAATGACATCGGAAGTGGATAGTTAGTTTTGTATCTTTTGATAGTTGGCCTCAAGTTCATGTGGGAGGGTGGAAGTTTCTTCCAACTCTGTAAAGAGAGAATTTATCATTACAAGGTACCCCAAAATCCCTATTTATCCTGAAAGCTGAGGTATTCCTATTTGTATTTTGGCAGTGTGCAGAGGCACCAATCAGGGTTGGGAAACACACAAAATGTTTATTGTCTGTGAAACCCGCTGACATATCATTCAGTACAGAACTAATAGTTCTTATTTATTATGTAGATAGAGCTTATGGCTCTTCAGACATTTCGATTCAATAATACTTTATTGGCACGACAACCTACACAAAATGTTGCCTGGGATCTAGGGAAAAGAAGAGAGAGGAACAAACAAGGGAAGATGAATGTGGCAACAATAATGTGCTATGTACCGTGTGCTATGTACTTAGCATGTTACTCCTTCGAAGTGCTGATCAGATGTTAATTCATCCTCTCCAAGGTGGATGAAGATATTAAATCTATCTGTGTGGAAAAGCAAAGTTATAGCACGGATTATTTTTTTTAACTAGAACTATTGTATATGGAGAAGTTAGACACTAGTATGGGGAAGCATCCTGTACGTTTGTAGGCTTACCACACACACAAAAAAGTAGATGGTTGGATGAGCAGGCAGATGTTGTTGAAGAATGCTCGATGGGGGAGTGTGCTGACCAGGCTCCCCCAAAATGACATCACGATTAATGACTGAGAGAAGTTTAGGGTGGATGGAGACCTGAGGGAGACCAAGAGAGAGAGGGGTTTGATCGGGGACCTTGAGAGATTGGGGCCACAGTCTCGTGAGCTAGAGTGTACTGCTTCTCTCTGGCTTTTCCTTTCTCTCTTTCCCCTGTGCCAATCAATCAGTGTTCCCAATCATGTTCCTCAAGGGGCTGTGCACAATCCCCCTTCCTAAGAGTGGAGCTTCTTTCAAGGGCTCTCTCCTCTTTCCTATCCTTCAGCTCTGTGTTGAGTTCTTTGGTCAAGCTGTGAATGCTGGCTGAGCTTCACAAACTCACCTAAAGCCACCATTTCACAAGGGTTTGGGCTGTTAATATCACACTTCCTTTAAAGACAAGAACAATGTTCTGCAGATTGGTTCACTGAATTGCTGTGCAAAATTGGAGGCCACCAGCAGATGGTGACCTATTATATTGTTATGAGGATAATATTGAGGGAAAGATGCCCTGGGAGCTGTGGAGGCAGCTACAACTGGTCTATGTGACTTTGCAGCCATTCCTAATAGTCTCTCTCTCTCTCTCTCTCTCTCATTATTTCTAATTTGGCCTGTTACAATTGGTAGCAGCTGTGTGGGGACTGATTTTTTTACCAGGCAGACAATTGTGATTGGCACTGATGCCTGAGTGGTTGCTGCAAATTACCTTGGACTCTCTTCTGCAGAGTATGTCTACCTTACACCATTTTTTTTAACACTTATTACCAAGTGGGCTACTACCAATTGCTATTTATTAGAATTACAGCAAAGCACATGGTGGTATTAGCTACAGGGATAGTATACTGGGGGTTAGCAAGTGAGAAATATTAATTCCCATTGAATTTGTCATTGCCATTTACTGTCACAGATGGTCAGAACTTTAGTACATGATGGTCTGAAATGCTATTTTGTGTACAAGCTAATACAGATTCTACAGAGGAGGGGTTGGCAAACCCATTCCCAGCTCATTTAGATTTTGCATCACTTACAGTTTAGGATAGCCTCTCATGCAGAGAAAAAACAAAACAGATTTCAGCTGCCGACCACCTCTCTGAGGTGATTTTGGGACAGAAGAACTTTGCAAAGTCCCATCAGTGCTCAGTCATGGCTATATAGTGAATGCCAGGTTTATTTTGTAGAAATACCTTACCTATGTAGCTATGTACCCCCCAAAGTATTCTGTTATACCCAAATGATTCCTGAATTTGGTGTTTGGTATAAGCACCTGGAGCCTGCCTCCCCTGGGAAATAAGCAGGAAAGTGAATAACCAATATAAAGATAAGAACGAGGAGTACTTGTGGCACCTCGGAGACAAACAAATTTATTTGAGCATAAGCTTTTGTTGGCTAAAGCCCACTTCATCAGATGCATGCAGTGGAAAATGCAATAGGAAGAGTATACACACACACACACAAATACAGAACATGAAAAAATGGGGGTTGACTACAAACAAGACCAATCGATTAAGGTGGGCTATTATCAGCAGGAGAAAAAAAAGTTTGTAGTGATGATCAGGATGGCCCATTTCAAACAGTTGACAAGAAGGTGTGAGTAACGGTAGGGGGAAAATTAGCATGGGGAAATAGTTTTTAGTTAGTTTAATGGCTCATCCACTCCCAGTGTTTATTCAAGCCTAATTTAATGCTGTCCAGCTGTTTGAAATGGGTCATCCTGATTATCACTACAAAAGTTTTTTTTCTCCTGCTGATAATAGCCCACCTTAATTGATTGGCCTCATTAAGAATTGGTATGGCAACCCCCATTTTTTCATGTTCTTTGTATATATATATTCCTACTGTATTTTTCACTGCATGCATCTGATGAAATGGGCTTTAGACCACAAAAGCTTATGCTCAAATAAATGTGTTAGTCTCTAAGGGTATGTATACACTACGAAATTAGGTTAAATTTATAGATGGCGGTTTTTTAGAAAGCATTTTTATACAGTCAATTGTGTGTGTCCCCACACAAATGGTCTTAGTGCATTTAGTCGGCGGAGAACCGAGGCAACCGTCGACTTCCAGAGCGTTGCACTGTGGGTAGCTATCCTGCAGTCTCCGCTGCCCATTTGAATTCTGGATTGAAATCCCAGTGCCTGATGGGGCAAAAACATTGTCGCGGGTGGTCTCTGGGTACATATCGTCAGGCCCCCCCCTTCCCTCCCTTCCTCCATGACAGTAATGGCAGACAATCGTTTCGTGCCTTTTTTCCTGGGTTACCCATGCAGATGCCATACCACGGCAAGCATAGAGCCTGCTCAGCTCACCGTCACTGTATGTCTTCTGGGTGTTGGCAGACGCAGTACTGCATTGCTACACAGTAGCCGCTCATTGCCTTTTGGCAGCAAACGGTGCAATATGACTGGTAGCCATCATCATTGTACTCCTGGGTGCTCTTTTAACTGACCTCAGTGAGGTCGGTCGGGGTGCCTGGGAAGACATGGGAGTAACTCAGCCAGGTCATTACCCTTTTTAAGTTTTGTCTCATGGAGATTCAGTCCTGCCGGCAGTCGTACTACACCGTCTTCTGGTGAGCAGCCAGGAGACGACGATGGCCAGCAGTCATACTGCACTGTCTGTTGCCAGCCTAAGATGTATAGATAGACGAAGTGGATCAAAACAAGAAATAGACCAGAATTGTTTTGTATTCATTTTCTCCTCCCTCCATGAAATCAAGGACCTGTTAAACCCAGGGTTTTGAGTTCTATTCTTGAGGGGGCCATTCTGTTTCTCCTTGATACAAAACCACACCCTTTGTTGATTTTCAGTCCCTGTAAGCCAACCCTGTAAGCCATATTGTCAGTCGCTCCTCCGTCCATCAGAGCAACAGCAGACAATCATTTCGTGCCTTTTTTCAGCGCAGATGCCATAGCACTGGGAATATGGAGCCTGCTCAGATCACCACAGCAATTAAGAGCACTATAAACACCGCACGTGTTATCCAGCAGGATATGCAGAACCATAACCTGCAAGAAAAGCAAAACCAGGCGAGGAGGAGGTGGCTGCAGAGTGGTGATGAAAGTGATGAGGACATGGACATAGACTTCTCACAAAGTATGGGCCCCTGCAATATGCACATCATGGTGTCAATTGGCCAGGTTCATGTGGTGGAACGCCGATTCTGAGCCTGGGAAACAAACACAGACTTGTGGGACCGCATAGTGTTGCAGGTCTGGGATGACTCCCAGTGGCTGCAAAACTTTTGCATGCGTAAGGGCACTTTCATGGAACTTTGTGACTTGCTTTCCCCTGCCCTGAAATGCAAGAATACCAAGATGAGAGCAGCCCTCACAGTTTAGAAGTGAGTGGCAATAGCCCTGTGGAAGCTTGCAACGCCAGACAGCTACCGGTCAGTCGGGAATCAATTTGGAGTGGGCAAAGCTACTGTGGGGGCTGCTATGATGCAAGTAACCAACACAATCACTGAGCTGCTGGTATCAAGGGTAGTGACTCTGGGAAATGTGCAGGTCATAGTGGATGGCTTTGCTGCAATGGGATTCCCTAACTGTGGTGGGGCGATAGACAGAACCCATATCCCTATCTTGGCCCCGAAGCATCAAGGCAGCGAGTACATAAACCACAAGAGTTACATTTCAATGGTTCTGCAAGCACTGATGGATCACAAGGGACGTTTCACCATCATCAACTTGGGATGGCCAGGAAAGGTACATGACGCTTGCATCTTCAGGAACTGTGGTCTGTTTCAACAGCTGCAGCAAGGGACTTATTTTCCAGACCAGAGAATTACTGTTGGGGATTTTGAAATGCCTATAGTTATTCTTGGGGACCCAGCCTACCCCTTAGGGCAATGGCTCATGAAGCCATACACAGGCAGCCTGGACAGTAGTCAGGAGCTATTCAACTATAGGCTTAGCAAGTGCAGAATGGTGGTAGAATGTGCATTTGGGCATTTAAAAGCACGCTGGCGCAGTTTAATGAGTCGTTTAGACCTCAGCAAAACCAATATTCCCATTGTTATTACTGCTTGCTGTGCGCTCCACAATATCTGTGAGAGTAAGGGGGAGATGTTTATGGCAGGGTGGGAGGTTGAGGCAAATCGCCTGGCTGCTGATTACGCGCAGCCAGACACCAGGATGGTTAGAAGAGTACAGGAGGGTGCCGTGCACATCAGAGAAGCTTTGAAAACCGGTTTCATGCCTGGCCAGGCTATGGTGTGAAAGTTCTGTTTGTTTCTCCTTGATGGAAACCCCCGCACCCCTCGATTTCACTCTACTTTCCTGTAAGATAAGCACCCTCTGTTACCCCCTTTGATCACCACTTGCAGAGGCAATAAAGTCATTGTTGCTTCACATTCATGCATTCTTTATTTATTCATCACACAAATAGGGGGATAACTGGCAAGGTAGCCCGGGAGGGGTGGTGGAGGAGGGAAGGACAAGGCCACACAGCACTTTAAAAGTTTAAAAGTTTAAAACTTATTGAATGTCAGCCTTCTGTTGCTTGGGCAATCCTCTGGGGTGGAGTGGCTGGTTGCCCGGAGGCCCCCCACCACGTTCTTGGACATCTGGGTGAGGAGGCTATGGAACTTGGGGAGGAGGGTGGTTGGTTACACTGGGGCTGTAGCAGCGGTCTGTTTTCCTGCAGCTCAACCATACACTGGAGCATATGAGCTTGATCCTCCAGCAGCCTGAGCATTGACTCTTACCTTCTTTCAGCAAGCTGATGCCACCTACCATCTTCAGCCCGCCACCTCTCCTTGTGGTCATATTGTGTTTTCCTGCACTCTGAGATTGTCTGCCTCCACATATTTTGCTGTGCTCTGCCAGTGTGGGAGGACAGCATGAGGTCAGAGAATATTTCATCACGAGTGCATTTTTTCGCCTTCTAATCTTCGCTAGCCTCTGAGAAGGAGAAACATATGCAGTTGGTGGAGGAAAAAAAAGGAAGAGTGGTAGTTAAAAAGACACATTTTATAGAAAAATGGGTACACTCTTTCATCGTAAACCTTGCTGTTAACATTATATAGCACCTGTGCTTTCATTACAAGGTCACATTTTGCCTCTTATTGAGGGTATGCCGGTTTGGTGTGAGAGAGATCACTCACGCAGGGCCGGGCAGCAGAATTTGGCATGCAGGCAGCCATGGTAAGCCACAGTCTTTTGGCTTCTTTAACCTTCATAACAGGTGGGAATGGCTTCAAACAGCAGCACCCTCATTTCTCATATGAAATAGCCGTTGGGTTGGCCATTAAAAATGGGTTGGCAATTTAAAAGAAGGGGCTGCGATTTCCGGGTTCATGTACAGCAGAAACCCAACTAACCTGCCCACCTCCACCCAATTCTCTGGGATGATGGCTTCACCCCTCCCCCGCCACGTGGCTAACAGCAGGGAAAATTTCTGTGTAGCCACAGGCAAACAGCCCAGCAGGAATGGGCACCTCTGAATGTCCGATTACTAAAACCAACCTATTTCAACTAGGTGACAATGATATCACTCTCCTGAGAGTAACACAGAGAGATAAAGAACAGATGTTGTTTGAATGCCAGCAAACACCGGGACCATACGCTGCAATGCTTTGTTCCGCAATGATTCCCGACTACATGCTACTGGTCTGGCATGGTAAAGTGTCCTACCATGGAGGATGGAATAAGGCTGCCCTCCCCGGAAACCTTCTGCAAAGGCTTTGGGAATACATCCAGGAGAGCTTTATGGAGATGTCCCTGGAGGATTTCTGCTCCATCCCCAGACACGTTAACAGATTTTTCCAGTAGCTGTACTGGCTGCGAATACAGGGCAAATTAATCATTAAACATGCTTGCTTTTAAACCATGTATAATATTTACAAAGTTTCTCTGCCTTCATGGTCCGGGAGGCAGCCTTGGGTGGGTTCTTGGGGTACTGGCTCCAGGTCGAGGGTGAGAAACAGATCCTGGCTGTTGGGGAAACTGGTGTCTCCACTTCCTTGCTGTGAGCTATCTTCAACCTCCTCCTCATCATTTTCATCACCCCCAAAACCCGCTCCCGTGTTGTCTACCACTCCTTGGATGGAGTCAAAGCACAGGGTTGGGGTAGTGGTGGCTGCACCCCCTAGAATGGCATGCAGCTCATCATAGAAGCAGCATGTCTGGGGCTCTGAATTGGAGTGGCCATTTGCCTCTCTGGTTTTTTGGTAGGCTTGCCTGAGCTCTTTAATTTTCACATGGCACTGCTGCGGGTCCCTGTTATAGCCTCTGTCCTTCATGCCATTGGAGATTTTTTTCAAATAAATATTTTGGCATTTTGTCTTTTCAAACAGAGTTCTGCCAGCACGGGTTCGTCTCCCCATACAGCGATCAGATCCCATACCTCCCGTTTGGTCCATGCTGGAGCTCTGGGACTGCATGGTTTCCTGTACTGATGGGCTCTGCATGGTGACCTGCGCAGGTGAGCTCGCCACACTTGCCAAGCAGGAAATGAGATTCAAAAGGTTTAAATCGAGGTAATGCTGCTAAATTCGACCTAAACTCGTAGTGTAGACCAGGTTTAAGGTGTCACAAGTACTCGTTCTTTCTGCTGATACAGACTAACATGGCTACCACTCTGAAACCTGTCAATATAAAGATAGTTACTCAACCAGAAACTCCATAGGTAATTGGGTTTCTCAAACCATCAAGTGATGTCCCACAAGGTGACACACTTATTTGGAAGTGTGGGAAGAAGGAGACACTTGGATTTTGAGGGTAAGGAATAAATAAGGTAAATAAGGCTAAACACATTTAAAAAAAATGTAAACTACAGCAACACTGATGTTGTCAGAGTTTGCAGCATGCCCACTGTGCATGCCTAGCAGCAGCATGACTTGCCCTCTTCTGGATTTGCCTTCTGTTTGCAAGTGGGGTTTCTGCAGCTGGACAGGACTCCTTCAATGCTGTGTTTGGACAAGAGCAATTGCTCTAGGAGGAACAAGGTCCAGTTGTGCTGGTAAAGGGTGGCTTCTCTTTCCTGTTTCCCTTTGGGTCTCTGTTTCCCAGTCTCAAAGCCTCTCCCACTCAGATAGAAAGGGAATTGAATCTTCACATTTTTTGACTCTGTCCTTTTCTTTTGGAGACCCACTAGGAAAGAAGTAGATCACACAAGAAAAAGAGTCTCCAGGTCTTGACACATACAGACTGAGGTACGGTGACAGAGGAAACCCAGGTTACATTTTTTGCACTGTTCTGCAGTCTAAATACAATGAGCTTGTGGCTGATAATGTATAGGATCTACAGTGGATTGCTGGCCAATGGGAGCAAGCAGGAGGCATACTCGAGTTCCTTTTCTCTCTGCTTTAGATTGCCGTCATAACAACTGACCTTTCCATGTAATTGAACACAGTTACTTCTGCAATCCACTAAGGTTTCTTTTCAACTGGCCAAGTTGGGTGGGGCCCAGCCAGTACCTAGGAGACCAAGATGGTCCCAGAAGTTGAGTGTTCTGACTTCACAGCGACCTGCAATGGTAAGGGCAATCCAACCATTTTTGGTAGCTGTCTTTAATATGTAAAAGGACTTGACTACCACTCCTGTTGAACCTAAAAGACTGCTTGGCACATCCATTGGTTTTAATGATGTCTGTGATTGTCTTTGGATCTAAGGTTCACCTGCTAGCAGCTATTAGCATCTGTCATCATAACGATATCCAGATTTGCATATAAGGAATTGTGAATTCATTCTCACTGTCATTACACAAAAAGAGAGGCTCTATTTCATGGTCACTGATAGTGTCATACTCTACTTTGAATATATTGAGTTTTTCAAAATGGCTATCCTGTATCACTTTTCGCTCTTTTATCATGTCTCCGGAATGCTACTTATTTTTTGTATTGCAGTAGCACCTAGAGGCCCCAATTAAGTGTAAATGACATTGTCCCTGCTTGAAGAGTTTACAGTTTAAATAGACAAGACCAGCAAAGGGTGGAAGAAAGGAACAATTGTCTCTATTTTGCAGATGGAACTGATTGATTTTGCCATAGGTCTCAGAGGGAGTCAGAGACCAAAGCAGGAATTGAATACTGATCTTCTGAGCCTCACTCCACTGCCTTAAATGCAAGCCAGTCTTCCTCAATATTTTCACTTATGTGGTTTCTTGGCAACTCATAATTCCTAGCTCTGTTTGGGACTTTGACCCCCTAAGCTCATTTTCTGTCTTGCATACAAGAGTGCATTTGTTTTCTTAATGTGGTGTCATATGATTTTCTTTTGAACAGAGCTTACTGCACAATCTTATGTCAGAGTTCTCATTTGTTATTGTGCAGTACCCGTAGTGTCTCTTGCCCTGTGTGCATCTGTGCACTCTCGTAGATTAAAGTTTCTCTTGTCCATGTTATCACTGCCTTGCCTCATCATTTTTCAACCCATCTTTAATGCTATTATAAATTATTTCTCTATAAAATGTCCCCACATAGGTATGAAGGCTATTTGAAAGTCTGTGACAAAAGGATCAGATGTCTCGTGTGCTCTCTGTTTGCAAGTGTTGAACACATGGTTTTGAAATGGGTATTTATCTTAAGGGTGCAACAATTTTCTAATATTTTGATTAGCACATTCATGGTATTCACTCCCACAACTTCAAAAGTGAATAAATTATGTTAATCCTGTTCTCTTGCACAGCGTGTATGTGGCTTTGCAGCTTTTCTTGGCTGGAGTCTTTTTTCTGCTGTGCTGATATATATTGAAATATTTTATCCGGCTTCTGCAGCATTTTCATACCTTCAAATCTTAACTGCTTAGGCAGATGAATTTCATCCATCCACTAATATCCTTAGTTGACTGTCTCGTATCTGCTGTACTCCTTCACCTTTCCTAATTGTCACTTTCTCTTTTGAAGTCAATGTGAGATGATAATGTGTGCTGTCAGTGTACCCCTGGGGGCCAATTTTGGAGGGCCACATTGAATTGTAGCCACTAGACTGTGCCAGAGTTTTCACTGCCCCCCTCAGAACCTGAATAAAGAAGGCACATGCTACATCTCCTCTGTCCCTGTGACAGTACCTGTACCAATGCAGGGATGATTCTACTCCTATATGCCTGCAGCTGTATCACCCAGTACAGCAATCTCCTCCAATCTCTCCAGCTAAACAGGGAGCTCAAGCCCCTTCCTCCAATCTGGAGAGACAGGATCCTCAAGATCTTCAGTGGAAGACTTGACTAGAAGAACCACAAAGGCTGGGTCTACCTCCATTACTTTAGCCTGAATTATTGGGGGGGCGGGGAAAGGGAGAACAATACTCAGGGATTCCAAAGGAAAAGAACAGGAGTACTTGTGACACCTAAGAGACTAACAAATTTATTAGAGCATAAGCTTTCGTGGGCTACAGCCCACTTCATCAGATGCATAGAATGGAACATATAGTAAGAAGATATATATATATATACATACAGAGAAGGTGGAAGTTGCCATACAAACTGTGAGAGGCTAATTACTTAAGATGAGCTATTATCAGCAGGAGAAAAAAACTTTTGTAGTGATAATCAAGATGGCCCATTTAGACAGTTGACAAGAAGGTGTGAGGATACTTAACTTTAGGGAAATAGATTCAATCTGTGTAATGACCCAACCACTCCCAGTCTCTATTCAAACCCAAGTTAATGGTATCTAGTTTACATATTAATTCAAGCTCAGCAGTTTCTCATTGGAGTCTGCATAATCAAAAAGGCTGACAAAGGAGGTGCTGTCGTCATCATGAATGTATTGGAATATGAACAAGAGGCTGCTAGGCAGCTCTCTAACTTCATATTCTACAGGCCATTATCCTCTGATCCCACTGAGGATTACCAAAAGAAACTATACCATCTGCTCAAGAAACTCCCTGAAAAAGCACAGGAGCAGATCTGTGCAGAAACATGCTTAGAACCCCGACCAGGAGTATTCTATCTGCTACCCAAGATCCATAAACCTGGGAATTCTGGACGCCCCATCATCTCAGGCATTGGCACCCTGACAGCAGGATTGTCTGGCTATGTGGACTCTCTCCTCAGGCCCTACACTACCAGCACTCCCAGCTACTTCGAGACACCACTGACTTCCTGAGGAAACTACTACTATCCATCGGTGATCTTCCAGAAAACACCATCCTGGCCACTATGGATGTAGAAGCCCTCTACACCAACATTCCATACAAAGATGGACTACAAGCCATCAGGAACAGTATCCCCGATAATGTCACGGCAAACCTGGTGGCTGACCTTTGTGACTTTGTCCTCAACCACAGATATTTCACATTTGGGGACAATATATACCTTCAAGTCAGCGGCACTGCTATGGGAACCCGCATGGTCCCACAGTATGCTAACATTTTTATGGCTGACTTAGAACAATGCTTCCTTAGCTCTCGTCCCCTAACACCCCTACTCTATTTGTGCGACATTGATGACATCTTCATCATCTGGACCCATGGAAAAGAAGCCCTTGAGGAATTCAACCATGATTTCAACAATTTCCATCCCACCATCAACCTCAGCCTAGACCAATCCACACAAGTGGTCCATTTCCTGGACACTACTGTACTAATAAGCAATGGTCACATAAACACCATCCTATACCAGAAACCTACTAACCGCTATACTTACCTACATGCCTCCAGCTTCCATTCAGGACACACCACATGATCCATTGTCTACAGCCAAGCTTTAAGTTACAACCGCATTTGCTCCAATCCCTCAGACAGAGACGAACACCTACACGATCTCTATCAAGCATTCTTAAAACTACAATACCCACCTGCTGAAGTGAAAAAACAGATTGACAGAGCCAGAAGAGTACCCAGAAGTCACCTACTACAGGACAGGCCCCACAAAGAAAATAACAGAACGCCACTAGTTGTCACCTTCAGCCCCCAACTAAAACCTCTCCAGCGCATCATCAAAGATTTACAACCTATCCTGAAAAATGATCCCTCACTCTCACAGATCTTGAGAGACAGACCAGTCCTTGCTTACAGACAGCCCTCCAACCTGAAGCAAATACTCACCAGCAACCACATAACAAAAACACTAACCCAGGAACCTATCCTTGCAACAAAGCCCAATGCCAACTCTGTCCACATATCTATTCAAGTGACACCATCATAGGACCTAATCACATTAGCCACACCATCAGGGGCACAGTCACCTGCACATCTAACAATGTGATATATGCCATCATGTGCCAGCAATGCCCCTCTGCCATGTACATTGGCCAAACCGGACAGTCTCTATGCAAAAGAATAAATGGACACACATCTGACACCAGGAATCATAACATTCAAAAACCGGTAGGAGAACACTTCAACCCCGCTGGCCACTCAGTAAAAGATTTAAGGTGGCAATTTTGCAACAGAAAAGCTTCAAAAACAGACTCCAACTAGAAACTGCTGAGCTTGAATTAATATGCAAACTAGATACCATTAAATTGGGGTTGAATAGAGACTGGGAGTTGTTGGGTCATTACACAGATTGACTCTATTTCCCTAAAATTAAGTATCCTCACACCTTCTTGTCAACTATCTAAATGGGCCATCTTGATTATCACTACAAAAGTTTTTTTCTCCTGCTGATAACAGCTCATCTTAAGTAATTAGCCTCTCACAGTTTGTATAGCAACTTCCACCTTCTCTGTATATATATATATATATCTTCTTACTATATGTTCCATTCTATGCATCCGATGAAGAGGGCTGTAGCCCACGAAAGCTTATGCTCTAATAAATGTGTTAGTCTCTAAGGTGCCACAAGCACTCCTGTTCTTTTTGCAGATACAGACTAACTGCTACTCTGAAACCTGTCAAAGGAAAAGAATTTAGCAGAGTCTTTCCTGTTCCCAAGACCCTGGGCTGTCTCCAAATTCCTCTTCTCATCTCTGCTGCATGGAGCGACAGAGTTTAAAGTCAAATTTCCCTCACCATAGTCCTACAAAGCAATTGTATGTACATGGCCAGTTCTGGTTGTGAAGTACTGTCAAGTCCTCATCTGGTCCATCTGTTTGCCTCTGTGCCAAGGCTGCAGTGAAGGGTTTAGGGAAACTTGTCTGCCTATTGTGTAAAGCACTGTCTCATCCTGTATAAAGTATGTCAAGTGTAGTGTACTTACTCTTTAACTTTCTGTCATCACTACCACAATAACTCAGGCTATGTCTTCATGGCAGAGTTAACTGAGGCTCTTACTTGGGTATTGTCCCTAACCTGGCTCCTGTTCATACACACACCGTCTGACTCAAGTTTAATGGTGTTTTCCACCTAAGATAGCTGGTCCATCCTGGACGATAGGCTGAGTGAAGCTTCCGGAAGGGGTGGTAACATGACTACTTTACAATGAAGACTCAAGCTAAACCCCTTGAGTGATGATAGTCCTTCAGTGTCTTCCCACAATTCTCTCTGTGTGCCCAGAAGGACAGACAAGTTTTCCCACAATTCACTGGGAAAGGATCAGAGAGTGGCTCAGTTTGCTGCAGTGCTAAGAACCATGAGAGATTCAGAAGTCCTAGCAACATACACAGGTGAGTGCAGCTCCAGCGAGGACACAGTCATTCAGGTGTACAGTAACTTTGCAGTATGGCCACTGAGCTAGGCTAACCCAGGTGCTCAGACCCAGGTGCCAATCACCAGAGTTAACTCTACAGTGAAAATGTAACCTCACACAATGCAACTGCATCTGCAGATCTAATTTCAAAAAGATATTACTGAGGCCTTTTCTAAATTATATCATCGCCTCTGTGCTAGGGATCTGCTAAGAGTTTTTGAAAGATGTGTTCCTTGCTATGTCAGCAGAAGTCCTGTATCATAAAATATTATACTTCTGATGTGAATATTTGAGTAGTTCTTTACTTTCCTTGAGCACTTGTGTCACAAAACTTGCTTGCTTAAAGCATGTGGAAAGCTAGCACAAAAGGGGTTGGTGCATGGCCAGAACAAATTCACTTTTGAATTCAAGAGAATATTCTCAGGAAATGATTGCCCAGTACTAATCTTTAACCTTCTTTCATGTGAAAAGAGAGAAAAAGAAAGAACTTGTAACATTTTTTTAAATCATCCAGTGAAAAAACACTGTAGCTTCACCCATCTCAATTACTAAAATGTCTGTGGGATGGAGCCACATCCTTTCAGTATCTGCACAGACATTGCAGAGATGTCAAACAGCCTTGTTTAGTGTTTTCAAGGGTATGTCTACACTGCAGCTGGGAAGTGGGCTGTAGTGGAATGTCTCTCAGGCCAGGTAGACAGCTATGCACTAGCTCTGAGTGCTAAAAATAGCAGCATGGACATTGTACAAGCCCGAATACAAGCCCTCTGACCCGTAGGTCCATACTTGGGTGGCTAGCTTGTGCCACCACCTGTGTTGCAATCTCCATGCTGCTCTTTTCACCATGTTGGTTCAATCTAGCATGTATCTGTCTACCCAGGCTGGGAGGCACGCTCCTAGTGGCAGTATAGACATACCCAAATAGGCCAATTCTACACGTAGCTTTTCAGTCCTGAGCTCCTCAGTCACTCCTCATGCCAAATGTGCTATTCCATAGTTCATATTTCTCATCCAAAACCAGCTTGCAACCTGACTAATACTGCAGAGATTTACTGTATATTCACGAACACCAGTTGCAGGTGTCAAAGTGCCATTGGAAGGAAAATAAAGTTTAACTGGACAAAATTAATAGCAACATTTTATAGTCAAAGCAAGTTTCCTGTAAGCTTCAGAAGAACTGCTGGTCTCCACAGCCCATGACTGCACCTATGTTTTTCCCTCCAAGGAGTGGAAAGCATTTATGTTAAAATGTTCAAATCTGGGTCCTGTCATTATGTCTGGGATTATCAAATCTGTTTGTGATGCACTCTCACAGAAGTTGGGAAAGAAGTAACTGTTTGCTTTCTGAACTCTGAAGCATTAGCCAATGGTGTCACCTCTACTACAGCTTCCTGAGAATTAGCAACCAAAAGTATTTGTTTTTTAAAAAAGAAATGAAATAAAAGAAAACATCTTAAAACAGGTGCCCAAAACCTTAGCAAGGGTAATTTGATGTTAGCATGAAAGGAATGTCTCACAGTGGCAGCCAGTAATCTCCAAGCTGCATTGTGTACTGCTCTCATTTGTGACATCTGCATGCTAATAGTCTGGCATGTGATGTGAGATTCCCACTTCCAGATTTAATTAACAAGAAAAGGCCTTCCTGAAGCATAAATGAAGATTTCAGACAGTCTAATGATTGGAGTTAAATTATTCCTGTTAGATGTGAGATAAGTCAGAGCTGTTATCAAACTGGGGCATTCTAAGCCACTTGTGAAGTTCCAGAATTTTCAGTGATTGAGAAGAACTGATTGGAGTAATGTGACTACAGTTCACTATCTCCAGAACAATCACAGATCAGCAACCACTTTGCCCTGTCCATTCAGTGTCTTTTCAGAGTGAAGATCATCAAAATATTCTACAGGCGGGTGTGTGCTTTGGGGATTTCATCGTTTGTGTTAGGAATATGTGAACACAGCTGCTCTCAATTTGCCATCTAGTTTACAAGTGCATAGTGTTTTTATCAATTGCTATTTTAGCATCATAAGAGTTAGAGGCTGATAGGGTACACCAGGTGAGAATCCATTCCCTGCCATGGGCATACATGTGCTTTCATGTACCTGTGCCTTAGAATCAGAGAATTATAGAACCACAGGGTTAGAAGGGATGCAAGGGTCATCTAGTCTAATCCCCTGCCAAGATGCAGTATTTGTTGTGCCTACACCATCCAAGACAGATGGCTCTCCAGCCTCCTTTTGAAAACCTCCAGTGAAGGAGCTTCCACAACCTCCCTAGGAAGTCTGTTCCATTGTCCTACTGTTCTTACCTTTAAGATTGAAGGCATCACAGTAGAAGTGGATCTTGAGATGTGAGTTGAAAGAGAAGATGGTAGTATTTTAACAGATTAGTTTGGAGAGGGCATTCCATCTGTAAAAGCTAGTATGAAAGGAGTAGAGGTATTGGTGGGAGAAGTGCCCAATAGGGCAGCAGAGACTTGCATGGTTAGCGGAGCAGAGAGGGTGGCTGGAGGGGACTTAGCTGAGCGGTGGAGTTGTGAAGGAAGATGATCATAGATTTATTTGAATGGTCCAGTGGAGGCAATGTGAGTGTCAAAGAGGCCAGTGAGGGAGATCCTGCAGTAGTCAAGAAGAAAGATGATGATGGCCTAAATGTGTGGATAATCAGTACTGAACTGATTAACACTGCTATTAGCCTAATATTACTAACCTGGTATTAAGGCTGCTGGATATAAAGCTAAGGCCCTGACCATTTTTTGTAATTAAAGATCCCAAGGCACTTCTCTCAAGAGATAATCTCCGTATCCTGGTGGCATTCCAGCTTGAGTCAGATCCTCTCTCCTTAAAGTTTCCCCCATGGTTTTAATTAGAGAAGTTACTCTTTCCTACTTTCCTCCCTAAAATCTGATGTGCAGTGTTGCTGGTGCAGAATATCGGCTATGTTCCAGTTCCAGAGGTGGCTACATTTCAGTGTCATCTGAGCTTCTGTGTGTACTGCCTGTGAGAGCTATGGGATTAGTTTTGGGAAAATATCAGTAGTGCCATGTTTTTCTTTAGATAAAGCCCCAGAAATTCTGATTTTTAACAAAACTATCTCAACCCCTGGAGGTTGGGGAAAAACAAAACTGGAAACTTGGCTAGAACAGTCTCTCATGAAATTGCTGGTTTCCTTGCTTCTGGATTATCCATAAACAATTTACACTTTTTTTTTTGTATTTCCAATGCTGGAAGCACAGCATATGTAATGCAGGTTCAAACATCTTTGCACACGCTTTAGTGTAAGAGATTAAAATGGGTCTCTGCAAAAAGGGTTTATCGCAAAGGGGGTTTGCGGGTGAATTCTAATACATACTACTGCCTCCCCCATGAAAGTCTTGTGGGAGTAGCTCTCTCATATTTCTAGCCTGTATGAGCTAACTGCTGTGTAGGTAGGAATGATTTCAGAAAAGAAGGCCAGAAACAGGAGAAGAAGAAGGCAGCAGAAACCTTTGGATATAAACGGAGAAAATTGCACAAACTGCATATATGGAGAGAGAGGGGCAAGAAGAAGAAACTCCTTTATTAGAGGTAGGAAACACTCTGCAAGGAGATGAGAGAGGGCAGGTGCCTTTACTCAGAACAAAACACAACCAGTTATTCCAGGCAGAAGTAATTTGCTGTGGCACCTGTTCTTCTATCGTGCCATTGTCTGAACTGCTGTGCTGTGGTACATGCAGCTGCTGCTGCCAAGTGCCATCCTAATTTAGGGAATCCACTGTGCGTCTGAGCCTGAAATGCTTGGGGGAAAGGACAATTCAGCTTCATTTTGTAGGAGACAACAATCTAGCTGTACCACCTGCTGCACATTTCTGGACAGTCCATCCTAAGAGACGTCTAAGGAAATGAAGCAGTCAGGGTTGAGTGGAATGGTTGTGCCATTTATTAGATGCTCGCTAAGAGGTGGAAAACAAATGGTGGCAATACATGGTCACTTTTTAGCATGGAAATAGGTTGAATAGCTGGTGTCCCAAGAATCCATGGATTGGCATTATTCCTTATATTTAAAGATTTGGAAGAGGAGGTGAGGAGTAAGATGGAAAAGTGTGTGGATGATACAGAATTGCTTAGTTTAGACAAGGCAGTCAGTAAGAAACCCAGTCAGGGACAAATCATAACCTGTGGCATGTGCTCCCCAGCATGGGCTACTTGCAATGTGGGTCACAGCAAAAGCATGGAGTTCAGCATTGGTGGGGTTGCTGGTTCCCCTCCCAGGTGTATAGACAGGAGAGTGGGCAGGCATAGTTGTAGCTCCTTGACTCCACCCTCCAACTGGAGCTGGTGAGGAATTTTTCAACTAAAATTTTTCTTGTAGGAAATGCCGATTTGTTGAAACCAAAACTCTATGTGGAAACACATCAGGTTAACGGAAACTTTAATCAGGAAGGTTGCTCAAGTCTAAAATGCAATTTCTTGTCAAAATGAGAGACACCAACCCCTCCCAGAATAACCAATAGCTTGGTTATCTGGGCATCTGGATGTGGGAGTCCCTCACTTAATCTCTTCTGTTGGAGCTGTTTTACTTTGTATAAATTAAATATTCATTGGGCCAGAGAGAGAGACTGATTGACTCTGATTTAGACAGAGCAGAGACTTGAAGTTGGGTCTCCTGCATCCCAGGTGAGAGCCCGAGGTGGTATTCTGGAGTGGGGTGGTTAATCTCTCTGGTTTTTGTGAACATTTTTGAATAGTCTTGGTTTTGCTCCGACATGGAATGAAAACAAATTTTGAAAGCTGCAGAAGTTTTTTGGAATTCTTGTTTGCTGCCCAGCCCTACCCCAAATGTGCTTGTTACCATAGCTGAGTTGGAGTGGAAGTGGATATCAGCTGTGGCAGGATAAGGGCTGGAGGAACTACAGACTGAATTGTGGCTGAGGCACAATTTGGATTCTGGTCTTCTGGAGCAGTGCAACTAAGAGCTTATCTGTGAATTGTGCTAGTCCGCACCAGTGGGGTGTAAATTTTAATCTGCACTGGCAGGTCGTGCACTAACTGGCCATTGTGCACCTTGCTGGCATGCACTAAAAGTTCCCTAGTGCTCATTAATGTAGCACTGTTTGAAATGGGATTATGTTAACATGCGTTTAGGGGACTTTTAGTGCATGCCTGCAGGGTCCACATGGCCAGTTAATGCATGATACGCTGGTGCAGACTAATGCACTGTGTAGACAACCCCATGAGTCTTATTCAGGACTTTTGGTAACTTGATGATCTAGCCCTTAGGTTGGGGAAGAGAGTGAGGAATTCTAGAAGTACTGAACAAAACTAGGCAGTGGGCAAAATGCTGGCAGATGAAATTCAGTGTAAACAAATATAAGATAGTACAGATAGAGGGAAAATGCACTTTTATACTCATCAGTTCTAAATTAACTGTAAGCATTCAGTAGTTAGATTTAGGCCTCATTTTGGACAGCTAAGTAAAAACTCCTGTTGGGTAGTAGCAGTGTTTTAAACGAGACCTTAGTTTGTATTAAAAAAGGGATAGAGAATACTGCTAAAAATATATTGTTATGTAAACTGATGGTATGACCTCACCTTGAATAGTGTTTACAATTTTGGTCCTGCCAGTTCAGAAAGGGATACAGCAGAAATGGAATAGGTCCAGAGCAGGGAAATGAAAAGATTGGAGGCATGAGGAGCGACTTTGACTGTATCTGAAGAAATGATAAAGGCTCAGACTTTAGAAAAAGAGAGAGACAAATAAGTGATGATATAATAGAGGTATATCCAATACTGAAGAGGACAGAGAAGGTCAGCCAGCAGCACCTCTTTGCTCCTGTAATACAAAAATAAGGAGACACAATGAAACTACAAAGAAATCAATTTAAAACTGTTTAAAGGAAATACTTTTGAACATATTTATCATTCAGTTTGTGGTACTCATTGCTACAAGAAAAGGAACTAGTAGGATTCAATAAAGGACTATCTACTTAGAGCCTGAGTCAAAGCATATTGTGGATCAGGCTCAAGGGGCACAATTCTGTAAGGTGCCGAGCACCCTGGCCTTGATCCAGCAAAGCTTTTAGGCATATTCCTAACTTTGAGCATGTGAATCATCCCATTGATAAAGACCATATAAGTCATATGCCTAAAGTTAAGCACCTGCTTAAGTGCTTTGGTGGATCAGGGCCAAAGTGCTCAGCACTTTGCAGTATTGAGCCTTATACAGAGGTGCTGGAACAATTTGTATAATGGGGGTGCTGAGAGCCATTGACCCAAATTGTAAATCCTGTCTATGATGGAAACCACTTCAAGCCAGGGGATATGGCAGCACCTCTAGTTCCAGCGTTGATGGCTTTATATCAATAAAAATATCCACAATTACACTCTGAAGGAAAGAAAAGGAAAAAAAAGCCCTGTTGCTTCATTGGGAAAACAAATATCCAATAATCTCGTTGCCAACTAGCAACAATAACAATTATATAATAAGATACAAGAATGATTGACTGAGATACTCAGGAAGAATTTAGCACCAGCTGGAAACTCACTCATTCTACCGACTAGAAAGATGTTACCTTTATCTTAAAGATGCATTTCACTTAGTCTGACACTTACTCCTGGAAGAAATGAATAGGCTGCTGTCAAGGTGCTTCATTGAAACAGCCATTTTCTTAAAAAGACACCCACGTCTAGAATCTTCAGCAGGCTAAATAAATGAGACAACACCCAGTAAATAGTTAGAAAGAGGAAGTTCTATTGGGATCATTGTAGAGTGATGTTAATCTCTCCATAGTTCAGGTTCCTGGCACTTTCTACCACCCATCTGATTTTCAGCCGTGTACTCGCTGCAAATATCTAAATGCTCGTATCTGGAAAATGTGCAAACAAAGTCTCATTAGACAGGAGAATTTTTCGAGCAGAAAACAAGCAGGTTGAGCATATCATTTGGAGGATTGATTTAAAAATGCCTCTAAAAATTGTAAAGCATGTAATTGTGACCCAAGGCCCTCTGGGTGCCAACTGGCAGAGGGCACTGCGGGTACGCAGAGTTTTATAGGGATCCCCTAGGACACATATATGCACAATAATTCACCAATGGTGACAAAGGGTGAAGTGTCTACCGAGAGCCAGCAGCCTACTGGTCATCACAATCACTGTGAAATGTATGTACGGATAATATTTAAGGAATTATGTATCCATACTGAAAATTATGTTCTTAAGGCAAGTAATCAGGAGGTGACAGGTCTGAGACAGGTTCCTTTCAAACAAGAGGTAAAGATGCTTATCTCTGTGGCTAGTCACGTGCGTAGTGGGCATTGTATGTCTCACAATGAATGCCTGTCTGCATACTGAGCCAAATGCTAATAAAAAGAATGCAAAATCTTCAAGAGAGGAAACTGACAGGTAGAAATAAACAGCAGGAGGGGATCCTATTTATGGAGTAAAGACAGTGCATTGTTGGGGTATGTCTGATGGTGCAGAGATATACCCTGGATCCTTCACTGAGGAGGCAAGCTAACAGCATATTTGATTTATGAACAGAGGCTCACAGACAAGCCTGGCTGTAAAACACTGGAAGGATGTGGGTGAGCATTGCTTTGCAAGACATGAAAGTATCCAATTAAGTAAGTTTAGGTTCTAGAATGTGTGTAATCACTTTATTTTATATATAACCATTTCTTTCCAATACATCTACTTGCTATCACTTGGATCTCTGTACTTTGTTAAACAAACGTTTACTTCTTTTCACTATAAACATACCTGAGTGTTATGTTCAGTGGAGAGGTGATCTGAGGTGAGAGTGGTAAGCTTCTTTGGAAGCAGCAAATCTGGGAGTGCTGTGAGTGCCCAGTGCATACAGGGCTGCACATTCCAAGGTGACGCTAGGAGGTCTCTGGGATTGGAATTTGCCAATACTAACCTGCAGAGAGAGAGAGAGCAGGCCCTACATAGGCCTAGAGGGGAGTGCTTGTGTTGCCTGTGGCTATTGGAGTTGGGGAGCTGACCCTGGCAGGCACAGACCAGGTTTACTAACCTTAAAGGCAAATGGTTGGCAGGTGCCTCACAACACTGAGGACCCCTGGGAAGCATCCCATTAAATTAAGATGCATATATTAGCGCACTGATGGCAGCAGAAGCCTCCTCCTCATGGATTCAGGGCATGTATAACATAAGCCACATCACACAAACATTGCTGCGCAGTGGCTGATGGCAGATCATGTTATTAATATGGGGAATAAAAATACCTTCTTTTTACAGAGTTTTTTTCATCCACAATGCTCAAAATGCCCTATAAGGCAAGTAGCATTAACCCAATTTTACAGATGGGGAAACTGAGGCATAACGATTTGACCAAGGTCACCCCACAGTCCAGTGGCAGAGTCAAAAATAGAACTGAGGTTTCCTGATCCAGTGCCCCAGTCCCTGTGTGCCACTAGTCATGAGAACAGCTACAGTCACTTTTTGCAAGTGAGCAGATTTAAGCTAGCAAATGTATAAGCAGTAAGAATAGTCAAACCATTATATGCAGTCCTTTAAACTTATTAGCTCTTCCAAACTTTTGTATGGCTCTGGTTTTATTTTTTAATTAAAACACTTTTAGCATTTTGTTTGTCATGTTTGTCACACTGGGAATTTTAAGTTACAGTTACTGTGTCGATCCAGGACACACCACAAGATGCATTGTCTACAGCCAAGCTCTAAGATACAACCACATTTGCTCCAATCCCTCAGACAGAGACAAACACCTACAAGATCTCTATCAAGCATTCTTAAAACTACAATACCACCTGCTGAAGTGAAGAAACAGATTGACAGAGCCAGAAGAGTACCCAGAAGTCACCTACTACAGGACAGGCCCCACAAAGAAAATAACAGAACACCACTAGCTGTCACTTTCAGCCCTAACTAAAACTCCTCCAGCGCATCATCAAAGATTTACAACCTATCCTGAAAAATGATCCCTCACTCTCACAGATCTTGAGAGACAGACCAGTCCTTGCTTACAGACAGCCCTCCAACCTGAAGCAAATACTCACCAGCAACCACATAACAAAAACACTAACCCAGGAACCTATCCTTGCAACAAAGCCCGATGCCAACTCTGTCCACATATCTATTCAAGTGACACCATCATAGGACCTAATCGCATTAGCCATGCCATCAGGGGCACAGTCACCTGCACATCTAACAATGTGATATATGCCATCATGTGCCAGCAATGCCCCTCTGCCACGTACATTGCCCAAACCGGACAGTCTCTACGCAAAAGAATAAATGGATGCAAATCAGACATCAGGAATCATAACATTCAAAAACCGGCAGGAGCACACTTCAACCCCTCTGGCCATTCAATAAAAGATTTAAGGGGGGTAATTTTGCAACAGAAAAGCTTCAAAAACAGACTCCAACAAGAAACTACTGAGCTTGAATTAAAATGCAAACTAGATACCATTAATTTGGGTTTGAATAGAGACTGGGAGCGGCTGGGTCATAACACGTATAACCACGAAAGCTTATGCTCTAATAAATTTGTTAGTCTCTAAGGTGCCACAAGAACTCCTGTTCTTTGTGTCGAAGAATTACACAAGAGCTGAAATGCAGATTGCTACCAGAGAATGCAGAGCACGTGGTATTTTGCAAATGAAGCCTGCAAGATTTGTGTACAAGTATGAGCACATTCCTACTCCAGGCACTGTAGTTAATGAATCAGATGATGACTATAATACATTATATTGTCTGTCAGAGGTTAATTGCTCTTGCCCTCTTTGTCTTTTCTCCATATGGAGCACAGCCTTTTCCTTCTCCTTCACTCCTGCCAAGAGACAACTGTTGTTGAAAATAGCTTGGTTTGTTACCCTGTATCAGGTGTGCCATACACTGTCTGTCCAGCATAACCTGCAGACATTTGGCGATAGCAGCATGGTGTGTTCCAGTTTGGATGCATCATACGCTGTCCAGGTGTTAACTCTTCCTGCCCTCTTAGTCTTTCTTCTCTGGGGTGCCCAGCTCTGTTTTTCCTTTCTCCCACTCCTGATGCAAGTGACAACACCTGTGTCAGCAGCCGTAGGGTTCATCCTGTACAACAAGTATTGTAGCTGGACACTAGTGGCTTCATACTTGAGGTTGCATTTTGACTTGCACTCACCTCTATAAATCAAGAGTATTATCTACATTGCTGTAATGCTCAGATTGTGCTAGATGCTATACAGAGGTACAGGAAGGACCAGACTCTGCCCCGAAGAGCTTACAATTTAAAAAGACAAATAGATGACCAGACCTATGTGGGGGAGGTGAACGTGATACAATGCATATAATAATTAGGGCTGTTGATTAATTGCAGTTAACTCTTGCAATTAACTCAAAAAAATTAACTGTAATTTAAAAAATTAATTGTGATTAATCACACTGTTAAACAATAGAATACCAATTGAAATGTATTAAATATTTTTGGATGTTTTTCTACATTTTCAAATATATTGATTTCTATTACAGTACAGAATACAAAGTGTACTGTGCTCACTTTATATCATTATTTTTATAACAAATATTTGCACTGTTAAAATGGTAAACAAAAGAAATAGTATTTTTCTATTCACCTCGTACAAGTACTGTAGTGCAATCTCTTTATCATGAAAGTGTAACTTACAATGTAGATTTTTTTTGTTACATAACAACTGCACTCAAAACCAAAATGATGTAAAACTTTAGAGCCTACAAGACTATTCAGTCCTATTTCTTGTTCAGCCAGTTGCTAAGACAAACAAGTTTGTTTACATTCACAGGCAATACTGCTGACTGCTTCTTATTCACAATGTCATCTGAAAGTGAGAACAGGCATTCACATGGCACTTTTGTAGCCGGCATTGCAAAGTATTTACGTGCCTGATATGCTAAACATTTGTATGTCCCTTCATGCTTCGGCCACCATTCCAGAGGACATGCTTCTGTGCTGATGATGCTCATTTAAAAAAATAATGCATTAATTAAATTTGTGACTGAACTCCTTGGGGGGAGAATTGTATGTCTCCTGTTCTGTTTTACCCGCATTCTGCCATATATGTCATGTTATAGCAGTCTCAGATGATGACCCAGCACATGTTGGTTTTAAGAAAACTTTCACAGCAGATTTGACAAAACACAAAAAAGGTACCAATGTGAGATTTCTAAGGATAGATACAGCCCTCAACCCAAGGTTTAAGAATCTGAAGCGCCTTCCAAAATCTGAGAGTGACGAGGTGTGGAGAATGCTTTCAGGTGTCTTAAAAGAGCAACACTCTGATGTGGAAACTACAGAACCCAAACCACCAAAAAAGAAAATCAACCTTCTGCTGGTGGCATCTGACTCAGATGATGAAAATGAAAATGCATCGGTCCGCTCGCTTTGGATCGTTATCGAGCAAAACCCATCATCAGCATGCGCACATGTATTCTGGAATGGTGGTTGAAGCATGAAGGGACACATGAATTTTTAGTGCATCTGGCATGTAAATATCTTGCGATGCTGGCTACAACAGCACCACGAGAATGCCTGTTCTCACTTTCAGGTAACATTGTAAACAAGATATGGGAAGCATTATCTCCTGAAAATTGTAACCAAACTTGTTTGTCTGAGTGATTGGCTGAAGTAGGACTGAGTGGATTTGTAGATTCTAAAGTTTTACATTGTTTTCTTTTTGAATGCAGTTACTTTTTATACATAATTCTACAT
Source organism: Dermochelys coriacea (assembly GCF_009764565.3). Taxonomy (NCBI): domain Eukaryota; kingdom Metazoa; phylum Chordata; order Testudines; family Dermochelyidae; genus Dermochelys; species Dermochelys coriacea. Next base: position 80,434,709 of record NC_050069.1, read on the forward strand.
TTGTAAGTTTAAGTTTCATTATAAAGAGATTGCACTACAGTACTTGTATTAGGTAAATTGAAATATACTATTTCTTTTGTTTATTTACAGTGCAAATATTTGTAATAAAAATAAATATAAATTGAGCACTGTACACTTTGTATTCTGTGTTGTAATTGAAATCAATATATTTGAAAATGTAGAAAACATCCAAAAATATTTAAATAAATGGTATTCTATTATTGTTTAATGTCACGATTAATCAAGATTAATTTTTTTAATCGCTTAACAGCCCTAATAATAATAAGCAACAGCTTATTATTTTGATCTGTCTATATAACTGAATCCCATCTATCTTCCACCTAGGCATTATTAGACATCTGATTTCTTGTGGGCATTGTGGCAGTAGAGGGTCCTGAGAAGGATTTGAATGAGGAAAGAATGAAGAAATAAATGAGAGCCAGAAGACCAGCTCTGGTGTCCTGTGGAAGAAGGTGGTGGGAGGAGGAGATATATTGCCCCGAAGCTGGCATAATGAAGTAGAGAGGGTAGGAGGCAATGTGATCAGACCAGGGGCAGATAAGTAGGTGAGACACAATTATGCAAGTCCTTGAAAGACAATAGGTACGAACTTGAACTGGTGGAGAAGGGGAAGTTAGTGGAGGGTGATGTAGTCAGATCTATTATAACACAATGATAGACAAGGAAGCTGATCTAAGCAACTACATTTTGCATAGACTGGTAGCGAAGAGTTGTGCGTGTCAGGGAGTCTGGCAGGTTTTAACAAACTGTGAGGTTTATTTTGAGTTTCAGGTCCACCAAAGTCAGAAATTCCAAGTTAATACCAAGAAAACCCAAAGATTTCACCCAGTTCCACTTTCGCCCCTCAGGAGGCAAGAAGATGACTTGTTCTCTGTGCCCATTTAGTCATCTCTGCTTTGGGTCTTCCAACAGGTGTCAGCCAGTTGTGAGAGTGACACACTTCTATTCACTGGGAAGTGGGATGAAAAACTCAATTACAGGCCATTAAGTTACTGTTCTAATTTCCACCACTCCTCCAAAGGAGCAGAGGAAGATTGCTGAAGCAAGTTTCACAGAAACTGGTGCCGGGGGCAGAGGTGCACCTGTGGTAAATGTGGTTCAATGATGTCGCTGATTGGATGGGATGCAGTATGACGTGCTACTCCAGGCTGTGTGAAGATCACCAAACAGAGGAAGATTGCTGGCCAATGACTCTTGTGTCTTCAGGGTGATGTGACTCTGTGGTGTTCTGCAGTCGAAACAATGTATATATGTCAGCAATTGTTAGGTATCCGCTTTTGATACCCAGTGACATTAGTTGTGCTCGAATATAAAAGAGAGGTGAAATATTCAGTATTCCACTACCAGTCTATACCCCAAACAAGCTTTTGAGGAATATGATTTTGGAAGTCTTTAGTATAAGCCAAACATAAAATAGATATTTTACAGCAAGTGTCTGATCCAAAGCCTATTTAAGTGAATGAAGTAAATGGAAAGATGCCTCTTGTCTTCATAACTATCAGCGATGGTGATTAGTTTGGATATGTATTACTATGCGGGCAAAGTTAGTACTTTAATCCTTATGAACCACTTACTGCCACTAGCCCTCAGCTTTACATCTGGAGTAGCAGCACAGGGAGGTTACTGAGAAGAAGACAGCTTCTTCCTCATGCCTCAGAAACTGCTTCTGCTGTTCCTCTGATCCCTTTACTACCACACAGCACTCTCAGGAGATAATTTTATTGGTTTTATGAGTAAGAAGGTCACATTCCATTATATTTATCCAGTTAACTCCCTCCTCTTTCCTCTCAAACCCACCTTAAATGAGGAAAGGTTATAAAATTGATCAATTTTTTCCCCAAAAGGATATAGATACAGTAATTTTTAAGGGTGTTGAGAGGATTGTGTGCTAGAGGAAGATTTCTTTACTCCCAACCATTCTTTGTAGCCATAGACTTTAGAAAGGGGGGTCACAGCAAGGGAGGGGGAAAAAGACCCTAAAACAACTTGCAATCGTTTACATTTCTATTTTTATGCATTTACTTTGAGACATCTGGGGTTGGTGGTCTTGCCTGACTGCATCTGAAGTGAATATTACATCAAACAGCCCAGCACAGCAGTGATCTCACAGCACTGTCTGATATTCCCTCTGTGCACCAGGTGAGGGAGATTTCATTTCATGCATCATTCATAAACTCACTGCTGGGATTCCACAAGTGGCTACATCCCCCATTCCTACTGCAATGGCTTAACACAAAAAAGATAACCATATACTCTTCTTTGGTGGAGGTTGGTCAGAGATACCATAGCATACAAGGCAAAGAGGAACTATGAATTATTTGGTTGGTTGCTTGAAAGTTTTCTTCATGCACATTGTGTACTGTCTTGCAGGAATATTTCACAAATGTGCTGACAAAGGAGTCACTTGTAGCCTCAACACAAAGTACAGGAGAAAACAAAATCTGTTTTGGGGTGTGAAAAAGGGCTGCTGGAGAATTTCAGTGCATAAACTTAAATCTTACAGTCAGTCAAAACCGTTTATTTTACCAAGTAAAACCCATAGATTATAACTTTCTCTCACTCAAATCTATCATAGGACTGTATTCTCTGCATTTACCAGACTACTTTCTGTCTCCTTTCCCTCCTCCTCTCAACGGTGGGTGGTAGATCCTTTTCCCATGTTCCTCCCACTATCTGGAGCAGCCTTTCCTTTCACTAATTGGCTCTTTCACTATCCCATCTCAACAGACATCTGTTCTCCCTGGCCTATGCTTTCTTTTCTAATAGAATAATTAACTTTTACCCCTTGATCATTCTCCATTTCCCTTATCAGAGATGACGTCTCTGAAACCTGGCTGTTTTTCCCATCTTTCACTTCTGCCCTATCATAAGTTCAGATTTTTTCTGCAGGGCCCATAGTAACCAAGAACATTTGTGTTTGTGAGCATAGATTGTAACCTGCTGGGCACTGTTCTCTCATGTTCTGTAGGAATGATGGTGTATAAAATCTATTGGAATTGTTTGTATTTTGCAGCTGGGTTTCAAGCTGGGCCATAAATCAGATTCTCTTTGAGCCAGTGCTGGATGAGATTATAATGAGACAACTCTCCTTACCTCAGATGTCTTCCTCAGCAGTTGCTTCGCCTGCTGAGGTAGAGGCTAGATATGAAGTTCATGACTATGGAATCAGTTCAGACAAATAGAGCAGGAGGGACCTGGGTGGAATCCCCTCCCTGCAGGAAAACCTCTTCTCCTCCCTTGCCTAAATGTCATAATCCCCCTCTCCTCTTTAAGTGCCATGATTTAGCATTCTTTGAAGACAATGGCAAAGTTCTCATTGATCTCTATGGAAGCAGGACTGGCCACTACCGTAAAAAGGGACCTTGCTGCTTATGTTAAATCCCGGTGGTTCTCCACCACCACCTTTCCCTCTCAGTTGTGCATGCAGTAAAGTTTTGGAGGATAAAGGAGCACAACATAGCCCTTATATATGCCATGCTTTGCATATCAAATTTAAACTCCATGAATAATGACTTCCTGTAACAACAATCACAGCATTTGAAATGGACACACCTCATAACAAAAGTACACTAATCACACAGCTACAGTACAATTCTCATTTTTGATACCTGTAATTAACTCTGATTTATATAACTGGAAACTTGAGATGAAGTCAGGGGAAGTTTTCTAGTCAGTGAGGCCAGGACTTCACCCTTATTCATGAATTACTTGCTATCACCCCTTTTGTTTTATGAGTAATACAGGTACATAAACTACATGGTAGCAATTGCTCTATGTATTTTCGCCTTTCTGTGCAGGCCAGAAATATCCTTGCCTAGCAAGATTAAGAAAATTCTTAATAATACCAGTAATAATAGTAACTAGTTGAACAGGCTGTTAGAATACTTTGGGGCCTTAACCTCTCACACAGTGTAACAAAGCCAAACAACAGTACAAGTATTGCCTTCATGCTACCATGACCCAAGAGCTGCATCTCTTGCTGCAAAGTGCAGAGAGCTTTGAGACCAACAGGATAATCACTGCCAAAATCACATTGCTAAGAAACCAAAAGGAAAAGTCAAGAGCACAATGAAGAAGACTTTTCCTCTCGTTCTCCCTTTTCCTTCTGTCTCTGCTCTGTTACATGTGTTTTGTGGGGATTTACTCATATATGATATAACACTGGTTTGAATACAGAAGAGACAAATCTTGTTGCAACTTCAGTCAGTCATTTTTTCAAGTCAGATTGCTGGTTCTGATTACTGAGGGAGAGTACCAAAGGTTGTGCAGAGACCTGAGGTATAACATTTCAATATCCCTCTTTCTGTCCTTTCATTACCTTTTGCTGTAGCAGAGCTCTTACGTTGTTTCTTATTTCTAAATAGTAATGGTAAAAGCCTGGGAATTTTCTTCACTCTCTTTGAATTGTGGCTGAAATTTGGTGTTTAAGATGGAAGTAATGAGCATCAAAGAAGATCTGGGAGTAAGATGTTACAATATTAATAACACCATTTTTTCTTGTTCCCAAACATGTCACAGGTCATGTTGCCAAAGATGTGATGGAATTTCCTCCATGCAGTAGTTTATACACAAAATACTTTTTACTGCTGTCAGTTCACCAGGGAGGAAAAAAGTGCTCTGGACAAACTTGTAAAGAAGTCATGCCTATCGATTGGTGAGATCCTTACTCATAAGTTATTAAAGATGTGAAAAGTTTTCATGTGATGGTGGGCCAGAGCCTTGTGCATTCTGTGATCCTGTAATTGTAACTGCTTGTTCAGTGTCCTTATAGATTGGTGTGAAGGGTAGCACGGTGTGTGTATGTGTTTTTCCCTTGGGTAATACTCTGTGTTCTGTAAAATTAAGACATCTGGCACTTCTCACTGTAAATTGAATGACAGCCTTTCATTTAGCTCCCATGGCATTTACCCAATGCAGACTGAGTATAAAATGCAACCATTCTGATTTACACTCACTTTGCCTAGGTGTGAATAGCTACAAACGGTGGAGGGTAGTCCTCCTCTTCCTCCCTCGTCAGTTTCACAGCAGTATCTCTGGGCAGGTCTCTACACTTAAAACGCTGCATCGGTGCAGCTACGCAGCTGTAGCTGAGAGCTCTCCCATCGGCATAGTTAATCTACTTCCCGAGAGGCAGGAGAAGCTCTCCTGTCAACATAGCGCTGTTTACACGGGGGGCCAGGTGGATTTTTCACACTCCCTGAGCGACGTCGTTATACCCACATAGGTCTGTAGTGTAGACCAGACCTCAATGTCTTCTTAGGCAGGTATTACACACTGAAGTAAATCACCCATTGCCTTTGTAAGATTTACTTCTTATGTGATGCCTGCAATACATGAGGCAATTATTATTCATGTGTATTTAGAACTGAATGGAATGGTCACAATGGGCAATAACTCATCCTTCCTCACCCCATCCCTTCCCATTTACTTGTTGTCCCCACTTGCCAGACCTAAAATAGCAACACTCTGAGAGCTCTTGGGGGGGAGGGGGAAGAGACCACTTGTTCTGTAAAGGAATGCAGTGAAAATAACGAAGAACCATTCCTTTTAGTTTGGGGACCCTAGAGTTTGGAGCTAGTGCCCCCTCCTCATTCTGCAAATCCCTGTAATTTGTAGGTAAGAGACCCCTCCTCATGTGGAGCAAGGAACTATATCGTGAAGGCCCCCTCTCCTGTTGTCAAAGCTCCACTGGCTAAGTCCCCCTGCAGCTGCTCAGTACCAGCGATGGCAATGTAGCTCTCCACTGCATTACCTCATGACTGAGCTGTTGCAGGGCTTCCTTTGTTCCACAACACCCTCCAAGCTCTGGCACTGCACCCAGAACTCCAGGGCATTTCCTCTGCAGGGTACCTATGGAAAGGGAGGAAGTGCTGCTGCAGTACTTTCCACACAGGAAGGGTACATTTAAAGTTTGTGCTGGATTGACATCTCTGTGTCCTCTCCGTACACAGGAGGAGTGCAGTGGAGCCTTCCTCACATTATCCCATCCCTGTGCCTCAGACATGACCTGATGGTGCCACTCCCAGGACTCAGAGTAGCAGCCGTGTTAGTCTGTATTCTCAAAAAAGAAAAGGAGTACTTGTGGCACCTTAGAGACTAACAAATTTATTTGAGCATAAGTTTTCCAAGACTGAAAGGATAGCTCTGCTGCCCCACACCCATACATGTGTAACCCTTCTGCCAGGGCAACCAGGGCCTGGTTCAATGTCTATGGGTTCTTCTTCAACAATACAACACAGAACTGGCTCAAGCCCCCATCCAGTAACCTGGGAAAATTACACAACACCCCTGGGTGCCTCTGAGAGGCAATACTTCCCCACTCACAAGCACAGTCTGAGTGTAGAAAAGAAACTTTTAATGAAAGGTGGGAAGTTACCCGACATTAATTGGGGAAAATGCCACAAGCAGGATTCATAATCATAAAACTGTGAGCAGGACAACCACCCCAGAGTATGTGGGGCAGTTTCTTCTGCCTCATGTTCTTGAGTTCTACAACCAAAAGTTCTTTTTCTGTGCCCCTCTCTGCTCCCTCACCATATCCCACTCACAGTGGTTGTCCTTGGTCAGTGAGGACCCAGAGTTCAGAAGTGGATCTGTGTGAGTTCACCTCCCACCCGGGGAAGAAGACATCTGGCTTGCTCCACCATCTGAGCACTTGCTCTGGCTGGCCGCCTCGCCAGTTGCTGTTCCTCGCTGCCTGGCTGCCCTGCCAGACACTTTTACTCACTGCCTACCTCCAGCCAACTGTTTGCTGCCTCCCGCCAGCCGACTGCCCGCCACATTCGCCAGCCACCATCAGTTGCCTCCTGCTGCCACCTGCCTCTCTGCTGTGACCTCTGTAAGTCAGTCTCTTAGTGATTTTTTTTAAGCTCTCAGCAGGCTGGGTAGAAACACTACCCCATCACAAGTGATTTCAGCTCTCTTTGAGTACTTAACATAACAAAAGTCTCCTAATGAAGCCTATTTACCTGTATCATTGAGCAGTGGGGAGGAACAGGTTAAACCAGACCAGGGACCCTTAGGGAGGGGGGCACACCTCCTGGCTGGGACACCTGTCTCCATCCCTCTTACTTTTACAGGGATCTGGCATTCGAGCTCCTGGTTTAACAAGATCCTTTCAGCTGAGGGTGACCCCCTCATACAGGACAGGTCCCTTTATTCATACAATAAAGACAACAACATTGATCACAGGTTTCAGAGTAGCAGCCGTGTTAGTCTGTATTCGCAAAAAGAAAAGGAGTACTTGTGGCACCTTAGAGACTAACAAATTTATTAGAGCATTTCCCTACCCCTGCATTCAGTACTAAGGTGATTTGTAACCCAACACCAGCCAAAGTTGATCACTTTGAGAAACACCGCTCTATCTGTTGGATATCTAAGCAGAGTAGGTGTGTTCATGTAAATACAGTTTGCTCCTGTAGTCTCTCCCCTTCCCAGCTTCCTGTCGGGGAGAGTTCATTCAGACCCTGCTTACACATGCATAACTGAGGACTGCAACACATCATATGCTCTGTGGATCACACACAGAGGGGAATGCATAACATGCACTGACTAGTGGGCTACACAGAACACATAGGCAGCTATTTGGCTGCAGGGAGTTAGGCAGCACATGGGAAGGGACCATTACTACTATCATCAGTGCTAGCCTACCCAGATGTGGGGAAGAGAGGGCAGTTGTGATGTTTTTCACCTATCCATTGACCAAGCTGCTCAGGCAGATCTTCAGCACCTGTAAAGCAGCCTAGCTCCATTGAAATCAAAGAGCTCTCTCAATTTTCCCCATCTGAGACTTCTATATTTTTAAGATACTGCAAATACTACAGAATTTCCAGTGTGAGACAACTGGCAGTTAGGGGTGCTCTATCTGCAAAGAACCTATAATATCTATCTGCCTTTCATTGTAAAATACTGAGGGAACAGTGACCGAGAATAAACAGGGTCATACGAAAAGAGAAAAGACACAGGATGGCATAAGTGCCATGCGAAGATATTTGATGTGTTTAACGCTATTATTTTTTGCGATTTACTAGTATGGTCTGAAGTGTAGACAATAAATCTGCTGTAATAGTAATATTCTCTATTACAGCTGTAAGAGATAAATAAAATAAAGCTGTAGTATAGTGCTGCATCTTTCTTGCTGCAGGGACTGAGAGGAAAATCTACTTTGAAGAGCTAAGCCTTCGATGAGGTGAAAGAAAAAAAAAACAGACAAGGGCTGTGCAGAAAAACCTCAGACTGGGAGATGGGGCAAGTCCTGGGAGGGTACAAAGGCTTTCACTAAAGTTCCAAAAACCAGCTCTTGTACCACCTAGACAATATGTTTTGCTTAAAAAGATGAACAACCGAGGAGAGAGGAATTAAGAGGTGAAAGTGCAAGTGTCAGGAAGACCAAGTGAAAGAAGCCCTTGAGATAGGAATAAAGAAAAAAAAGAGATTAAAAAAGAAACAGAGAAATAGTAACTAGAGATTCTCTTTCTTTGTGAAGACAGTAGCCTGCAGACTCGTCCCACTGCACCAGATAAAGTGTGTTGAATGCAGTGAATTCTTGTTACCAAGGTAGCACAGGCAAAAACCTTAAGAGACATCAGGTGCTGTACACTGCTGACTGCTGGCCACAGGTGGGATTTGAGTTGTCATTTGACAACCCATAACAAAGAGATCTAAAAAAATAAATAAAAAATCTGCTGGATCTTCAGCTGTCTTTTGTTCTAAAGTTAGGAAGTTTTATGTTGAAAAGCACAGTTAACTACTCTAGTCTATAATATTGCCATTTGACTCATCTGTCCTCAAGGCTTTCTTTCTCCTAGGCACCTCCCCCTCTCAGGGGTCAGCTTCTGTCTTTGGCACCCCCTAGGAGTTGGTAGGGGAACCTGGCCTACCCTCTCTCCTAGATTCGAGTCCAGGGCCCATTGTAAGATGCTAAATCCTGTACCCCCAATGTGCTATTTTGTTGCCTTCCTGGCAAACTCCTCTTTCCCAATAGGCAAAGTACTTGGAATCAAAGATAAAGTCTCAGATCTTCTGAGACTCACAAGTCTCTTCCCTTTTAGGTCAGCAACATTGCTACAGCTAGAGCACAGTAGCTCCCACAGTGCACCTTCTCAGAGTACAGCTCAGTTCACCTCCACTATCTGCTCTTCTCCTGAGCTGGGCTGCTTTCCTTTTGAGCGCCTCCTCCAAGCCATGCATGCTTTGCAGGTGTGGCAGGGTAGGGCTGCCTGACTCCAGAGAAGCTGCTTAACCCCTTCCATATGGTGCAGAATTTGTATATTATGGGCAAAATTATGCTTCCCTCCCAACCCAACCTGGGGGGAAGACCTGAAGCCCTTGCCTAATCCAGAAGGCTACCCCTGAAAGGGCTAGACATAAAATGTATAACGGGGCTCGAGAGCTGAGTCTCAGAAGGGGCAGACCACCGTGAGACCGGAGTGGCTGTCAGTTGGAGGGTACCAGGAAAGGAGAGAACCTGCCATGAGCTGTTTAACTACTAGGTGGCATCTGTGGTGTGTGACCCCCTTCACTGCAACATAACTGGGACCAGTCATCTATCTCAAAATCTCTACAACCAGTAGTAAACTCTTCAAGCAAACAGTCAAGTCATCTACCCAACTGGAATCTGGTTCATGTTAATGTGAACTTTGGTTTGCGTTATACAAATCTCACTCTGTGTTTGATCCAGGGAGTGCTCAGCAGAGATCTCACACATCTGTCATGGCATCGTCCCCAAGGCACCATACTGAAACCCGGGACCTAAGCATCCCATACTTCTGAGGGGTTTGAGATCTAGATATGAATTCTGCAGCTTCATCCTATTATTAAAATACTAACTTGGTCCAAGTTTGGATTTATTAACTTACTCAATCCTGATCACAATCAGTGTTGTTGGCTATTTGCCATTTCTAGCCATGGTGCTCTTTGTAACTGAGTATGCCGTAAGATTCAGCTCTCATTCTTCATAGCCATTTCTGTTGCTTGGTTTTTCTATTCTCTGTTCTGTTTCCAAAATCATCTCACATTCATATGGACTCTTATTATTAGCCTGTTGTTTTCTGACTTGGTTTCAAGGTGAACTCCCCGCTTTAGACTGTGTTGTTATTCATTATTAAAATGATGGACTTGTGAAACATTGCAGCATGGGCTCATTATGTTGGTTATCCAAGATGGTTTGAACTTAGCCATTTTTCACTATGCTCTTATACTAAAAGAAGCTTTTGTGGGGAATTAAGCTGATGTTCAGTCATGAAGAAAATATTCAAAAAGTTGAGCCTCCGGAGGAATGGATGATTCAGAGGGTTTAGTAATAGGATATACTATAGAGCTTTCCCCCTATAGTTCATTGATTCAAATCCACTCTGGTCAGTTGTGGCCAGCAATTATCACCATCTGACAGCTGTGGGGAGAGGAAGGATCGCTTTGTTGTTAACTCACAAAACTGGGGGTGAGCAGCATTAGGTTGTATAATCTGCTCTGTTACTCTCCTGTGACAAAAGCTAAGAATCACAGAAAAAGTTGCTTTCTTCTATTATTCAAAAAGGAACTTTATTCTAGTGCTGAAAAAAGTTATCTGTAAAGCATTTCTCTCAGTGGGGGTGGGGGGGTGAGGGGGAGAAGAGGGATTGCTGCACTGTCGACCTTCTGCCTTGAACCTTTCTAGCCCTCCTCTTGCCCATCTTCTTTCTTCATATTAAGGAAGTAGTAGACACACACTCATGCCATTGACTTCCTGTGTGTCACTGGGCAAGTCTCTTAACATCCATGTGCCTCTGTTTTCCCACCTGTAAAATTGGATTTTGCCTGCCTCACACTTTTGTTGTGAAGCTAAATTCATTAATGTTTTTAGACCACGCTGAAAATCAGGGTGGAAGTCACTACAGAAAAGCAAAGTATAATTACAAATCAGTATGCAAAATCTTTATAGAGAAGTGATAATGGGAAATAACTGGTACCTTTCCGTTATGGAGCTGGGTGAACAATTTGTATTGAATTACGTACTCTGGGCTAGGTTAGACCTCACTAGACTTTGCAATCTGCTTTAAGTAAGGGGCAGCATGTAGTTGTCCTATCCCAGGAGCAGAGCAGGTACTGAATTATAGCTCAGAGTTTCTTCACTTCCCCTATGGAGCAAGGCGTAAGCAAGCTGTGCCAGCCATTTCCTAGCCCAGCTCTGAAAGTTTCCTCTCATGATAGCTCAGTTGTGCTTGCTGACATGTTTGGGAGAGAGGGGCAGAGCCAGGGCTCTAGAAACTCCCTAACCCTGCCTGCAGATCCCCCCGCCCACCTGTGTGGGACAGGTCTCTGGGCAGCCACTCTGGGTCCTTTGATGCAGATAACCCACAAAGGGGAGTAAGAGAGTGTCTTTTTCCACCTTGCTGCCCTGAATGGCTGCATAGGCCAGCTTGTTGTTAAGATATTTGTATCTTTTTGTCTAAGATTGTTGCATCTTTTTCTGTTTCTGAACTGTCTGTGAACGCATCACAGTGTAGTTGAACTTACATGATATTCAAACCTTATTTCAGAACAATTTCAGCAGATACTTACTGGTCAACACTGTAAGTGTTTGAAATGTGTCCTGTTGTGCTTGGATATGTATGTTCCATGATGTTCTAGCCAGGTGAATCATATGGATTATAATCAGGTTTCCACTGTGAATTTTTGCAATTATGAAATCAAAAGTCCTCTTCTGTGATTCTTCTGCTGTACTTGTGCAATGCATACATTCCCAGTCAGGTCATCCACTACAATATCCACAAAAAGATAACAGAAAAAGTGGTCCTAACTAAATTCATTAAAAATCCAAATAGCTATTTTCAGACTCTTCTTACAGTATTCACTTGGCATGATCAACATCGATTTCATGGACTGCTTCCGTATGGTAGCTACCTAGATGTTGTCTCTTTAAAAGATCCTTGAGATACATTAGTAGGATGGCATGGAAGACAGTACCTTGTCACTTCTCTGTCCTTATGTAATAGGGAAGAAAAATTCTCTCCACTGAAGAAATTACTAGTTGAAGTTCTATGGCCTGTATTATATATGGTGTCAAAGTAGATGGTCATAGTGGTCCCTTCTGGCCTTAAAAGTCTGTTAGTCTCTGGGAATGATAATCTGGCACTTTCAGGGCCGTCCCCAGCTATTTTGGTGCCTTACGCAGCCCCCCTCTTGGGGGAGCGGCCCCAGGCCTCCGCGGGGTTGTTGTGTGGGACCCCCTCCCCAGGCCTCTGAGGGGCTAGCCACTTCCAGCGGGAAGTGGAGTGACCCGGCTCCAGCCTGCTCCACTCCCCTGGCTCCCAGCTGCGCCACCAGCGAGTGCTGGGGGGCGGTTCCCCCCTCCCCGCAAGCCTGGGAGCCAGGGGAGCGGAGCAGGCTGGGGCCGGGTCGCTCCACTTACCACGCGGTGAAGCAGGCTCTGACCGGCTGCAGTCTTCGGGGGAGTCGGGGTGGGAAGAGGCAGGGATGGGGCGGGGGCCTGGAGAAGGGCCAGAGCAGGGGCTGGAGCAGCGAGGAGCTGTGCAGGGCAGCAGGAAATTTGGTGCCCTACGCAGCTGCCTACTTTGCGTATGGGTAAGGACGGCCCTGGGCACTTTGCACACATACTAAACTAACTTTAAAAAACAGGTGTTGAGTATTCAACACATTATTGAACAATCTTGCAGCTTCAGAGCAACAGGGCAGCATAACTGTGTGAGTGGCATAGTTGCACCTTGTAATATGACCTAAATAACAAATCAAAGGCGCCTTAAAAAAGGGAGAAAACGTTCCTGTGTTCCCCAAACTGTTGAAGCTACATGACAGCAAGCAAGCATTTTGAAAACCATGAAAAAGGAGGGCATCACAGTCTATAACACTGCATAATTAAGCATTTTCTCAAACCGTGTTCTTAAAAGCCTTGGAGTGTTTGTAAACTGCCAGTAACCTATTAATAAGGCACCGACAAAATGGAAATTAACTTTTTAAAATATGGAGGTAGATAAACTGAAGGTTTCCGTGGGATACAATTAGGCAGAGGGCATGAATCTCTTAGCATTGTGCTCATTTAGAAATAATTGCTGAATAAACATAACCTTTGATTTAAATGGAAGGTGTGCACAATGGTGCATAGTATGATAATTAGTTCTATGGCGCAGGGAAAAGTGTTCGCACAGAAGCCATGCAATCTAAAAATAAAAATTATGGCTTTGGTTTAGCAGGCTTGGTAAGCAGCACAGTATCTGAATGCAGAAACGGCTTCTGGTCAAAAAACCCAAGCCTTCCTTGGGACGTAAATCATCTTTTCCCATTGCCAATCAGAATGCTTTTTTTTTTAAAAAGGTTTACAATACATGCTCACAGTTTCACGTACCCAAAACATTATCTATTAAAAGAACATTAAGACTATAAAAGAAGCCCACAGAAGCAAGAAAAATTATAGTTGCAGATTAAACCTCTATGGTTTAATATTAAGGACACCACAGGAAAACATTAATGTGGAACCTAATTTTGGAAACGTAATGATAATTCTACCACAGCTGATAAGAATCATTGCCATTTATTCCAGTGCCTGGCATACACAAGATCCAGATCTGTTTAGTGCCACTGAAATGAAGCCACCACGTGGGCGAATAAGACAGTGGTGGGGATAACTGTTGTATAGCATGATGCCGGAGAGTGGCTGGAAGGAACATTTTGCTCCAAACTCTTCTGACATGCCAGAAATGCAATGGATCTTCAAGACGGGGGTTTCCAATTTAGGGAGCAGAGTTAAACCAACACTGAGTGCTCTCAGAAAATCTCACCCTAGTGTTCACTCATGCAGAATGGACCTTTGTGTCCATCTTTATAGACTCTTAATATAATTTGTGCTTTGTGAATTTTCTTAATAATTTTTTTAAAATAATTTTCAACTGCTTAATAGGGAAAGTAATTATTGAAAATAAGTTGCATTATCTATTTAGTATAAATTAAATTAGATAAGCACATGTAATTACGACGTGTGACTATACTAGAAAAAATTCCTATCAAGCTTCATGGAAGAAACCTACTATGCATACACATTGGGCAAATTCTAAGGTTCAGCACATTAGTCATTTCTAATTTTACTTTCGCAAAATAGCAGAAGTGATTAAATATAGATCATATGGTTGGAGCAAATGCCTCAAAACCTGGGTTTTAAAATAGAAAACCTGAAGGGTTTGCGCAGTGGTCTAGGGACAGATTCTGCTTATCACTTCTAGGCCACAAATACTGCATTCTAGGGTGACCAGACAGGAAGTATGAAAAATCGGTACGGGGTGGGGGTAATAGGAGCCAATATAAGAAAAAGACCCAAAAATCAGGACTGTCCTTATAAAATCGGGACATCTGGACACCTACTGCATTCTGATCCACATGGGTCCCCTGCACCCTTGATGAACCAAACTGACTTCTACTGGCACAGATATAAGATCTATAATGGTGGATTAGTTTGCAGGATGAGGGCCTACAGGTGTACTAGTTTTTCACCTCTGGACACCATGGTTCAATTCATGTCACAAATGGATATAAATTTGTTGGCCTCAGTTTAATCCCTGGAGGACAGCTGCAGGTAACAAAACTGCCACATGGTTTGGAAAGGGAGTTTCTCTTCAGGAAAGGATCAAAATAGAAAGGCAGGAGAGCTGCAGGTCATGAGGCAGCTGTTTTGGCAGTGCTAGGATAGGGAAACTCGCTCAGTGCCTGTCATCTGGGTGTTGTGATCTACGCCATCTAATGCCAAGTGAATGCTATCAATCTGACACATTTGTGAGTGCTAACGTTCGGTTCAGATGAGTTGTATAAGAGTGAAACTAAGGGTCTGGAAAATTCTAACTCAGATTTTATTTTTTCCCTGCTATAAAATGGCTGAATGGACTTTTTGAAATTGAAAACAAAACAAAAAAATGACTGCCGTGCTGAGATCTGGATGCCAAGTTACAGTTCAGAGCAAGGTTTTATGACTGGGTATGAAACACAAACGTTGAGAGAATATTAATTATAGTGTCACCACAGAGCACATATTATCAGTTGCCAATAACTACCATACTCTATGAAGAAATATCAGCATCTAGTCCTGTACTTAAAAATGTTCCCTACCTTTAATGTTTCTCATTTGCATGTACAGCAAAACCTAGATTTTAATTTTATGTTTCTTAGCTTCTTTAGCTCCTCAATTAAAATCTTGGGGAGTCAGGGAGAGGGAGGCTAAGTCAGATCTCCATTACCCTTGTGCCATTCCAGTGAAGTCTACAGCATGGCATGATACAATCTGAGACACAGTTTGGTCCAAGGTATTTAAACATTACTTAATCTTCCTGCTTAGAAATGGAATCAAGAATCATGTGAACTGATGTGAAATAAGCCTAGCTACTGTAAAATGTATTGTTGATGAAAAGCAGGTAAAAACTTAGTTGTCTTTCCATACCACTGTCTTAGGTAGTTGCCCACTACTTCAGTACTGTATGTGTGACTCTGTAGTCTGAACAGGATAAAGGGTATCATGCAGCATATCGCATGGAATCCACAAAGCTACTTAAGTGCTTAAACCAAGATTTAGGTGCCAAAATGCCCCAAACTCCCGCTGAACCCTATATGCACCTAAATTCACTTGGTGTTGAAGTTTTTCAAAGTAAATATTTCCTAGGCGCTTAAGTTTCTGCCTCTGGGCATGCACGTTAGTGCCTCACTTACCAGATTAAGCCCCATTTAAAATCAAGAAGCAGGTGCCCATTGTGACAAAGTGGGAATTTTTTCATAATATTTCATAAGAATATTATGTGTGCCTGTCATAAAAATAAAGGGAAGGGTAACCGCCTTTTTGTATACAGAACTATAAAATCCCTCCTGGCCAGAGGCAAAAACCTTTCACCCTTTCTTAAGAAGCTAAGATAACCTTGCTGGCACCTGAGTCTCTTCCAGGTGTCCAATTTGGGTGGACTCACTGAGGGGGGATCACAGTGTGAACAGGGGCACTGAAACTCCAAAGTTCAGTCCCAGGAGGCAGAGAAGCCAGGGGGCTTACCCCAGTGAGTGCGACCCTAAGGAGGGTTAACATACCACCACAGGTTCCTGTGTGGGCTGTTTGAGAGCACCGAAACTTGGGGAACCGTGACATCCATCTTATAACTTTTAGCCCAGCAATAAGAGCACTCACCTGGGATGTGGGAAACCCAGGGTCCAGTTCCCCTGCTCCAATTACTCTCCCCATATGTGTTATAGAGAACCTAGGCACCTAATTGGTCTTTGTGTATCACGGTGTTCCTTTGATTTTTCTAGGTGCCTTGTTGCTTAGTGTTGCAATCTCTAAATCCCTTCAAGTATTCCACCTTACTGGCTATTTTTATAGTTCACAGGGTGTACAGACCAATTTAATCACAGCTGTAGGTGGACCCAACACCACTGTCCTCAATGTTGCTGCACCCATTTACAATAGCAGCAATTCTGGCTCCATGTCTGTGAACAGTGCTGTGATTAGGAAGAGCAATAGCAAGATGGGAAAAGAACAACTCTTCTAACGGCTTTGAATTGAGATCAGTGATGACACATTTCAATTACAGCATTCATTCCTGATGTCAGAGAGAAGTTAAAATGGAATGACTCTTTTGTACATTTGGAGCAATTAGAGGTCTGAAAATGTCTTTTTGCAACTAAACTATAATTGCTTCTGAATAGTCAAACCTGCAGAACCTTTTCCGGAATGGGAGCTATGTTTTAAACTATTTATTACTCATCTACACAGACTTAATTTACTGAGGTTCTAAACTCCAACCCTCTGATGAGTACAGATGAGGTTTGAAGTTATTCTGGATGGCTAGCATTTTAAAATATAGACAAGGAAGTACGGTATGGAATATAGCCTAGCAAGTAAAATTATTACAATTATTTCAATTTCACAGCTGCACATGAAGCTATACCTCAAGACCACATTGAAATATCAGCTAGTGCAAAGCAGGAGTGCCCGCTTATGAAGTACTAATTCACACTACACTTGTGTTCAGTTATCTATATTAGGTTCTAGATGAAGCTTAAAGTACTTGTTTCTTTTACCTTCAGTGGTTTGGGACCTAGCTACTTCAGACACCTCCTCTGGGCTATGGCACTAGTGATCAGCAGTGGTGCTCGGACACTTTCAGTGGAGGACCTTTTGGCTCACACGCTAGTTTAGACAATGAAATCTCATCTGTGGATCTTCAGGGCAGGCTGCATTGGGAATGAGGTGGAAGGGGAATAGCTTAGTGGTTGGGACTGAAGCTTGTCCATCCAACTATCTCTTATCTTTGGTCCTGGCTAGCCCTTCACGTAGCAGATCCAGATCACCATTTCACTCCTTGGAGGGGCTTTTCTAGTGGCAGGGGAAACAAAGCTGTAGAGGCAGCATTCCCGCAGTCTGCTGGCTTTCATCCCCTTCGCCCATGAAGATGGGGGGTGGGGAGATGATCTAGTCCTATATTATATTCTAGAACTATTTTACCTCCCGTTCCTCAGCCCACAGTATATTTTTGAATATCATGGCTGGTTCTGATGACCACAGTTATAGCCTCTCTTTGATAAATGTAGGAATTTGTGCAATGCTGACATTAATATGAAAGCTGATGGTCCAAAGACGTCATACTATGTGGATGGGACCATGCTATATAGAGATTTTGGACCAGATTCTCAGCCCCTTTCCACTCCTTGCACCATTCAAGTATCTCAAAGAGAGAGGGTGCTTCCCTTAAATGTCCTGTCTGGGATTCTCCAGAGCAGGAGAGTCTTCAGCAGGCACAGCTCTCAGCTCCACCAGTTCTCATACTTCCCTCCTTACAATCTCCAGCAGTGAGAGTGTGTCAGAGTCAGGAAAGGGGAGTAACTGGAGTGTACTCCAGCTGTCAGGGCATGTATGATCACCTAATATGGCTGGTGCAAAATAGTGCTGAGGCTATACAGAGAGCTGGGGCCAGAGAATCAGCTCTAACCAGCTTCTGGACAGTCCCCCTCTCTCTTGTGTCCAAAGTCCATTTCAAATAGCAGATGGCTGCAGAGGTTCGTGTTGCATGGAATTGGTTAGTGTGTGAATAGGGCAGTCTTCTGATTCCCTGCCAAAGTGTTTGGATGCAATCTTGCAAGGTCATTGGGGCAGGAGTTCCTGTTAGGGTATACAGGAGTATTTAGAGAATACAGGAGTATTCACTGCTGTCAAACCTCTTTTCCTCTTCTCTTCTAGTTTTGCAATTCACTTTTGATATGATGAGCAAATTCCAGTGATGGACATGATAACAGTCGAATACTGACAGCTCTACAATAAACAGCTACATGTCCAGATATAATACTCTCCTCCCTTGTGTCAGACACAAGAGACACAATGCATATCAGCTTGTCTAAATCATCCTTCTTTAGATGTGAGATAGCAGGCATGCAGCAATAAGCCCCAGTTTAAGAATTCCTGTGATTTTCTTTGGGACATAGGAACATGCAGAGACCTAGAAATGTCTCAGCTAAACCTTTAACAGTAAGAGTCAGAGCCCCATAGGTATCTAGACTCCTAACTTCCACTGAAATCAATGGAGTATAGGACCCAAAATACCCTTTGAGGATCTGGGCCTAAAATTCGCCACAACTGTTCAGAACTTCAGAGAAGTACAGGAGCACAAGCTGAAAGTGGGTATGTGGACTAAAGAAATTATATATTTCTCTGTCATTTTAGTAGCTTTATTAGATGCTCCAGTTCATCTTCTACAGTGCTAATGAAACCTCCTGAAAGCATGAGGTCTCTTGACCCTGAATGGCAATTGCGTCATTTCTGCACACTGCACAGTCACATTTGTTAGTGAGAGAGCCAACAAATGCTTATGACTAATTTAATCAACTGCAGCACAATACCCATTGTGTGTAATGGTTAGAAAAAGTGTCGAGACAAATTTAAAAAAATAACAACTGCTTTTTTAATTAAGAGGTAAATTAAAGTGAATTTGATTGAAAGGCCTCAAGTGAAAGTGTGGCCTATTCCAGACTTCCACCCACACAATACTCCCACCGGGACATTAAGTGACAACACATTCCACCAATGAAACACAAGAAAATACCAAATATCATAGGCATGGCTGTCATTAGGTGCTCAGTGATCTGAGGATAAGAGACTATTACCTATAGCAGCCATTTCTGAGAGTTGATTAATCCCTTTGTGAATGTCAAATACATCAGGATATAGTCCAGTTCATATGTTTTTAGAAGTCACAACCTCTGACTCGTTAGTGATAGTTGATAACTCATCTTTTCCTCTTGATCATATTTTCACCCTTACAATCTTTACAGCAATTTTCAACTGATATTGCAGGTCAAAGCCACAGGAGACAGCACAGATGGTTGCAGCAAAAGTCTAGTAATTAGAAACCCCTTGGTTCAAAGTAGGATTACCCACTAACCTATTGTGTAATCTCAAAAATGTCTCCTAATTCTCTTGCTCAGTTTAGCAATATAATTTGTTGGTTTAAAACCAATATAACACAGAACCAAGAAATAAAAAAGCCTCTATGAACTAAGATATCCTGGGGAAAATACATTTCAAAAAGAGAAATACTAAAAGAAGGTGAAGAAGAAGCAGACCAGTGCTAAAATAGATACAAGGATATGTCTACACTACAATATTAGGTCAAATTTATAGAAGCCGGTTTTGTAAAAAGCGTTTTTATAGAGTAGATTGTGTGTGTCCCCACACAAATGGTCTTAGTGCATTTATCCGGCATTTAGTTGGTGGAATGTGTCCACAGTACCGAGGCAACCATCGACTTCCAGAGCGTTGCTCTATGGGTAACTATCCCCTGTTCCCGCAGTCTCCGTTGCCCATTTGAATTCTGGGTAGAAATCCCAATGCCTGATGGGGCAAAAACATTGTTGCGGGTGGTTCTGGGTACATATCGTCAGGCCCCCCCTTCCCTCCCTCCCTCCGTGAAAGCAACGGCAGACAATCGTTTCGTGCCTTTTTTCCTGGGTTACCTGAGCAGACACCATACCACAGCAAGCATGGAGCCTGCTCAGCTCACCGTCACTGTATGTCTCCTGGGTGCTGGCAGACGCAGTACTGCATTGCTACACAGCAGCCGCTCATTGTCTTTTGGCAGCAGACAGTGCAGTATGACTGGTAGCCGTCATCGACATAGTCCTGGGTGCTCTTTTAACTGACCTCAATGAGGTCAGGGCGTCTGGGCAAACATGGGAATGACTCAGCCAGGTCATTACCCTTTTAAGTTTCGTCTCATGGTGATTCAGTCCTGCTGGCAGTCCTACTGCACCGTCTTTTAATGAGCAGCCAGGAGATGACGATGGCCAGCAGTTGTACTGCACTGTCTGCTGCCAGCAAGATGTATTAAGATAGATGAAGTGGATCAAAACAAGAAATAGACCAGATTTGTTTTGTATTCATTTTCTCCTCCCTCCCTCTGTGAAATCAATGGCCTGTTAAACCCAGGGTTTTGAGTTCTATTCTTGAGGGGGCCATTCTGTTTCTCCTTAATGCAAAGCCACCC
Source organism: Dermochelys coriacea (assembly GCF_009764565.3). Classification (NCBI taxonomy): domain Eukaryota; kingdom Metazoa; phylum Chordata; order Testudines; family Dermochelyidae; genus Dermochelys; species Dermochelys coriacea. The sequence continues at coordinate 80,455,222 of NC_050069.1, forward strand.
CCTTTGCTGATTTTCAGTCCCTGCAAAGCAACCCTGTAAGCCATGTTGTCAGTTGCCCCTCCCTCCGTCAGAGCAACGGCAGACAATCGTTTCACGCCTTTTTTCAGCGCAGACTCCATAGCACTGGGAACATGGAGCCCGCTCAGATCACCACGGCAATTATAAGCACTATAAACACCGCGCGCATTATCCAGCAGGATATGCAGGACTATAACCTTCAAGAAAAGCGAAACCAGGTGAGGAGCAGGCGACTGCAGAGTGGTGACAAGAGTGATGAGGACATGGACATAGACTTCTCACAAAGTACGGGCCCCTGCAATGTGCATATCATGGTGTCAATTGGGCATGTTCATGGCGTGGAATGCCAATTCTGGGCCTGGGAAACAAGCACAGACTGGAGGGACCACATAGTGTTGCAGGTCTGGGATGATTCCCAGTGGCTGCAAAACTTTTGCATGCGTAAGGGCACTTTCATGAAACTTTGTGACTTGCTTTCCCTTGCCCTGAAGTGCAAGAATACCAAGATGAGAGCAGCCCTCACAGTTGAGAAGTGAATGGCGATAGCCCTGTGGAAGCTTGCAACACCAGACAGCTACCGGTCAGTCGGGAATCAATTTGGAGTGGGCAAAGCTACTGTGGGGGCTGCTGTGATGGAAGTAGCCAACGCAATCGCTGAGCTGCTGATATCTGGGAAATGCGCAGGTCATAGTGGATGGCTTTGCTGCAATGGGTTTCCCAAACTGTGGTGGGGCGATAGACAGAACCCATATTCCTATCATGGCACTGGAGCACCAAGCCAGCAAGTACATAAACCGCAAGGGGTACTTTTCAGTGGTGCTGCAAGCACTGGTGGATCACAAGGGACGTTTCATCATCATCAACGTGGGGTGGCTGGGAAAGGTACATGACGCTCGCATCTTCAGGAACTCTGGTCTGTTTCAAAAGTTGCAGCAAGGGACTTACTTTCCAGACCAGAAAATTACTGTTGGGGATGTTGAAATGCCTATAGTTATCCTTGGGGACCCAGCCTACCCCTTAATGCAATGGCTCATGGTGGTAAAATGTGCATTTGGGCATTTAAAAGCATGCTGGCGCAGTTTACTGACTCGTTTAGACCTCAGTGAAACCAATATTCCCATTGTTATTACTGCTTGCTGTGCGTTCCACAAAATCTGTGAGAGTAAGGGGGAGACGTTTATGGCGGGGTGGGAGGTTGAGGCAAATCGCCTGGCTGCTGATTACATGCAGCCAGACACCAGAGCGGTTAGAAGAGCACAGGAGGGCGTGGTGCACATCAGAGAAGCTTTGAAAACCGGTTTCATGACTGGCCAGGCTACGGTGTGAAAGTTCTGTTTGTTTCTCCTTGATGGAAACCCTCTTTCCCTCCCCCCAGTTTCACTCTACTTTCCTGTAAGCTAAGCATCCTCTGCTACCCCCTATGATCACCGCTTGCAAAGGCAATAAAGTCATTGTTGCTTCACATTCATGCATTCTTTATTTATTCATCACACAAAGAGGGGGATAACTGCCAAGGTAGCCTGGGAGGGATGGTGGAGGAGGAAAGGATAAGGCCACACAGCACTTTATAAGTTTAAAAGTTTAAAACTTATTGAATGCCATCTTCTGTTGCTTGGGCAATCCTCTGGGGTGGAGTGGCTGGGTGGCCCCCACTGCGTTCTTGGGTGTCTGGGTGAGGAGGCTATGGAACTTGGGGAGGAGGGTGGTTGGTTACACCGGGGCTGTAGCGGCGGTCTGTGCTCCTGCTGCCTTTCCTGCAGTTCAACCATATGCTAGAGCATATTAGTTTGGTCCTTCAGCAGCCTTAGCATTGACTCCTGCCTTCTTTCAGCAAGCTGACACCACCTACCATCTGCAGCCTGCCACCTCTCCTTGCAGTCATATTGTGTTTTCCTGCACTCTGAGATAGTCTGCCTCCACGTATTTTACAGTGCTCTGTCAGTATAGGAGGGTAGCATGAGGTCAGAGAACATTTCATCACGAGAGCGTTTTTTTCGCCTTCTAATCTTGGCTAGTTTCTGGGAAGGAGAAACATATGCAGCTGGTGCAGGGAAAAAAAAGGGAGAGTGGTAGTTAAAAAGACACATTTTATAGAACAATGGGTACCCTCTTTCACAGTAAGCCTTGCTGTTAACATTACATAGCACATGTGTTTTCATTACAAGGTCGCATTTTCCCTCTTATTGAGGGTATACCTGTTTGGTGTGAGAGATTACTCACGCAGGGCCAGACAACAGAATTTGGCTTGCAGGCAGCCATGGTAAGCTGCAGTCTTTTGGCTTCTTTAACATTCATAACATATGGGAATGGCAAGTCCATTCAAAGAGCAGCGCCCTCATTTCCCTGTGAAGTAGCCGTTTGGGTTGCCCATTAAAAATGGGTTGGCAATTTAAAAGGAGGTGCTGCGGTTTCCTGGTTCATGTGCAGCAGAAACCCAACTAACCGCACCCCCACACACACCCAATTCTTTGGGATGATGGCTTCACCCCTCCCCCCACCACGTGGCTAACAGCAGGGAAGATTTCTGTGCAGCCACAGGCAAGCAGCCCAGCAGAAACGGGCACCTCTGAATGTCCGCTTACTAAAACCACCCTATTTCAACTAGGGAATTCTACCATGATTTCAACAATTTCCATCCCACCATCATCCTCATCCTGGACCAGTCCACACAAGAGGTCCACTTCCTGGACACTACGGTGCTAATAAGCGATGGTCACATAAACACCACCCTATATTGGAAACCTACTGTCTGCTATTCCTGCCTATATGCCTCTAGCTTTCATCCAGATCACACCACATGATCCATTGTCTACAGCCAAGCTCTACGATATAACTGCATTTGCTCCAACCCCTCAGACAGAGACAAACACCTATAAGATCTCTATCATGCATTCTTACAACTACAATACCCACCTGCTGAAGTGAAGGAACAGATTGACAGAGCCAGAAGAGTACCCAGAAGTCACCTACTACAGGACAGGCCCAACAAAGATAATAACAGAACGCCACTAGCCATCACCTTCAGCCCCCAACTAAAACCTCTCCAACGCATCATCAAGGATTACAACCTATCCTGAAGGACGACTCATCACTTTCACAGATCTTGGAGACAGGCCAGTCCTTGCTTACAGACAGCCCCCCAACCTGAAGCAAATAGTCACCAGCAACCACACACCACACAACAGAACCACTAACCCAGGAACCTATCCTTGCAACAAAGCCCGTTGCCATCTCTGTCCACAATCTATTCAGGGGACACCATCATAGGGCCTAATCACATCAGCCACACTATCAGAGGCTTGTTCACCTGCACATCTACCAATGTGATATATGCCATCATGTGCCAGCAATGCCCCTCTGCCATGTACATTGGTCAAACTGGACAGTCTCTACATAAAAGAATAAATGGACACAAATCAGATGTCAAGAATTATAACATTCAAAAACCAGTCGGAGAACACTTCAATCTCTCTAGTCACTCAATTACAGACCTGAGAGTGGCTATTCTTCAACAAAAAAACTTCAAAAACAGACTCCAAGGAGAGACTGCTGAATTGGAATTAATTTGCAAACTGGATACAATTAACTTAGGCTTGAATAGAGATTGGGAGTGGATGGGTCATTACACAAAGTAAAACTATTTCCCCATGTTATTCCCCCACCCCACCCCCCGTCTGTTCCTCAGACATTCTTGTCAACTACTGGAAATGGCCCATCTTGATTATCACCATAAAAGGTTTTCCTCCTTCCCCCGCCCCCTTCTGCTGGTAATAGCTCATCTTAAGTGATCACTCTCCTTACAGTGTGTATGATAAAATCCATTGTTTCATGTTCTCTGTGTGTATATAAATCTCCTCATTGTATTTTCCACTGAATGTATCCGATGAAGTGAGCTGTAGCTCACGAAAGCTTATGCTCAAATAAATTTGTTAGTCTCTAAGGTGCCACAAGTACTCCTTTTCTTTTTACTTTTCTAGGTGTTTGTATAACACCTAGCTCTTACATAGCACTTTTCATCTATAGATATCAAAGTGCTTTAGAAATTATCTCTGCTGGGGAAAGTGAGGCCCCATGTGAGAACCTAGGATAGTAATGATCTGGGGGCATCTCGGGAGTGCTACAATACAACTGATGCAGACAAAGAAGGAAGGCAGCTGCATCCCTGACCCCTTCATTCAGTGTCATACTGGGATTTTAATATTGATGTGGCTTGACAAGCTACCATAGATCTTGGCCCACACTGGGTTGTGTGGGCGCGTCTTCCCTTCCCCTCCTCCCCCTGGTTGCCATTTGTTGCTGCTGCTTTAGCTGTCCAACTTCAAGGACAAGCTCTAGAGCTGGGAGTGAGCAGAACAACAACTAGGCCATGGAATGCAGCTGCCTCCTTCCTTCACCTTTTGTAGGGTCTCTTGTGGTGTCTATTAAAGCACAAAGCGGGATGTCTGAAAGCACAGAGCTCAACAATCATGCTGGGATTAGGATGCTGGCTTTAACTTTTGACAGAGTTTTAGATAGTGTAGGTGAACAACAATAAGAATAAGCACAGGGCAGCTACTGAAAAATCTTAAGTGATACCATGTGTTGGCTCTGCAAACTATATAGAAATAGGGAGTATCAGCCTTGTACTTGCTAAAATGTATTGGGACAGGAGCCTAACATATATCGTAGCTTTCGTCAATAAAAGTTACATTTTTTTATCCAATTAGACTGAATTGCTTTATTTTACTAATCACTGATAGCATCAGCCTGGGGTCTGTCAGTGCAGTCACATGTAGCATAATTCACTCTCAGCTTTAAACGAAATATCCCAAAATTGGATGGCAGATCAGAAACATTCAGTAATTCATGTTTTTGCTGTACAGTACTGAATGTCTTTGCATAGGAAGGGGAAGGGAGATATTGGATTTTAGTGTAAAGCCTATGGTGCAGGCTGAAAATGATGCTTAATTTATCAAACCTCTATGTCCTTGAATGAATGTGAGGTTATGGCCATCAGAGGGCAGCACCGTAACACTTTCCCACCTGTAAGTAAAAGGATTTTGAGAAGCACTCTCACTTTCCAGGGGTCCAATTGTCATATCAAATAGCAAAGATCCTCACATATTCCCCATTAAGAATGACTGATCTTAGAGGCAAAGGGCGGGGGGAGAGGGGTGGGACAAAAGATGGGTTACTGTCAGCAAAATAGGAATAGGAGAGAGAACATTACAACTGCTTATAAAAATTCCTGATCTTCCTGGCTATATTAGCTGAGTCCTTTGTACTTTTTGGCTACCTCTTTTTGGATTACCTTGTGCCTTTAGAGTTTTGTGTAGTATTGATTGGGTACAATGCTTAATTTACAAATACAGTTGTGATGAGAGCGTATAGTGCTATCCCAACGCCTGCACAAAAAATGTGTGTTGTGGAAAGGGCAAGTTTAAACAGGGAAAGAACTAATGATTTGTAATAATGATAAAGCACCATGCATGTTATTTAATTTACTAGCGCCAGGCAGCACAGAAATTTCTGCCCTCTGAGTGGGAGACAGGATCTCAGTAAATAATCCATAATTACCCTACAGACCAATGAAGATTGATTTGTGGAGACCATTTTTTATCCCTCAGGATCTGAAGGATTTATTTATTCATTTGTGATTAAGTCACTTTACATATGACAAGATAAATATGTACAGTACATACAGTATACATGAAAATATCACAAAAATCATGAATTGCTTAGAGCCAAGTATGAGCCAAGACTCATCCAGGATGAAACAACTCCGGCTTCTGAGTGGGTGTAGCAAAGAGCCGTGCTGAAGCCTGCTCTGAGAGTGACCTCAAGACTGTTGTTCCAAAGGCCAATGGACCGGAAACTGGGGTAATGAGGAGGTGATCATCTTGATCTCGGAGCAGACACAGCTTCCATCTCAACCTAGCACAAAGCCCACGCTCCCAGCAGCAGAGCAGCAAACCCACAGAGAATCAGCACTGAGCAGAGGCAAATGCTGAACATCCTTTACCTTGCCATGCAGGCTTCAGCTGTCCTGAGGCAACATAGCTGGGAGAGACTTAGGAAGCAGGAGAAGAAAAAAAGGGCATGCCTAGACTATAGGAGAGCAAGAAAATTCTTTCACAGCTAATTAGCGTGGCATGGTGTCCTAGCTCCATTTTTCAGGCAGACGAGATGTTCTCTTTCCTCAGCAGGAAAGGAAAAAGCCTGTGAACAGATGCCTGGGGCCCCCACCACACATTCAGAAAACATAAAGGAGGAGGGGAGGAAAAAGTATATTCTCAGCAGAGAATCTGATTGAAGGCTTGTATCATTGAATTATCTTTTAAATCAACTAGAGTATCCAGTAGTCAAGGCCAATGCCTTCATTCTTGTGTACTCAGTTTGACATCCTTTACCCACTCTTTCAAATTCTACCAGCTATCACTGAACTATGCTGCAGGGTGCTTGACAAAACAGTGAAGATCAAAAAGCATATACAAATAAAACTTGGCATGATATGTCTTTCTGCCTATCTTAATCAGTACCCTTCCCTGAAATGTAAATGTCCTCAGAACAACTTTCCTTTTCAGAAGATTTTAATTTAGTAGTGTGCATGCAGGGCTAAGTGGCAATAACCATAGTAATTTTATGTACACATTGTATTCTATAATAATCTATATATTGCTTGATTGGGTAAATGTACTGCTCTAGGCACCATGCTCTGAGGAAACAAAGCATCAAGTTCTGGCCTTCTGTAGGCTTCCATCCTGCCAAGACTTACACGTGAGTAATCCCGTTGGCTTCAGTAAGGCTATTCATGTGTATAAAGTGTGTGCATATGTGTTTACAGAATTGGTGCACATTTGTGCAGCCCCACTGAAATCAGACACTACAGTGATGAGTGCTATATAAGTATTTAGGGAAAGAGACAGACCTGACTTTGCCCCAGATTCCTTTAACTGCACATTCAGTATTTTTTAAAGATTATTTTTAAAAAGAAAAACTGAATTTTAGCAAGCTCAGAATACAGAATGGCAAACCAATAGGCCTATGGCCTAACAAATTAAATAACCGATACACATTTCTGTAAAAAAGAAAAGGAGTATTTGTGGCACTTAGAGACTAATACATTTATTTGAGTATAAGCTTTCGTGAGCTACAGCTCACTTCATCGGATGCATTCGGTGGAAAATACAGTGGGGAGATTTATATACACACAGAGAACATGAAACAATGAGTTTTATCATACATACTGTAAGGAGAGTGATCACTTAAGATGAGCTATTATTGGCAGGAAGGAAGGGGGGAAAGGAGGAAAACCTTTTGTGGTGATAATCAAGGTGGGCCATTTCCAGCAGTTAACAAGAACGTCTGAGGAACAGTAGGGGGTGGGGTCGAGAAGAGAAATAACATGGGGAAATAGTTTTACTTTATGTAATGACTCATCCACTTCCAGTCTCTATTCAAGCCTAAATTGATTGTAACCAGTTTGCAAATTAATTCCAATTCAGCAGTCTCTCCTTGGAGTCTGTTTTTGAAGTTTTTTTGTTGAAGGATAGCCACTCTCAGGTCTTTAATCGAGTGACCGGAGATATTGAAGTGTTCTCCGACTGGTTTTTGAATGTTATAATTCTTGACATCTGATTTGTGTCCATTTATTCTTTTATGTAGAGACTGTCCAGTTTGACCAATGTACATGGCAGAGGGGCATTGCTGGCACATGATGGCATATATCACATTGGTAGATGCGCAGGTGAACGAGCCTCTGATAGTGTGGCTGATGTGATTAGGCCCTATGATGGTGTCCCCTGAATAGATATGTGGACAGAGTTGGCAACTGGCTTTGTTGCAAAGATAGGTTCCTGGGTTAGTGGTTCTGTTGTGTGGTATGTGGTTGCTGGTGACTATTTGTGGGAAATGCTGAGTATCAGATGTTTTAGAAATGTGTGCCAAGTAATGGAAAATAACAGTACAAGAGATAAAGGACAAGGCCAGAAGATTTTGGCTGGACTGAGGACTAAACTTTGGCTGAACTAAGGACTAATGATATAAGCAGCACCTGAGAGTCTTTACGACCACAAGATAATGGAACCCAAAGATAAGAATGATGAGAACATTGGGTGATAAACAACAGAAAAGGAATAAACAAGTGCTGTATATATATGGCTGTGGGAAGGGAAATAAAGTGCTTTTTACCAGCAACTGTGTCAGTTGTCCTGTAAGCCAGCCTGCTAGCAGCAACAACTATTTGCTTCAGGTTGGGGGGCTGTCTGTAAGCAAGGACTGGCCTGTCTCCAAGATCTGTGAAAGTGATGAGTCGTCCTTCAGGATAGGTTGTAATCCTTGATGATGCGTTGGAGAGGTTTTAGTTGGGGGCTGAAGGTGATGGCTAGTGGCGTTCTGTTATTATCTTTGTTGGGCCTGTCCTGTAGTAGGTGACTTCTGGGTACTCTTCTGGCTCTGTCAATCTGTTTCTTCACTTCAGCAGGTGGGTATTGTAGTTGTAGGAATGCATGATGGAGATCTTGTAGGTGTTTGTCTCTGCCTGAGGGGTTGGAGCAAATGTGGTTATATCGTAGAGCTTGGCTGTAGACAATGGATCATGTGGTGTGATCTGGATGAAAGCTAGAGGCATATAGGCAGGAATAGCAGTCAGTAGGTTTCCGATATAGGGTGGTGTTTATGTGACCATCGCTTATTAGCACCGTAGTGTCCAGGAAGTGGATCTCTTATGTGGACTGGTCCAGGCTGAGGTTTTTGTCTAAAGAAGAACTCCCCTGCACATTTCCAATCTCCCTTAACCTGTGTTTTGGTTTTGGTTTTTAACCAGTGTGGCCCCTAATTCACATTGTTCATGTCATTTATAGACAGAAAAGAAATACAGGGAGGCAAGAGGAATGCCATTTCTTAAGTACATTTTATGGTCATTAAATAATGCTAGCATAACAAGCATGGAGACTGAATTGCTCTCTTCAGCCAGACAACCCAGACAGCTGCTGTGCAAGCTTCCCCACATTGCTCTGCTAATATGTATTGACCTTGAGAAACCATGCCTAGAAATACATATATATGTCCAGCTCCAATCAGCCTCCATGCCTCCCTACTGAGATTGCTGACATTACCACTGATGGGGTTTTGACGAATGGGCACACCCATCTATTAAGAGCTAGTCAGAGAGCACTAACTCTTACACAGTTGTCCCCAATCAGCAATGGCTTTCATTCAATACTAATCTGGTTGAGATTGGAATTAATGACTCTGGGCCTACTTATGTCAGATACTGAGTGCTTCCTGTGAGGACCTGAGTGCTCTCAGCCTCTCACTGAAGTCAATGGAAGGATTGTATCATTGGAGGAGAAGATGGTTCAAAGGGAATTCTTCTCCCGCATTGGTTCCTGTATGACAAAGCCATTAAAGAATCTCAAGAAGCCAGCTGCAAACTCTCCCACTGCAGGAGTTTTGTACACTTTTCTTCAGCCCTTGGTCAACGTGAGCAGGAGAGGCAGCCCATAGCACAATGTGGGGATATTAGGCTGTGGGGCAGACTTTAGGCAGCCTGGGTAAGGCTGACATAAATTAGATCAGTCCGCAAGGTTGTCCTAATTTACATTGGGGGCTGAAAGGTTGTCTTAAAGCAGAGACAGGCAAACTTTTTGGCCTGAGGGCCACAACGGGTTTCCAAAATTGTATGGAGGGCTGGTTGGGAAGGCTGTGCCTCCCCAAACAGCCAGGCCTGGCCCGGACCCCACCCCCTATCGAACCCCCACTGCTTCTTGCCCCCTGATGGCCCCCCCCCGGGACCCCTGCCCCATCAACCCCTCCCGGTCCCCTGTCTGGCCCCGGACCTCCCGCTCTTGACTGCCCCATCCAACTCCTCCTCTCCTTCCTACATTCGCCCCCGGGACTCCTGCCCAATCCAACCACCCCTTCTCTCTGACCGCCCCCGTATCCCCTGCCCCTGACTACTCCCTCACTGCTCCATCCAACCCCCACCTCCTTCCTGACCGTCCCCCCCGGGGACCCCTACCCCCATTCAACCACCCCATACCCCGCCCTCTCACACTCCCAGCCCCTATCCACACCCACGCCCCCGAATTTCCCTGTCCTCTATCCAACTCCCCCCACTCCCTGCCCCCAGACCACGCTGCCTGGAGCACTGCTGGCTGGTTGTGCTACAGCCGTGCCACCCAGCTGGAGCCAGCCACGCACAGCGCAGCTCAGAGCACCAGGTCAGGCCGCGGCTCTGCAGCTGCGCTGCCCCGGGAGCTCTGTGCCTTGCTGCCCAGAGCATTGCGCCAGCGGCGCGGCTGCGGGGGAGGGGAAACAGCAGGGGAAGGGCCAGGGGCAAGTCTCCCTGGGTCAGGAGCTCAGGGGCTGGCCAAGACAGTCCCACGGGCCGTAGTTTGCCCATCTCTGTCTTAAAGCTACCTTTGTCTCCTGCCTGACCTAGGTCTTCCCTAGGAGGTATAGCATAAAAACCCCTCTCTTGTTGTCCATCTTGAACCACACTCATGTCTCTTACTTTGCCTTTAGTGTTTCACTCCTTTCTTCTTTGTTTTAACCCCACCCCAGTTATCTGATACCCCAGGATTCTGAGGACAGACAGAGACTCAAACTCAATATTACCCTTTTTATCAAAAGTCAATAAGGAGTATGGGAGAGGAGGAAGGTGGGGAAGGAAGGTCAGGCACTGTCTGACTGAATTTTCCATGTTCACTCAGCTCCTTGCATAGAGACACAAATAGTGTTTGTGAACCATCAGAATTAGCAAATGCCAAGGGGTTTGTCCAGGAAGTTTTCTCTCTTTACAGTAGGGCTGTAGCAGGTACAATTTCACTGAAGGGCAAACATAAATGCCAGTGCAATGAGGGACCAGTGTGCAGGCCACAGCCTATTCCTTTCCAAAGAAAGAGAGGAAAAAACAGAGGCAAAAGACATATCAAAAAGAGAGAAAGAGAAAGCAACAGCTGGAGCCAAAAGGGGGAATGAGAGTGGTGATTGTTCATAACAACCTTTTTCAGCCTTTGTCAAAAACAAAATATGCTCTAGCCATATCTTAGATGATGTTTCTCTCCAACCCCTGTAGCTTTCTGTGCTTTCAATCCCACACCTCCCCATTTTTCATTGTGGTGACAAGATCCAGAGCCCTACTCGTTTTCTGGAAAAGAGGGGCTAGCCCTCTGCATAGATTTCACACAGGTTTAAAGGGCTCATTTACGGAGACCAGAAGGGGAATTGAGGGTTCAGTCAAAGTCTTGGTGTATACAGAAGTGCAGCAGTTACTTGAGAGAACTGGGGAAGGCTGCTGAGAAAGTAGCACACTACCCCCACTTACTACAGTGGCAGGTATAAACCAGAATAGGTTGTCTTCTATCTGTAAAACTAGTTTTAATTCATTCACCTCACAAACTAATCCTGGAGGAGAAAAACTTTCTGAGTGGCAGACATTTTCCTCTCCCTCTTGCTGATCCATCCCATTAATGTATAGCTGCTCCTTCTCCTCACTTGGTTCCCATTTGGCTGCCAGGATGGGAAGAGACTTGAAGGGGTAGGGGACACACATATACTTCAGTCTGATCTTAGGTAATGATCACTGTGGTACCTGAACACAGCCAGCACATTGTATCCCCCATGATGAACTCAGTAGAGTGGTTAGAAAATTTTTCCTCAGTTTTCTATCAGAAAATGCCATTTTAATTAAACTGATTTTTTTGGTAAAATCCATATTGATTTTGATGACATTTTGCACATAAACAAATTTTCCCAAAACAAAGTTTTTCATTTTGGAAAATTTCATTTCAGGAAAATCTTGTTTTGAAAAAAAATTATTAATTTCCAAATGTATTTTGTTTTTAAAATCTTTATATATTTTTTATTTTCACATTGTTTCCTGCAATGTCAGTAGCTGTAGCAGTGGTACATGACATATATAACAGTTGAAAAAATCTGCTACATTATTTTATTTTTATATTTTTTTAATAGTTTAAAAAAGTCATTATGGGCAACTGCTATTTAGCACAGCTTGAAACATCTTATATTAGTTTCCAAATCAACACTGTTCATGTTTTAATGACACACAACCTGTTGCTGCTTCTGGAAGCTCAAGAATCAGCTGCCTATCTATCCTATACAGCCAAGAGGATCTGAGTGGGCAGGTGTGGGAACAAAGAGAGAAGTTTGAATACCTCTCAGCTAGACTCTTCCCCAGCTACTACAAGGGGAAAGACAGGCAAATCTCTTCCTCTTTAGAGGGGTGGGAGGACTGGAATGCCAAGCAAGCCTCTTCCTGCCTCCTAACAAATACACTGTGATTTGATATGGAGGAGGAGTAGACACTGGAGACCTACCATAACACTAGCTCCCTTGCACAGGGTACAGATGGGCATTGATTGATAGTTGATGGACACGAATGACTGAGGCTAATAGGTGTTAATAATGGAGCTGGGTCAAATATCCCTAATGAAAATGTGTTTAATAGAAAAGTTCCTGTCTGCAAAAACCCCATACACAGAAGTAATATTACTACAAAATAAAATGTTTTCTCTCAGGATGACAGCAAACATGTTGTGAGACAACACCTACCCACCTCCAAATTAAATTAAAGCCCCATTGTATTGATCTTGATTCCCTGATTAGCTGAGTCTAATCCATAAGGTCAGAAGCATTAATAGAAGCCATTTTGACCTCTTTTCTCTTAGAGATGGTTTGTGTGTGTTTTAGGGCATTTCTCTGAGCAGGAGATAGGAATTAACTGTGAAACTAGTAGAGTGATTTTGTGGCCTTTTTGGGTGAATCCCTAAAGAATCTCCCTGGAGGGAAAAGCAGTACTTTCACCAGAGATGCCATAGGTTGCCAGTCATGCCTGCAAGAAGGTACGTTGGAAGAAGGGCTGCATGAGGGTTAAGGGGTACATGGGTTTAATGGGATTCTCTCTAGACCCCAGTATTGTATAGATAAACCCCTGGTGATTTCTGTGGGGTCTGTCTGCATGGAGCATCTTGCAAGATTGGGTCCTAGGTTTAAATAAACATCCAAATCTCCTCCACCTATCCTCTCCCCCCAGATTTATTTGAGAAAATGCTGTAGTTTATAGTAGGCTTTTATTATAGGTGTAGTTTGGATATGCTTATGTTGGGATGTGGGGGGAGGGGGTTGTTTTATTAATCTCCTTCATCATAGTGCACGGGTGATAAGAATAAGTATGCTACTTGATGTTGGTGGTCAATGCACTGGCTTATCTGCTACTGTACTATAATAACAATACAAGCAATTAATATTACATTTTCAGAGTCTTATTGGCTGTAGCTAAACCAAAATTCTGGTTTGAAGTTCCACCCCTTCTTGACTGGAATGAGCAGGGCTTTGTTCAGATCGTTATGCTACTTCTAGAGGTGGAACTAGTATCTGTATCTTTGGGATCAATGCCCAGTGTGCTACCAAGGGACTCCCACAAATGTTTCTCCCTGACCCTGTGATAAACTCTATGTTCTAAGGGTGTATGTGAGGCACAGAACGTGGCTGATGGAGAGGGGACAGCCCCCTTTAAGCAAAAACTCTCTCCTCTTAACTATAAGGACGGAGGCAACATCACTTGGTAAGCAAACGTGAAGAAACACTTTGCTACAAATATTCCTGAAAAATATGCTCCCTGTCTTTCTGAGGAGGGGGTGGTGTTGAAGTATGTGTGTATGGAATCTATGAACAGTAGGAGTGGCAGGGCATCTTTGTGCAGTGTGGATGGGAGATGGAGGTAGGCGCGAATGAGGTATGAGTATAGGGTAACACTGGTGATGGTGACAAGTAGTGAGAAAGGAAAAGTCAGAAGCGAGAGCAAGGGGATAAAGGTTTCAGAGCGGTAGCCATGTTAGTCTGTATCAGCAGAAATAACGAGGAGTACTTGTGGCACCTTAGAGACATCGTGCATCTGATGAAGTGGGCTTTAGCCCACGAAAGCTTATGCTCAAATAAATTTGTCTCTAAGGTGCCACAAGTACTCCTCGTTCTTTCAAGGGGATAATGAGGTAGTAAATAAATGAGTGAGGATGGGGAAAGAGGTGAGAATGTTGGAGAGGGAGAGAGGACCCCAAAGGGAAAAGAAGGGGGGAAGAAATTACTGAGGGAAAAGATGCTAACATTTTGGGGAGGGGGCTAATAGGTAGGGTCCTACCAAATTCACAGTCCATTTTGGTCTATGACTGTGAAATTTAGGTTTTTAAAATTGTAAATGTCATGATTTCAGCTATTTAAATCTAAAATTTCATGGTGTTGTAATTGTAGGGATCCTGACTCAAAAAGAAGGTTGGGAGAGGGGGGGGTTGCAAGGTTATTTTAGGGCGGGTTATGGTACTGTTACCTTTACTTCTGCACTGCTGTTGATGGTGGCTCTTGCCTTCAGAGCTGGGGGGCTGGAGAGCATCGGCTGCTGGCTGAGAACCCAGCTCTGAAGGCAGAGCTGCCGCCAGCAGCAGTGCACATGTAAGGATGGCCTGGTATAGTATTGCCACCCTTAATTCTGGGCTGCTGCTGGTGGAGCGCTGTGTTCAGAGCTGGGCACTCAGCCAACAGCCGCTGCTCTCCGGCTGCCCAGCTCTGAAGGCAGCAAACAAGTAAGGGTGGAAATACTGCAACCCCCCTAAAATAACCTTGCAACCCCTCTGCAACTCCCTTTTGGGTCAGGACCCACAATTTGAGAAACACTGGTCTCCCCCTTGAAATCTATATACAGTAAAAGCTTTGTTATCTGGCATGTTTGGGGAATGGGGAGTGCCAGCAAGTCAAAAATTCTGATTAACTAAGAGGGAGGGAGTTTGGGTGCAGGAGGGGGCTCAGGGCTGGAGGTTGGGAGAAGGTGCAGGGCAGAGGCTCTGGGAGGAGTTTGGGTGTGGGAGGGGGGCTCAGAGCAGGAGTGTGGGAGGGGTTTCAGGGTGCCAGATTTGGGTGGCGCTCACCTTGGGTGGCTCCCTGCAAGCATTGATATGTCCGAAGAGGCTTGGCCAGGTGGCTCTGTGTGCTGCCTCTGACTGTGGGCACCGCACCCACAGCTCCCATTGGCGAAAGCTAATGCTTCTAGGTGAAAGAATGGCCATGGGGGCTACATGCACTGTGCCCGCGCAGAGGGATGGCTCTGCAGCTCTCATTGGCTGGGGATCATGGTCAATGGGAGCTGCGGGGGTGGCGCCTGTGGGTAGAGGCAGTGCGCAGAGCTGCCTGGCTGCACCTCTCCGGATATGTCACCACTTGCAGGGAGCCACCTGAAGTGAGCGCCGCTTGGATGCGGCACCTGAAAACCCCTCCAGTGCCTCAACCCCCTGCCCCAAACCCCATCCCACACCCAAACTCCCTCCCAGAGCCCATGCCCCACTCTCCCTCCTGAAATGCCAGTTTGTAGAGCTTTCCAGTTTGTAAAGTGCCAGATAAACTCAGCTTTTCCTGTAGTATAGGGAAAAAGGACCCAAAAGACCAGATTTCACAGTCCGTGACTCTTTTTCATGGCCGTAAATTTGGTAGGGCCCTAGTAGTAGGGAAAGGGGAAGGGAGAATTCCCCTAATGTCAGAAGATTTGGAGATAATGGAATGAGAGAGAAAAGCAAGTGCTTATTTTTAATGAAACTTAATTCCAAAGAACCACCATAAATACACACAGGTTTCACTCCCTAGCTTCTTTCCCAAACCACCCTCTAGGCCCCTCCTCTCTGCTTTCCTGGGAGGCTCTTACCTACTCAACTAGACACTGGCTGGAAATAGCCTAATGCAGGCAGCCTGATGACACAGAGCCCTGTTAATTGTTTTTTTGCTACGTGTCTCAGATTTCTATTTTTCTCCCTCTGTTTGCATCCCTGAGTAAAGAAAATCTAACCTGGCAGAACTTCCAGAATTATGGGGGGTTGGGGGTGAGGGGGAGAGAGGATTAGCAGAGTACAAGGCATCATGTACTTCTACAATAGCATAATACAGACCTTGCCAATCCATTCAATCCCTAAATTAGAGCACAGAAAGCTGTCTCTGTTGCCTTGAGAATTTAAGCTGCTCTTCCTCCACTGCAGCCAAAGGGGTCGATTCCTAGGAAGTATTGCTGCCATCATTTTACACACAGACTCATTAATTTAGAACCTGCCCAGTTGGCTCATGATTAGTGCAGATATGTCCTAATTGCTACCCATAATGCACTTCTAACCCCAGAGAAGCTAATTTGCCTTCTCTTTCTGCTGCATTTTGTTAAGTGAGCTTATGTTGATGTCATGCAAATTTAAATGAGAAAACACTCTTCTGCCATGTAAAGATGCTATCTAAGTACCCAGGAGAGGCTAACACTTGATTAGCGCTCCAAGTGTTCCTGAATGCAGGACACCAAGGGCAGCAGGCATACTACAATGTGGTTTTAATACGGGGTGCTTTGGCTTGTCTGTATTGCAAATATATTACTTTGGTTCACACACTATTTTATTCTCCTGTCTTACATTGAAATATGTAGCTCTCAAGCACTAAGACTTCAATTTTCAAAAGTGACTAGTGGTTTGCAGTGGTCTTATTTTTAGGGTAATTCTGAAAATCAGGCCTCTTCTGGATTTTTCAAGTTAAAGTGCTGAGTATCTGCCATTTGAAAAACCAGGCTGGACCCCAGAGCCACATCTATATTGCATAAAAATGGAAGAGACCACATCAGCCCTTGTCATCAATAGCGAGTTGCAGTCTACTGAGACTACAGTCCCCGCTGCTGATGTTCCTTCTTGATGTAAATGGGCTTCCAAGTATGTCAACCCAGAGGGCCAGTTTCTCTACTTTCATTGTGGCTTTGCCATTGGTGTGAGTGGTGAATTCTAATTCAGTAGTGGTTTGGATCCAATTTGCATTCACATCGCATAGGTATAACTGACTTCCTGTCGTCCAAAACAGTTGAGAACCAGGCTGAAATCTCCACAGGCCACATCTGTGTTGTAATGATGATACCTGTTACAATCTTCTCCCTTCTTATGAAAAACAGACATAGATCTGGGGCTCCCATTGTGGCTTTCTTTTCCTTTGGGCATAATCTATGTGCCTTTGGCCTAATACATAAAAGAAAACTGACACAAAGTTCCCTGATGGACAATAACAGTTCCAAAGCTAAAGGAGAATTATTCTAAGTGACCACAGTTAGGCCACAAGATAAATCTGGCCCAAGAAAACTAGCAGTGTCCAGGGTGTAGGTTGACAGACACACACAAGGTATAGGGGAAATAGTGGTTTGGAGATAAGTTACAAAATGCGTTGCTTTTTGGTACTCTTGTAAGAATGATTGTTGGGGGGAGGATTGATCTTGAAATGCTGCACCTCAATTTAAAGTATCTTTTGTGCATCAAAGGATAGTGGTAGCTTCATAGGACAGAAACAACTGTCCTAGCACTTATGTGAGTTTAGACACCAAGACCTCCAAATCTGCTATGTACTTTTACTTTGGCACATTATCAATATAGTAGATAGAAACTTGGGCTCAACAGTTTGGTCCAGAGAGTAAATCTGCATCCAGCCCCTGGATGGTGGAGAAGTAAACCACTGTCTTCAGACAATGATACATTTGAAGGAAAAAAAAAAAAAAGTTGAGCAGATAAGGTAAATAAAATTCCCAGTGAGTGTTCACAGTTTGTTACAGAGAATGAAGAAAGGCAATATCCTAGGGAAGAACCATAAATCACTGTGGCAAGGTACAGGGGTTTATAGCAAAGCCAGCATGCAAAGGGATAACTTGCTTCCTAGTTTTCTCACTCTGAATAAGTGGGAATACTGACAAATCTAATCGTAACCCCTAGATAAAGACCTAAGTGTGGGTTCAGTGATTTACAGGTTGCTTTATAAAGATACCTGCAAAGCGGGGAAAAAGGTAGGGAATGTGAAATTAACAGTGAAATGGACTAATTACTAACCCTAATTAAGGGTTTCAAGTAGATGCTCAAATCTGGGCAGTGGGACTCTGCCTAGTGCACTGTGCCTTTAGAAGACTTGCATATGTGATATTTATTTAGGTTGAACAGACCTCTCTTTATTCTGAGTGGATCTTTTAGGAATCCACCCCGCTTTTTTTTTTTTTTTTTTTTTTTTTTGGTCCTGTTTTTAACCTCTTGGGGGAAATAAGGGTGAGAGTTTGGTCCAATGAACTGCAACTGGCTACCAACCCTCAATGCCAGTTTATCTCAATTGCCTGTTTTCCCTCCTTTTGCAGATGAAGCACATGGAAAGATGTTTGGCATTGAATAATATCCAGTAAAATACATTTGTGGAAACATATTTTTAAAGTAACGGTTAGTGCAAGTATCGTAGCCAATACCTATTGTATTATGTCTTTTTCAGACCAGGAGTCTTGGTCTGTTAATAACTCAATACTCTTTCCACTAAAAAATTCATTGCTTCTGCAGCTGACTTTTTTTTTTTTTTATTTTGTCAAACTACCTCTTAGTTTCTTTGTGAATTCATTTAGCAGGAGTTAAACGCAGGCTGGTAGAAAGTGGACATGACAGAGCTGTTACAAAACACCATTGGCTGTGGAAAAAGACAAAAGGGAAGTATCAAGGATTGGCCTTAATTTCTGATTAAACATGCAGAACTATCAAGTATCAATTCACTGTCCCTCTTCTGGTGTTCTCTTACATAAATGATTTAAATTGCTCTTGTTTGGTTCAAAATAAGACTCCTCTTGAAATCCAGAAGGGTTCTGCTCCAACACTGACCTATATCAAGCTCTCTCAGATCTTGGGAGACAGACCAGTCCTTGCTTACAGACAGCCCCCCAATCTGAAGCAAATACTCACCAGCAACCACACACCACACAACAGAACCACTAACCCAGGAACCTATCCTTGCAACAAAGCCCGTTGCCAACTCTGTCCACATATCTATTCAGGGGATACCATCATAGGGCCTAATCACATCAGCCACACTATCAGAGGCTCGTTCACCTGCGCATCTACCAATGTGATATATGCCATCATGTGCCAGCAATGCCCCTCTGCCATGTACATTGGCCAAACTGGACAGTCTCTACGTAAAAGAATGAATGGACACAAATCAGACGTCAAGAATTATAACATTCAAAAACCAGTTGGAGAACACTTCAATCTCTCTGGTCACTCGATTACAGACCTAAGAGTGGCTATCCTTCAACAAAAAAGCTTCAAAAACAGACTCCAACGAGAGACTGCTGAATTGGAATTAATTTGCAAACTGGATACAATTAACTTAGGCTTGAATAGAGACTGGGAATGGATGAGTCATTACACAAAGTAAAACTATTTCCCCATGGTATTTCTCCCCCCCACCCCACCCCCCACTGTTCCTCTGATATTCTTGTTAACTGCTGGAATTAGCCTACCTTGCTTGTCACCATGAAAGGTTTTCCTCCTTCCCCCCCCCTGCTGTTGGTGATGGCTTATCTTAAGTGATCACTCTCCTTACAGTGTGTATGATAAACCCATTGTTTCATGTTCTCTGTGTGTGTGTGTATAAATCTCTCCTCTGTTTTTTCCACCAAATGCATCCGATGACGTGAGCTGTAGCTCACGAAAGCTTATGCTCTAATAAATTTGTTAATCTCTAAGGTGCCACAAGTACTCCTTTTCTTTTTGCGAATACAGACTAACACGGCTGCTACTCTGAAACCACTGACCTATCTTATTGATTCTTTACAATTTTTTCTGACAGAGCAGCCATTACTCAGCTCCCAGCTGGTAATGATGCTGGTGCCCTTAGCTCAGCTTGCTCTGGAGATTCACCACTGGGATACGTGTGTTGATGTCACTTAAAAAGAGGTTGGATCGCCATCTGTCTTGGATGGTTCAGACACAACAATCCCTGCAACTTGGCAAGGGATAAGGCTAGATGACCCTTGCGGTCCCTTCTAACCCTATGATTCTATGAATACCTTAAGGCTCCAATCTGAGCTTCAAAGGCAGTTCATATGTATTATGTAACACTTATTTTCCTAGCTGCTTTGGTAATATTGCATGGAACTTTTCAGATGTTCATAAACACAAGCATGGGAATTTGTACATCTTGCGCTCAGAGCACAGAGATTTTTGTTAGCTGTGCCTTTAATAATAGATTGATTGCATTATGTTATACTCTTACATCAAGCTATTAGGATTGCCACTTGTTCACATGGAGGTAGTGAGCTGTAGCTCACGAAAGCTTATGCTCAAATAAATTTGTTAATCTCTAAAGTGCCACAAATACTCCTTTTTCTTTTATGGTGGTAGTTGTCTGCCAGCTGGTGGCTATATTTTACTGGACAAATACTAACATTCCCTATCTGGTGGATGGATTTACTCTGTGTGCATCCTTCATGTTATCACATCTGAGACTTGTTGGTAAAAGTCTCTCCCAGGTGATCCAAAACATTGTTTTATGAAACATTCATCTGGAAGTCATGTTTTGCACTTCTTGGAGTGACATATGTGCTATTTAAGTAGTTTATGATGATCCACTTGGGTTTGGGTTCTTTTAATTCCTTTAACACTAAAGTAAAAGTAGAGAGATGGTGCTCCTACTACCATAAATAGTGTACATTTCCTCCCCATCTAACTCCTATCTTGTGATCTTTTATGTAGATGTGATAAGATATGGTTATAGTGGTTCTTGTCTCATCTAATCCAGTTATCACCTCCCATGTTGCTCCAAATTAACATAAAACCAATGACTACAGTGTTTTGCATTGCTTCAGAGTTTGCCCCACTATACCTGCCAAACTCCAAATGATCACAGAAATCATGCTAGGTTTCAGAGTAGCAGCCGTGTTAGTCTGTATTCGCAAAAAGAAAAGGAGTACTTGTGGCACCTTAGACTAACAAATTTATTTGAGCATAAGCTTTCATGAGCTACAGCTCACTTCATTGGATGCATTTGGTGGAAAATACAGAGGGGAGATTGATATACACACAGAGAGAACATGAAACAATGGGTTTTGTCATGCTGTGCATCCATTTAAACTGAAAAGCTCACAAGCTTGGTTGGGTCATTTCAAAGTTTGCAGGGATTTAGCTCTAATCCTCTTAAAATATCAGGCCATGTGACCTGGCATGCCATAGTGTCAGTGGTACAAAGGTCTCTTTGATTTTTATTTACATTTCTGCTCATGGCAGAATGCAGGGTGATTCATTACATCTCATAGGGCACCCTTCCCTTCCCCCACTCCTCACGGTAATTCAGTATGTGGGAGTATACTGCCTGGGATAACAGTGATATTGCATTTGTTAACATTGTTTTTCTGAAGCCACATTTACAGGATTCTGGCATTTTGCAGGCAAATGGCCTGGGGTTGGTTGGTTTCTTTCTTTCTTTCTCTTGCTTTTCTTTCCTACATAGGATAAAGTCCCTGCTATAGACAGGGTAAAGCTTTTAATTATAAATGTTTCATGCAGATGAATTCAACAACAAGCTGCTTGCTTTTGCTTCTCAGCTTTTCAATTAAACACATTTTAAAAGGTTGCAGCAGTCCCAGCCCCTTATGATTTTTGCCTTGAAGTATTTTTTTTAAAAGTGTTTATAAAGCTAGAAACAGAAGGTATAACGAGTGTACAAAAGAAGATTGCCACAACCATTGAGGATTGTGGGTGTGAAAAAATCTAGTGCAGAGAAGGCCTTGGGCCCTACTTCCAGGGTCTTGGACTTTTGTGTAGAAATTTGCACGTTTGCAAAGTGGGTGTAAAATGTTACCATAGAGCTGTTTGGGAAATGAGGGGTTTTTTCCCTTGGAAAATTTGAGTTTTGAGTTTTTGTCCTATTTTGTAGCAATTTACACTAACTTGAGACAGCTCTGAACAACTGCACAAGAGGGAAAGGCAGTAGAGATGTAGACCCTATGATAAAATGTATCCTGTTTGCAAATGAAGTTATAGCAAATTTAAACTAAGATTTGACATGGGACTGATATTTATCTGGTTGTCTTCTGAAGACTAAAATATTCTAATGGGATATGTAGATTCGAACACTAAGCCCTGCTGACATTGAAGGCAAGGGATTCCTTTGTCTTATGTCGTCTTATACAGATGCTTTCTACTGATGATTCTACTCTCATGTTTACTTTACTTTATCTCTTTAATGTAACTTTTAAATTCTCTAAAGTGCACACATGATCATCCCTGTTAAATAAACCAAACGCATCCAAAAAATCTGGCAGCATTTGGTTAGATGCTGCTGTTATGTATGTGGAAATCTGTTTATATTTCCAACCTAGGCTCCAGTCCTGGAAGAAGTTCTGTGTGAGTAGACTCCTTCACCTGTGAGAAGCCCCATGGAGTTCAATGGAGCTGCATGTGGGTTGTGGGATCTGATGACACAGAATACCTTTGCGGGATTAGTGCCCAAATCCAAGACTGTACTTTGCATTTAAAGAGACAATGCAACTTAAATATCACTTTGCTCTAAAAATGTTTTCCCTCTTATTGTTGCAAGTAATACCTAATCTACTCTGATAGAGATAAGAGAAAATAACTTTCCTTTTTTTTTTTTTCCTGGTGATTTTAGACAGTTGGTCGCACTCTGTGTATAACAGACCTGATTGAAAAATGGGGAAAAAATTGTACAGTTTGTGAAAAGGTGCCCTTTTCAACAAGCTCTAGTTCATAGTCACTTTCACTGTTTTCCCCTATACAGTCAGGCATTCTGTTTTCTCTGTTCATTTCTCTGCTCACACAATAAGGCAGAGGAGAAGAGAAATATTTTAAGAAAAATGAGATGGTAAATTGCCTGGGAGATGTGGGAGCAGATGTAAAAACTGAAACTGCTTTTAATTCATTATCTGAAATTGGCTGGATGGCAAGTTTACAGTATTTCCTAAATACAGTGCTACCAAACAGTTATATAGCACATATTAGAATGTCCTGTGTACATCACTGTTCTGGAACGATATACAATCTGTATTGCAAATTAAATGTCATCCTATGTTTAGTACTTGATTCAGTAAAGTCTGACAAAAGAGACCTGGGCAGAGAGCTGGGCAGAGAGCTAAGCAGAGTGTGAATGCTGGTGACTTTCATTGTGATCCTGTTTGTGCCACATGCGAATGAGGAAAGGAGAAGATGGACAGTAGAGAGGGAAGGGGTAATGCATACTGTCACTGTGATGAGAGGTGATTGTTTGGATTATAGTCTCAGATGTATACTAGAAAAAAGAAAAGGAGTACTTGTGGCACCTTAGAGACTAACAAATTTATTAGAGCATAAGCTTTCGTGAGCTACAGCTCACTTCATCGGATGCTGTAGCTCACGAAAGCTTATGCTCTAATAAATTTGTTAGTCTCTAAGGTGCCACAAGTACTCCTTTTCTTTTTGCGAATACAGACTAACACGGCTGCTACTCTGAAAGATGTATACTAGGTTACTACTTGAAAGCAGAGAAGGAGAGTGCACCAATTTTACATAGCTGTCAGGTTCCAAACATTGGCTGGAGAGAGAGATTTGGAAAGGACTGAAATAATTTTTGTTTCTTTTTTTATTTGTTGCTTTGCTATCTTCATCCAGACCTCCTCCTCCTCTCTTCCCTTCCTTGTCATCAAGGCCAGTGTTCTCTAATCATTACAATCCAGGGTGCTCCCTGCTCTGCCTGATACACATTCCCTGAGTGGAGATCTGAGCGGAGGAGAGGTTGTGTGTTCTGTTTAACACACATGTGATCAGTGTTTGGATCCTTGCTCGGTTTATATTTCAGGCACTGTGAGAAGTGCTGATGAGAGAAACAGGCTGGTAAAACACTCTGACACTGCCAGGAAAATTGGAGCCAGGGGGCTGTCCCTGTCCAGAATCTCATAAGCGTGGGAATTATTTCAAGTCTCACCCACAGCATTTTCCATTGTCTGTGGCTTCCTTTCATCCTCCATTCCCTGCTTCAGAGTATCTTTCTCTTTTTGCCCCTACTCTTCCCCTAGCCCTCGATGTCCAGTGGGACTTCAAAATGAGACTTGCTAGGTAGTCTTTTCACTTTGTCTCCAAGCATAATGAGCTCACCACACGGGAAAGAGCCCAGTTGTCCCAACCATGCTGTGCTGAACATACAGCTGCTGGTTCTAAGGCAGAATGAAACCTATAGAAAGCTCCACTTTGTAGTCCTGCCAGGAAGAGCATTCTGCTGGCTTGGGAGCAGCTGCGGGGAGAGAGGAAGCTGGCTGGCCTATGTGGAAACCGCAAAAAAAAAAAAAAAAAAAAAAAAAGGTAAGGGAGGGGGAGAAAATTCCTTTGTCAAAGGAATTCCCACTTCTGCTGGGAGGCTTGACAAGTTTTGTGTTCACAAGTGACAAAGCTTTTTATACATGCTGTGAACTAGGTAGGGAGGGTTAATTAACTTCAACACTCTGTTATGGATTTTCAATTTGAATAAAGACAAGAGAAATGATTTTTCAAACAATGGTGATATAATAAAAGGAGAGTTTCTATACACAACTGCAAGAAGTAAGGGGAAATTAGCAAAAGGAACTAGGGAAGTAATACTAAATGATAGAGTATCACCTGGTGAGCAGCACTGACACTTGGAAGAATGATTCTCAGAGCTGGAAGCATGATATTGATAGGGACAGTCTATGCAAAAGAGGGAAGAAGTGGTGGGGTGTCAAAAGCATTTACAAAACAAGAGAAACACAACTTGATCATGAAAAAATGGTGAAATGCTTTAGCTTAACATACAAGAAATGAAAAACAAAGATGAAACCATAGTGGGTATCCACTGGAGAACCACAGGCTTGTGGGGGGAAAATCTGAGGAAAAAGGATTTCCCAAATCCAATATATCACAGAATTTGAAACCAACTACTCTGATATGTGTTGGGCAATATAGCTAAACAACAATTAATTGTCAAAGGGATTCCTAATCTGAGCAAAGCATGATTTATTAGTCCAGAAAGAAGAGAACTCATCTTGAATCCCCCTCTCACCACTGGGAAGGAACTAGCCCATGAAAGCTTATGCCCAAATAAATTTGGTAGTCTCTAAGGTGGCACAAGGACTCCTCATTGTTTTTGACTGAGAGTGAAGATACAAGAGAGAAGCTTGGTTATAGTGACCATGAACTATCTTAGTTCAGAATACACAGTTAAGGGAGAGGATAGCTGATACTTATTTCATCACTAAAGGGTTGCAGAACACATGGAACTCAAGGAGTTCATTGTGCCTGCTGGTGGAGGAAAATTCCCCACAGAATCCCATCAATGTCCACTGGAAGTGGAAGAGAGGCTCCTACATTGCTTCTCCATTATCCTCTTGAAAATTCCTGGAGGCAGGAAAAAGGCCCTGTAGTCTCCCTGAATGAGACAAGGGAGAGAGAAGAAACAAATAGGCTTATGTGGAAGTGGCACATTTCAGCTAACAAAGATAAATTCCCTGACCACCTCTGTAGACAGAAGGAGTCTCAAAGAATATATGGCCCCGATTACCATCCAGAAATTTAGAAGAAGGCTGGATTATAAATACACAGCAATAAGAGTACAAATGAAGACAATTACACAGAAAAAGAAAAATGCAAGGGACCTAAAGTGACCCAAAGAGGATTTATGAAGCACTGCTTTGATTTTTTTTTTTTTTTTTGTTTTTTCTTTGTTTAACATCCTCTGTGAGGGTAAAAAAATAAAAATAAAAAAATAACCAAGAGCCTGTGCTGGAAATTAAGAAGGGCCTAGGAAACTAAAGTAAGTAGCGCATGCAGACAGCTAAAAACCAGAATAAATTATTACTTCCCAAAGGGATTAAAGAGAAGAATGCATTTACAGCTCTATCAGATGGAGAAAATAAATGCTAAAAATTAGGCACACGAATAAAAACTGGCAAAATGGTTCAACAACAGCTATATTTAATTCCTATTAATAAAAATAAGGAATGGTAGCATGGGCCAAATAATGACTTTGCCAATAAGTATGTTTGATAAACAGAAATGAAGGCAATAACTGGGAGAAATTACATGTACATATATTTGCAGGTTGGCATGATTTGAATCTTAGTCTTAATTTATCTTACAAATTTTCCAAAATAAGTGCCAGTGATGTAGTAAAGTTTATAAGAAAAGGAGTACTTGTGGCACCTTAGAGACTAACAAATTTATTAGAGCATAAGCTTTCGTGAGCTACAGCTCACTTCATCGGATGCATGCTGTATCTCACGAAAGCTTATGCTCTAATAAATGTTAGTCTCTAATGTGCCCCAAGTACTCCTTTTCTTTTTGCGAATACAGACTAACACGGCTGCTACTCTGAAACCTGTCAGTAAAGTTATAGTGAATTAGGCACATAGCAGAAGACTGGTAAAATAAAAATAAATGAAGTACAAAGGCAAAGACCTTGACCGGCCTGCAGCTATACAATATCTGAATGTGATCTTCTCGGCTCTTAAAAGATAGGGTTGGGCCTAGTCAGTTCTTGGCTGGGAGATCTAAGGGGACACTTAGCATGTTGTAGAAAGGAGAGTGATTTTTGTAGATTCCTTAAGTAAATCCTAAGCAATGCTCCAGCATGGCTAACTGTTACTGGAAATGCCATCTTCCAAGGAAGAGGTAAAACAAAGGTTCTGATCACCTCCTTTCCTGAAAGATACAAACATAGGAATGGCCATAATGGCTCATATAGGTGGTCCATCTAACTCTGTCTCTACCAACAGCTGATACTAAATGCTTCAGAGGAAAGTTCAAGAAACACTATAATAGACAACTACCTGTTAACCTGCCCCGAGGTTTGTTTAGGCACATGGCACTGTTTTTGCAAGAGGCATGTGTGTTACACAGTGGCTAACAGCCAGTTAGCAGTTTCAGCAACTATGTTTCTTCTGTCACAATAGCTCCTGTTGTTTCAACTGAATGTTTTTCTAGGTTGTAGTGCTACTCTGTGCTGTTAAATGGCTGCTAAGCACCACTTCAGAGTGGCTGTGTTTTACAGTCAGAAATGTTAAGATCAGACGGGACCACCAGATCATCTAGTCTGACCTCCGGTATATCACAGGCCACCAATACCACCCAGCACCCACATACTAGCCCCAACAATTGACTGAGACCAAAGTATTACAGCCCACAGGAGATTAGATGGTTATGAACCACAGAAAGAGAACAGGAGGGGACTGAGGCACACCAGTGCCTGAGGCCCCCCACAATGGCAGGGAAATTACATGAGATCCCCAGATAATCCGGACAAATGACCTGCACCCACAAGGTCACTCCCAATCTGAATGGGGAAAAATTCCTTTTCAGTCTCTCATATGGAGATCAGTTAGATTCTGAGCATGTGAGCAAGAACCAGCTATCCAAGCACCTGAGAGAGAGAGAATGCTCGGTGCCACCTCAGACCTCTGACCCACCCTGCCCAATGTCCCATCTCCAGCCATCTCTGATCCTTCAGAAGAAGGAGACCAAAAGAACCTCCCTGTGAGGAAGCAGAGAAACCGCAAGCCAACAAAGCAGGAGTTAAAGAGAGTCTTTGGACCCAGCTAGCCCCACCCCACTATACCTGTAGCTAATGCCCAGCCTGGAGGGGGGATAAAAGAAGAGAGCCTGGCTCATTTCAGGGCTGACTGGTGAAGAGGCAAGAGCTAGCCGTTTCTGTGCCTGAACGGATGGAGTGGTGGCCTGGCAGCCACCTGGAAGTAAGCACTGGTTTTCCAGCCAAGGGAGGCTGTGGAGGAACCCCCAGCACACAAGGTAACTGACTCAGTGAACCCCAGAGACATTGTGGGGCTCACCCTTGCCAGTTTGCAGCTGCCCTGCCTGAAGGAGCTGGGATTGCAGCAAGGCGCTGTCTGGACTACAGAGGGAATCCTGTGGGAAGCAAGCCGCCCGGTAGATGGTATTAGAGGGACCGTGCCCCAAACTGAACAGATTGGTAGGAAATAGTGCAGGGCAGTGGATTCTGACTCCCTGACAAGAGGGACACCAACCTCCATTGTTCTGGGGTTGACATATACACAGGGCCCTGGGCGGGGACTTGGTGGAGAGCGAGGGCTTGAGACCCCCTTACCACCTGCCCCACTCAGCCTTAAAGGCTGAGGCCACCCAGTCAGCAGTGGGGCTGAGACAGGCAATCTAACCACTAGACTGCCTGACCACCCAAGCCCTATTACACTCCCATAATACATTGGGAGAGAGAAAGGAGGAATCCCTTCCTGACCCTTGCAGGTGGCCAGCAGAAACCCTGAGGCATGAGCTTTTAGGAACATAAGACCTACATTTTAATTGGGTGAAGTTATATATTGCAGTTTATAAAATGTCTTTGATGCACACTGTTACATAAAATATTGTTCTTAATTACTCCTGACAAATCTAACTCCAAATTTTAGTAAAATAATAGAACCAATATTTGTAGAAAGAAAAGGAGTACTTGTGGCACCTTAGAGACTAACAAATTTATTAGAGCATAAGCTTTCGTGAGCTACAGCTCACTTCATCGGATGCATTTGGTGGAAAAAACAGAGGAGAGATTTATATACACACACACACAGAGAACATGAAACAATGGGTTTATCATACACACTGTAAGGAGAGTGATCACTTAAGATAAGCCATCACCAACAGCAGGGGGGGAAGGAGGAAAACCTTTCATGGTGACAAGCAGGTAGGCTAATTCCAGCAGTTAACAAGAATATCAGAGGAACAGTGGGGGGTGGGGTGGGAGGGAGAAATACCATGGGGAAATAGTTTTACTTTGTGTAATGACTCATCCATTCCCAGTCTCTATTCAAGCCTAAGTTAATTGTATCCAGTTTGCAAATTAATTCCAATTCAGCAGTCTCTCGTTGGAGTCTGTTTTTGAAGCTTTTTTGTTGAAGGATAGCCACTCTTAGGTCTGTAATCGAGTGACCAGAGAGATTGAAGTGTTCTCCAACTGGTTTTTGAATGTTATAATTCTTGACGTCTGATTTGTGTCCATTCATTCTTTTACGTAGAGACTGTCCAGTTTGGCCAATGTACATGGCAGAGGGGCATTGCTGGCACATGATGGCATATATCACATTGGTAGATGCGCAGGTGAACGAGCCTCTGATAGTGTGGCCGATGTGATTAGGCCCTATGATGGTATCCCCTGAATAGATATGTGGACAGAGTTGGCAACGGGCTTTGTTGCAAGGATAGGTTCCTGGGTTAGTGGTTCTGTTGTGTGGTGTGTGGTTGCTGGTGAGTATTTGCTTCAGATTGGGGGGCTGTCTGTAAGCAAGGACTGGTCTGTCTCCCAAGATCTGAGAGAGCGATGGCTCGTCCTTCAGGATAGGTTGTAGATCCTTGATGATGCGTTGGAGAGGTTTTAGTTGGGGGCTGAAGGTGATGGCTAGTGGCGTTCTGTTGTTTTCTTTGTTGGGCCTGTCCTGTAGTAGGTGACTTCTGGGTACTCTTCTGGCTCTGTCAATCTGTTTCTTCACTTCAGCAGGTGGGTACTGTAGTTGTAGGAATGCATGATAGAGATCTTGTAGGTGTTTGTCTCTGTCTGAGGGGTTGGAGCAATCTACCAATGTGATATGCCATCATGTGCCAGCAATGCCCCTCTGCCATGTACATTGGCCAAACTGGACAGTCTCTACGTAAAAGAATGAATGGACACAAATCAGACGTCAAGAATTATAACATTCAAAAACCAGTTGGAGAACACTTCAATCTCTCTGGTCACTCGATCACAGACCTAAGAGTGGCTATACTTCAACAAAAAAGCTTCAAAAACAGACTCCAAGGAGAGACTGCTGAATTGGAATTAATTTGCAAACTGGATACAATTAACTTAGGCTTGAATAGAGACTGGGAATGGATGAGTCATTACACAAAGTAAAACTATTTCCCCATGGTATTTCTCCCTCCCACCCCACCCCCCACTGTCCCTCTGATATTCTTGTTAACTGCTGGAATTAGCCTACCTGCTTGTCACCATGAAAGGTTTTCCTCCTTCCCCCCCCTGCTGTTGGTGATGGCTTATCTTAAGTGATCACTCTCCTTACAGTGTGTATGATAAACCCATTGTTTCATGTTCTCTGTGTGTGTGTATATAAATCTCTCCTCTGTTTTTTCCACCAAATGCATCCGATGAAGTGAGCTGTAGCTCACGAAAGCTTATGCTCTAATAAATTTGTTAGTCTTTAAGGTGCCACAAGTACTCCTTTTCTTTTTGCGAATACAGACTAACACGGCTGCTACTCTGAAACCTGAAATATTTGTAGAGAAATTCTGTATGTACCTAGGAAATGTCAGAACTGCAAACATCTTGCAGCATGGCTTATACAAAACAAATCATGTCTGAACAATTTTACGCATCCCAAGGAAGTGAACAACAGAATCAACGGTTGAAAGAAATGCAGTAGATGTAGTATTAATACCCACCTCTTGTATAGTGCTTGTTATCAATAGATCTCAAAGAGCTTTAGTAGAACACGTACAGTGTCCTATGAAATCATACTTGAAAAAAAATCATTCAAAACAATTTGGAAATAGCACTGCCATATAGATGAAATACTCCAAGAAATAGATTGGGTTGAGAGAAGATTTTTGATTGTGTTAGGCCCGGTTTCATTTAGCACCTTTTTATTAAAGCTAGGAATAACTTTTTTTGCCTAATTAACTCACTACCTAATTTTGGCACTCTTACTTTTTTAATAGTCCCATTAAAATATATTGGATTACTTACAAGGTGCAGGATCACAGAATTTGACTGAGTGTGGCATAATTGGGCCCACAGCCTACACAGGTTGCCTAAAAGAGAGAGAGGATGCAGAATCAATTGATGGGAAAATAAGAAAGGAAACTAGAGAGGTTAGATATATGGATAAGAAATAAAATGAGAAGCAGTCTGGAAAAATGCAGGGTAGTACAATTTGAGGGAAGAATAATAGATTGGAGGGAGAATCCTGGAAAGTACCAATGATGATGGAGATTGAGAGGTGATAGTAGGCAGCAAATTAGATATGAACTTCATGCAGTTTTCAGTAGCATTTACAGGGACATCATACCATGGAGTAGGGCAATACCAATTTGTGTCTCTGCACCACTGCTGCAGGCACACCCAGCATTCGGTGTGAAGTTCTGGCCACAACTATGCTAGAATAATGGTAATTAAATTGGAGGGAATTAATCATGGTTCCTCCTCTTGAGGGACTAGGAGATTGCATGATGCAAAAAAACGTTAACTGCACTCTAGACCTATTCAGATTTGGAGTTTTTCTTAGTAACTATATGTATGGCAGTGTAGGGGCTTCTGTCCCATTAGTGGCTGGGAATGAGAATTCCACCCTGGTTGTGTTAAGCTGCAGCCAGCCTGCTGACCTATATCCAGTGGTGTAGTTGAGGGTAAACATTGGCCAAAGAAGTTTAGCTACTTCTCATTTGGGGAATATGAAGGTTAGTTTACTTTAGGTTAGTTCATCCACTTTTTTTTTTTTTTTACCATTACACCACTGCCTACATCTATGTTCCCCACACTGCTAGAAGGCAACCACCCCAGCACCTGCTTCCAGAAAGCCGAAGTGTCATGTGCAAGATGTAGATCAGAGGAAAGAGGCAGCTGCTCATTGGTGAAATGGCAAAGTAGGCCTGTCCAGCACTGTAGCCACACAATGTAATGGAACTACAGCCATCTGATGTGCTAGCTGCTGGTGGAGCTTGGGGTGTGAGGCAGAGATCTGATTCCTCTCACTGCATCCAGCTTCTTTATATCTTCTCCCCCAATTCCCATTGCTGGATCCTTTCTGTGCATTGTGGATGTGGAGGAATGCTAGTTGTTAGGAATAGCTATATGGGCAACCATCTAGGTTGAGGGTATAACTAATACTAGTGTTTCCAGTGGCTGGGTCTTTGCGTATGACACAGACTCACACCAGCCACCATCACCAACAAGGTTTTTTGTTTTTGTTTATTTTTCCCAAGAGCAGAGATGTGTGATATCCAATATGGAGGATGATGAGGGATTCCTGTAATATTTATTATGGGAGGAGGAAAGATCTTTATTTAGAATGTAGATCTGTAGTAGGTAGAATTGGTAGCTCTACCTGTTATTAAGAGTGCCTGACACATCACATTTTAAGATCCTGTTTGCAGTTGCTGATAACTTTGCAAAACTTTAACAATTTGGGCTGAAAAAATTTTCAGGACAGGTGTCTGCCTCACGCTGACACTTTTGGAAAGCTTTGGTCAAAACAGTTCAGCTGTTTGAGTATGAAGCTCAAGAAATATACTGTCATGAGATGGATAAACCTTGCAGTGGGATTGAGATTAATAGGTGTGAATTCCTCCCCCCACTTAAGAGAAAAGGATTGTGTAAACCCACCCAGGAGCCTTTTGCTGGGTATTGGTAAGGTGCGGGGGGGGGGGGAGGCAGAACTTAAAACGGAGAACAGATAAGAAACAGAGGAAGCAAGCAAAAAGCTGAATGCTCTCAACCTGACCCTGGAAGAAGCCTGAGTAAGGCTGAAAAGCATGCTCTTGATGCTGTGAGCAAAAGAAGCTGTTTTCTAATATTTGATTCCTTCTTTTTTCAAAGACACAGGACTTTGTACATTCTTTCTAAATAAACAAAACTGCATCAAAAAAATACCTGACTGCCACCAATTTCTACTCCCAGCTGGAACATCAGCAGTACCCCAAACTTGGACTAACCACTTGGGTCAAAAGGGGCAAGAATATATTGATTTTTTTTCCAATATTTTATTCAGAAAGCTCTAGTGCCCACCCCTCCTTCACTGGCTTTGGAGCAGGGGCGTGGAATTTGGCAGGAGTGGTTGCCTTTACATAAGGAATGTGCCTAGAGCTGTTCCTATGAAAATGTGCCTGGGGGTGTGGCTATAGCACCCGCAGGCCAGATGGGGCTATAGCAGGCCAGAGGGGCTGTGCAGACAGGCAGCCAATCAGGGAGGGTCTGTTAGAGAGCCAATCAGGGTTGAGCAAGAGGCAGCCAATCAGGGCCAGGCTAGACCCTATATAAAGGCTGCCCAGACAAGCAGCAGGCAGTCTCTCTTGGGCCTTCAGAGGATGAAGGTCTGTCTCCTGTGCTAGGAGACCGGCACCGGGGGAGCAGAAGGGAACTTCCACCCAGTATCTGCCAGGCTGTGGGCCCTGAGAAGAGTGCCTAGCTGGTGCAAAGGGGCTGAAGGGGAAACGGCCCAGGGAGAGAGACGGACAAGGGAACAGAAGGAGGGCAGGCAGGAAGACTGTCTCCAAAGGGTCCCTGGGTCGGGACCCAGAGTAGAGGGCAGGGCTGGGTCCTCTCCTTGCGCTTAGTTGGCTATTAGGAGTGGCCATCATGGACTGCACCAGACCCCTGCCAAAAGGGATTAGATTTACAGGATGTGGTTGGCCATGGCAGCTGGGGTGAGGAGAAGAACTGCTGATAACACACACACCCGGAAGGGGGTGAGCATGGACTAGGGGGCAATGACCTGAAGAGGATGCTGCGAAAGAAGTGAGCAACGCCGGTCCAGATGCCATCAGAGGGTGAAAGATGGATGGAACACCACCAATGGAAGGCACTCCACATGGACTGAACTAATTCCCAGATGTACCAGCTGGAGGCGCTGCAGTGATGAGTCTCCAACCCTGTCAGTGCCCAAATGTGCCAAGTTCATGAGCCTTTGAAAAAATCATAGTTTCTATGTGTACAGTAGAGATCATCAGCTAAAATCTACAAAGACCCTGTTTTCTTTGAGCATGCTCAAGCCTCTCCCAGTACTGACCAGACTGCTCCTCTGCCATCCCTTCACTGATCTGATATGTGACAGAATTGTGCATGCATCACGCTCTGTGACTTAGCATGCTCCAGCCCAGGGCTACAGGTGGGAAGCCAAATTTTCCTTCTTATTGCTGCTCGGGGAGTAGGGGAATTGGACCAGGCTCTAGAATTGAGAGCAGGGATCCTGTCTCTCCTGTGCTTTCAACAACAAATATCCACCCTCCAACTGGCACCCACGTAGCGTGGAGGAGGAAACTGCCTGAATGGATTTCAGAGGAGACAAAGGCTGAACTGAGAGGGGAGGGAAAGAAACAGATTTGGACAAAGAGTCTGGTGAGACTGGGACTGGAGGTGGGGGGGGGCAAAGAGACTGGGAGTGTTGGGCAAAAAGACTAGGCTGTGAAGTTCTTGAGGGCAATGCAGTGGGGATTAGGAGTGAGTTGACTAGCAGGGGAAGACAGAGTTACAAGGAGGGAGGAGACTGGGACTGGCTGGACGAGGGGACTGAGAATCTGTCAGCAAGAGGGTAAAGGGGCTTAGCACTGACAAGGAGCTGGGATGCAGGGGACGACTGGGACAAGGAGCCTGTGAGGGGAGACTGAAATTGGTTGAGAAACCTGAGGAGGGCAAACATGGGAATGAGAAGGGACTGCTGGGGTTGGGGAAGAGAGACTGATCGTATGAGGAGCCAGGAGCAGGAACTGGGATTTGTTGGGCAAGAAGACTGGAGCTGGAATGAGAAATATGAGGGGTGGAGATTGGGATAGGGATGAGGCGGTGGGGTTGGAGGGAAAGTGTCAGAAGGGGTAAAGCTTGGGGCGAATAGGGATCTACAACCTATCCTGAAAGACGATCCATCACTCTCACAGATCTTGGGAGACAGTCCTTGCTTACAGACAGCCCCCCAACCTGAAGCAAATACTCACCAGCAACCACACACCAGAAGCACTAACCCAGGAACCTATCCTTGCAACAAAGCCCGTTGCCAACTTGGTCCACATATCTATTCAGGGGACACCATCATGGGGCCTAATCACATCAGCCACGCTATCAGAGGCTCGTTCACCTGCACTTCTACCAATGTGATATGCCATCATGTGCCAGCAATGCCCCTCTGTCATGTACATTGGTCAAACTGGACAGTTTCTATGTAAAAGAATAAATGGACACAAATCAGACAAGAATTATAACATTCAAAAACCAGTCAGCGAACACTTCAATCTCTTTGGTCACTCGATTTACAGACCTAAAAGTGGCAACTCTTCAACAAAAAATACTTCAAAACCAGACTCCAAGGAGAGACTGCTGAATTGGAATTAATTTTCAAACTGGATACAATTAATTTAGGCTTGAATAGAGACTGGGAGTGGATGGGTCATTACACAAAGTAAAATTATTCCCCCCACCCCCCCGCTGTTCCTCACATGTTCTTGTCAACTGTTGGAAATGGCCCACCTTGATTATCACTACAAAAGGGTTCCCTTCTCTTCCTTCCACCCCTTGCTGATAATAGCTCATCTTACCTGATCACTCTCATTACAGTGTGTATGGTAACACCCATTGTTTCATGTTCTGTGTATATAAATCTCCCCACTGTATTTTTGCACTGAATGCATCCAATGAAGTCAGCTGTAGCTCACAAAAGCTTATGCTCAAATAAATGTTAGTCTCTAAGGTACCACAAGTACTCCTTTTCTTTTTTTGGTTTAGAGTGGTAACACTAGAGAACTTACAGCAGCACAGCTGCATCAGTGCAACTGGGCTGCTGTAAACTCTCTAATGTAGACATAGCCTGAGTTCAGCCTTTCCGCTGTTGGTGAAGGTCTGAAATCTACTGGCAAAGCATGTTCTCTTCTCCCTCTAATATTGATCCACATATAGGATGATAACCTGCTATTGCTATCAGTTACTTCATTAGCTCAACTGGCAGAGGTCTGTGAATCTAAAGGTTCCAACTCTGCTCATGACCCATGTGGGTGGCATGATTTTTTTTAAATTTTTTAAATGTCTAGGATATTACACACACAAATCATGGCGTTAATTCTGGCATTTTCTAATTTTGGAGTCCTTGACTCTGTAACCTTAAGTTTTTTTTCATATTTTTTTCTTCCTGTATAACAGAATATAAAGCAGAAGAGGTTTGTACTGTTGCACAGAACTGACAATATGGTTGATGTCTGTGGTACAGAAATGAAGTGTAGCCAGAAATGCATTAATTCAAGATTGAGACAGACCCTATGTGGTAGCACCATGCAGTGAAATCTGAATTCATCAATCTTCAAGTTAAAGAACCTGGCAGAGGCTGGGCCTAATTCTTAACTGCCTTTATGTTCTCACTTAGTGTTCGGATATAGATATTCCGGCCTGTCTGTAAAGGCCTATACTCTGAGAATTTTTAGGTTATTCTTATCACTTAGGTAGTTATAGAGGTATGAAAGAAAAAGAAAAAGAAAATCAAAATCACTGTCTGCTGGTGTGAGGGCCTTCTCTTACTGTGACAGTCTGAGGCCCTGTGCTCAGGCTAAGATCTTTGGCTAAGCAGCAGAGGCAGCCATAAACTGGGAAGCAAATGGTCACATTGAAATCAGATGCTATTGGGCTTTTAGGCATGATCAGGACAGGATTGTATTCCTATCGCCTCCAGAGAAAGGGAAGTGCCTAGAAGATGTAAAAGGAAACTTAGTTTGATAGCATCCTGTCTGGCAAGAACTCACTTATCAATAGCTGGGATGTGAAATCCTCATTTCTGTGTTTGTTCTATCACTGTAGTCCCCATTTCCCCATTGTTTGTCTGTATAATCTGTCTATCTGGTTCTGTGATTTTCTGTCTGCTGCATAATTAATTTTGCTGGGTGTAAACTAATTAAGGTGGTGGGATATAATTGGTTAAATCATGTTACAATACGTTAGGATTGGTTAGTTAAATTTCAGGAAAATGATTGGTTACGGTATAGCTAAGCAGAACAAGATTTACTATATAGTCTGCAGTCAATCAGGAAATGAGTATGGGGGGGGAAATTGGAATCATGTTTAGCTACAGCTGACTTCATTGGATGCGTTCAGTGGAAAATACAGTGGGGAGATTTATATACACAGAGAATATGAAACAATGGGTGTTACCATGCACACTGTAATGAGTGATCCAGGTAAGGCGAGCTATTACCAGCAAGGGGTCGGGGGGAGGGAGGAAGAGAAGGGAAACCTTTAGATAGGCCAGTCCTTGTTTACAGACAGCCCCCCAACCTGAAGCAAATACTCACCAGCAATCACACAACAGAACTACTAGCCCAGGAACCTATCCTTGCAACAAAGCCCGTTGCCAACTCTGTCCACATATCTCTTCAAGGCACACCATCATAGGGCCTAATCACATCAGCCACGCTATCAGAGGCTCGTTCACCTGCGCATCTATCAATGTGATATGTGCCAGCAATGCCCCTCTGCCATGTTCATTGGTCAAACTGGACAGTCTCTACATAAAAGAATAAATGGACACAAATCAGACGTCAAGAATAACATTCAACAACCAGTCTGAGAACGCTTCAGTCTCTCCGGTCACTCGATTACAGACCTGAGAGTGGCTATCCTTCAACAAAAAAAAACTTCAAAAACAGACTCCAAGAAGAGACTGCTGAATTGGAATTAATTTGCAAACTGGATACAATTAACTTAAGCTTTACTAGAGTCTGGGAGTGGATGTGGATTTACACAAAGTAAAACTATTTCCCCATGCTATTCCCCCCCTCCCCCCACGCCACCCCCTCTGTTCCTCAGACGTTCTTGTTAACTGCTGGAAATGGCCCACCTTGATTATCACCATAAGGTTTTCCTCCTCTTCCCCCCCCACTTCTGCTGGTAATAGCTCATCTTAAGTGATCACTCTCCTTACCGTGTGTATGATAAAACCCATTGTTTCATGCTCTCTGTGTGTGTATATAAATCTCCCCACTGTATTTTCCACCGAATGCATCCGATGAAGTGAGCTGTAGTTCACGAAAGCTTATGCTCAAATAAATTAGTCTCTAAGGTGCCACCTGTTCTTTTTGCAAATACAGACTAACACGGCTGCTACTCTGAAACATGTTTAGCTAAAGGCAGGAATGGGAACAGGGACACAGGTAAGGCTCTGTAGTGTCAGAGCTGGGAAGTGGAACACTAAGGAAGGAAACTGGAATCATGCTTGCGAAGTTCACCCCAATAAACATCGAATTGTTTGCACCTTTGGACTTCAGGTATTGTTGCTCTCTGTTCATGCGAGAAGGACCAGGGAAGTAAGTGGTCGAAGGAATAAGCCCCCTAACACTTAGGCCCAGATCTTCAAAGGTAGATGTTTAGGTCCCATTTATTTCAATGGGAGTTAGGTGCCTAAAAACCTTTGAGCATCTGGCCAGACACAATCAGAAATATGGCACTGGATTGGATAGAAATGATTGCACAAGGGTCAAGACAATGAGGAACTGAATCTCAGTAAAGAGGTTCCCTCTCCTTCCATGTATTTACACAATGAAGTCCTGTCTCTTCCCTTTAGCAACGGACTCAGCAAGATGGTATGGAAGCGAGGGGGAAATGTTAATGCAAGAACAGTAAAGAATCTGTCTGGCTGAACACTTAGTGTTATCTAAGTAATAATGAGTGCTGCCTCCGTAGGAAGTTTGTGTTACTTAGTCTTAACTTTTACATTCCTATACCGGCCTTGGCAGAGATGCACTGGGCTTGTGGGAGGATGGAAGGTAAGAAAATATGAACATCTGAAAGAAAAACCGGAAGTCTAATTGCATAGTCTCAGATGATTACTCTCCCACCATTTCTGAAATGGGAAAGACAGAACAAAGAGACAGACAAGATACTGTAATGTGTAGGGTGAATGACCAGGGTGCAGTAGGCTTCACTAAAGCTACCCACGTGTGTGCCTTATGTTAATCAGGGGGCAGATGCACAGAACTAGGGGGAACTGATGGGAAGGTGGGGGATAAGGCAATTTGAACACACAAGGCTATAGCTCAAATAAAGACGCATTTACATTTCCCTGGCTTGTGCCGCAGCTTCTGCATGCGTGTGGGAGCTCTTGTAATAACCATTCCTATTTGTTTCAGAGTAGCAGCTGTTTGTATCTGCAAAAAGAACAGGAGGACTTACAAATTTATTAGGGCATAAGCTTTCGTGGGCTAGAGCCCACTTCATTGGATGCATAGAATGGATCATATAGTTAGATAAATATAGATATATTACACACACACACACACATGCACGTTGGAAATTACCATACAAACTGTGAGAGGCTAATTAGTTAAGATGAACTATAATCAGCAGGAGAAAAAAATTTTGTAGTGATAATCAAGATGGCCCATTTAGACAGTTGACAAGAAGGTGTGAGGATACTTAAGGAAATAGATTCAATCTGTGTAATGACCCAGCCACTCCCAGTCTCTATTCAAACCCAAGTTAATGATATCTAGTTTGCATATTAATTCAAGCTCAGCAGTGTCTATGCAAAAGAATAAATGGACACAAATTTGACATCAGGAATCATAACATTCAAAAACCAGAAGAAGAACTGGTCCCTCAGTAAAAGATTTAAGGGTGGCAATTTTGCAACAGAAAATCTTCAAAAACAGACTCCAGCGAGAAACTGCTGAGCTTGAATTAATATGCAAACTAGATACTTGGGTTAACTTGGG
Source organism: Dermochelys coriacea (assembly GCF_009764565.3). Classification (NCBI taxonomy): domain Eukaryota; kingdom Metazoa; phylum Chordata; order Testudines; family Dermochelyidae; genus Dermochelys; species Dermochelys coriacea. Next base: position 80,494,515 of record NC_050069.1, read on the forward strand.
CTCACGAAAGCTTATGCTCAAATAAATTTGTTAGTCTCTAAGGTGCCACAAGTACTCCTTTTCTTTTTTGCGAATACAGACTAACACGGCTGCTACTCTGAAACAGTTTGTATGGTAACTTCCAACTTATCTGTGTGTGTATACTTACTATACGTTCCATTCTATGCATCCGATAAAATGGGCAGTAGCCCACGAAAGCTTATACCCTAATACATTTGTTAGTCTCTAAGATGCCACAAGTACTCCTGTTCTTATTCCTATTTGTGGAATTATTGGGGAAATGATAGATCCTCATCTCTCTACTGTGAGAGCCAGATTCTGCCCTCTTCAGATTGCATCCTGTCTTTTTTTTTCTTGGAGGCACCATGCTCCAAATGGGGTGGGGAGACTAAGCTGCCCCCCCCCCAGGGTGTAAGTAGGAGCCTATCCAGCCTCTGCAAGCTCTAGGGAGCATTCTGAATGCCTCAGTGTTCTCCTGGAAGTATAGCTATACACTACCCCTGATTACATGCCTAGAAACCTCCATTGATTTGGGATGAAAAATATCCCAGACCTTTCTCATCTTTCAAAAGCATTCATTTGCAATAGATGTACCCAGGGTTTGTTGCATACATATGATCATGCTGATAACACATTCTAGCCTTTCATGTGCTGTGATAACAAGTTTCAGAGTAGCAGCCGTGTTAGTCTGTATTCGCAAAAAGAAAAGGAGTACTTGTGGCACCATAGAGACTAACAAATTTATTAGAGCATAAGCTTTCGTGCCGATGAAGTGAGCTGTAGCTCACGAAAGCTTATGCTCTAATAAATTTGTTAATCTCTAAGGTGCCACAAGTACTCCTTTTCTTTTTGTGATAACAAGCTGAGGTATAAATGTACAGCACGTGTGTACTACAGGGAGTGTGCAAATTAAAACTAATTCCAGGGGGAGACTGGGAGTGTACCAAAAAGGAGGAAATGAAGAACGCGCAGAGGGAGTGATATAGCACCAATACAAAAAATAATCCAAGCCATCTTTATAGATCAGCCAGTACATTTACAGCTACTGCCGAAAGATGAGTTATTGAATGATCCCTATTTTCACCCTGACCATGTATCTCAGAAAAGCATGCAACTACAATTATCTTCACCCAAGCAGTGAACATGTGGACAGTTATCAAATTTAAAGTTGTTTATGAATTGATTTTTGCCTCCTTAAATTCAGCTCAGCTACCCTTGCAGCATACAAAGTGCTATAACTAGGCTGACCGATTACATTGAGGTTTCATTTTACATTTGGAATTCCACATGCAGCATTCAGTCTGAAAAGATGATTAATAGAAATCTGGGCAGAGGAGAAGATGTATAGAAAATGTGATATTCTCTTATATAAATATAGTTCTAAAGATCTTGTTACTTAATACAAGGCCTTGGTTATTGTGCAGAAAAGTCTAGGTATGCTTCTCATTTGTCTTTATCCGCAATATACATTCTGAAGATAATCAGTGCACCATTTTCAGGCCAAATCTTGTGGTCCTTTCTCCATTTTAACTCATGCATCCGATGAAGTGAGCTGTAGCTCACGAAAGCTTATGCTCAAATAAATTGGTTAGACTCTAAGGTGCCACAAGTACTCCTTTTCTTTTTGTGGATACAGACTAACACAGCTGCTACTCTGAAACCTCTTGACAGAGCACTTCATACCAAAGTTAGAATGAAACAATTGAATATTTTCAGGTTGGATATGACAGTTATTTGCAGAATTATTTTAAAAGTTATTCTCAGTAGGTCTCCCTTTCCCATCCCCCTAATAGAATGTATATTGAACAATAGTGGAGTCAGAATTATAAATCCCTACTGGATTGCTTCTAACTTCAGGGGTGAGTCTGCTTGAGGAGTCCCTTTTAGTTTGCATAACGAAAAGAGCCATGTTTTTATTTCAACAAGTTTCACCCTGGTTGGAGTTTAGAGGTTGCTGAAATAAGTTGAATGAGATTCTCTGACAGTGGAAAGAGTGCCAATTTCTCCCTTCTGTTTTGGGAAATGCCATTCATCGGAGGAAAACAACTCTGTTGCTTTGAGAATCCAGCCACTTGTCATTCTAGACCATGTGGCACTTGCATCTGAGTCCAGCTGTACAGCCAGGATCATTGCCCTAAGGACCCAGCACAAAAACACTTTGATCCCTTGCAGTGACAGGGTCTTTGCTAACAAGCCTCACGACATTTGAGATGGTATGTCACCACCCTTGCTAAACTAGCACAGAAGAATGAAACAGAAGAATCACTAAAGGCCTTTAATAACATCAAATGGAAAGGATGCAAGTAAAACATCCAGGTGAGACTCCTCTTTAAAAAGTCTTAGCATCAAGTACGTGTGTGTGTGTGTGTGTGCGCGCGAGTGTGAGGCTTTTCTTCTCTTCCTCCTGCTCCTCCTTTAGAGATGAAAAGAGTGATTGGGAATGATGGATTGTGAATGATGAGCACAAATAATTTAACATTCTTCAAATATCTGGGGTAGGGTCAGAGTGAGACAAGCTGTCTAAAAGGATCTGAAAAGTCCTAACCTATTTTATGTTGAGTGGTTCAAATTTGCAAATTGCTCCTCTCAGTGATAGATTAGTGGAAATGTTCCGCACTGTAAACAGGAACTGAGACGCAACTCCCATGGACAATGGTAGGAGTAATGCACGCACTTAATTTCATTAGCACAGCACTTCAATGCTTCAACCCTGTCAGATCTGAACAAAGTATCTTGTATCTATGTGAATTGCATGCCTTCAGGACAGCCATGACTTTGGATGGCTGTTTCAAAAGAATTCCCTACCTTTGTGTTCAGATAATAGTGAAGAAATAAAATAATTACATGCAAGGATTAAACACTCAGGCTGGTGAGTAATTTATTTCACTAGACACCTGAAGAGTGTATGTGTGTGTGTGTGTGTGTTTGTTTTTTAATAAACCAAATATATTTCCTGACAGGCAGAAGAGAAGATTAGCTGGATTATCAACAGGAAAGCATGTGATAAGGATTATCATGTGAATGATTTTAACAGCAGAAAATGCAAATGGGGGGGGGAGGGTTAAGAGTCATTGTCTTAGCTAAAGGAAGAGTCTTAATTCAAAAATTGGTCTACAAATATTTGCTGTCTACTGTTTTCACAGGATCTTTTTCCTGAGACAAAATAATTTGCATTTTTTTTCTTCTCATCTCACAGAACAAATGTTTTTGTGGGGAAAATGATGATTCATATTGATAAAAATGATGATTCTTATCCTGCATCATGGGAGGGATAGCTCAGTGGTTTGAACATTGGCCTACTAAACCCAGGGTTGTGAGTTCAATCTCTGAGGGGGCTGTTTAGGGATCTGGGGCTAAAATTGGGGATTGGTCCTGCTTTGAGCAGGGGGTTGGATTAGATGACCTTCTGAGGTCCCTTCCAATCCTGATATTCTACGACTTTAATGGAGTTTTGCATTAACTTCAAAGGGGGTATAATCAAGCTCTATACTTTCAAATAAAAGTGGAGAAGGGCCCCAACCCACCAAAGCATTAAGCCTGGGTTTTAATGTTAAGACTCTGAGTTAGGCTAAGGCATCTTGCTGTAAAGATAGCTATCTTGATAGCTGTCTTGATGTAAAATCCTAGTGGAGACAAAGTGCAAGGAGTTCTTACTGCAATATAGCTAATCAAGATCAACTCTATACCTCCCATCAGGTGTTTACCTCATTTAACTATGTGGCTGTAATCAACACCTGTACCTTGTCTCCACCAGGATTTTACACTGACATCTATCTCAGTTAGGGTGACTAGATGTCCCGATTCTTATAGGGACAGTCCTGATTTTTGGGTCTTTCTTATATAGGCTCCTATTAGCCCCACTTCCTCCACCCCCTATCCCAGTTTTTCACATTTGCTGTCTGGTCAGTGCTGTCTGCTAATCTGTAAAATGTGTAATGTGTAAAAAATGCATTTTTTTTTCTTTCCAGTGAATTCAAAGCCTTGGTCCTGTCAATGGAGTTATTCATGTCCTTAAAGTAAGCACACGCTTAGGTGCTTCATTTTCCTTCAGCTCCTAGGTGACCATCCCTGCAAAGAACAGTAGGAAAAGGAAAACTAAGGTGTGTTTCCTCATGTTTTGCCATTTTGATAGTGATTTGGGAACTTAAGGTGCCTTGACGCGTGACTGTGGAATCATTCTTGTTGCAGTGAACAAAGAGGACATATTTTCACTTTACATATACAGGCCTCTCTGTTCTCATCAAAACTCCTCCTTTGGTTCCTGTTACCATGCCTCTGTGTGTTTTTCACTTTGCTTTTCAAACTCAGTAGTTTGTTAGAATCATGGCTGAAATATGCTGGAAAGCTCAAATATCCTGTATTTCTTAGTAAACTGAGCCCCGAGTAATGTTTTCATGCCAAAACTCTCAGCTGTCCCCTCTCCTGATGGAAACTTTTGTGGCAGTGAATGCAAATAGCTCAATAAGTGGTTCTGGGGTAAATGTAAAAACTCTTCCACACTGCCAAGGGAGGAATTCTCAGGAGCATTTCGCAGTGTCAGTCTCCACAAACATCACAGAATGCCTGGTGGCAGCTGGACTGGCGCTGCCTGAATATTTCTCCTCTTCTCTGTATAGTGCTTTGACAGGTTAGGGGGAGTTTTTTGTTTTTTTTGGTTTTTTGTTAGTGGCAGCATTTTCAGGGTTTGTTTGTGCTAGGTAGGTAGCAGCCCCTCCCACCCCCATTGTGTCAGTCAATCTCCAATGCATTCATGAGGCTAACATCTTTCTGTCTGCTAGGACTCAAGGTTTACCTAGAATAGACCCCAGATTAAGATCCAGGTTTACCACTCTGCTTCCCCCTATTTATTATACAGCGATATAATATGTATCAATGTTGCACTGAGACCCTGGAGGCATTCCATCATTGCCTACATTTGTTTATCCTTAACATCAAATGGCAGCACCAGGTACTGAACTCCAAGGTGGTTCCAACTAACCTGAATTAAAGCTAGGATGGGAACAATTCCAGATGGATTTGTCATACCATTAGGCTGACTGATGATCAGATGCTAGTTTCATAGTCAACTAGTTTTATAGTCAACTAAAACTATAGACTATGAATATGCACCCAAACAAAAACACAATGCATGTTTTAAATAACTCTAGAGGACAGTTTCCAGTATTCCATCATGACCCTGGGAACAAGTTGTAAATAGCAGAGGAAAATGGAGGGACAGTTTAAAGAACACTGCATTTTGTATTCCTGAAGAAAAAGATAGAAGCAGCACACCCATTAGACTGTTCTGATCTGACCTTCCAAGAATGTAACTGAATCTGTGCATATTACATTGTTTGGTTTTGTTAATCATCCTAGGACTTCTGGTAAGCCCAAAGTTTAAATCTTAGCCATAAAGTCAACCACTGTTAACTTTAGTAGTGAATGTGAGAGTGAGTTTACAGTATCTGTATTGCTTCCTATGCATACATGCTGCAAACTGAACACTGGGAGGTCTATAGCTCAACAAGGGCATGTTGACCTTAACCTCTGGTACTTGTTTTACTGAGGCTGGTGAGCTCTTTCATCATCTGGTTACATTACTTAAATATAGTAACTTTTTTTTTCCTGAAATGGAGTTTCTAGGTTCAAAGAAGGAAGCAGTGTTGTGATATTTACGTTGACAAGCTTTTCTATGCAGTTACTGCTTTTTTTAGTTTTTGGTCCTCTTCTAGCCAAACAACAATCTTCTGTTAAACTATACTGGCCATTCTGGAGACATTGCATCCTTTGGAAACAGTTTTACAGATTTGTGGGTCAGTGGAAGTAGCAGGGAAAGTCTCTCTAATCAAGATAGAAAAGGTGGATGAGATAATATCTTTTACAGGACTAACTTCTGTTGGTCAAAGACAAACTTTCGAGCTACACAGATGTCTTCAGGTAGATCAGATTAACTTGTGTAGCTCAAAAGCTTGTCTTTGACCAACAGAAGCTGCTCCAATATATTAATATCCAATATATTACCTCACATCTCAGCTCTCTAATATCCTCGTACCAACACAGCTACAACACCAGTGAAATCAAAATAACCTCACTCACTCAGGTCACGGAAGCTTACTTTTCTGCTGAGTCTAAGTGTTTGTCTCCTAAGAGAAGCTACAGTGTAACAGGATAGTACAAAGAGTAGGTTTCAGAGTAGCAACTATTTTAGTCTGTATTCGCAAAAAAGAAAAAGGAGTACTTGTGGCACCTTAGACTAACAAATTTGAGCATCTTGCATAATGACAGGTTTCAGAGTAGCAGCCGTGTTAGTCTGTATTCGCAAAAAGAAAAGGAGTACCCGTGGCACCCTAGAGACCAACAAATCCACTAGAGCATAAACCCCCGTGAGCCACAGCTCACTTCATCGGATGCATTTGGTGGAAAAAACAGAGGAGAGATTTATATACACACACACAGAGAACATGAAACAATGGGTTTATCATACACACTGTAAGGAGAGTGATCACTTAAGATAAGCCATCACCAGCAGCAGGGGGGGGAAAGGAGGAAAACCTTTCATGGTGACAAGCAAGGTAGGTTTCAGAGTAGCAGCCGTGTTAGTCTGTATTCGCAAAAAGGAGTACCCGTGGCACCCCAGAGACCAACAAACCCACTAGAGCATAAGCCTCCGCGAGCCACAGCTCACCCCATTGGATGCATCCGATGAAGCGAGCTGCAGCCCACGAAAGCCTACGCTCCAACAAACCCGTCAGTCTCCAAGGTGCCACAAGCACTCCCCCTCTTTAAGCTTTCATGAGCTATGCTTTAATAAATAAATAAGCTTATGCTCTAATAAATTTGTTAGTCTCTAAGGTGCCACAAGTACTCTTTGTTAAAAAAAAAAAAAAAAAAAAAAATCCTGCAGAGGGAAGGCAATCTTCTATTGTATTGCTTTATCTGCTACTTGCTTAAGTTGTTAGTAACCCCTGGATATCTCTGCGTGATAAACTCTATGAATCTGATTATCACTTACGCTGGTCCCTTTATGCAAAAAGAAAAGGAGTACTTGTGGCACCTTAGAGACTAACAAATTTATTAGAGCATAAGCTTTCGTGAGCTACAGCTCACTTCATCGGATGTCACTCTTGCAGAATAAAAGGTCTTTAAAGTTGGCATAGTTGCATCAATTTCAAGCTCCTTTGCACTGCCAGAATGGTGTGTAAGGGGCCTGAGCGTAAACGAGAAGCAGACCCTATAAGATGTAGAACCTAACTTTTAGTTTTATGCCTTTATGTAACTTTGAATCAGCCTTTGAGAAATGAAATCTGTGTGTATTTGTCAGCATCTAACAGTGATTTTTTTCAGAACAGATCATCACATCTGTTAGCTCCCTAGTTTTGGATGCAATGAGAGATGGAATCCTGGAAGCAAGTAGACAAAATGGATTGTGAATATTCTTGTGGCCCTCTCTCCAGCCCTGTGACTGATCAAACCTGCTGTCTGGGAATCTGAAGCTCAACTCCCCCCCCCACACACACACACCCTACGACATGTAAATGAACTGATCTAGTTAATTTTTAAAAAAAACAAACTTTGCAAGAATTATCAAAGTTGCATGAAATTTTGCAGAGACATTTTTAACCATATTCATTTCCAACTTTCCAACTGAATTCATTTCCACTTTCCAACTGAATATAAAGCACTGGTAAACTGCAGAATAATTCAAAACACTCAGCTTCCTAAAGCAATCTCCACTTCAATGCCCTATCTGTACCAGAAAATTTTACTGCTTAAACTAGACCATCCCACTACCTGCAGTATGGATGTAATTATGTAAGTCTATAAGGTGTTTTATAGCTTATTCCTGTACAGGAAGGGCAATAACAATACCAGTATTAATTTGTAATCCAGGCTTAGTCTACACTTAAAAGTTGTACTATGTTTGTTGGGAGGTGGGAGGTGTTTTTTGTTTGTTTTTTAAATTGCCAATATAGCAGCCATAGTGTGGACTCAGTTTTTGTATAAAGCTAAAGGTGACTTAATGGTATGATTACCCTTTCCATTGGGGACTAGCTAAACTGATATAAAGCATCTTTTATACTCATATAAATTTCTTTCACACTGGGGGCGGGAAGGGAGGATTGTACCACTTTACCTATACCTGTGTAGATAAAACAGTACAACTTTCTAGGTTAGACAAAGCCTTAGGTTAAGACTTCACAAGCAGGTGAAACTTATTTGTGTTTCTATAGCTAATGTAAAATATACAGAAATGAAGTGCTATGTATTAATAATCTGTTCTTTGTCATGAATAGACTAGAAAATCTGCCCCTGCATGATGTATACCAATTTATAATCTAGAAAGTTCATAAACCATTAGGATAATTTCTAACATTACTCGCCATAAAAGTATGGAAATTTCTTGTTACACATTTATATCAGTTGCATCATGTATGTATTTAGTCAGCAACATAGACTTTAGAGCTGATTGTTTTCCATTAATTAATTTCTTGTACTGAGAGCTAGCTAGAGTATCAAATTATACATTATATTAACAGTGTGTGTTATGTATAAAGATTTGCATCTGAAAATGATTCAGCTGTTAATTGAAGCTCAACCACATTCAGCATTTAATGAGAAAATGGTTGTGTATTGGCTCTGAGGACTTTTCTGTTGGTAGATACCTGTACTGTTCTCTTCTTCTTTGGATGATTGGGAAACTTGTAGAATCTTGGAGTTGATGTATTTACATGTTATCTAGCACAAAGAAAATTCTGAGACTGAAAGCCATATCTATCTGATTTAAAAATTATATTAGCAACTCCTAGAGGAGGAGACATTCTATCACTCATTTAAAACCAATTCATATGTGAATGGCACAAGCACATAGTATTATCCTCTTTCATACATAACAAAACAATCCATGAGAAAGTTAGGTAAATATCTTGTCTTTAAATTGCACCTGGCATCCTGAAGGATGCCAAAATACTTCTCAAACTAGTTACTCTGCAGGGAATAACTTTTTTGTCATTGAAATGAACTCCCCCCACCCCCAGCTTTGGGTTGGAAAATTGTAACTATATAATAGCAGCACTGCACAACAGTTTAGAAGAGGAATTAAACAATATTGGACCCAATTGAAATTTCAGGGGACATTTAGATGGTAGAAAGTAATTAAACTTAAAATTTGGCCAGGATATTAACATTGCTTATTTGTTTAAAAGACACCTGCTCCCATCCCCTAAAAAAGCCCATCACCACCACAACAAAAATACCAACCACCCTGAGATTTTTATTGGCCACAGTCAGAACTGTGGTTTTGTATCTTTTGTAAAACACAGCACCTGAGTGCTTGGCATGTCATGCACGAATACTGGCTCAGAATGGACTCGGGGAGATAAAACTGCCTGATGTATTGCCAGGATTTCACTGTGATTATGTCTACACTTGGAGCTAACGGTGTGATTCCCAGCTTACACAGACATACTTGTGCTATCTCTTATGGTACTTGAGTGCGCCAAAAATAGAGTAGTGGCATAGGCTAGCTTTGCCAAGTATTTACCCATAGGGGTCAAGTGGGTTTGTACGCAACATGGCTATTTGTACCACTGCTTGTGCTAACCCAGCTACACGACTAGATGTTAGCTCGATGAGACAAAACATGAGTATGTCTGTGGGAGCCGGGAGTCACACCTTCTCCCTCCCACCCCCCCAGCTCCAAGTGTAGACATACACTAAATGTTTCCCATCCAAGTTCTTACCAAGCCTGACTCATTTTAGCTTGTAAGACCATGACTGCCTGAGGTGGTATGGCTTCCGGTCATAGCATGTTTGCAGCTTATGTGACTGGATGAATTTAGGCAGCTTCTCTTGCTATTGCTTAGAGCTGTTAATATCAATATTTTCCCCCTTTTGTTTTCACTTTTGGCGAGCTTTCAAATGACAGGGATTTACCAAAACAAGTGTGTATAGAAAATGAATTTCAGCATCTCATTTGCAAGCATTCTCAGAAACCAAATTTTAAATTTTCACACACAAGCAAATGGTTGAATAAGTCCTGTGGCATTGTTTCTAGTGTGACCTATCTCAGCTAAGCAACACAGCTTGAACTGATTTGTGATGAATCCAAAGTTAAAAAGACTCAAATTTTGACAATGAATAAACTGAAGGACACTGGGCTAATGGCAGATATTCACTGAGCAGAAAAAGCTGAATTCAAAAATTTCTTAAAAATATTTGCTTATATCTACAGCAGATCTATTTCTTTTAAGGAATAGACTTCAATTACATCTCTTTGCCCTTCACCCCCTATAAACTTTCATGGTATCCAAATCAGTTCATGCATGCCTAGTTCTGACATCTTTTCTTGTTGTGACTAATTCTTACATGTCCTTTGTGGGTTACCCTATCCTGTGGCATGGCTGGAAGAAGGTGTATCAAGTTTTAAATCTCAAACGAGAATTTCTTAACTTAATTTTTGTATTTAAGTTTCTTCCCCTGGGCATCTACCTCTGCCTTTAGTCTGTGTCAGGTACCAAACAGTTTATAAGTGATGTGCTTTATAGGGAAAGTTGTTCTGAATGCAGATCCCATCAGTCCCATGGAACCAACAGTAAGCATGAGGAGTGCTTTGCTACAGTCCAGTGGATGGCCTAAATCCAGCTGTATCTAAGAGGTATCTTTCAATTAGATTCTTTAGGAGGAGAGCAGGATAGTCAGGAGGGCTGAGCTATGGCTAAGGACCATCTTCATATTTCAGTGATTTCAATCCTCTTCATTGGATGAGAGTTAACACAACAACTAGGGTCAGGTGAGACAGCAAAAACAGTTGAGATTCAAGATACCATTCAGCAAAGAGCCAGCTTCCTATCTCTCGTGGGATTTATAACAGTTTAACTCAGTGTAGTTACTCCTGGCTTGCACCACTATAAATAAATCAGCTCAGAAAATGCCCCAAGGCATGGAGCTGTATTAATTTAGAATTTTCTATAACTACTACTGGTTTTGGATCAAGAGTCTTACTTGGCTCATACACAGGCAAGAGTTCTTCTCACCTAAAGCTGAGTTTTGCTTTAGTAAGGATTGCATGTTTGAGCCCCGTGAAAGCAGACAAGGGAAATCTCTTCTGCGTGGAAAATGAAGAAAGCTGTCCAATTATTTCCCTCAAACCAATTCCTAATTCCACAATGGTCTTTTTAAGAAGGTCATTATGAATAAAAAGCCTCTCTGAGGAACAGTTTGTTGAAGTTCGCATTCCTGAGGCATGTGTCTGTAGTCAGTCAGGCACTCAGCATGCCTGGAAAAAAAGTGACACACTTAGAAGATTAAATTTGTGCAGCATTCTGTCTAAGCTTAAAAGGAAAAATAGATATGTTTAAACACAGTAGGTAATCCTAAACAGATACTGTCATGCTCAAGACAAGGCTCAGTTTCATAGGCAAAGTAAAGAGATTTGGAGTCTACAGTGATTTGATGGCTCCCAAGTCACAATCCCCCATTTCTTTGACACTTATCACATGCATAATGTTGTAACATTTTCAGCTGGCAGGCAAGCTATATGGCTGTAATCAGCTGTCTGTGGTTAGCTAATGAAACAGCCTGTCATTCTGTAATGCTATGGGGGGGGGGGGGGGAAGGGAGTAGTATTTACTTACCTTAATTCCAGCTTAAGTAAATATCCTTAATACATAATGTGATAGACCCAGACCAGTGGGGTACAGGAGTCTGGTAGAAGGTAAATATACTGGCCACTGGATGAGTAGTTTTCTGTTCCCTGAGTGACCAGAGCAGGGGCTGTACTAGAACAATCAAGAACCTGCTAGAACCCATTAAGACAGGCAAGCTAATTAAGACACCTGGAGCCAATTAAGAACATACTAGATTCAATTATGGCAGGCAGACTAATCAGGACACCTGGTTTAAAAAGGACCTCCCATCAGTTAGGGGAGGGTGTGTAAGGAGCAGGGAGTGAGAAGGTGTGCTGCTGGAGGATTGAGGAGTACAAGCATGATCAGGCTTCAGAAGGAAGATCCTGCTGTGAGGGTAAAGAAGGTATTGGGAGGAGGCCATGGGGAAGTAGCCTAGGGATTGCAGCTGTCACGCAGCTGTTACAGGAGCCACTGTAGACAGTTGCAATCCACAGGGCCCTGGGCTGGAACCTGGAGTAGAGGGCAGGCCTGGGTTCCCTCCATCCCTCTCAACTCCTGATTTGAGATAAGAGGAGGTGACCTGGACTGTGGGTCCCACCAGTGGGGAAGGTCCCTAACCTATCCCCTGACCTGCTAGGTGTGTCAGTAGAGACTGCGGGGATTGTTCTCCTCCCTTTCCCCATGCTGGCCAGTGATGAGGTTAGCTGAGTGAACAGCAAGTTTGAGCCACTAGCAAAAGTGGCCAAACAGAGATTCACAGCAGCCCTCAGAGGCAAGCAAATCTTCCAATAAGCACAGGACCCACCAAGGCAGAGGAGAAACTTTGTCACAATAATTATGTTAAATAGTCAATTAAGACACAAAGTTTCTATATTGGGGGAAATATGGCAGTATTCTTGGTAATCCCTAATGATACTGAGCAATCCTATTAAACTTCATAGCCAAAGGCAGTCTATTTACTACAGGGGCTTTCATATCTAAAGTTAAATTCTAAGAGGTTATCTTTTAATTGGAAGGTAAATACTGGTATATTCATCACTTTACTCAAAGTCATAAGCCTGAATGAAAATGAAACAAAATTATGTAGATAAATGTCTTGACTACACATCATCATCAATGTTGTGGCATACGGTTATACTTTAAATATCACTGGGACTTGGCTGCAAATGGAAAAATACAAAGCGATATATTGCACATATGTATTAAATAAAGATCAGTTATTTTGAGTCATGTGGGGTGCAAAGCCAAGTCAGTGAATTTGGGGACTAAAGTCAACAAATACCAGTGCAGCTAGACCATGGTGCTTAGCGATAACTGCAGCAATCTCTTTTGTACCCAGCCAAAGCAATATAAACTTGGTAAGCATGAAGGTGACAACATGAGCAAGACCAACAGTTAATGGGTGAATGAGACTGACCTCTCAAGCTTGGAGAGGGCTTGCTGACAAGAATTTGAATCTGCAGTGTATAGCTTGCTGTAGTAATAGAAGTAGTTTCTTCATAGTTCATACCCAGAATAATTTGCAGTGGCAAAATGGTAGTCCAGTGTTGTTACATTGTGCTTCAATTGGTATTCCTAGCAATGTTACAGTGTACTGTAGCTTCATAATTATGAATAGCATAGCCTTATGATTAATTTGGGGTGCAAAATGCACTTGTCACTAATAACAGGTTCATTCTTTGGTGCAGTAGAGATTAACTGTGAAAAAGAGAATTGTGAGATGTACATAGAGACTTTGTTTTATTAATACCACAATCAATATATGCAAAAATCACAGAACTAGAAAAACAAGATAATAGCAGAGTCCTCCTCATGTACTCACGAATCTACAGGGCTGTGGGTTACTCTTAATGTCAGATAAGCATCCTGACATTCTAAGGTCCCACTGAAGGGTCAGTTTTTACTCCCTTTCATGCACGTATTCCTTATAACCACCTATTTCCAAGACCATATTTGATTGTCTTTGTCTCTTATCCATATTTGTCATTCCTGCTATCTATCTTTGGGGTCCTGGCTACTGTTGTGAGCGTTTCCACAAATAGATGGTTCTCCATGTAATGTGGATAAGAAAGTATGGCTAAATAAAGACTTTACAGTCTACTAAAAGATATATATTGCTAAATCTGCTAACCCAATGTTGGTTCCTTATGCTAATTTATATTAGGCCTAATGTGCTCTTATGCTAACTCTCAACTCTTTCTAAGATATAAATTATTATTTACCTGGTCATCTGATCTCAGTTCATCATGGGTCAAAGATTACTAATATAATTCATCTTACCCAAACAGACCTTTGAAAATGAGGTCTTGGAAAACAATTCAAAAATAAATTCAATCCCAACCAAACAAGGCATGATATTTACAGATCATGCCACAACACTGAGAGTAGTTCAGTTTGACAATCCTATCGGGTCAGTATATGCCTTCCTCTGAACCCCTGAGCTTGTGGGCATGCAAACTCCAGTGCAGATGTGTATCCCTGCTTATTTTGTGTGTGCACACCTAGCTGAGCATGAATTGAGGGGATCATGCACGCTCATTGCAGTTTGCAGACATGCAGGTCAGTGGTACACAAAGTGTATGCAGGTACTTGCAGATCTGAACTACATAAATTGTGACATCCAGAAAAGGACAGGTTGGGCAGTGGGGGAAGAGGGTATGAAGAAAAGGAAAAGTGGCAGCTGTGCAATGGCATGGCATGAAGACAACTGGAAGGGGTATGTTTGTGTAAGAGAGATGCAAGATCCACCTGCCAATCCATCATAAGGAGAGAGAGCAACGGAAGGCTGGGATCCACCACTTTAAAGCCTCAGTTTTGTAAAAGGAGTTCACAAAATCTGCCCACTTCACCCAGGTTTCACTCTCCAGAAATTTTATTTAAAACAAGTGGTGGGAATTTTAAATGATCTATTAATCAGTCAAATCTCCTTAATCCAGTAGTAATTGTTACTTGTGTAGCTGCTCCCCCAAAGCACAGCTCCAGCCTCCTCCTTGGGGCTTACTAATTGGAGGAGTCTCTTCTCCTTCCTCGCATGGGTAAGGGTCTGTCCTGGGTTCTTTGTTGCAATGCCTGGTGCCTCCACCCAAGGTGTCTCCTCACTGTACCTAGGTCACAAGGGCTCCTGTCCCTTCGAGAAATAATTGATACTACAATTCTTAACAAGGATTATAAAAATCACCACCAACAAAATACAATAATAGAAACCCCAACAAATGAAATGTCACAGTCTAACAAAAGGGGACTTTATTGGGGAAAGGAAACAGGCTGTAGTGAAGGAAAGGATTAAGAGATACTAAAACATTAACACTACAACAAACTCTCCACCTTCCCAGGCAGATGGAATGTTTAGGATGTATCCAGAGATGGGTGTAGTAGTGCTGAAGACATCGGATGGATTAAAGAAAACAAAAGAGGCCCTCTTATACTGTTTTCACCACTGAGTGGGGTCCTTTCCTGGCTCTCTTGGGTCTGGAGTCCTGTTGAGGTCTTGACAAGCCTCGCCTGTTCTACTTTTCCCTCCGCTCCAAACTCAAAAGCTTCAGAAATGAAATTAAACCTAGTAGTCCCTTTGTCCCTGGGTCAGGCTATTCCCTCCCACTAAAGGAACTGAGCCAGCCTGGTTCCTCATTGGCCCAGCAAACTATATACATTTACCCCATCAAAAGCCTCCATATTAGCTTTTGCAAATGTTTCCTGTCTATTCATCTCCATCCCAGATTCTAAGCATGCTGGGAAATGGTGTCTGGAGGCTCTGGAGCCACTGTGATTGTGGTCTATAGTGGTCGCCTCAAGACTCAAGCAGGTTGCACTCTCCAAATTAACAAACATAGCCCCTGTTGTACCATTGCTATTCATAGTTCTGTACTACATTAATGAAACGTTCTCTCAAGCAGTAACCACTAGCTCTAGTGGGTTCATAACTTAACAGTTTTGATTAAGCCTTGGCATGCAAACTGTTGTGTAATGTTTGTGTTCTTGTAAAACAGCTGCTACATTTCATGGCTGTATTTGAGTGCTGCAAGTGACTCCTATGTGATCCATAAATGTTTTGGGGTCCTTCTAAAGGAAATGAATTATAAGGGCTTTTATATTATTACTCCTAAAGTTAATGCAAATAGGAGGTATTATGGATAGTGTGCCACTCAAAGATGTGGGTTTTCTCTAGCAGTCCCCATTGTTGTACTCTGGTATCTTGTGCCTTGTAGCAAAACCATTATCCTTCCCTTTCTTTACATTCAGAACTTTCTAAAATTTCAGTTGAAATTTTCCATTCTTGGCTTTGCTGAAAGGTGATAAGATTTTTATGGGTTATAACTGAGTAAAGTCCCTTCAACTCTTTCTGGTTATTGAGAATGAAAAGTATAATCAGTAGGGCCCTACCAAATTCATGGCTGTGAAAAATGTGTCACGGACCATGAAATCTGGTCTTCTGCCATGAAATCTGGTATTTTGTGTGCTTCTACCCTATACTATACAGATTTTTACAGGGGAGACCAGAGTTTCTCAAATTGGGGGTCCTGACCCAAAAGGGAGTTGCAGGGGGGTTGCAAGGTTATTTTAGTGGAGTTGCGGTATTGCCACCATTTCTTTTGTGCTGCCTTCAGAGCTGGGTAGCTGGAGAGTGGTGGCTATTGGCCAGATGCCCAGCTCTGAAGGCAGCACCCCACCAGCAGCAGTGCAGAAGTGAGGGTGGCAATACCATACCATGCCACCCTTACCTCTGCACTGCTGCCTTCAGCGCTGGGTGGCCAGAGAGAGGCAGCTGCTGACTGCGGGCTCAGTTCTGCAGGCAGCAGCACAGAAGTAAAGGTGGCAATACCATACCATACCATCTGTGCTTCTCCTGGCTGCAGCTGTGCCTTCAGAGCTGGGCTCCCAGCCAGCAGCCACCACTCTCCAGTTGCCCAGCTCTGAAGGCGGCAGCACCACCACCAGTGCAGAACTAAGAGTAGCAATACGGCGACTCCCCCCACCCCCAAAACTCCTGTTTGGGTCAGGATCCCTACAATTACAACACCATGAAATTTCAGACTTAAATAGCAGAAATCATTCATGAAATTTACAATTTTTTTAAATCCTATGACCATAAAATTGACCAAAGTAGACTGAATTTGGTAGGGCCTTAATAATCAGTTAAAAAAATATTCCAACCACACTTTTTAGTATAGCACAGACACTGGAAAATCAGTTGCAGGTGGAAACTTGACAAGGGTTCGGCTTCTGGTGTGTTGGGACAACTTATGCTGACCATTATTGGCTTATTTCCTTGTGCTCTCCTGGTCGATCTGTCTGTATTCATCTATCTCTTGACTTAGACTTTGATTGTAAGCGTTTTGGAGGAGAGACTGTCTTTTTGTACAGCACCTAGCACAGTGGAAACCTAGTGCACGACTGGGGCTCTTAGGTGCTACAGTAACACAAATAATAAATAACGGATATACGTTAATCTTCAGGGAGGTCTATTTGCATGGCCGTGGGAATTAAAATAAGTTAGTTTCACTTGAAAGAATATCTCTCCATACTCAGTGGGCATTTGCTAAGATTTCAGCCTAGCATAGGCACGCTTCCCCTTTTTACCTACATCACTGAAATTTCTCTCTGTCTATCTGGACCAATTGGCTGGGCAAGGATAGGAGTCATTACTCTCAAGCTGGGATAATTTGCATGTCCTGAGAAATATTGTAAGGGTTAAATCCAAAGCCCTTTGAAGTCAAGAGAGAGACTGTGATTGACTTCAATAGCCTTTGGATCTAGTCTGTAGTCAACTGAAATATAGTTGTATCCTCCATAATAGACTCATGATCTGATCTTTATAAAACACTGCCTTGCCTTCCTCAAAGGAAGCAAAACACTGTAAATTGACAAAGTATCCTAAGCCTTAAAATTTTGTTATGGACTAATGAAATTCCACTGCTGGGCAGTGACAAAACCAGTGCTAATTTGAGAGTATTTTCAGCACAATTAGGTGATGCATGTGAGTGTTATGCTTGTGCTTTCCTCATATTTATTAATCCCACCAGCAATCTCTCATCTCAATATTATAAAATGAAAAACTAGTGGATCAGTAGCAATAAAACAAAAAATCATTTGTTGGCTACAGTTATTCTATCATTTTTCTGAACAGCTTCTCTGCCCCTGACCCCCACATGCTTCCCAGTACGCACTTTATCTGATTCC
The DNA here is from genome assembly GCF_009764565.3 of Dermochelys coriacea. Classification (NCBI taxonomy): domain Eukaryota; kingdom Metazoa; phylum Chordata; order Testudines; family Dermochelyidae; genus Dermochelys; species Dermochelys coriacea. Next base: position 80,512,298 of record NC_050069.1, read on the forward strand.
TACGTTGATCTGATCCAAATCTTGCTAGGTTGTTCTCTTCCTCACTTAAAAAATTGATTTTTTTTCCCTTCAAAACTGAACCGCTCTCTTTGGCATCTTTGTTGCATTGCCCTTATCTTGCAAAACACATCTGTAAATGATATGTGATGCTGGCATGCTACAGAGAAGGAAGACACTGAACCACACACAGGAGTGCCTCAGTACTGAGCAGACTATAAATGACACAGCCATCTTTGTGCATCTAGTCCACTTCCACGGTTTTGTGAAGCAAAAGAGGCCATTAACTTTCTAAAGGCAAAAGGCTCTGAATAACCCAGACTTCTCTAAATTTAAATAATTCACACTCTAGTCATTAATTTTTTTTCTAAACTCATTAAGATATGACCTCAGTGAAATAATAGAACAAAAATTCTGCAATTCATCTGAGTTCTGCTAACATAGCAGTGATATATATGTAAGTGTAACAGGAGGCAAAAAATGAGTTTCTTACTCGGTGTAAGTGATTACAGGGATGTGAAGGGCAGCACGGTGAACGCTGAATCCTAAGTAACATCTGAGGATATTGTAAATTGAGCAGAAGATCCGCCATGGTGGGCTGTACCAGTGCACAGTTGGAACCCTGGAATGTATTGTATAGCCTATGGTAGGCTTATGTTGCCATTACTGACTGCTCTTGCCAAGCCAGCATGTTAAGTGATTATGGAACATTTGAAAGCCCCAGGTAAACGACCTTTCAGAATTGGCAGACATCAATGGATCGCTAATTATTTCCTTCTTTTTACGATTAGCAATCCTGAATCCTGGTGGGAAATCAGGTGAGACAGTTTGGATACAATAAAAACTGCATTCTGAGCAATAAGAAAAGAAGGGAAAATGGCACTTACAAAATTTCTGACAAACTCCACAGTGCTCTCAAATTCCACACTGATAAAATGGATTTAGATGAATAGCCAGACAGACTGAAATGTGGTTTTTGTAAGCCTACTAAAAGCACCAACTAATTTTGTTTAGTATATGTGCCAGCTTTAACAATAGTCTTAAATAAATGTAATTCTTTAATAATACTGTCCAGATGAACCAAGCATTTGTAATGCTCTGAGGAGTTGTAAGGAGAAAGTAATTAAGCTGGATTTTTAATAAGACATGCTGTGAGTTGTTGACCAATGATTCACATTGGACAAAGTGTTAGTTCAAGTTATTCTGAAAAACATCCATAAAAAGTATGGACACTGGGCAGGTAGGAAAATCTTTAAAAAGGCATTGAGTGAAGGGTACATTAGCTAGCCTGGATTTTTCCCATCAAGATACATGCATGAAAAGAACTCTCTCCAGATGCAGAATCTATTTACGCCCCTTCTGAAATCTGTCCATTTGACTTCCTGACCTTGTGGATGATGCTGTGCTAGTCTGGTGTCTAGGTGTGGGAAAGGGGTGGAGAATGGGTGTAGGCTGTGGGAGGAGTGGGTGGGAAAGAACCAGGACTGGAAAGATGCTTATTGTGGATCCCCATTTATCTGGTGTTTATCTAGAAAAAGATAATACAGTCTGAGGAGTGAGGCCTACATGGAATGATGATACAGTCCCAGGTTGTATTAGCTTTTCTAAATATGCTCTGCAGGTCCAGAGGATGAAAAATGTGCATACATCCACCTGGCTGTATCCCCAGGCCATCCACCCACTCTTTCCCTTCCCTGATTAGTTCATTCTCTGCTTTCTTCCCTTCTACCAACCTCAGACCTGCAGAGCACCCGCCTCATATCTGGAGGCTGGGGGGAAAATGCCACAGAGGAACTAACCCCCCTTCTTTACAGAGGAGCTCCTCCAACTGTGATCTCCAAGAGCAGTGATCAGGTCCAATTGGTAGATCTCCACAAGAAGTTTTAGGAGATGTACTCCTCCTCTACCTGGAGATTTGAGGATCTTGCAGTAAATTCATCATGCATTTCTGATTCAGAGTACTGTAATGAAATCATCCAGGTTAAAGCACTTGCTACTGAATGTAGTTCCTTAGTCATCATCAGTTCATCAAAATGGCTGAGAAGTAAGTTGCTGCTTTGGATAATCCAATGCTCATTTCTCCTAAAGTTTTTTGACTGATTATCTTGTAACAGGAAGATATCTATTACCTCATTCTGATAATATTGATGTAGCTGAGATTTAAAGGTTTTCCCCACTTCATAGCACATCCTTATACACCATAGACAGTAACATTGAGATTAGAGAATTTAGACACATTAATTTCATAGTCAGCTTGGTCTGCAAAATGGTTGCTTACCATAGTGGGGTTAAAGGATTTTAGATACTGCAGAATATTGTACCAATTCATCTTCTAAGGGAAGACAATAGACAATAACCAAAAGAGAAACTCTAGCACTAGCTAATCTACAACCAGCTAATTTTTTCCAGGATAAAACTGAGCCTGGGTTTTCTCTCAATTACCAGGATTTCTTAACAAGCTAATGGTCTATTAGACTAAAAATCAGAAATGAATGTAAAGGCATTTTGATTCACAAAGTGCATCCAGCTACACAAGAACAACATATACCGCTTTTAAAGAAGCTTTTAGCAATCGAGGACTACAGAATTCTGTAGTTGCCTCTAAATATAAAACCAATACATGTATAACCTTTCTAGCAGCGCTTTGTATGTTCTCTCAAGCCCCACGAAAATGTTCCAGAGAAAATGTCAATGTTGGGCTCTTTAAGCATCTACAATTATCAAAAGTCGTGTCTGCACCAGGGCATTATGAATTTGGCAACCTCTGACAAGCACATATAATTGCACTGTCAAATTGTTTTAGTTAGTCACGGTGATTTCATTTACCATTATCTTGCACAAGCTAGCATGTTGCACTGCTTGCACCACTAAAAGCAGCTTGCACCACTCATCATTCACAGTTAAGCATATTTGAGAAGTGAAATTAGCTGGAAAGATGCCTCACAAAGAAAAATCATTACAACCAATAACATACAGGCTGTCTGATTTTCAGGGGCATTTGACACAAAGGAGACATTCACAGGGAAATTATCTCTGGTTCTTGAATTCCTTTTCTATAAAAAGGAAAACGATACTCAAAAACCTAAAGTCAGATCCTCTGCTGGTGTAATCTGGCATAGCTTCATTAATGTAAGTGGAACTACCCTGACTTAACCAACTGAGGGTCTGTTGATTGTGTGCCCACTAATGTATGCAAATCAACACATCCAATCATTGCAATATTACCGTAAAACAAGTGATGAGCTTTGCAAGGCATTTGTAACCACACACAGATACCAGTTTTCCCTCTCATCCTTTGCCTATCTTGTCTGTTTAGATTGTAGGTCTTTAGGGCCAGGACTTACTATGTGTTTATACAGTGCCTAGAACAATGGGGCCCTAATTTCATCTGAGGACTTAAGCCCTGCTATACTGCACTGTCTTGTACATGCTTGGCTTTGTAAAGAAGTCAAGTGGAGCAGGCAGTAAAAATGGAAGCTTCTGTAGACTGCCCCAGCAGTCACTTGAAAGTAAGGGCTAATCCTTTCTATAACTTCCTTACTGTTTTGGGTGTGAATTATTTGCTACTGAATATTGCAGGATACAGATTTGAGATTGTTCCTCCTAGTTCATTTTTTCATAGTACCTGAGAATGATCTTAAGTCATGTTCTAGCGGGCAAGGAACTCTCCTTATCTGTAAACTTACCCAATCCATTTTTTCATAATTCTGCATTCAATTCTATTCATACTTCTTCATTTTGACAATTGCCTAAACATCTGAAGCCTGTTCACTTTTCCTGTACCTATAATCAATAATTCCTCTAAACTCCATAGAGATTGATAAATTTATTCTCCCTCACTTTAAAATAAAATCAACTGGGAATTATTAATACACCTTACTTAACTGAGAATTGATTTGATTCTGACAACTTCTTGGTATCTTTTTTTTTTTTTTTTTTAAATTGTGGTAAATAAATGCTATCCATATTGCACCTAATCTTCTAATGGCAGTTACCCAATATTCTGCAAGGTATGAAAAATGTAAAACCTTTCCCTTGCAGAAAGGCATTTGTCTTTTGTATAATGCTTGTGCTGTATTGCATGTATGGACAGGTATGCCAATAAACAGGAGCCACTCCTCCAACCACTTGGAGTTCTAAGTGCTCAATATTGAGAAGCAAAATCAAGTTTGGGGCCTTTAGCTTATGATTCATGAAACTACACTCAAACACTAAGATGACCAAACTTCTTAGGCTGATCTTTTTCCCCACTTTATTTCATAATAACAATAGCCTGAACAATTCTGTAGAGATTCCTGTCTTTTTAGAAACCTCGTAAAGTTTTGTACACCATTTAATAACTTGGGAGCTTGAGAGAGTTACTCACAGGTGGTAGTGGGGGTGAGAGGAATGATGCTGGTTGATTTGTTTTAGAGATGTAGATATATTATTGGTGCATGCCTCTTGCAAATGCAGCATAACATCTTCTTTACATATTTACATCTGTTGCTTAGACTTCTTATTGTAGGCTGTCTTTCCTGTAAAAGACTTTGAAGGGAGATAGTCTAATACAGAGACTAGCGTAGAACAAGGCAGGATACATCTTGCTCAGAGTATAAAAATATTGACAATTTAAGAGGTCTAAATAGATTGGGGTAATTGAGAATCATAGAATATTAGGGTTGGAAGAGACCTCAGGAGGTCATCTAGTCCAATCTCCTGTTCAAAGCAGGACCAACGCCAACTACATCAACCCAGCCAAGGCTTTATCAAGCCGGGTCTTAAAACCTCTAAGGGTGGACATTCCACCACCTTCCTAGGTAACCCATTCCAGTGCTTCACCACCCTCCTAGTGAAATAGTGTTTCCTAATATCCAACCTAGACTTCCCCCACTTAAAAAGGTATGCTCTGCAGTTCAATTAAATTGATAGTCCTCTAGGATTTGTTTGGCTGTAACTGAACATAAGACTTGTATTTTGATGAATGTGTATGTGGATATCTATTACGGAATTCTTGAGTAAAGGAGACTGAGTATTTAAACTCTTGAATAAGAGGTTGCTGGAGTTTCCAAAATAAACATGACCCTGCCCACTAGTCTATGCCTATCTGTCAGAAATCTAGTCCAAATGCAGTGGTCTCTTCTGTAATGGGGTTGTCTAGGTAGTGCCCCCTTCTGGCCCATCAGGACACCACTCATTCCACTGCAAGGCCCTGACAGTCAGTTGTCACCCCACACAGAACCAATGCCGTAGTGCCTTAGCCCTCCTGCTATGGCATGTGTGAGTGCCACCCCTTCTGGGGCATTAGAGCCCAAAACAAAAAAGAAAACTATCTACTTCAAAACCAGGATTGTCCTTGGATTCTTTGGTGGGACACTGTCCTTCAGCTCTGGGCTTGTCTCCAAGTAGCTAGTCTCTTTTTGTCAGTCTCCCTGGGCCTAGTCATCCTGTTACCCAGGGTTCTTTCAACCCAAAGCTCTTGGTAACTTTTACTCTGTGCGAGGTGATATCGGGGGAGACACGGCCATCCGACTGATAGACAGTTGGCACAAACAGGATAACACAAGAGTGTTTTCACTTAAAGCTAAACTTCTTATGTCCATCCTTTTATTCCCACCATCAGATACACCTTGTTTCATGCATATTTTGCTTTTAAATGTGCCTTTACCGCCTCAGGATGTTTCCCTGTTAACAGACTGGTGTTTCTGTATATACAGTTAAAATGCTTGTTAATCCTTTTCTGCCTAATGTAGTATTTCCGTTTGTTTAACACAATACACAAAAATGCTAGCAACAAGACAAACAACACAAGACAAAACATAAAACACAATCTTTGCCACAACAGTAGATCCATGCTATTCTGGATCTTTATCTGGTACCAGCTTTTCCTGATTCTCTGAAAGACAAAAAGAACATGTTTCTACCCCTTTTTGGGGTGGCATATTATTGCTTAAAATATCCATTCCTTTCACAAATATCCTTGCTGATTGAATCATAGACTTTAAGGTCAGAAGGGACTATGATGATCATCTAGTCTGATCTCTTGCACAATGCAGACCACAGAATCACACCTACACACTCCTGTAACAAACCCCTAACCTATGTCTGAGCTATTGAAATTCCCAAATCGTGGTTTAAAGACTTCAAGGTGCAGAGAATCCTCCAGCAAGTGACCCATGCCCCATGCTGCAGAGGAACGTGAAAAACCCCCAGGGCCTCTGCCAATCTGCCCTGAAGGAAAATTCCTTCGCGACCGCATCTAACATCCCATCACAGGCCATTGGGCATATTTATCGCTAATAGTCAAAGATCAATTAATTGCCAAAATTAGGCTATCCCATCATACCACCCCCTCCATAAACTTATCAAGCTTAGTCTTGAAGCCAGATATGTCTTGCCTCCACTGCTCTTCTCCAAAGGCTGTTCCAGAACTTCACTCCTCTGATGGCTAGAAACCTTCATCTAACTTCAAGTCTAAACCTCCTGATGGCCAGTTTATATCCATTTGTTCTTGTGTCCACATTGGTACTGAGCTTAAATAATTCCTCTCCCTCCCTGGTATTTATTCCTCAGATATATTTATAGAGAGCAATCATATCTCCTCTCAGCCTTCTTTTGGTTAGGCTAAACAAGCCAAGCTTTTTGAGTCTCCTTTCATAAGACAGGTTTTCCATTCCTCAGATCATCCTAGTAGCCCTTCTCTATACCTGTTCCAGTTTGAATTCATCCTTCTTAAACATGGGAGACCAGAACTGCACACAGTATTCCAGATGAGGTCTCACCAGTGCCTTGTATAATGGTTCTAACACCTCCTTATCTCTACTGGAAATACCTCACCTGATGCATCCCAAGACCATATTGCAGGAAAAACAGAGGAATTACCCCCATACTTTCCTGTGTTTTTGTTCTATAGGCAGGCTAGTTTTCAATGGCTCCTACCTCTTTAAGGGTTTATGGGAAATTTATCCCACTGTTACATTATTAAATTCATGGGGTGATGTACCTTAGTTTTTCTTATAAAGCAGATCAAGTTTGTAATAGTCTTTCTGCTGTGCTAAGCTTTAAGTGTATTCACAGGTAATAGCTGAGAAGTATCATTACCATATGACCTTAGAGGTTTTTTCGAAAAGCATACCTATTATCCATTATTACAGGGGTATTTCTTAACATTAAATTTATCCCAATAGTTAATATTAACATCAAATCTATTAAAAACTTCAGATTTCAGCACTGCATACACAAAGAATATTTTTCCTACTTAGGGTTAACCAGTCCCTCTCATTTTTAGGTTTGACTTTTTTTTTCAACTTTCCTCTATCAGTAAGGTAATTTACATTTTCACAGATGCTTTTGGATCCGAAGCCATCAGCAGCTCAGAGACCTTCTCTTAAAAGGGGACACAATCAACTTCCACCTGAGTTTTGATTTCTTTTCACTTTCAACTTCTGCTTCCAAAACGTACTGTGATCTGAAAAAGAAAACATAGCCTACTGTAGCTCCTTTTAGAGCCCTAATAGGATTTTAGTTAAGTAGCATGTTTTGTTTGCATTTCTTTGCACATGTTCTGGGAAAAATGCACATTCCTTTCATAGTTTAACTTCTCTAATATAATATTAGCCATAACATTATGTAAAAATGGATAAGTTTCTTTTGTGCTCACACAGTTTCCATGTACTTTTATTAAAGTGACAATCTGATTACTCAGAGCCACCTTAAGGCTCAGTGTTTCTAATGTTGTTTTCGTTTTTTTTTTTTGTGCACCTCACCCCTGCTGTTGCTCCAGAGGGGCAGTGTCTCTTGTACTACAGCTCTTATCTGATATTTTGTTACCAAAAAAAAAAATCCAAAATTTCTCCCCATTCTCCTGGGTTTGACTGCCCTATCGCAGCCAGGACTTTGGTCTTTTAAAAAAAAAAAAAAAAAAAAAAAAAAAATTGAACTGTATAAAGCATGGAGATACCTTAAGGATTAAATACTAAATTCCAAAGCCAAACAACACTAGTCACCTTTGTCTGGCAAAAAAGTGTTTCTCAGTTTTGCAACTTTGAATGAAAGATTCAGATGGCTTTTTAGTGGTGTTTATTTAAAACCAAACCAAAAAACAATTTATCTTAAACCCACAAAACAGAGTTTCACAAGCCAGGAGCACCGGCCTTGGTCCCAAACACTCCACACACTTACACAGTATGTGTGTGTGTCTTATATATATACACACACACACACACACACACAGAGAGCGATAAGCATACTCTTCTGCTTCACATCCCTTACACTGCTTTAATTTTTACACAGCGGTACATAGATTACATTGGAGGTGTGTGTGTGTGTGTGTGTGTGTGTGTGTGTGTGCGTGTATATAAATAAATTAAATATGGGGTCAGGTAAGTTCCAATAGAAACCCCCTTATGTTCTTTTGGCAAATTTTGACTAAATTGTTCAGTCAAATGATTCAAAGCAGATTGTCTTTTTGCTAGACTTATTTACAAACATTCCTTTAGAAAAGGGCCCATTTTTCCTTCAGAATGGCTGCAAAGAAATCAAGAATTCTTTTTCTATAACGCTTTTTCTGTTATTTGTACAAGGTTCAACTGATTGATTCCCTCCAGCCTCTGCAGAGTTAACTTCTCACTCTCTCTTTATCTGTTTGCCTGCCTGCTTGTCTGGGCCTGAACCTGCTTTCCTCCCTGAACCGCCCCTTCCCATGGGCACAGGCTTTGTCCCACTAACAATTTAGCAAGGAGGGTGGGTTCCTCAACTAGCCCCCACCCCTCCTGGTCCCTTTTCTTTGTTCCCTTTCTCTCTTGTTGCTCTGGGGTGGTCATTCTGCCAGATGGGTAGCGACCCTTTCTGACAGAAGGTACAGGTACTTTGCTATTGTTTTACTGTGTTAGACTCTCTTATCAGTTCAGTCCAGAAGGCCTTAGGCTGCCTGCAGTGTCTCAACTGAATTCGCAAAAAGAAAAGGGAGTACTTGTGGCATCTTAGACTGAATTTGTTACCAGCACAAAATTCTGTTACTCGCACGCATTCCAGGGCACCCACCTTTTCCCCAGTTCCTAGGGCTCCAGGCAAAAAGCACCTAACTTTACCCATCTGTGGGCTCTGGGCTCCACTCCTCCATGGGCTCCAGGCAAGTACCCTTTCCCTGTGGACTCGGGGCTTAATCTTTTGCAGGTTTATAGGATCTTTTACCAGTGAAAGAGCCTTACACAGTAGTATCCTACATAACCGCTATTTCTTAACAATCACCAAAACAGAATGCACACACATATGGTGCTCGCCACTCCCAATAAGACAGATGGACTTTTTCTGATGGCCAGTCAGAATCAGGTCCATCTAGGGGACTAGAGTTTCTGCACGGTGTCATTGGCAGAGCATTAAGGTCTGACAGCTCTGATCTTTGGGGCTGTGTCCTGGAATTGGTTCCCTGTCTCTGGATATAATTTCTCTACTCGAGCAGGCCATCAGCCCGAGTTCTGAGTCCCAGTAATAGAATGTATCTGTAAATTAACTCACGACCTGCGACATGGGAACTTGTAGAGAGTGACCCCACCCTGCCGTCTTTTACCTCCTATTGCAATGGACAAACTACAAACCGTTTGTACCATCCGTCTCCTTCCTCCCTACCAATCCTTGCTGGGGCCTCCAAATTCTGTTATCCGGGGTTCTTTCAACCCAAAACTCTTGGTAACTTTTACTCTATGCAAGGGGGGGTCAGGAAATAAATCAGGGGAGACACAGCTGTCCAACTGATAGATGGCTGGCGCAAACAGGACAACACGAGTGCTTTCACTTAAAGCTAAACTTTACTTGGTCTCTTAGACACATGTCTGCAACAGGTTAGTAAAACATCCTCAACCCTTGATAATTACCAAAGCTGAGTGTGGCTCTCAAGTGGCACAGCAGCAGCCCGTCTGCTAGTGAGGAACACAAGATGCATCCAGAGGGAGAGTCTAGTCCTGAAGAGTCCCCCTACCTCAAACTTTTTCCCCTTATTTATACATTAGTAATAGAATGACATGTCCCTTAAAGCAAACTTGTTAAGTAAGTAGTTTCAGTGGCCAACCGATTATTATTATCATTATCGATTTAACCGGGTATGGGTTTTTCCAGAGTTTGCAGCCTTGAGGCCCCAATAGACATTCCTGAGGCATATCCTGCTCTTCTAAGATGCGTGCATCAGCAACTTCAACACAATTCTTATCAGGAAGGATGCGGGGTCAAGCTGCCCTCTCTGTGGCACCCAAAAACCCCCTTCTCCTCCTGCCTTGGTTAAGCTAAGCCTGCTGACTTGGCTGCTTTTAGCAATAAGCCATAGTGGTTTCAGGCACTTTACTGGTTTACCAAAGTCTCCCCATACAATCCCATCCACCAAATGGGTTATCCAGGTAGCACTTCCTCAGGCTCTTGTCTGGAACCAGCTTTCCCTCATCCAAGAGATAGCAGAGCTTTGCTCTCCCTCCTGCTCAGTCCTGAACAGGCTAGGTCTTCTCCCTTTAACTCCCCTCTTTTGGCTGCAGGGGTAGTGGGGCAGCTCTCCTTAACCCATGCATTGCAGGATGGGGCCTATCTGCCCCACCACATTTTCCTTTTAAGAAGCGTCTATCCCATATTGTTTTTGATATCCTAGGAAAGAGAGCCACAGACAGAGAGCAGTGTCTTTCAGCTTTCTTTTTTCTGACAAAGAGAGTAGAAAATGAGGACATGTTGGTGCCCCAATTTTCATGGATGGCTTTAAGCTGCCCAGACACTGGAACATAATAAATCCTGTTTTAAATTCACAGAGTGTTTTTATAAAGAAGTGCTGCGTGGATTTAGCAATTTCTTTATTTAAAATGGTGGTGTGAGCATGAACTTCAGCAAGCCTGCTGGGGCAAATTATACTAAAGTGGGCTAAAAGTGCTCTTTACGTCCCAAGATTTAAGCATCCTCCCCCCAGGACAGCTTACACAAGCCTGTTGAAAAAAATGCTTGTAATGCAACAACAAATCTAAATTCACATTGAGTGTTAAACCTTGGTATAGTCTGAAATATCCTACTTGCAGATATATCCCATAACAATACCAGAGCTCACATTAATCATGTGAGCTAGGACGATGGGTGACCTTTTCTAATAACTGAGGCATCTAAAAGCTGCCATTACATTTCACATAGCTCTATTTACTGTACATCTGCAGCATTCATCATTGGTGAGATGTAAATGTCCTCTCACTGCTGACATTTGCCAATCATCCTTCACTGAGGGAGATTGTTCTGAAGTGTGGCCATAAACGGCTTCTTTTCAGCCTTCTAATGAAAGGAGAGCAGCTGTTAAGCAAGAAAGGTTAATAAACCTTGGAAAAACATTGACTTGGTATTAGGGCTTTTCTAAGCACGAAAGTTGAAGATGATTGTCTGTCTTATGTGGAACCATTACTTTTTCAAGAGTCAAATCTACAAAGCTGCTAGTAAAATTTATATACTTTGGATTTACATCAAAACTCACATGCATACAGACCCAATTCACTGGTGCGGTCTAATAAATAGAGACTGTTATACTGAGGTGTGGGCATAGCTTAAACTTTGCAGTTTCTCTTCAACCTAGGGACTGAACTTGCCAGAAATGCTGATAAATATATGTACAGTAACTTGGTGTTTGGGGAAAATTTTCTCTTGACAGATTTATAAAGCCCCAGGATTACCTCACCATCACTTTTGAAAAATTATAGACCTAGAACTCCCACAAGATCTAGCTTCACTGGCAATTCACTTGTGGCTGCCCTATTACATTTCCTGCTTTTGATGCTTTCACAGCTTGGAGAAGTGGATCCAAAACAGCAGCTAGAATTTTGCTGATCAGAAAGAGTGAAGGGTTTTGCAGGATCCTGTATGATGGGTCTGCCCCACATTTTGACTAATGGCCCCAGCTTGTGAGTAAGAATTGATAGCAATGTTTTTTCCAGCCCCCACATGGTCTTATTTGACACAATCACATAGCAGATGGTAGCATAACTATCACAGCATTTGACCTTGGCCACCATCTTAGACCATCTCCAATGAAGCTTCAGACTCATTAAGGTACAGAGACTGCCCTGGTATCACTACTGAGTTTCCTGCTTGTGGCTATGAAGAGATATGAGACATCCATGCTAATATTACTTTTTTTTACCTTTTTTTAGTGGCTTTTGACATGGCTGACTTGCCTGTGAGACTTTAGGGGCATAGGGATTTTTGCTTTGAAGTCTTCTTTTATTCCTCTCGGGTCTGGGGCTTATGATGGGCAACTACACTTTCTCCCCACTAGCTCTTATCCAGGAAATATTCTAAGATTCCAGCCCATCTCTCTTATTCAGCATCTATGTAAGATTGTTATGGAAGGTCATGTGACTTCACAGGTACATCAATATGCCAATAATAGCCTGCCCTTTCCTGTCCAGAGCAGAAATTGGAATCTGGATGAAAGGAACCTCGTCCAAGTCAGTGAAAAGAGCAAAACATGGAGCACCACAGGAGATGTAATCCATCCAGGGTCCCCAACACATAGAGGACAGTAGAGGCATGAGGCAAAATACTTACAACTCCTCTTAGGCACTGCCACATCACTTCTGAATCAATTTTTTTCAGGTTTTGATTTTTCACTGAAAAGTCAACCTTTCTTTGGAGGGGGACACTCGTATTCTGACCAGTTCTACTGGCCACAGACAGTACCACCCATCAGATTTTGGTTTGGTTTGGTTTTTGGCTCAGAAAAATGGACGACTTACACCAAACATACCAAAAGACTAGACAACTTTTCATATCAAATGCTTGCATAAAATTCTTTGAATAAGATGCAAGACTGAATAACAAATGTAGAAGTGTTAAATTGTGCTGGTATGTCATTTATGGGAATGTTGATTAGTAAGAAAAGACTCGGGGGGCTTGGACATGTCAAGCGAATGCCGGATTACAGGATCTTAGAGTGTGCTGTACTATGATGCTCACGAAGCATCGAGAGAGAAACCGACCGACCACTGGGCAGATTTCGGGATGCTTGCAAAGATGACTTGCTGTCCTTTGGAGTCTCTGTGGATGATCAGGAAAGGGGTGCAGAATGGTGGCATCCGCTTGTAGATGGAGCAAGGTATTGCGAGGCGGACTGCATCAAGCTTTGCAATGACCGGCATCAGAGAAGGAAAGAATCTGCTGGTCAGATTCGGAGCATTACTAATGCATGGGTGTGTCCTACATGTGGATGGGACTGTCACTTGTACATTGGACTTAGCAGCCACCAAAGAATTCATCAGCGCATACACCATGATCTGTAAAGAGCAATAGTGCCATTGATTGATTTGGTTCAATTCCCATTCATATCCCACACCTTCTCTCTCTCAAACCACCCCAACCTGCACCACAGCTATGGGGGAGGGGAATAGGCCATTACAGAATGGTTCTCTTGGGCATAGAGATACAGACCTGGGCCACTGCTATGGCACAGAAGAGCTCGTTCAATAAGAAAGAGCTTGCAGTCATTGGATCTAGGTAACCTCAAAGAAAAAAGTCTCAACCATTAATATATATACTTGGTGCTTCAACAGGCCTTATTTCAAAAAGCTGAAAACAATTATAAGCCAAATCATTTGGGAATAAGAATTTAAGCAGAAAAACGTTCTTAAATGATTCCCCAATTATCATTCACACCTTACTAGGTGCCCCAAAAGCCACAATCCCACAAGTGAGAAAGGAGACTGTCCTGGTTAAAAAACCAAACTGCTTTAGAGGGGAAGTGAAGGAAGCTGTAAAAAATTAATACAAAATAATGTATAACCAATGGGGGGAAAAATGGGGAAGTTATTAGTAATAAACTCAGAAGTTAGGTATTGTAGAATATTGGTAAGGGAAGCCAAGGAGTACAAGGAGAAATCTATGGCCAGAAGAGATAAGGAAAATAAAAGGATTTTTAAAAAATATATTGGAACAATAAGAATCCTCACCATGGTATTGGTCCATTTGTAGATGGAAATGGTAGGATTAGCAATAATAATGCAGAAAAGGAAGAAGTGGTCAATAAATATTTCTCTTCTGTATTTGGAGGAAAAACAGACATCAACATATGATAAGACTGCATCAACACTCTTCATTCTACTAGTATCTTTGGAGGATGCTAAACAGAAATTAGTGATGTTAGACATTTTTTTTTTTTCAATCAGCAGGTACAGATAACCTGCATCCAAGAATTGTAAAAGAACTGGCTAAAGAGCTTGTTGGATGATTAATGTTGATTTTTTTTCAATAAGTCTTGGGGCACTGGGGAAGTTCCAGAAGACTGGAGGAAAGCTAATGTCCCAATTTTAAAAAGGATAAAGAGGATGACTGGGTAATTGCAGGCCTGTCAACCTGACATTGATCCCCAGGCAAGATAATGGAGTGGTTGATATGGGACTCAATAAAGAACTAAAGAAAGGTAATGCAAATCAACATAGATTTATGGAAAGTAGATCCTGTAAAATTAATTTTATCTCTATATAAGATCACAAGTTTGGTTGATAAAAGTAATAGTTTTGACATAATATACTTGGACTTCTGTAAAGTGTTTGACTTGGTACCGCACAATATTTTGATTACAAATTAGAATGCTATAAAATTAACATGACCCACATTAAATGGATTTAAAATCTGGCTAACTGATGGGTCTCACAATGTAAATGGAGAATCCTCACCTAGCAAGTCTGTTTCCAGTAGGGTCCCACAGAGATCAGTTCTTGGCCCTATGCCATTTAACATTTTTTATCAATGACCAGGAAGAAAACATAAAATCATCATTGATAAAGTTTCCAGATGACACACAAATTGGGGGGAAAGGTAAATAATGAAGACCAGTCACTGATTCAGAGTGATCTAGATTGCTTGGTAAACCGGGCATGAGCAAACAATGTATCTTAATACGGCTAAATGTAATGTATACACCTGGGAACATTAGATGTAGGCCATAGTGATAGGATGGGGGACGATATCCTGTGCAGTAGTGACTGGGGAAAAAAAAGTGGGTGAGAGCGGGGCGGGGAGAATGGTTAGTCAGCTGAACATGAGCTCCCAGTGTAAAGTTGTGGCTATGAGTTATTGCAATCCTGGGGTGCATAAATAGGGGAATGTCAAGGACTAGAGAGGTTATTTCACCTCTGTATTTGGCTCTTGATGCTTGCTGTTGGAATACTGTGTCCAGCTCTGGTACCCACAATTCAAGAAGCATGTTGATATGTTTCAGAGAGTTCAAAGAAGATCCATGAGAATGATTAAAGGATTAGAAAACATGCCCTATATTGATAGACTCAAGGAGCTCAATCTAACAAAGGTAGCAGAACCAAAGTGGTTTAAAAATGTAGACCATGGCGCACAGAGTAGGCAACTGTTAAAATCAACTTTTTTTCTTAATGGAATTTTACGTGCATTTTGTCTTTTTTTTTTTTTTTTTTTTTTTTTTTTTTTTTTGGCCTTTATAGTTGCTCTTTGTCTATAGAAAACTAAATACAGACTTTGATTTGTACAGTGCCTCAGTACTCTAATACCTGCTGTATTATCCCTGTTTCACTATAGGGCTACACAGTATAAAATGGTTTTAGTTTGAGCTTCAGAATAATTCCATACAGGGGCAGCATTAATGAAAAGTCAGCCGTCTTTATCACTCATTTTAATGCTTTCCCCTTCAGTTCTCAACTTTCTGCCTAGCTATTTCAATATCCCAGATATTCGTTGTTCTGTATAATCATACTTGCATGCTGTAATACTGTATATTTCAAATAACAGGATACTTACACCTAACTCCTGAAAAAGCGTTTAATACACTACAGAGTCTCACAAGGCCATTGGAGTTCTGCCAGAAGGATTTAATGAATAATGGGCCCTGTCTCCCTCTGTATTTGACTTTGGGGCACATCTGCATTTTTATGTAATTATTTGAACACGGACAGCTGAGTATGTTAGCAGTACTGTATTCATCAGCAAGAAATCCCAAATATGCCAGTGTGCTGGCATCTAGGCAGGCTTTAGATAGTGGATTAGAGATGGTGGATTTCAAGAGGAAAAAAGAAGGAATTCCTTCTTTTTGGCTGTATCTCTTAATTAACTGCACAAGTGCAGTTTGGCCTATAGACTTCACAGCCTCCAAAACTGGGAAATGAGCTTAACGTGAGTCAACTAGTCCTGAAATTGCTATTTTGTTGCTTTTAAAGCTTCTACATTCATGGAATGCAATTACCACTGAAAACTTCAGGTGCTGGGACAGGTGACTGTTCCTGGATGTCTGCAAAAATACCCCTAAAACAGAAGTACAGGCTGGACACATTCACCAAACACCCCAGCAGTAGCCTTATGACTATGAAGGTATGAAAATGACTACAAACCTAGATATAAGACTGGAAGACTGTTTTACATGAATGTCAAGTTACACTACAGTACATGAGACCTGTAAGAACTCAAACACACCTGAGAAGTGTGATTATTTTTTTTTTCTAATGTTGGCCATAACAAATACATTAGGTCATATTCTGCTCTCATTTGTGAGGGCAGAATTTGATCATCTTCCATTGGGATGAGGGGGGAGGGGAGGAGGAGGAGGAGAAGAAAGCACATGCATTACATTGCCATTGAGCCAAGGCCCATCAACCCATACCATAACCTCTGTCTTTTGTTAGGTGAGGAAGGCTGCAGAAAATATCCGGTAACTCAAACTGTAACGAATGTGGGGCGAAAATTATACTTGCCATCCAGATTGTCAACGTGTCTTATTGTTTGAAGGTTAAATTCGAGCTAACATATGCCCTTAGTTGGAAGAGAGACTAGAAAAAAAACAAGTAAAACACACAAGAGAAAACGAAGCTAAGAAAGCCCATTTATTTTTTGCTAAAGTGACAGAGCAACAATCTGGGACTGATGAGGATCCAGCTTCTGGTCACCACCTGACTCTTCCCTTTAAGTTTAATACACTAATTGGACATATACATGTGATAATTTTATGAAGTGTGCAGCGGCCTCTACTGGTAAACAGAAAATGTTACGTGTGTGTGTGTCTGCACAGTGTTCCATCAATTCTGAATATGCAAGATAAGAAAAGCTTATGGGTCTGGCTGCTGAGTCTTCAGAGACCAGTCATAGCAGGTTCCATTCATGCTTGTTTCATCTCTAAGATAAATTTGGAGACAAGTTAATTCATCTATTCCAAACAAAGGCATCCTTTTTCCTTAACTGTGACCCATTAATGTTGATAAAGTTTATCCCTTGTATTTTGGAGGATCTATAAACTCCTCTCTACAGTGGCCTCTACCCAAATGGGATACAGAGGTGTGGCCACTCTCTGACTTTTTTTTTTAATCTGCTTTACTCAATACATTAATTTCTATCCTACACAGTTTTTGAGATGAGTCTTTAGATAGATGATGAAGAAAAGTGTAGTAAAAACCAATTCAATGGTTTCCTGAATCATTATTTTATGGTTAGGCATTTGTCTCATCATTATGAATTCATCTAGCATTTCTTGCTTTAGCACCTCTTTTTATAAGAAGTTCATTTGGCATTCAGGTGGATTTTACATGCCCCATTGTAATTTATTATCAACGAAGCAATAGTTAATGGATATTTAAAAGAATGTTACTGCTTGTGCTCAAGCTCTGTTAACGCTTTATTTGCTCCATTAATTAATTTGCTATATCTTTATTGCAGTAAAAAATCAGTCATAACTTCACAGTTAGATAACTGGTACTTGAATAAACCTGTTTCTTTTCCCCTCTTGATTATTCTAGATCTGCATGGAGTATCCATTTTACCTTTCTTTTTTGAAGAGGGAAAGATCCTGTGTTAACAATAAACACTCAGCGGGCAGTGTGGTTCAAGGGTTAGGGCACTGGAGCGGAGTCAGGAGATTTGGGGCTGTTCTTACAGAGGAGGGAAAATTCCTGATGTTATAATGAAATTGTCCAGCTCAGCCACCCAAATTTTCAAAATGTCTGTGTTTCAAAATTCAAATGTCAACCATCTGTAGCCTGTGTGACTTTACAGGGAGGAGAAATGACCTGCCCAATTAGTTGCCCCATCTGTAAAAGGGGGTAGTGATACTTTTGTAAAGGTGTTTGAGATTGATTGCATCCGATGAAGTGAGCTGTAGCTCACGAAAGCTTATGCTCAAATAAATTTGTTAGTCTCTAAGGTGCCACAAGTACTCCTTTTCTTTTTTGAGATTGATGGATAAAAATCTGACATAAAGGCTAATCATTTTTAGCATGAAAGAGCAGAAGATCATTGATCCAGCCTCCTCTTTTCCTCTGAGGTTCTTTGAAATGTTTTTAAAAAAAAAAAATCTACATACCTTCTTCCCTCATTACCATTCTTAACGTGCCAGCCTAGCTTTGGACTTGTGACCTACCGACTCAGTTGCATCTGTATGGGCACATACTGCCGCGCGTGTGTGTGCGCGCGCGCGTGTGCGCACTCTCTCAGCCTGAATCACATTTCACTTTAGCAATATTTGATCAGTAGTGCCTCTGTTAATTCCTTTATCTGAGGCTTGCTTTTCATGGCAAGCTTAATTGGTGCATTCAGGCTGCTAGCTTTGGAGGAGTGAACCTACAAGGCAAATAGCAGTAAACTTCATGAGCTCTGTGGGGCTGCTGGCTACAGCTCTTGATTTGAAATTCACACATCAATGCTAACAACGATATCAATGTGTAGTCTGAGCATTTTCCAACAGACTTCACTCTAGTAGGAAAATCTCATTTATGAAGTACCACAGCTGACCAGTTACACTGTGGAATATAGCTCCGCTTAACCCACAGCACTTACACTTGCTTTCTCTACAAACAAATCTAAGTATATTTAACAAAGGACAGAGATTTGAAAGATAACAAGTGGAAACACTGGAAATAAAGAGTGACACAACATAAAATAGTAACTTGCTGAACGGAACATAACATTGTCATGGCTTACAGAGCAAACGTTCACCAAAAATCCTTCTTGCGTATAACAGCCGGGCCTGGATGTGATCTTCCATTCATGAGACTAGTCATGCTGTTCTCTTGCCTCCTCAGTGGAAGGATGCAGTTTTGTCTCTGTCTGTACAGTTACAATTAAAAAAAAAAATCCATAGTCTGCACTTGCAAAAAGGATAACCACCGCTGCTTGTGTTTTCCTGTCTCAGATCTCCCCTGGAGACTTTGCAATCACTTGATTAGCACTTTGCTCAGACTGTGAACCATACAATACTTAATCTACACGTGGGCAGACTGATTAGATAAAATCTTCTGCCTGAAAGAAACTTGTTTATAAACTGCTGGCAACTGCCCCAACTCTCAGACCTTAAGAGCAAAATGTTCAGCATAGATACAGAGCTCCTTACATATTACCCATACATACATTTTTGCAGTGATTATGAAGATCAGTGTGAGACAGACTTTCATAGAGAGCTTGTATGACATGCTTTGCTGAACTAGTCTTTGGATACCAGACCCCAAGGATCTCTGGAACCCTTATGCTCCCTTGTACCCTCTGCCAGTTGGCATCAAGGAGTCTTTGGGGCACAGCTGCTAGGTGCTGCACACAAACACTTGCACAAGTGGGTGAAAGGGTGCAGAGAGCCTGTAACTCCATCTCCCCCAACATGCCTCATGGCCTAGCTATGCCAGCACATTGGAGCATACATTGTAACAGGTACAGGCCTGCCGCAGCTTATGCCTTTCCCAGGGCAACACAGAGACCGTACATCCTAATCTTCCTCCAGGGTTGCCCCCAGGGGTTGCACAGCAATGTACAGTCCTTACTACAGGCATGACTGCAAACACACCATCTTAGCCACTATATAGTTAAATCCTCACCCCCTTTATATATCTCCAATGTAACTATGTACTTATCCTTCCCCTTGTTCCTCTCCTGCATTCCCGCTCAACAGCGCAAAGAAAGCAACGTTCAAAACAATCTCTGGCACTGAAAAAGTCCTTGCTGTAAAAACTGATCATAATGAGGGTGTTCCGATGATAAGCAGCAGTTTCTCAACCATGATATGTTTCCAACAGGAAACTATTTTTAACTTACATTTGCTGTGAATTGTCTTGAAAAGACATCTGGCCGAAAAGTTGACATTCAGAAGCTGCATGGTCAGTCAGCAGATGTAAGCTTTAATGATCTTGGATAAAATGGTCAATTTGGAGTGCAATGTAATTTAGGTATGTGAACACTACTAATCACCTAGAAAATTACAGTGAACATGTGCCTTTCAAAGAGAATCTACTCCTTGGCCTGCAGGTCCTTCCCCGAGCTGTGACACAACATATCTATTTTGCTTAACAAAGCAATGTCATTAAAGAAACTGCATGAAATGAAACTATAGGCTAAGTTTTCAGATTCAATTTTACATGTGGCATTTAAAAAAAAAAAAAGTATACATTTTTGCCTATACTTTCCAACCAGTGATTCTAACACACACTGCAGTTTCTTGCTGTTAAAAGTGTAGAGAAATAACTACTGTGGTTTTGTTTTGTTTTGTTTTTTTTCTATCATGGTTCTTTTACCATGCCCACCACCATGGTATCCAAGTGCCTTAGATACCACCGTGCTGTAGGTGGAGGGTAAATATTGACTTATAATGGTGAAAACTGTTTGTATAAACATTGTATAGTGCAGTTTTTTCAATGTTCAGGTCACAGCACAGTACTGGGTGGTAGCATAGAATCATAGCACTGGAAGGGACGTTGAGAGGTCATCTAGTCCAGTCCCCTGCACTCAAGGCAGGACTAAGTATTATCTATACCGTCCCTGAAAGGTGTTTGTCCAGCCTGCTCTTAAATATCCCCAATGATGGAGATTCCACAACCTCCCTGGGCAATTTACTCCATTATTTAACCACTCTTACAGTTAGGAGGCTTTTCCTAATGTCCAAGTTAAACCGCCCTTGCTGCAATTTAAGCCCATTGCTTCTTGTCCTATCCTCGGAGGTTAAGAAGAACAATTTTTCTTCTTCCTCCTCCTTTTATGTACTTGAAAACTGTTACAATGTCCCCCTTCAGTCTTCTCTTCTCCAGGTTGAAAAAATTGGATTTGTTCAATCTTCCCTCAGGTCATGTTTTTTAGACCTTTAATCATTTTTGTTGCTCTTTCTCTGGACTTTCTCCAATTTGTTCACATCTTTCCTGAAATGTGGTACCCAGAACTGGACACAATACTCTAGTTGAGGCCTAATCAGCATGTAGTAGAGTGGAAGAATTACTTCTTGTGTCTTGCTTACAACACTCCTGCTAATACATCCCAGAATTATGTGTGCTTTTCTTCAACAGCGCTATACTGTTGACTCCTATTTTAGCTTGTGATCCACTATGACTCCCAGATCTCTTTCCGCAGCACTCCTTCCTTGGCAGTCATTTCGCATTTTGTATGCATTCAACTGCTTGTTCTTTCCTAAGTCGAGTACTTTGCATTTGTCCCTATTGAATTTCATCCTATTTACATCAGACCATTTTGCCAGTTTGTCCAGATCCATTTTTGAATTTGAATTCTATCCTCCAAAGCACTTGCAACCCCTCCCAACTTGGTATTGTCCGCAAACTTTCTAAGTGTACTCTCTCTCTATGCCATTATCTAAATAATTGATGAAGATATTGAACAGAACCAGAACCAGACCCAGAACCGATCCCTGCGGGACCCCACTCATTATGCCCTTCCAGCATGACACTGAACAACTGATAACTACTCTCTGGGAATGATTTTCCAGCCAGTTATGCACACACCTTATAGTAGCTCCATGTACATTGTGTTTCCCTAATTTATGAGGCCATGCGAGATGGTATCAAAAGCCTTACTAAAGTCAAGATGTATACCATATCTACTGCTTCCCCCCCATCCACAAAGCTTGTTACGCTGTCTTTGACAGGGTATCGGGTTGGTTTGACATGATTTGTTCTTGACAAATCCATGCTGACAGTTGCCTATCACCTCATTTTCTAGGTGTTTGCAAATTGATTTCTTAATTATTTTCTCCATTATCTTTCCAGGTACAGAAGTTAAGCTGACTGGTCTGTAATTCCCAGGGTTGTCCTTATTTCCCTTTTTATAGATGGGCACTATATTTGGAATGTAAGGCACTGGGTCACCTTGCTCAGCACCCCGTGGCCCTAGTGGCTCTGGTCAGCACTGCTGACCAGGACATTTAAAAGTCCCATCGGCGGTGCTGCCCAGCTAAGGCAGGCTAGTGCCTATCTGTTCCAACACCGCACTGCACTCCAGAAGTGGCCAGCAGTGGGTCCAGCTTTTAGGTGGGGGGGGGTCATGGGGCTCCGCACGCTGCTCCTGCCCTGAGCACTGGCTCCACACTCCCATTGGCTGGCTCCCACGTGGAGCCACTTGTGTGCCTCCACCTAGGAGCCAGACCTGCTGCTGGTAGACTTTTTTGGGGCACAGGGTGGTCAGCAGTGCCAGGACAGGTGGGAAACCTGCCTCTGCACCCTGGCTGCGCTGCTGTCCAGGAGCTGCTGGAGGTAAGCCTGTGCCCCAAGCCCCTCATCCCCAGTGCCTGCACTCCTAGCCCAGAGCCTTGACCCCCTTCTGCAACGCAACCCAACCCCTGCCACAGCCCTGAGCCCCCCAAACCCTGAGCCCCCCAACCCTGAACCCCTCATTCCCAGCCCCACCCTGCAGCCCTTATCTCCACACTCCAACCCTCATCCCCAGCCCTGAGCCCTTCCCATATGCCAAACTCCTCATGCCCGTGACCCAACGGTGCTCGGGATCAACAATTTTCTTCAACTGGGTCCCCAGGAAAAAGTTTGAAAACCACTGGTATAGAGTGTGCATGTGCGTGTGTACAAGATATGTTTAGGGCTGTGTGTGTGTGTGTGTGTGTGTGTGGGATATACTTGAAAATGGGCTCTGTAGCATATTGATGATATTCAAAAATAAAAGTTTCCCAAGATGACAAATTAAGAGATGTTGCCAATAAAATATGGTGGTCTTTTACCATTAGAGTATTTTTTTTATTTGCCCAACATCCCTTAAATACTATATTTCCTTCCATTTTCCTGTGAAATGTAAGGGTTTTTTTGTTTTTTTTTTAAAAACAAATTGATTGAGTGTTGGTGTGTACATAAGCTGGCAACAACAGCATCCTAAAGAAAAGTAAATACATTCAAAGTACTCATTGTTTATTACAGAATACTGCAGAAGGCATTCTATTTACCCATCTTCATCCATACACAACATTTCTTGGAATGCTTACATTTTAAGCAAGCAGAAGCTAGGGTGACCAGACAGAAAATATTAAAAATCGGGACAGAGTGTGGGGGGTAATAGGTGCCAATATAAGAAAAAGCTCCAAATATCAGGACTGTCCCTATAAAATCGGGACATCGGGTCACCCTTGCAGAAGCATTCATCCAGATGTCAGATGCCTCATCTGTGGGTGCAAAAACCATTCCTGATAGGGTGACCAGACAGCAAGTGTGAAAAATCGGGAAGGGGGTAGGGGGTAATAGGTGCCAAAATAAGACAAAGCCCGAAATATTGGGACTGCCCCTATAAAATCGGGACATCTGGTCACCTTAATTCCTGATGAGGTTGTTAGGTGTGTTGTTTACAGCTGAAATGCTAAAAAAGACACCTCATTGTTAAAACCACCTAATACTTAGCCAGTTTAAAACTAATATCTATGTACACTGCCTCCACCTCATTTTTCTATTATACCAACAGCACAATACCTCATCTTTTAAAACTTTCTGTGTTGCCTCCAAAATCTGTTTTGGCTGTTCACAATATTGGCCACACAGGAGCAGCAAGGTGGCAAGTGCTGGTACATCACCACTGAGTGGCAGCAATGGGTTTCCAGCCAAGCAGTGCGGCTCTAACAATGCTTCATTGGCAGAAGTTATGAAGACATATACATTGATTTTTGTTTTGTTTTGTTTTTCTTTGATTCTTGGCTTATTTCAAATCCAAATGTCTTCAATCTGTCATCAGTTCATGTCTGACAGTGCTGGATTCCAGCCTGTACGCTGACCTAACGTTTTAAGAGCTGTTCCAAGTGTTACAGTACCTGACTTGCTGAAGTGTAGTACAGGGAAGGATGAATTGCATATGTATACGCTGCTGATTGTTAGGGATCATAACCAGTGCCTCACAGATGGAGGAGAATAGCCAGGATTTCATTCTTGGGGCATCCTTCATGTTTAGCTTACTCTGTGACTCTGCTGCTAAAGTGACAGACACATTAGACTAAGAACCTTTACAATCACATTGTGTGGTGTAATTAGGGTGACCATACATCCTGTTTTGGCTGGGAAAGACCCTTTTTTAAGCTCTATCTGGGATGTCCTAACTTTTGTGTGTGTGTGTGTGTGTGTGTGTGTGTGTGTGTGGCAAAACTGGGCATCTGACTCATTTGCTCTTCTCAACTGATCATCAATTGAGAAGAGCAAATGGGACAAATGCCCGGTTTTCAAACAGTGGGGCATAGAGAAATGTTCAGGGGCCAAGTGGCAACATTCAGGGGGGATGTTTCCACACACCCCCTCACGGGCAGCCCATGGCCTGTGCCCTACCCACTATTGAGAGACTGTGCAGGTGCTGTGCTTGGAGCCTGGCTGATGTTTCTCTGCTATGCCCTGCCCCTCCAATCAGGGAGCGATGGGGTGTTACATGCTCACTCTGTGGCCCAATCAGAGGTCAGCGCTGTTGGGGTCCTAATTAAAAATCTTCTTTGGTCTCCGCCTCATGTAGTGTCTGGTTTCCATGGAGATGGCAAGGCCAGCTGGGCCATGGAGCAGCAACTTGTGGGCCCCAAGCCCTACCAGGCAACCCAGCTGGTAAGTGTCCAACTAGGTTCCACAGCATCTGCCTGTGCCAGAGCACTAAACACGGCATGCCCCAACCCGCCGAGTCCCCACCCAGGCCTTGGCCCCCGGCCCTCGAGCTGTCCCCAGAGCACCCACCTGGGTCTCATGTCCTCCCCACCCCTCTGTCCTTCAGGGCCAATTCCCGGAGCCCTCTCCAGCACCCCTCCCTCCCCCATTGCTCCGACTGGCCTCTTTCCCTCCCCACTCCACTTCCAGTCACCTGCTTCTGCCACAGCTTCCCTCAGAAGGTTGGGGGAAGCCAAGATATCTGGAGTCTCCTTGATCTCTCCCGATACCCAGAGACTCCTTCCTGCCCCTCAGCTATCCCAGCCCCCAAAGGGCATTGCACTGCTATCTGGATTAGAGTCCAATAGCTTCACCTCCTGGCTCTGAGCCAAAAAGTACTTACACAGACTTGCACACTTTCACACCCTGCGTTGCTGCCCAGATCCCATACAATGCCCATTTCTCTTCCCTCCTCCCCATCTCTGCTACTTGGCTCAATTGGGGGCATGAAGGAATGTTTGGGGGCGGGGGGGAGTGGCAACTCCAGGTGCCTCAGGCCAGCCCCACGTGTTCTGTTTTCAGTTAAGGGAAATATGGTCACCCTATGTATAATGCAAACCCAAGGTGTGCAGCTGACCCACCTTAAGAACAGTGAAGCTTACCTGCAAGTGGTTTTTTTCTTCTTTCCAGGACCCACTGATGCCGGACGTGGCTAGTTACTTGGCAATAGAGCTCTTTCAAGAAGAAATTTGATGGACTGCTTTTTTTCCTTCAGGAGGAGTTGTATCCTACAGTGGATTGAGGTGCAAGTGGGGAATAAGGGGTGTGATATTGGGACTGAGGACTGATGTCATCACGTAAGAAATTCTCATTGCCCATGTTGAGACAATTCCCAGGTGCAATCAGTTTCCTGATACAGAAATCAAAGGATAGCACCAGCTTGGGAGAAGCAAGGAGGACCGCTCTCCCATAGATTTCTGAGAGCATCTTGTCACAGAACGTATGTTTTAAATCCTAGCCATTGGTCAAGCATCTGAACCGTAGATTGTAAGGTTTCAGAGTAGCAGCCGTGTTAGTCTGTATTCGCAAAAAGAAAAGGAGTACTTGTGGCACCTTAGAGACTAACAAATTTATTAGAGCATAAGCTTTCGTGAGCTACAGCTCACTTCATCGGATGCATTTGGTGGAAAAAACAGAGGAGAGATTTATATACACACACACACACACACACACACAGAGAACATGAAACAATGGGTTTATCATACACACTGTAAGGAGAGTGATCACTTAAGATAAGCCATCACCAGCAGCGGGGGGGGGGGGGGGGGGGGGGAGGAAGGAGGAAAACCTTTCATGGTGACAAGCAAGGTAGGCTAATTCCAGCAGTTAACAAGAATATCAGAGGAACAGTGGGGGGTGGGGTGGGAGGGAGAAATACCATGGGGAAATAGTTTTACTTTGTGTAATGACTCATCCATTCCCAGTCTCTATTCAAGCCTAAGTTAATTGTATCCAGTTTGCAAATTAATTCCAATTCAGCAGTCTCTCCTTGGAGTCTGTTTTTGAAGCTTTTTTGTTGAAGTATAGCCACTCTTAGGTATGTGATCGAGTGACCAGAGAGATTGAAGTGTTCTCCAACTGGTTTTTGAATGTTATAATTCTTGATGTCTGATTTGTGTCCATTCATTCTTTTACGTAGAGACTGTCCAGTTTGGCCAATGTACATGGCAGAGGGGCATTGCTGGCACATGATGGCATATATCACATTGGTAGATGCGCAGGTGAACGAGCCTCTGATAGCGTGGCTGATGTGATTAGGCCCTATGATGGTATCCCCTGAATAGATATGTGGACAGAGTTGGCAACGGGCTTTGTTGCAAGGATAGGTTCCTGGGTTAGTGGTTCTGTTGTGTGGTGTGTGGTTGCTGGTGAGTATTTGCTTCAGATTGGGGGGCTGTCTGTAAGCAAGGACTGGTCTGTCTCCCAAGATCTGTGAGAGTGATGGGTCGTCCTTCAGGATAGGTTGTAGATCCTTGATGATGCCTTGGAGAGGTTTTAGTTGGGGGCTGAAGGTGATGGCTAGTGGCGTTCTGTTGTTTTCTTTGTTGGGCCTGTCCTGTAGTAGGTGACTTCTGGGTACTCTTCTGGTTCTGTCAATCTGTTTCTTCGCTTCAGCAGGTGGGTATTGTAGTTGTAGGAATGCATGATAGAGATCTTGTAGGTGTTTGTCTCTGTCTGAGGGGTTGGAGGTAATGCGGTTATATTGTAGCACTTGGCTGTAGACAATGGATAGAGTGGTATGATCTGGATGAAAGCTAGAGGCATGTAGGTAGGAATAGCGGTCAGTAGGTTTCCGGTATAGGGTGGTGTTTATGTGACCATCGCTTATTAGCACCGTAGTGTCCAGGAAGTGGATCTCTTGTGTGGACTGGTCCAGGCTGAGGTTGATGGTGAAATGGAAACTGTTGAAATCATGGTGGAATTCCTCAAGAGCTTCTTTTCCATGGGTCCAGATGATGAAGATGTCATCAATGTAGCGCAAGTAGAGTAGGGGCATTAGGGGACGAGAGCTGAGGAAGCGTTGTTCTAAGTCAGCCATCAAAATGTTGGCATACTGTGGGGCCATGCGGGTACCCATCGCAGTGCCGCTGATTTGAAGGTATACATTGTCACCAAATGTGAAATAGTTATGGGTCAGGACAAAGTCACAAAGTTCAGCCACCAGGTTAGCCGTGACAGTATCGGGGATACTGTTCCTGACGGCTTGTAGTCCATCTTTGTGTGGAATGTTGGTGTAGAGGGCTTCTACATCCATAGTGGCTAGGATGGTGTTTTTAGGAAGATCACCAATGGACTGTAGTTTCCTCAGGAAGTCAGTGGTGTCTCAAAGATAGCTGGGAGTGCTGGTAACGAAGGGCCTGAGGAGGGAGTCTACATAGCCAGACAATCCTGCTGTCAGGGTGCCAATGCCTGAGATGATGGGGCGTCCAGGATTTCCAGGTTTATGGATCTTGGGTAGCAGATAGAATACCCCAGGTCGGGGCTCCAGAGGTGTGTCTGTGCGGATTTGTTCTTGTGCTTTTTCAGGGAGTTTCTTGAGCAAATGCTGTAGTTTCTTTTGGTAACTCTCAGTGGGATCAGAGGGTAATGGCTTGTAGAAAGTGGTGTTGGAGAGCTGCCTAGTAGCCTCTTGTTCATACTCCGACCTATTCATGATGACGACAGCACCTCCTTTGTCAGCCTTTTTGATTATGATGTCAGAGTTGTTTCTGAGGCTGTGGATGGCACTGTGTTCTGCATGGCTGAGGTTATGGGGTAAGCGATGCTGCTTTTCCACAATTTCAGCTCGTGCACGTCGGCGGAAGCACTCTATGTAGAAATCCAGGCTGCTGTTTCGACCTTCAGGAGGAGTCCACCCAGAATCCTTCTTTTTGTAGTGTTGGCAGGAAGGTCTCTGTGGGTTAATATGTTGGTCAGAGGTGTGTTGGAAATATTCCTTGAGTCTGAGATGTCGAAAATAGGATTCTAGGTCACCACAGAACTGTATCATGTTCGTGGGGGTGGAGGGGCAAAAGGAGAGGCCCCGAGATAGGACAGATTCTTCTGCTGGGCTAAGAGTATAGTTGGATAGATTAACAATATTGCTGGGTGGGTTACGGGAACCATTGTTGTGGCCCCTTGTGGCATATAGTAGTTTAGATAGCTTATTGTAAGGCTGCAGTCAGAAAGCACAGAGGATGGGACTCTCTATGTCCCAAGCATTAGTGGAACCATTGAATGACACAGCTGTAGAGATGACCTACCTCTTTGGCTTGCCCACCTTAGGCCTTTGCTTGCTGTTGAAAATTTTAGCCACCAGACACATTTCAGGCTCCTGCTGAGCAATCAGCCAGCTGCTGGCTCCCCCTGCTGGATCAGAGCCAGGGACCAGCAGCTGGAGTTGGTGGTAGCAGCTTAAGTGAGGCTACATCTTCACTGCAGTTGCTCTTAACCCCCCTCACGTCCGCACACGCAAATAGCTGACCTGAGTTTAGTGGGGTTTTCTGAGGTGTATTGAAAACTGTATTCAACTGGTATTAAAATGGTATAAAACTGTATTAAAATGGTAAGTTAGCGTTTAAATGCCCAGGGCTGTTTTCCCCCCTTGTCCTGCTTCAGGCTAAGGAGCTCTGCAGTGAAGTGTGCAATGTAGTAGTGGGCAGTCTGGAAATAACCAGCCTAACACAAGGTGGGGTAAGTTGTCTTTGTGCCTGAGGGAGCAGCCTGCTTTGATGATGCTTTTGGTTACTGTGTGTTATCGTTCTGAATTCTCAGAAATAAAGTAGTGTTGTGTGGCAACCTTTCAGCAAGAGTATCTAATGTGATTTTTAATCTGATTTATCTGTGTCTTATGTTATGAACATAACACTTTTAACCTGGGCTAGCTGGCCCGACGTGGGGGATAGGTAAAAAGCCTAGGTGAAGCTTGCATTTAGGCTTTTAATCCACCCTCTTTGCAACGAGAATGAAGGCTAAACCACCTGAGTGCAGATAGGCCTTCAGTGCCTTCCCACCATTCCCCACAGGTAGCAGGGCAGACAAGTTCTCCCATAGTTCTCTGGAAAAGAATCCTAGAGCAGCTCAGCTTACTGCAGCACTAAGAACACTGGCTAGTTCAGCACCAGCGAGGACCTAGTAAGCCAGGTATGGCTTTGTGGTGTGGCTGCTCATGCCTGGGCTAGACTAACCTGGAAACCCCAAGTCCTGTCCCCTTCCTGGCCGCCCAGCTCCAATCTCTCCTTCGTTTATTTAATCCAGAGGAGAACAGCTTCAATCAGAGAGACAGAGGGAGCATGGCATTAGAATGTCCCATAGATCAGTGGTTAGAGCACTCACCTGCTAGACTATAGCTGTGTCTTCCCCTGTAGCAGAGAGGGGCAATTCAACCTGGGTCTTCTATATCCTAGCCGGTGAGCAGGCTAAAAATTACAAGGTGGACATTGGTGGTGCTACCACCTCCTTTAGTGCTACCATCTCCTCTAAGTCATTCCACAAGAGATGTCTTGGGACCCTGAGTTGCCTGATTCTATGAAGCAGGGTTCATTTGTTGATTGCAAGCAGATATAGGCACCTCTTGCAGCCCAGACATAGGCACCTGTCTCTGAGAGAGGGGCAGGGCTTAGTGCATATTTCTATTGTCGACATCTCCCATTGGCTAGTTTAGGCAGCTCCCTACCTAGCATGTTGGCTGTTGTGGATTTCATTCTAAGGTGCTTATTTCCCACCATGCATTGTATAGGGAACCTAGGTGCCTAAATCAGGCTTTGTGGATCAGTGTTGTTCCTGTGACTTTTTTTTTTTTCTAGGTACCTAAAAGTTGGGTACTATGATGCTCAGCATTACAGTGCTTAAGTCCCTGTGTGGACCCGATCCTCAGTGCTTTAATCCAAGGATATAAGTGCTTTACAAAGGTGGGTAAACATTACTGTCCCCAGTTTAAAAGTGAGGGTCCTAGATAGTTTTACGTGACTAACTCTGCTATTCAGCCAACCATGACAGAGCTGGAAATAAAAACCCATGTTTCCTGGTGTCCAGGGGCTTGCAATAACTACTAGATGGTATTTATTATTAGTATTACTATAGCGCGTAGATGCCCCGGGCGTAGGCTGTGACCCATCATGCTGGGTGCTGTACAAATGAAAACAAAAAGATAGTGTCTGCCCCAATGTGCTGATGCTGCCTACATATTACCATTCCGATAGTATAATACTGTAATAATGTGACTAGAATTTCCTTAATAATTAGAATTTACGCTGAGAAACCACACAGAACAAATGACACTTCTTCTGATCGCATGCAAAATTTATCACCTAAATGTGTATTACTCGCATTATTTGCAAGTCCCAAAGGGACAATTGAGTTGAGTAGGCTAATTCTTCTGAGTGGGATTAGTATATCCCATGAGAAGCCATGTCACATTACATCCAATCTCTTAATTTTTTAAAACTGCATATGCATTGGTTTGTGGGTATTGTACATGCTCTATTTTCTCACATCTCACATTTCAGCTCTGGGACAGTAATCACAGGGGAGGATTTCTAATCTCATGGTTTTTATTAAAACACAATAGCAGTAGCATAAACCACATTAGAGCTGAAGAAAAGCCATTGAAGCTAATATGAGAAGCTATATTCCCAAATGTATGAATTAGTGAATTACTAGTTAATCTATGTGCAAAGGAGTTTGTGATCTCTGCCTGCCAGTTTCCTGTAGTTTCCATTCTCTCTTGAAGCATGAACTAAGCAACACTGCAAACATATATTTTCCACTAACAAATTTCGCATTTCTAGCAAAGCCCCTACTGACCCAAAGGTGCGTGGGTTTTTTTATTATTTAATAAATTGTTGGATTATCAGTTTCTTAAGCAGGCATAGTCTCCTGTAAGTGATTGTGGCTGGCAAGTTTGCATAGCAAGTCTAGCAGTGAATGTATCTGAGACAATCACACGTCCTTCATCATGTGACCACATCTCCCAGTTCGGAAACAGAATTCTCCATGTGCTCCCCATGTTTAGCAACCTCTGCCAAGCTGTAAATCGGGGGAGATCTCAAAAATAATGCAAAATTATTAGCAGATTAAAAATGGCACTGTATGCAGCAATACTCAGTTTTAAGGATTTTATCATTCTCACTGGTCTGCTGAGCATTTCCAAAGAGTGGCAGAGATTGTGCATCAAAACATTGACCTCTTGCTGATTCGTATTGTTTTGTAAGTCATGCATAGGTTTCAGTTGTTCCAGAAATTGCTCAAGCATGTAATTACAGAGTTGTGGGGAGAGGCTACCTTCTGATTCATGTGATGCAAATGATGTTCTATCCATGACAGAACAGAACTGAAATTGACACTGATTTTCTGCACAATGTTTCTGTTATCAAGAAAAAATCAAGTCGGTAGAAGGAAAGGTGAGCAATGCCTCCATATTTCTTTTTCACGGTATAATTTGGTCCCACTGTCTGCGTCTGCAAATAGCTCTGCTATGTGCTTAGATGTTTCTGAAGTAGGTTGAAGCACATTTTCCTCAGCAATAAATATATGGACCCAGTAGCAGCAGAAGCCAGAAATACCCTCAGTGTAGCCCACCTAGCCAAAACTCTCCAAAATTCCTCTTGAAACTCTGCTGAAAGGTCTGAATTTTGCCTGAGTTATACCCATAAAACATAAATTGACCCATATTAACCCAAAACATAGTCTAAATTAACTGAATATCAAAAATTGGTGACTCTGGCCCAAGTGTCAGTTAGAAGGAAGCTATTGCACAGCTGTATACTGGACCCAAAAGCATCCTTTCCCTCAAATCCTTTTCACCAGCTGGTGCTTCTCCCTTCTAGGACAGAGCAATAGGACCCTGAGTCCAGTCAGGCCACTGGGTGGCACCTGGGTAGATTAGGTATAATTGATGATCAAACACAGCTGGGGAGAAGTTGGACCTTCATAAAGGAAGGAACACAAGGCAGTGAGAGGGTAGGAAAGTAAGGAGACTTAGCTGGGAGTTTCCTCTCCTGGGCTAATGGATGGGGAAGGCCTGAACTAGAGTAAGCTTCAAGGGAAGCCTAGGAGGGCAATGAAGCCGGGGGCCAGATGTGGGTTGTCCTGAGCTAGGAGGAAGCCAGAGCAGTGAAGCCCTAAGAGGCAGAGATGGTAAAGCCAAAGTGTGTTTGGACTGAAGTTTGAGGGGTTGCAGGGAGAGAGAGAAGAACTCTACAGTCATTTTCTTGACACTAGAAAGGGGAGATACCTGAAAGACAAAGGATTGGCATGATCTCCTGTGTCTGCCCCTCATACAAGGACAGGAACTAAATGTCTGAGGAGAAACCAGGGGAGGTGGTGCTCATTACAATGAGCCCAGGAAGGGGCTGCAGAAGGCCTCAGGAAAGACTAATGGTAGGAAGGAAGCAACAAGGTTTGTGACACAGCAGACTTGGGCTGATATTTCCAAGGTCCCTGGACTGGAACCCATTATAGAGGGAGGGTCTGGGTTTGCCTACCAGCCACTGGGAAGCCTCCTGACATAGCGGGGATATAGACAACTCAAAGCCTAGAGAGAAGAATATAAGTCCATTGGGCCCAGCGTCGGGGACTGGAGGCCTTGCCATGAGGTCTTGGAATGATTTGTTAGACTTTTGTTGGTTGGACTTCCTGTTACTCTGGAAGGGGAGACTATAAATGACCTGGTCAAGGACCAAGACATGAGAAGAAGAGGACCACTACAGGGCCAGAGCAACTGTCAGCATGGGGCTCTAGATAGGAAGAGCTGCATTGCTGTGCCCAGCCATGAGGAAGCACATCAGTGGTGAGTCTTCCACGATGGCAATATGTGATCTAGAGATTGAAATTTAAGTGCTCTTTTGTCTAAAGGATTTTATTTCATACATCTAATAATTGCTGTATGTATAAATATAATAACAGTAGACAATTACAAGCAATTTAATTGCAACAACTAATTTGTAGACTTAGCTAATTGTTTCCCTAGCCACACTATGCTGGCTGGATATATTGAAGTTTGCAAAAGAACAAGAAGCGGAGAATAATAAAGGACAGTGGCTTGATTTCCTCCCCCCCATTTTGATGAGTCCCCACAGGTCCAGCTCATGTCAATGCTGTGCAAGTGACCCAGAAATCAGGTCCAGAGCCTTAGTATGGCTCCTTGAGGAATTCCAACAGCAAAGGGGGAAAAATCAGTGGTGAACAAGAAAGTATGCTGTTACGCAAAAATATTAGATCGGTGTCTTTTATGTAAAGTGATCCCCATATGTATTATGAAGCTAGGAATGAATACATCCTTGTCTGTATCTTTGATTTCATAAAGAGCATAACATGACTTCTGCTTCAGGTTACAGTATGCCTTTTTTTCTCTTCTCTTAAACAGCGTATGTTAAAACACTGAAATAATCCTGATTGCTCCATTTCTTCCTGCTGGTAAACAAGATCTCAGACATGTATATCTGCTTTCTATCCTTCATGTAGGAATTGGGTCATTGCACAAAACTCATGCTGAGAATGGTGTCCTACCACAGTAAGGAAAGGACTGTGATGTTCAGCCAAGCTGGTCAAAATAAACTACAGCAGTTTCTTTAACATATGGACTGGTATAGTACAAAGCTGGCTACTTTTAGTGGTGACCTGGGAATGCAAACGCAGTGACCGTTTATGGCATTACCCCTGAGAAGTCAATGTCATAGCTTTAATAATCAATTCAGTACTCGTGCATGGAATTTTACAATGAACTAAGGTGTTTGTTGGATTGCTTCTCAGTACATAGAATAATAATAGGACTGGAAGGAACCTCAAGAGGTCATATAGTCCAGTCCCGTGCACTCATGGCAGGACGAGGCCATCCCTGACGGGTGTTAACCTGCTCTTAAAAAATCTCCACTGATGGAGAGTCCGCAACCTCCCTAGGCAATTTGTTCTAGTGCTTAACTACCCTGACAGGAAATTTTTCCTAATGTCCAACCTAAACTGCCCTTGCTGCAGTTTAAGCCCATTGCGTCTCATCCTATCCTCTGAGATTAAGGAGAACAATTTTTCTCCCTCCTCCTTGTAACAACCTTTTATGTACCTGAAAGCTGTTATCACGTCCCCTCTCAGTCTTCTCTTCTCCAGACCAAACAAACCTAGGGTGATCAGGTGTCTGGTTTTGGACCAGCACTCCTGATCAAGAAGGTACCCTGGTGGCTCCAGTCAGCACCACTGACTAGTCTGTTGACTGTCCAGTTGGGCAGCAGGGCTGGCAGGCTCCCTCCATGGGAAACAGCCGGCATGTCCAGCTCCTAGCCATGGGGTGGCCAGGGAGATCTGCATGCTGCCCCACCCACAGGTGCAGCTCCCGTTGGCTGGGTCAGAGTAGGGGAGGAACTAGTGCGAGCCTGACTTGCAAGCACTCAGCAGGTGGCTGCTGCGGAGTCATGTGGTGTGCACCTCTCACATGGCTGCCTGGCCCTCTTCTCCCCACGCTCCTCATGTGGCTGGGCTCGAGCTGTGGTGTGTGCCCTGCAGTGAACTGTGGTCTGTCTGTCACCCCATTGCCAGCACCCAGGAGTTGGAGGTATGTGTATCTGTCTCCGAGTGCTGGGAATGGGGCTGCACCCCTATCCCCCTCACTGCATCCCTCCCTGTCCCATCCTGTCCTGCCCCCCATACCTAACCATCCCAGTCCTGTATCCTTACAGTGCTCTTCTACCCATCCTCTCAACCTCCCACAGCTCTGCACCCTATTCACCTCCATACACTGCTGCACTCCCCTTATATATCTATACACCCCTGTGCCCCCACATCCTCACACACCTGTAGCCTTCTGCCTCCCCCTGCATCCTCATCCACCCCACATACCCCCCCGCTGCCTCCTCTCTCCTTCACTTCCCCCTCTGACCTCCACCCTGCTCTCGTCCTTGCCTCTTTCTCTCCCCATCCTCTCTTCTCCACCCCCAAATCCGTCACCCTATCTTTTTCCCTCCAGCCCACCCTCCTCCCTTCTTGGCTGGGTGATTTAGGCAACCCCTGAAAGTGTATGAAAGTGTCTCTATGTAGGCAAGTGCGTGCATGCATGCATGCATTGTATGTGTGTAAGAGACTGTCTTTGTGTAGGGAGGTGTGTGTATTGCCGCATGTGTGTATACCTGTGTGAATAAAAGTTGCAGCCTAACTCTTTGACTATTATTCCTTTTGATGGCTTGCACAAAAAATTTGACATAAAATGTGTTCATTTCATAACAAGTTTTTAAAGGAGAAGGGAGCTCTAAAAGAAAAGTATTTCTTAAAAAGTGAATGTTGTTGACTGGTAGTTGCAGAAGAGCCAGTGTATCATACACATAAAGAGTGTCTGCAACAAAGTTTATAATGTATGTTCAGCACCTACCAACCTGGAGCCCTGATCTCAGTTGAGGTCTAGAAGAATATGTGTTAGTAGGGTGACCAGACAGCAAGTGTGAAAAATCAGACTGGGATGGGGGAGTAATAGGAGCCTATATAAGAAAAAGACCTAAAAATCAGGACAGTTCCTATGTGTTAGTGCATGCTAGATGTGGGCACATGAATACATGTGCCTATCTGCATGTAGGTGTGGGAGTCGGTTTCTACAGATTTATTTATATAGATATCTGGACAGGTGGTTGTGCTCTATGGATTTTTATTGGGGTGACAGGATTGGGTCTTTATCACAGCTGCAATGGATCCATTAAAGTGTGGTCCTAATTCCACACACAATTATAATAACTTTAGTAAAACAAAAACCATGGAGCTGTTTATGAAAAATGGGAAGAATCATGAAAACCTTTGTGAAATTTCATTTTTTTTAAAAAAAATTTACCCTTTTTGACTATTTTGCTGCCAGTTCTAGCATCCTGTAACAAATAAAACCTGAACTTAGTATAATCTGTCAAAACAATAAATAGTTCTGTTTGGGCCTTGCAGTGAAAATGAGCATGTAAGAGAGGGTGGGGGAGAGAAGCAAACGAAGGGAGGTGCATGGAGTGAGCAGGGGTGGGGCTTCGGGGAAAGGGTGGGGCAGTGAGCAGGGCAAAAGGTGTTCGGCTTTCTGGAATTAGAAAGTTGGCAACCCTAAACAAAACCACTTTAATTTTTTTTTTTTTCCATTCTTCACTCATAGGTCACGTTTTCTAGACCTCTAACCATTTTTGTTGCTCTTTTCTGGGCTTTCTCCAATTTATCCACATTTTTCCTGAAATGTGGCACCCAGTTGAGACCTAATCAGCACGGAGTAGAGCGGCGGAATTATTACTTATGTCTTGCTTACAACACGCCTGCTAATACAGTACATACCAGAATGATGTTTGAGCTTTTTTGCAACAGTGTTGCACTTCTGTTTAGCTTTTAATCCACTTTGACCCCTAGATTCTGTGCACTTTCTGCAGTACTCCTTCCTAGGCAGTTATTTCCCATTTTGTATGTGTGCAAATGCTTGTTCCTTCCTAAGTGGAGTACTTTGCATTTGTCCTTTTTATTGAATCTCATCCTATT
Source organism: Dermochelys coriacea (assembly GCF_009764565.3). Classification (NCBI taxonomy): domain Eukaryota; kingdom Metazoa; phylum Chordata; order Testudines; family Dermochelyidae; genus Dermochelys; species Dermochelys coriacea. The sequence continues at coordinate 80,549,113 of NC_050069.1, forward strand.
TACTTCAGACCATTTTGCCAGTTTATCTTGATCATTTTGAATTTTAATCCTATCTTCCAAAGTATTTACAACCCTTCCCAGCTTGGTATCATCCTCAGACTTTTTAAGTGTACTCTCTATGCCAGTGTTTCCCAAACTTGTTCTGCTGCTTGTGCAGGGAAAGCCCCTGGCGGGCTAGGCCGGTTTGTTTACCTGCCTGCAGTTTGCTGCTCCAGGCCAATGGGAGCTGCTGGAAGCAGCGCAGGCCGAGGGACATACTGGCCACCACTTCCAGCAGCTCCCATTGCGGTTCACTGCTCCAGGCCAGCCACTGGGTGCCGCAATCGGCCGAACCTGCGGACGCGGCAGGTAAACAAACCAGCCCGGCCTGCCAGGAACTTTCCCCACACAAGTGGCGGAACAAGTTTGGGAACCACGGCTCTATGTCATTATCTATATATCTGATGAAGAACTGGACCCAGAACTGATCCTTGTGGGACTCCACTGAATATGCGCATCCAGCTTGATTGTGAACCACTGTTAACTATTCTCTGGGAACAGTTTTCCAACCTGTTATGCACTCACCTTATAGTAGCTCCATCTAGGATGTATTTCCCTAGTTTGTTTATGAGGTCATGAGCGACAGCATCAAAAGCCTCACTAAAGTCAAGATATACCATATCTACTGGTTTCCCGCATCCACAAGGCTTGTTACCCTTTCAAAGAAAGCTATTATGTTGGTTTTACTTGATTTTGTTCTTGACAAATCCATGCTGACTGTTGCTTATCACCTTATTATCGTCTAGGTGTTTGCAAATTGATGGATTGATTATTTGCTCCACTATCTTTCCAGATACTGAAGTTAAGCTGACTGGACTGTAATTCCCCAGGTTGTCCTAATTTTCCCTTTTTATAATGGGCACTATATTTGCCCTTTTCCAGTCCTTTGTAATCTCTCCCGTCTTCCATGACTTTTCAAAGATAATGGCTAATGGCTCATATCTCCTCAGTCAGCCCCTTGAGTTTTCTGGGATGTATTTCATCAGACCCTAGTGACTTGAAGACATCTGGGTCTACCCTATTTTAGCTTCTGATCCTACCTCATTTTCACTGGCATTCACTATGTTAAACATCCAATCGCTTCTAACTTTTTTGATGAAAACTGAAACAAAGTCATTTAGCACTTTTGGCATTTCCACATTTTCTGTTATTGATTTCCTTCCCCACTGTGTAACGGACCTACCCTGTCCTTGGTCTTCCTCTTGCTTCTAATGTATTTGTAGAATATTTTTGTTACCCTTTTACGTCTCTACCTAGTTCAGTCTCATTTTGTGCTTTGGCCTTTCTAATTTTGTCCCTACATACTTGCATTATTCATATTCATCCTTTATAATTTGATCTACTTTCCATTTTTTGTGGGACTCTTTTTGTTGTTGTTGCTTTTTGTTGAGTTTCAGCCTATTGAAGATCTCCTGGTTAAGTCAGTGTCGTCTCTTGCCATGCTTCCTATCTTTCCTATGCGGTGGGATAATTTTGCTATTGTGCCCTTAATAATGTCTCTTTGAAAAACTGCCAACTCTCGAACTGTTTTTCCCTTAGACTTGCTTCCCATGGGAACTTACCGACCAACTCCTTAAATTTGCTAAAGTCTGCCTTCTTGAAATCCATCGTCTGTATTGTGCTGTTTTCCTTCCTACCATTCCTTAGATCAAAATAGAGCTTTTTTTCCTCTGGGTTTTGATAAACTGAGAGTTTGAGTTGCACTGGCTTCTAAATAAAAAGCCAAATACAAACCAGCAATGAGAGGTTTGAAAGAAATGATGTTGCAAAAAAACTTTCTTCTGACCACTAAGGTTTTTCTTTTATTTGTGGAAAGATATCTTTTGCAGAACTATCAGGTTGGAACTGCTTGGTCTAAATGCTGGCCTTGAAGCACCATAGCAGCAGTGGTTGGAAAATGGGCAGTTAGCAGTTGTCCCCCTCTCCCCCCATAACTGGGCATTTTGGGATAGCAAGGGTAGCAATAAGGCTTATAGCAGATAAGGTGAAAGACTGACGACAGAGAAAGTAAATGAATCCTGAAGTCTGAGTTACTGTCTCTTGTATGTATGATTTTTATTACTTTTTGTCCAAGTCTTTTTTATTAAACCATCTGCCCTATAAGTAAAATATTCCAGTCCCTTTTCCAGAACTCTGTGCTTCTGTAAGGAAGAAGAGCAGGATAACTGCCATTCCTGTGGTCTTTGTGGAGTGAATTTCTAGATAGCATGAGGATTTTTCTCATTATGGAGAGAGATAAGCATGTTGCCCTCTGGTGGATGGCCTAGTCCCAGCGCTTTGGGGTAGAGACTGGAAAGTCAGTCTCTGCTCTGCAGGCTGAGTGTTACTTTATTATGCAACAGGGTAGTCTCTCAATAATGAGAGTACAGTCACAGCCCCAATATGTACAGCAGGTTTTCATGGCCCTTGTAAATGTGAGTAAATGGAAAACTCCTCCTTGCAACTCTTGCAGGTTTCAGTATCATTGGAAGCTAGAATGTTTCTGGAATTTTTGATTGTTCTTTTTGAGATTTAAGATGGCTCCTCTTTGAAAACTGTCTCTCTTTGCAACACTCACAGTGAAATATCAGAGCACAGTGTGTGTGGCTTCTCTAGGCTAGAGTGCCAGGGAGAGCATTTCCTGGTGTTCCCTCTAGCTAGCTCTGCACTGCACCTTACTCTGGGACTGCGCCTACAATGAACAATCAAGCCCTCAAAGTGCAGTGTTCTGTTCCTAGCTCTGACAGTTTCTATACCTTTGGTAATGAGGGATACATACAGGAAATGGAAGGAGGGACATGTCACTAAGGAAGTATACATTGGAATATGTGAGCATGTAGGGACAAAAGGGTGAGTTAGAAGTTGGCAGGAAATGTTATATGAGCAGAAAGGGTTCTACACACGTCTGACAAAAAAAGAAAGATCAGGGATGGTATGGGTCCACTGCTCAATGGAGAAGGTGAGCTGGTAACAAAAGAGAGAAGGCAGAGCTGCTCAATGTCTACTTTGCTTCAGTTTTCACACAAAATATAGCCTGACTGGACAACTAGCAAATTATAATAGACAATAAAAGGGAAGGGATGCAGATCAGAATAAATGAAAGACACATCAGTGATCTTCTGACTAATTTGAATGTTTAGTTGGTTAGACCCTGGCTATGGAGTCGAAGTCCAAATCGTGGATGTGATACTTAGATATCCTGGTAGCGTTTTGGCATTCTACCAGCATTCAGAATGAAGGGAGGATGTGCTGCACGTATACTTATGGCTAAATTACCTTGCTAGAGAACAAGAGTGTGGTGTGTGTTTTGTTTTGGTTTTTTTTTCTAGCAGGGCTTCACCAAAGCCACTTTTAGCTTGACAAATGCCATTTACTTGTAATTTTAATCATCTTGTGACCTGGGAATTTCATTTATTTAAATATTTTAGCATGCTTTCATTTCCTCTTCAAAAGAGGTTGGGTTTTTTAGGAAAGAAAGCTGGAAAACCCTACAAATAAATCTCTATAATTTTAAGACTGATAATTGTCAATGATTGATAGATGCATCACATCACTGACAAAAGCCAAGGATTCAAAAGCACAGAACCAAATAGCAGAGGAGACTGTAAATCTTACACTGCCCACATAAACAGTGTACTGCTGTGCATATCACTTTAATTGTGAACAAAAACAAATACTATTCTTTCTTCTGTAACCTCAAAATATAAATCTACAACGGATGTAAACATTGCTGGCTGTTTGTTGCTATCAAATGCAACTCTACAGATATACATGCCTTTATTATAAACTGATACTATATACATTCTTATTAAACTACATTCAAACATTAGTCTAGTCTAAGCCAGGGGTGGGCAAACTTTTTGTCCTGAAGGCCACATTGGGTTTCTGAAATTGTATGGAGGGCCAGTTGGGGAGGCTGTGCCTCTGTGGCCAGGCCCCGCCCCCGTCCAACCTTTCCACACGCACCCCACCGCATTGCTTCTCACCCCCTGATGGCCCCCCTGGGACTTCTGCCCCATTCAACCCCCAGGACCTCCGCCCCGACTGCCCCCCCCACCCCATCCAACCCCTCCTCTCATTCCTGGCTGCCCCTCCAGGACCCCTGCCCTATCCAATCACCGCTTCTCCCTTACTGCCCCCTGATCCCCTGACTGCCCCCCCAGGACCCCTGCTCCATTCAACCCCCCAGTTCCCTGCCCCCTGACCACTACCCCAGACTCCCCTGCCCTCTATCCAATCCCCCATGCCCCCTTACCGCTCTGCCTGGACCATCAGTGGCTGGTGGCACTACAGCCACACCACTCAGAGCACATGCTGCCCAGCTGGAGCCAGCCATGCCACCGCGCAGCACAGAGTATTGGGTCAGGTCGTGGTTTGCAGCTATGCTGCCCGGCAAGAACTCTCCACCCAAAGCATTGCGCCTGCAGCACAGTGAGCTGAGGCTGAAGGGGAGGGGGAACACCAGGGGAAGAGCCAGGGGCTAACCTCCTGGGCCAGGAGTTAAGGGGCTGGGCAGGAGTGTCCTGCGGGCCGTAGTTTGCCCACCTCTGGTCTAAGCACTTTTCTAAAAAATTATATTGTTAGATTTTTCAACTGACAATTGATATTTCTCACTTAACAATGCCACTCTAGGAAAATATTTAGCTTCTGAAAACAAGTTGATAAATGTACATTAAAACATTCCCACAGTTAAAGTTCTGATTGCTGTATTGTGAAGAAATATGCATTTCTAAATATTTGATAAAAATTGTGTCTATTTTGTGTGGGCATTGTACAATTTATGAACTCCTTAACTATTCATTCCCTTGCTTTTAAATGCTTGGATTTTGCAAATGATGTGATGGGGAAACCCATTGTAGTCGTCTTAACTTGTTTTAAGTTTTCGGTGTGGGTGTCTAAAAAATTGCCATGATACTTCAGTACTACTTTTGTCAAAAGAAAGGTGGCTGCAGTGGGGAGAGAAACTTTCCTTTTTAAAGAAAGGAAGCTAACCATTTAATTCATAGGCTCAGAAACACCAGAAAAATTACTCTATTATAATTTACCTGTAGGTTTATTTACAACAGGAAGAAAATGTTAAACAGAATCCCTGTAGAGTACAGTTCATACTTGAAAGGCACAAAGGTTCTAATAAATAGCCATTTTCTAGACTGAAAACCAATCCTAGAGAATGGGGCAGGGAGAGGCAGTGCACAGAAGTATTATAGGAATTGAGGAAACCCCAGGCTGTTTCAAGCAAGAAATGGTACTTGTTGGGAAACTACTGTCTGAAAGAGAGTCCCAAGGTTTTATTGTTTGGGGTTTTAATCCACCCTTCTCATGTATTTGTTAATTCATGAGCTGTTGGAGGGATTGAATACCAGAAGTAAAGTTTTCTGCCAGCTGTCAGGTTTTGATGGCAAAATTGAAGAAGAATAAGGTAAAACAATGCAACTCTTCATCTGAATGTTGGCTATTTGCACATGGTAGGTGAGACATAGAAAGGTCACCAATTTGAGCATCGACAGGTAAAGCCCAAATATTAATGGTCCCTTATTTACTAAAGGAGAAATAATCACAAATGTAGTGACTAGAGCAGGTCAAAACATTTTAGAACTGTTGTTTCCTGAAAAAGTAGGTTTGTGAAAATCAAAACAGTTCCTAGGAAATGTCAGTTTTGACAGTTTTTCAATGGGAAAAAGTCAATGTTTTGTTAGTGTCCTTTGATTAATTTCATTTTATTAACACCCTTTTACATATTATATATTTAGTGTTTTTAATCAAAATTTGGGGCCAGTGGAACACTTCATTTTGTGGAGAACTTTGAAATTTCATCACTTTATTTTTTTTCAGAATCAGTATTTCACATGGAACAGAAATTCTGGTACCCAGCCAGCTCTAAGGGTGACACGGGAATAGGATTAACGTGCATACTGAATCATTTATTTAAACCAGCAATAAAAACAAATCCTCACTGAAAAAAGTACATCATTGTTACGGTTTTGCCTCTTAATATTATATGGCATCTTCATATTTTTAAATGCGTTGTATTTAACTGAAAATCTCTCCAAATATCTATATTGGAGGTGTAGGGCTGCCATTGTAAAGAAAGCAGGAAAGACGCAAAGGGCCAAAGACAGAGTAGAAATCTAAGTTAGAGAACAGGGATAGTCATAGTAGCATTTATATTGGTAGCATTGTTTAATGTATGTAGTTGGCTTGGAAGAACCAATGTATTAGGCTTTCAAATAACCCATATATCAATGACATACTAGAATAGTGTTGGCTGGGTGGATATCCTGTTGCTCATCCCAGCTGTTGCTAACAGTACCCACTTGATGTCATTCAGTCTCTCCCTTACTCTATCCTGCATCCAAATACTCTGATTCAAGGCTATCAAAGGACATGTAGCATCAAGCTGTTTTCATTTCCTTTTCTGGGGCTAGCTGTGGGTATTATTGGAATCCTCCTGTGTGGGCCTAGAGCACTCTATTAGGCTTTTAAAAAAACAAAAAACAATCATATCTCAGCCCTGATCCTGCAATGGCCTTAGTACTGATATTTATGCAACTTAAGGTCTTTTTCCGTGTGGTTCTGTTGCATGGTGCTCTGTTGAGATCAAGTCCTAAATCTTCATTCTTGTCTTCTGAGTACTGCCATTGTTTGTGAAGATTTGTCATTGGTTTGCAACTATGAATGTGTTTTTATTCTGTTATGCAAAATATGCAGTCCTAGCAATATCCCCTGTTTATGGCCTTGATCCTGAAAAAACTTATCCACATGCCTAACTTTCTTCATAGGAGGAAAGAGATCCTTGTCTTAGTCTCCATTTGATCTATCCCTGAGAACCTAGAGCTAAAACTTGTTCTGGTTTTACTCATTGACTTTAGTGGGGTTGCATGGACAATCAAAAGGGCACAATGGCTGTTCTAGAGATATTGAACCACCCCTCATTACACTATAGTGTGCTTGGATGCTCGCCAAATATGAGAAATACTGTCCAGAACAAATTCTGGGCGTGATCGTACAGTCCTTTCTCAAGCAGAATGCACACTGAAGTAACTTAAGGTATGCTAACATCACATGGACAAGCACTCTAATGGTGGCATGGTAGTTTCATAATCAATGGGAGGCTGCAAGGCAGGACTCTTTATCTATGCTCCAGGCCTATAGGAGATGTCTATGCATATTCTTTTTATGTGATGAGATACATGGTATCTAGTGTGAAATAAATAGTTCTGTTGCCCTGGAACCTCTGATCCTTATCAAAATCAATCTTGTCCTGAATCTACACGTACATGACTCCTGAAATGATGCTGACTACATCTCCTGTGGTATCTGACAAAATGTGAAGAACCCTCTCTGCAGAAGTTTACTTTCTTTTTGAAGGCAATGAGCCTCTGCAAGCTCACTTATTGAAACCTAGAAGAGCAGAAAGGTATTTTCAAATCCCAGGCACTCAATGAATGAGATGTGAAATGAATTTCACATGGATCAGCCCCCTGGAGGCTTGTCACAATAGATAAGGCAAAGGGGATAGATGCTGCATTAGTTCATGTATGCTACTGAGTAGCAGAGCTAATAACTGAATCTAATTTCACTTCAGGACACAGGGGCTACTATATAGTGTCCCTCTTTGATCTCTTCACCCATAGCAGCAGACTAAAAAATATATAATAAAATTTTCAAAATGCATCCACTTGGAAAACAGTAAAAACCTATAAAATATCTAAAATGCCCCATGACCAGTTAACCCCTTCAAAGAGAGTAGCATCACACACATTTTTATTTTAAACTGTTCTATATACATAATCCTACTATCAATGAGTTGTATATTAGACAGCATAAAAAAGATTGAATGCATTATATAGATTAAACAAAATCCATAGCCTGTCATGAAGCAATCCTTATAATTTTTATGAGTGGTGCATTACAAAGGTGTCTAGGTGTCCCTCACAAGACTGACCTGTCTGTTCATCCTGTCAATTAGACAATCACTGAAAAGTGTCGGTGTGTGTTTGGTTTGTAAAAGCCCAGACCAGACTAGAATTCTGTAGGCTCTCTGTGAGTAAAAATGAATCTTTGGAAATATACTATGAGGTCAAGCCAACAGCTTGAGCCTAAAAAGATGAATAAATGTGACACCTTCCTGCCATGCTCAACCAGTTGCCTAAGTAATGGAGAAGTTCATCTAGAGTGCATCTGTACAGGCAGCTAATACCTTCTAGTAGATCTCCTGGTTGGTAGTACTAAGAACCTGCTTTCTGTGTACCTTAAGGACCTGTGCTACCACTGACTTTTCCATGTACCTGCATCCTGAACCCATGTTCCAAGTAATGCTACCAGAAGCAATGTTAACTCTGAGGCAGACTTCTGCTTAGAAGGACCAGATAAGGGAGCATATTTAGTGTCAAAAAGAAAGAGAGGACTTGTGGCACCTTGGAGACTAACACATTTATTCGAGCATAAGCTTTCGTGAGCTACAGCTCACTTCATCAGATGCAGACTAACACGGCTGCTACTCTGAAACCTGTTGTTTAGTGTCAGTAGTCCTGACTCCTGTTTCATCTCTTCCTGCCTTGGAACTGTCATTTCTCTCCCCCCCCCCCCATCCATGTAGACCCATCCACACTGTAGTCCTGTGAAAGGGCTAAGGATGGTGGAGCATCCAACAGTGCTGCTGCTTCCCCAATTTCTATTGGCTCTAGAATCTGTGTCAATGTATGTGATGATCCTCCAGACTGCAGGAAGGGCCCTCTGGATTTTAAAAAGGCAAAAAGTATTATACTCACATCCATCTCACCCCACTTCCATAAGGAATGGCACTCTTTCCTGAAAGATGCATGTACAAAAATGTTGTTTCTGTGATCACAGATGAATTATGGAACAAATCTTTATTTTATGACCCTTTTGCTTGCTTGCTTTTTGTGTGTACTTTCTAGTGGTTTGGATTCACTTCTGCATCATTAGGGAAAAGCTTGGCACGCAGCATATTGGCAATGGTTTAAGGTTGTGAGTTATTTTATTGCTCAGCATTGGGTTCAGCAAACAAAGGAGGGCTAGTGCCTGTAATCTAAGCTCCCCAACAAACAGCTACTGCGAAAATCATTATCTTTGCACATAGAGATTAAAGTATTTACAAACCATCATCTCTCTTGATAGGCTTCTTATTCTGATTGACTATCTAAAGAGGGACAACATGTAATCTAAGCATTTCAGTGTCCTTTTTATTTAATAAACTTTCCAATAAAATGACCATGATTTATGCTAGAATCTATGCATCACTGTGGATATAAATAAAAGTACTTTCCAACCAATTGCATCTGCACAAGCTAATAAAATTCTACTCAAACCTCTTTTTGGAATGTTCCCTAAAAGATTTAAAATGTAGTTTGGAGTCTGAATAAATGACAGCCTGGAAATGTATAAATCATTAAACACAAATTTGAGCAAGAAAACCAATTTAAATCAAAATCCTCCTCCTACCTAAAATAGGTGAGGTCCAGGATGCTTCAGAAATAAAGTTCCAGAATCAATGAGTTGCTTCAACAAGTTATGATTTGATAGATGAACGAATAATTCCAAATCATGTGCCTAATTTCTGGAGAATAAAATCAAGACGGTGTAATCATCTTGTATAGTTCTTTCACTTCTTCTCATCCAGGTTATACAGTACCCCTCACCATGGCAACAGCATCATGACTTGAGAAGCAAATCCAAACCCCATTTTAATTCTTGTTCTGTAAATCATCATTTTTCCATATTGTGTAGAAAATGGGAGTTTTCTTCACTACCTACTCATTTCAGAGCTTGCTACTGGCCCTATAGGATGTTACATTCTGTTCGCTATGGGTCATTGTGTATTCAGATTCTTTTCCAAATTGGCTATCTCCTTTGAGTCCATTAGCACTAAACACAGTCCAGGCTCTAAGTACCTTCTTCCCTTGTGATTTAATAACTGTCTGGGCAATTCATAAAAATATCTACTGATGGACAAAGATTCTGGATTGTTCCTTTTTGAAATAAAGTAAATCAAAGAGAAACACTTGTTAAAAGTAGCAACCACAGGATTTTATAGACCTAGGACCAGATTTTCATCCCCACTAAGTCCCCTTTGCATTACTCTAATGATGCAAAGCTGACTTAAAATCACCCTAAATAGGCAACGAGGGATTTTTCTGTCATGGCAGAATCCCATAACCACCGCTTTCTCCACATGTGCTGCTCTCACCTACTGCCCAGGGGGAGATGCTATACTGGGGACATGGCTGAAGCATGCTGTGCTCCATTACTCCCACCGTTTACAGCCCCAGAAGTGGTGCAACTTGGAGTAGCACTGAAATTGTACAGTGAGGCTGCCCCAAATGGAACTGGGAGCAGTCCCAGGGACCAGGCAATGTAAAGCTGCCTTTGCTATCCCCTCTTCCTGAGGTTCATAGATTCATAAAGCTTAAGGCCAGAAGGGACCATTAGATCATCTAGTCTATCCCTTTGTATATTACAGACCGCTACATTTTATCCAGTTAACTCAGTATGTGTTTGTGTTTGTCTAAAGCATATCGTCCAGAAAGGCATCCTGTCCTGATTTGAGGACATCAAGAGACAGGGAATTCACCACTTCCCCGGTAATCTGTTCCAATGGTAAAGTGTCCTCATTCTTAAGGCACAATTTTATATTTCCAATTTGAATGTGTCTGGCTTCAGCTTCCAGCTTTTGGTTCTTGTTATGCTTTTCTCTAATAGATTGAAAATCCCTTTAGTACCCAGCATTTTCCTCCCTTAGAAGATTCTTATACAATGGAAATCAGTCCTGCTTCAGGTGCACAGTGCTTATGTGACCCTTAACTTTGAGATGCAAAAAAAGAAAACCTTTCTGCATTCAAAGGCCTTGATTGTCTGAACATGTACTTGTTAACTGGTGCAAAAGTTACATTTGAATATTCAGATTTGCCTGTCAGGTAACTGCATTCCAATTAATCCACCAATAATCATATGTTATATTCAAGCAGCCACTCTGTAATGGTTCTCACCTAATGTGGACAAAAGGAGGAATGAATGCAAATTTTGAGTAAGCCCAAAAGAGAAGGTCTCTGAAAACTTTGTCCAGTTTCAAGATATTCTAACGTTTAAGCTATAGAGTATGAAGGAGAAGGTCTGAATGTGTATTGTGAATGAGATGGTTCATTTACTTAATGATAATACTTAGTTCTGCCTTGAGTGCAGGGGACTGGACCAGATGACCTCTCAAGGTCCCTTCCAGTTCCATGATTCTGACTTAGTACAAATCAAAAGTATTCAACATCTAGTACTGAGCTTTTTTGATAATTTGAACCCACGTATAGGTACTGAGAATTTCTGAAAATTACTGCACTAAATTTTCAAAAACATGGCTTTCACTTTGTATTTATAACTTTAAGGACACCATTGTATACATCATTGACAAGAATCCTCTGTGTGTGCAAATAGTGTGCCTGTGTAAGCAGGGTCTGAATAAACTCTCCCCTAACAATCTAGTGATGAACTGGGAAAAAGATTGCAGGAACAGACCGTGTTTGCATAGACACGCCTATTCTGCTAAGGCACGCATAGCATGATGGAACTGCTTTGCTAAAAGGATCATTTTTGGCTGATGTAGGGTTACAGATCACGTTAGTATTGAGCGCAGTGGTAATGAAATGTTTATCCTTATTGTCGAGTAAAGGGCAGTAGAACTGTACTTGGCCTGCCCACTGTGGGGTGGGAGGTGTCACCCTAAATTGAACCTCACTCACTAAATATGGGGTAGGGTTGTCAAATCCCAGTGAAAGAGAGAGAGGGAAAGAAAAAGGATAAGGATGGGGACAGGTGTTCCTACCTGGTGCTGTGGTCTCTGCCTAACAAGTCTTAGTCACCAATTGATTCTGTACTGTTTGCAGCGGCAGCTGCAGCAGGTGAGGTGTTGAATGGCATTTTTCCTTTTCCTCCTGGGTGGGAGGTGAACTCACATGAATGCACCTCTGAACTCTGGGTCTTCACTGACCAAGGATAGCAACTGTGAGAGGGATGCAGTGGAGGGAGAAGGAGGTAGCATGTTAAAGGAACACCTGCTTGTCAAACTTTCTCACTCAGTGAGAAGCTGAGGTAAAGGACACTGCCTAGTGTACTCTGGGTGGATGTTTGTTCATGCCTCTATGCTTTTATATCATAATTGTGGTGTTTCCCAAAAATTAATGCTGTGTTCCTTTTTCTCTTTTAATAAGTTTTCTTTGCTATACACAGACTTAGTGCTTGAGAGAGGGGAAGTATTGTCTCTCAGAGGTGCCTAGGGTTGATGGTTAATTTTCTCAGATTGCTGGTTGGGTGCTTAGGGTGGTTCTATTCTTTTTTTATTGTTAAAAGAACCCCTAGATATTGAATTTGGCCCTTGTTGCTGCCGACTCCACCTGGCAGAAGGGTTAAACATGGGTTATGCATATATAAATTCAGTCACTTGTATGCATAAACAGTAACTGTGTGTGTGTGTGTGTGTGTGTGTGTGTGTGTGTAAGACAGCACATGCCAAGCTGCACGTGTATGAATGGAAACCAAGCTGATGCATTAATAGACTTTTGTGAACCAAAGTCTATAGTGCTCCTCTGACTAATATAAACATTGTATAATTATTGCCTTGTCAGCAGGCAGAGTTTGATTTAATCAGCAGAAAGTAACAAAGCATCTGTCTCCCCCTTCTCTACCCCCCCCCCCCCCGCCGTCCCCAATATCTGAGGTTACTGTAATAACAATTATGGCAACAAAGATTTTCAAATGTTAGTGGCACAGGACATTTTGTCCCGTCCACAATGAGCTAGAAAGGTCTGAACTTTAAATCAAGCATGTTGTGGTAGTGTAGAGCATTCGTGCTGTGCAGAATGTCCTGGGGGTTGTAAGATCAATTCAGCTTTGCTCAGCCATGTCGGCAATGGCTGTCTTAAGATGCTGACATGGCTCAGCTTGATAGGTTGAAGAAATTTAACTGCTTTGATAAGGTTAAAAGGGGCATCCAACCAAGAATAGAAAACACTGCTCAGAAGCTTGATTGCACACTCAAGCAACCCGTTGTCAACTGACAACATAACCAGCACAAATTGCCTCCCTTTCAGAAGAAAACATACATTTAAAAAAAAAAAACTAGTCGGTCTCTGGAAGCTTTGCTTCTCTAATTGACATCATACGATGGCACCCATAGAACATATTGCATTGCTGCTCTTCTCAATATCATGAGGCCTGTCAGCATTTGTGTTAGAAACTCTAATATTCAGAGGTTTATCTTGCATGCAAAACTTCACTTTGGGTTTAAAATTTGCTTTATTGGACAGGGTGGATTTGATTTAAATCATGATTTAAATCAGGAAGACCCAATTTAATCATGGATTTCTACATAAAAGTACATTCTTGTTGGTTGGTATAACCTTAATACATATTCTTCACAACTCAGAGATGTAGGTTTCATTTTTAGAAGGTACACACGAAACATTTTTAAAGTGATTTATTTTGAAAACTTTTCCGATTAGTTTTACAGCTATATCAGAAAATGAATTATTGTTTTGTTATTTCATTTACTAAAGGTAATTTGAAGCAGATATTTTTCTTCATTTTGAGGTGAACGATCTCCAATTCAACAGGTTAATCATTAATATTTGGCGGATTTTCTTGCCATGCTGTATCAGGAGGAGAACATCACCAGATAGACATTTAAATTGTTTTATTTAACTAAAACAACGTTATGTATTCTGGTTTTTTTCTTCAACAGCAAACATATAATATTTTAACAAAACAAGCATATCAATTTTTGAATTTAGTTAAACATTCAAGTTTTTTTAAAATCAGGTTTGTTTTTGTTTGTTTTTAACTAAAATAGTTAAATGAAATATATTTAAAAAAAAAACAAATCTACTATGTCAGTCAGTTCAACATGAGAAACTTAAAATATTGGCTTCTGCAGCTAACTCAGTCGTCTTCACCTTCATTTTTCTGTTTGTTCATAATCTGGACAAGAAAAACAAGCTTCCCTGCTTTTTCAGGTCCCAATCGATTTCTCAGTTTGGAATGAATTAGTCCAAAGGAAGAAAATATTCTTTCTTCACCGACAGAAGAAGCTACTACTGATAAAAGTGAGACTATCACTTTACCAGTCTTTGAATTCAAGTGCTTAAGTAACTTCTACCAGTTCATTGGTATGACTTTCTTTAAAACATCATCAGCAAATGTATATTTCTTGAATGATTCTTATTCCCAAACTGGGTCTCTTTTATGGCTTGCAGCCATTAAAAGTTTTCCCTTCCAGTGAGAGAATGAATGGTATGGTAGATCTCAAATGAATGAAGGATACACTCAGAAAGACCTCAAGACTTCTAGAATATGCTGCTCAAACAGTTTCACTTTTGTTTCTACTGCCTGTCTCTCCCTTCTCACATTTATCTTCAGACTTCTTCTCCTTGTCCAGATCTATTCCGCCCCCAACAATCTGCTAGTCATTGAACTTTTTGAAACTTTGCACTTTTAGAGAGCGGTAAGGGATTGACACTGTTTACACACATTTTCAGAGGGACAATAGGGTTGAGGTCTGTTATTTCTCACCTCTTTTTCTATATTATTTTAAAACATTTTTGCTGTTTACAAGCATGTTATCTCTGGAGATGCACACAGTTTGAGAACTGCAAAATTAAGCATCTCTGATGGTATCTTCTAGACTGAGCACTGAGTCCCATTGGGTAAATAGAAAGATTAACCTAAATCTATACAGAAGCCCCTGGAACCCCATAAGATTGGGTCCCTAATCCATGAACTATTGGAACTCATTTACAAAACTTTTCTTAAACATTACATGAATACATTGTCTCATACTATAGAATTAGAATTTATAATCTCTATTCCATGATGAGATATCTTTGAGCTATAATGTATCTTAATTAAAACTATCTTTTAGATAGGTTTTTTTTTCCTCAAAGCATTTTATCAAAAAAATCCAATAAAAAAATTGGGGTGTGTTTTGTTTTTTTTTTTTGTTATCCACCCTGTTGTTGGGTAAGATTTCCGCCCATGAGCAAGTTTTTTTTTTTTTTTTTTTTTTTTTTAAGTTTTGTGGGGGAAATAGTTTGATCACTTTAACAGTTGTGTTCATTTAAATGATTACTCCCAAAGCCCACTTTTTTTGGCCTTGAGTTCAAACCCTTAAAAAAATTGATTTCTAATGCTTAAATGTGTGTGTGGTTCAAGTCTGACTTTATTTTTTAAAAGCCTTTAGGAGCTCTTTGTCTGTGATATGAATTAGATGTTTGCTGTTGATCTGTGTAATTTAAATCTTCTACTTTGGTTTATAATACATATATGCATGACGTAATTTTAATACTAACCACTCTAACCAACTGACAGTACAGAACACATTTACAAGAGATTTTTCTTTTAAAAAGACTGACACTCAGCTATAACGCCAACCTGATCCAAATCCAAACATTTGAAAAGCTCAGATAAGTCACCTGTCCACTACCCAACACACAATCTACACCTAACAGCAATCCCCTTCCTTTGACACCTCAAATTCAATGGAAGGAACTCATCCTGTCCAGCTGTCTGCATTGTTTGCTGCTGTCTTCATATCTTCTGTACTCTGGGCTATACCCAGGCTCAGAGGCATTCAGTGAATTATAAGTATCTCAGACCCAAGGAATGAAATACTTGGCAAAACTACCAGATTTCTTGAGACCTGGGCCCCATCATAGATCTGGCAGAATACCAGCTAAAGTAAGGTGGGTGGGGCTCAAAAAACATCCTCATTATGGTGATTAACAAGAGATACCCTAGATAGGGGATGGGAGTCACCAGGTTCAGGGCTGAAGAAACAATCAGAACGGTTGGTATTTGTAGAAAGGAAGCTGAGCAAACTTGGGGTTCTGATCAGACTAATTTAGGACCAAGGAAAGTTGGGATAATTAAAGGAAGATGGTCTGAATTAATGAGAACAGAAGGTGGAAAAATAGGATGGAGAGACATGACCACAAAATAAATCTCTACATTTTAGAGATTTATTTTGTGGTCATCTGGACTTGAGGTTTGCACATCACTATAAAGTCAAGAATATTTCTTTTGAACTGTTTAAATATGGCTTTCAATAACTCTTGAGTATTTGAGGGCACAAGAACTAAGAGAGGAAATATATCGGGTCACTTCACATAATTAGGAAGAAAGAAATGAAATGGAAGAAAGGAAAGTTGAGGCTGTATATCAAAAAGATTCCCAAACAGTGAGATCTAGGAAAAGGTGGAATAATATTTTTAGAGGGAAGTGGGGAAAGCTTGCACGCTTGTGACTGAACCTGATTGGTGCCAGGGCTTAATAACATCCCATGCAAAATAATATGGTATTGGCAGGACCTATTCCTAAAAAGCATTAATTTCAATTATATGAAAATCCATCCAAATTTTGAGACCATAGTAATTGAGTTTGTGTGGCTAATTAAATCCCACAGCTAAAAAGATATTCAAGTTAAACTTCTGGTAGGAATTATAGGATTTGCCACACTGAACCAGACCAGTGTTTTGTGTTGTCCAATATTCTCTCTCCAGCAATGGCCAATAGCTGATATTTGAGAGTTCAGATAAACTCCTCCTAATATGCCTAGCCAATTGTCCTGCTACTTATTGTTGGGAAGTGGACTCCCTTCTGACACCAGCCCTTTTATCTAATGTATTTTTAAACTTCACTCCAGGGGCAAATTCAGAAGCAATGATGTATACCCCAAAACCCACTAGAAATGTAACTGATTTCAGTGAATTCCTCTTTGTTCAGGAAAGCACACAATTAGGTGTGATCCCGCCTTGCTTATGCAGCCAGAATTGCCATTGGTTTTACTGGAGTTCAGAGGCATTCTGGGCATGCAAAGAATGCAGAATTAGTCTCTACACTTAACTTCGGTGGGAAAAAAAGATGACCTTTTCTGCTGAAAACCCTGAGGCAGGGCAGGTAGAATTACCGCCCATGGGGTTCAAACGGATTAGCTTGTGCAGGACAACGCAAATTAGACTTTCTTGGACTGGTTTGGCCCATAATGAATTGACTTTTATTTTCTTGTCACTGGTCTTAATGTTCTAGTTTTATGTATGACACCACGTGAATCTCTCTGTCAAAAATAATCACTTTGTCTGCTGGTAGCTAGAACTGTCTTCTGAGCCTCTTAATGGCCTCGGGAAAACAGGATGGGCATCTAGAAACAGGT
This sequence comes from Dermochelys coriacea, assembly GCF_009764565.3. Lineage (NCBI taxonomy): Eukaryota > Metazoa > Chordata > Testudines > Dermochelyidae > Dermochelys > Dermochelys coriacea. The sequence goes on from NC_050069.1 coordinate 80,566,340, forward strand.
GCTAATCTGTTGCATCTCTTATCACCATTTGGATCAAAGTTCCATCATTCAGGAAGAATACATATAGCAATGGGGACCTTTTTTTTTTTTTTTTTTAAGCCACAGCAGGGAGCATGCTCTACAGGAAAGCTTTCCTGAGATGCCACATCTTATTTGTAGGGTAGTCTCCTTCACAACAGTAGAATTACCAGATAGGACAGAATGGCATGACCTTGTCTGCTGCTGTTCAACTATTTTTCTAGCATTTCTATATAATGCAATGACTTTTCTCACATTACATCTCAATGCCCTGAAGAACTGCCAGTGAGTTCACCCAAGAATATCCTGCTGGGACCTGCACGATGTACCCTGTGTTCTCCTTGGTATCCTCTTTCTTGATAAATCAAAAAAAAAATGAGGAAAAGTCATTAAAAACCAAGTCTCTTGATGTTCTTCCTTTAACTGTGTAAGTTTAAATGATTGATATTTCTTGTGTCTGAATGTCAGGATTATGTCATAATGTCAGGGTTATACATGCCCTGTTAAACTAAGTATATTGTCAATTTCTTCCCCCTTTCATCATGTTATGCATTATTTGTTAAAATAATGATATAACTATTGTTCACTCAAGCTGATGTTTTAAATTATTGTGTAATCCAGAACTTCTATGGGAGGCAGTGTGTCCAAGTAGAAAGAGCACTGGCCTACCATGCAGGACACCTGAGTTTTATTCCTGGCTCTGCTACTGGTCACTAAGCTTTGGCAAGTCACTTGACCTCCTTGTAGCTCAGTTTTCATATCTGTAAAATGGGGCCATAGTTACTGATCTCTGTGAATGAAAAGTACTATACAAGAGCTCGGTATTACTATAACAATAAGGATTGGATCAAAGTAATCTGAGAGTGGCAAAAACTGATACAGCAATTTATCAGACCACTTAACACATTCTACAGATAAACCAATACAATGGGAGTTTTCCCAGTAAACAAACAAATATAGTAGAGACTACAGTTTTGCGGATTTATAATGCAGATTATTGAAAACATAAAATGCAGAACACTGAGTCTTATAATTGGGCTCTAGGAAATTTATGATGGAATTCCTGCTCTAGCTTCGTAGAGGCTTCATTCTTCAGGTTTTTATGATCCCATTTTGTGTGTGTGTGTGTGTGTGTGTGTGTGTGTGTGTAAAGTTGTAAGGACAACAAACATTTTAAGGTGTTTTGTGGGTTTTTTTTAAAGTTGTTTTGAGGTGTTGGATCCCGGTACATCAGGATTACTGGAAGTAACTCGTATATTCATATGGTCAAAAGAGTACAATCAGATTTGACATACCAAAGCTGGGTTCCTGTTTGGGGGTGGAGGGAATCCAGTGGTTGTAGTATAACTGCTATAAAAGAAAAGCAGGGCAAATTTTGAGAATATTTATCAAATACTAAGTAGCTTTTGCTCCAACCCCTCAGACAGAGACAAACACCTACAAGATCTCTATCAAGCATTTTTACAACTACAATACCCACCTGCTGAAGTGAAGAAACAGACTGACAGATCCAGAACAGTACCCAGAAGTCACCTACTACAGGACAGGCCCAACAAAGAAAATAACAGAACGCCACTAGCCATCACCTTCAGCCCCCAACTAAAACCTCTCCAACGCATCATCAAGGATCTACAACCTATCCTGAAGGACGACCCATCACTCTCACAGATCTTGGGAGACAGGCCAGTCCTTGCTTACAGACAGCCCCCCAACCTGAAGCAAATAGTCACCAGCAACCACACACCACACAACAGAACCACTAACCCAGGAACCTATCCTTGCAACAAAGCCCGTTGACAACTGTGTCCACAATCTATTCAGGGGACACCATCATAGGGCCTAATCACATCAGCCACGCTATCAGAGGCTCGTTCCCCTGCGCATATACCAATGTGATATGATATATGCCATCATGTGCCAGCAATGCCCCTCTGCCATGTACATTGGTCAAACTGGACAGTCTCTACGTAAAAGAATAAATGGACACAAATCAGATGTCGAGAATTATAACATTCAAAAACCAGTCAGAAAACACTTCAATCTCTTTGGTCACTCGATTACAGACCTAAAAGTGACAATTCTTCAACAAAAAAAACCTTCAAAACCAGACTTCAATGAGAGACTGCTGAATTGGAATTAATTTGCAAACTGGATAAAATTAACTTAGGCTTGAATAAAGACTGGGAGTAGATGGGTCATTACACAAAGTAAAACTAAAACTATTTCCCCCCTTTCCCCTCCCACCCCCCCCCCCCCCCCCCCGCTGTTCCTCGCATGTTCTTGTCAACTGCTGGAAATGGCCCACCTTGATTATCGCTACAAAAGGTTCCCCCCCCACTCTCCTGCTGGTAATAGCTCACCTTACTTGATCTCTCTCATTACAGTGTGTATGGTAACACCCACGGTTTCATGTTCTCTCTGTATATAAATCTCCCTTCTGTACTTTCCACTGAATGCATCTGATGAAGCTTATGCTCAAATAAATTTGTTAGCCTCTAAGGTTCCACAAGTACTCCTTTTCTTTTTAAGAGGCTGAAGGTGAAGTTTTTCCCCCTGGACATCAATGGGTGTGTTGCCATTGATTTCTATGGGGCCAGGATGTCACCCAAAGTTTCTTTACTGATGAGTACCCAAACACTGAGATTGTCGATAGCTATACTTTTTTATTTTTTTTCACCCTTGAGAGTTTGTGGTCTGGGTAAAACTGTTTTGATTCCTACTGTGAACCTGGGGAAATATCAGAGGTATAGTAATTTTGATAAACCTGTAAATCCTATCCTCTTCCTGATTTGTGTGTGCATGCGTGTGTGTGTGTGTACACACACACACACACACACACACACACGCTATATTTTACAGTAGTGCTTTCTACTTCAGTCTGTGGATCTGGATGTGTGTATCATGCTGCTGTTTGGGTATACTGTATTTAACATTTTATTGTAGCAAAAAAGTAGAGGGATGGATTTTCTGAATTGTTCATTTTTGCAAGTCAAATCATAGAACCATAGGATTAGAAGGGACCACAAGGGTCATCTAGACTAACCCCCTGCCAAGATGCAGGTTTTGTTATGTCTAAACCATGCAAATTCAAATGTACCAGAGAATGCCATCTGCTAAATGTAACCTTTAGCAATAGGAGTTAAGGATTTAAAAAAACCTGAATATCTGACATTTCCCATTAAAGTCAATGGGCGCTTTTGTGTGCTCAGCACTTCTGAAAAGTTGGCCACTTATTTAAGAACTTAACTTTGATTCTAGTTTAAAACAACAACCCCTCCCCCACTTTTGGCTAACAGGAACAAAGATAAGGAGTACTTGTGGCACCTTAGAGACTAACAAATTTATTAGAGCATAAGCTTTCGTGAGCTACAGCTCCCCAACCCTCTCTGATCAACTTGAGATGGTCAGATGTAGGTACTTCAACCTATCACTCTGGTATCTAACCAACTGAGTAAATAGTGTATTTAATTTGATATTCTACTTCTCTCAAACTTTCTCAAGCTTTATCACTATTTAAAATTGAGACGTTAAATAGCAGCAGCAGACATTGTCTTGAGCTTTCTGGTCTGGTAATTGTCTTTTGGATTATACAGCATACCACCAAAGGTTGTGAAACTACCATTTAAACAGGCATCAGCCACATTTAGAGGCAGTGAAAAGCTTTCTGTAATTAAAGACTATTGCATGTCAGATAATATAACAAAGGGGAGGGGAATGAAAAGATTGTTTTAAATGATCAAAATCAGAAAGATGAATGGTGACATGATACTGAGAATTCCTGAGCACTGGACCAATAACAAAGCATACCTCTTAACTCTCCTTAAACAAAGTCTGTAAGAAAAACAAAGTAAAGTTAGCATTTTCTATTCTTCTTTCTCAGTTTTGATCCTCTGCCCATTACTTTGAAGGCTGGGTTGAATAAAAGCTTAAGTGAACTGATAGCACCTTCATTATTGAAAAGGTAACTTGTGTGGGGGAAGGTTATGCTAAAAGCTAGAGGGGAAAACTTGAAAATCAAACAGAAGCAGGCAGGGAAGAACCTGTTAAGTAAAAATGAAGTGAACAAGTAGACCCAACAGGAAATTCTGAGCTGAGTGTGTTGCCCTTAACTCAGTTGCTTGTGCATGTCACTGGAGAAATACACTAATCTTGTTAGATCCAGTGAAACAGTATTACTTATCCTTTTAGAAATTATCCTTCCCCATACTAAGCCATTGATAAAATATACAGCTACCTTTTTTAATTTTTAAAAACATGTAGCACAAGTTATCACCTGTCACTTTAAAGCTGGCGTCTGGTTGGGGCTCTGAAACCCTCAGGCCAAAAGCATTTGTGTTAAAGGTAAATAGGATTTAACCTTCCATGTCTCAATAGTTTGGGCCCAGACTCACTGATGCAGAAGGCTACAGTTCCAGGCTAACCGCAACACCTTCACTATTCCCAAAGCAGTTGGGGATTATGTGCCAGCTGTGTCCTATAGCTCAATAGTGCTGACAGCTGTCACTGAGAACAAGCCTGTTTTCCTGATCTTGCAGTGTGGTGGTGGGAGACAACCTGATACCCTCCAATGTTTCAGGTTTCAGGGCAGGCAGCAGCTTATACAAGGAACCTTTCCAAACTGTCTGATACGAGGAGTGCATACCCAGAAGTTCACTTACCTAGATTTTCCTATGGGCCCCTTCACTGTGGAATTTGTCTTCTTTTAAATCAGTGGGAGGGGGAGAAGGCCATCAGGCTTCATTTTCAACATTAAAGGTAAGGGATGGGGTGGGAGGGCGAGAAAAGAAGAGTTCTAGTTACTAAAGTGGTAGGGTGGGTCTGTATGTATGTGGAGGCATTGGGATCTCTCTTGGAATTTCAGGATATTTGTGCCTGGCCAGCCCCTACAAATTGAATTTCAGGGTTAGTCTGTGATTTCCCCTCATGAACTAAATCTGGCCGATTTTCAAAAGCCATAATAAATTAAGAGATGGGCCAGAGGCATAAAGTTCACAGCTGACTTTTCTCAAAGTTCAGGGGTTCCTGCATCCAGCATTTTGGTTTGCCTTATTAGGAAGATGAAGGCCAGTCCCTTGGGCATGGTTTTCTGTTGGCTCTGATTACACTTTGTAAAATGAGCAAGTATGTTTTGCCATTGCTGGCAGCTACTACAAGATAGGGCATATTGCATCTAGGGCAGAAGACAGGAGGAAGAAATACCATTCCCTCCCCACTCCAGCACACACTACAAGGGGTGGTAGGTGTCTCTTATTAGTAACCAGGAACTAGTATCACAGGTTGCCATTTTCTAATTGCTCCAATCCCACAGCCATTGGTATAAAGAAAAAGCCCCTCCAAGCTAACTCCATAGCTCCTCCTTCCACCTTACTGGCTTGTTTTAACCCTCACTGAGGCCCAGAAAGGAAGGTGAAAACCACCCACCATGCCCCCACACAAGGTTGGGGTGATGACTCTCCAGATCCTACCAAGGCCATAAGGAGGCAGAGGCTCCTGGGTACTACCCTTACAGACTTGGGAGCTTATGAAGAGCCTTTTGCAGTCCTCCTGCAGCAGGCCTGGGAGGGTGGAGCTGAAAAAGTCTCCCAGAAGTCCCACTAGGTCTGAGTGATTCTCGCCCTCCTCCCGTCCCCCAGTTGTCTCTCTTACCAGGGCCTAAAGGGAAGTAAAGAGCTTTATGATGGTGGTACTTGTAGCTGTATGACTGAATCATGTTGGGGGCTATCTGTGTGCAGGGGAGGAAGAGGGGTGGTCTGCATGTGACAGACGGAGTGAGAGAATGCTGGGAGGAAGAAGGGTGTGTATGTTGGAGGAGAGAGATTCAGAGGCTGGGTTGGGAATAAGCAGGGGCTTATTTTAAAAAGGAAAAAAATCTCATGATCTCTCCTTTCACAATTCCCACCACTTAGTACTCTCACTAGGCCTCTACGATTAATTTACCTTCTGGGCCTATTTCCTTGAATTTACCCTAGTTAATGAATTTTAAAGGACTTTGTGAAGGAAGAGCATAGAAAATTATTGGCTGGAAGGTTTTACTATCTCTTTCGTCAGCTTAGTAGGAAGGTAAAGAAAAAGTAGTTCTCCCTTTCTCACTAAGACCTCTATAACTTTTTCTTTTCAGAAATGTTCTGAGCTGAATATTGTAGCCAGAGCCCCATGAATTCCCTGATTCTGCAGCCACAATTACTATAATGAGATTTTCATGCAATCGTGGCTCCCTCCCTTCCCCCGTCTTCTTCCATTCAGCAATCTTTCATGAAAGAACAGATATGTGCTACTCAGCAGCACTCTGCTCACTCTTCCTGGATTCAAGAAGAAAAAACTGTGCTGATTACTTGTTGGAGCTTTTATACTGGCAAAGCCTCATAAATTAAGACTTAAGGCTCATGCAGTGTGTGTTTGCATTCTGAGCAAACTACTGTGGTCTCCTCTGAGGCTTTGGAAGGCTGCCGAGCCAATAGAACTGGTGCAGTTCCACTGGCTGGAAAGAGAACAGAACATGTGCAGAAAGTCTGCATACTGTGCATGCAGTAGAATTGGCTCTGTACAGGCTTTCTCTATGAACCCTAAACAGCAGCATTTTGATAGCAGGACAGAGAGAGGCGAAGGAAAAGTGGGAGTAGACTGATGGATTCAGCAGCACAAAAATTTTTGAGGCACTGCCTTGCCAGACAATGGCAGAATAGCCGCTTCAGGGGATACTACAGTCTTAAGCCTGCCACTCAGATGCCTTACAAAGAGCATTGCTCCCCACCAGCACCCATGAAAATCTTCTGCACCCAGCCTGGTTTCTAGGCAGGGAATGGGGACAGGAAGATTTGGGTCTGACCTTGCTCATAGTCTTAACCTTGATTTCATTGGGAACAGCTGCAAACCCTAGGACAAGGTTTTTTGATTTCATACATTTTCACATTTGGTGACAATGTATACCTTCAAATCAGCGGCACTGCGATGGGTACCCGCATGGCCCCACAGTATGCCAACATTTTTATGGCTGACTTAGAACAACGCTTCCTCAGCTCTCGTCCCCTAATGCCCCTACTCTACTTGCGCTACATTGATGACATCTTCATCATCTGGACCCATGGAAAAGAAGCTCTTGAGGAATTCCACCATGATTTCAACAATTTCCATCCCACCATCAACCTCAGCCTGGATCAGTCCACACAAGAGATCCACTTCCTGGACACTACGGTGCTAATAAGCGATGGTCACATAAACACCACCCTATATCGGAAACCTACTGACCGCTATTCCTACCTACATGCCTCTAGCTTTCATCCAGATCATACCACTCGATCCATTGTCTACAGCCAAGCGCTACGATATAACCGCATTACCTCTAACCCCTCAGACAGAGACAAACACCTACAAGATCTCTATCATGCATTCCTACAACTACAATACCCACCTGCTGAAGTGAAGAAACAGATTGACAGAACCAGAAGAGTACCCAGAAGTCACCTACTACAGGACAGGCCCAACAAAGAAAATAACAGAATGCCACTAGCCATCACCTTCAGCCCCCCAACTAAAACCTCTCCAATGCATCATCAAGGATCTACAACCTATCCTGAAGGACGACCCATCACTCTCACAGATCTTGGGAGACAGACCAGTCCTTGCTTACAGACAGCCCCCCAGTCTGAAGCAAATACTCACCAGCAACCACACACCACACAACAGAACCACTAACCCAGGAACCTATCCTTGCAACAAAGCCCGTTGCCAACTCTGTCCACATATCTATTCAGGGGATACCATCATAGGGCCTAATCACATCAGCCACACTATCAGAGGCTCGTTCACCTGCGCATCTACCAATGTGATATATGCCATCATGTGCCAGCAATGCCCCTCTGCCATGTACATTGGCCAAACTGGACAGTCTCTACGTAAAAGAATGAATGGACACAAATCAGACGTCAAGAATTATAACATTCAAAAACCAGTTGGAGAACACTTCAATCTCTCTGGTCACTCGATCACAGACCTAAGAGTGGCTATACTTCAACAAAAAAGCTTCACAAACAGACTCCAACGAGAGACTGCTGAATTGGAATTAATTTGCAAACTGGATACAATTAACTTAGGCTTGAATAGAGACTGGGAATGGATGAGTCATTACACAAAGTAAAACTATTTCCCCATGGTATTTCTCCCTCCCACCCCACCCCCCACTGTTCCTCTGATATTCTTGTTAACTGCTGGAATTAGCCTACCTTGCTTGTCACCATGAAAGGTTTTCCTCCTTTCCCCCCCCCCCCCCCTGCTGTGGGTGATGGCTTATCTTAAGTGATCACTCTCCTTACAGTGTGTATGATAAACCCATTGTTTCATGTTCTCTGTGTGTGTGTATATAAATCTCTCCTCTGTTTTTTCCACCAAATGCATCCGATGAAGTGAGCTGTAGCTCACGAAAGCTTATGCTCTAATAAATTTGTTAGTCTCTAAGGTGCCACAAGTACTCCTTTTCTTTTTGCGAATACAGACTAACACGGCTGCTACTCTGAAACCATACATTTTCTAGCAGCAGAGTTGTGATTAATGTGGCACATATGGCAAATATTTCTTTTCCAAACACAGGTTAACTCTGTAGTGGAACAGTGTAGAAATGGAACATGCTGTACCATTGGGAATGCTGAAATATGAAGTGACACTGAATAACTGTATGTGTGTGTGTGTGTGTGTGTGTGTGTGTGTGTTTATTTCAAAAATGTAACCTAAATTATAGGTTAAATGACATAGTAAAATCACAGAGATTCCCTAAATAAATATTCATTTTGTAGATTATATGTGAAGAGGATAATTCTTTTTATAGAAAAAATATAAAGCAGAAAAGGGGGCTTCTGAGAAACATTGTTATCAACATAAATTACTCAGGTCAGGATTACTATTGTTGTATCAGCTGCTGGGGCTGAACTGTTTTCAGTACTCAACGTGCTGAAGCTCTTGGACTATCAGGGGGATCACTTTTCTAAGATGCTTAAAGCAATGCCACTGTGATGCTCTGAGTCGTCAGCACCAAACAGAGCCAATAGTTCAGGACATGAACCTGACTGTGAGGCTACCTGGAGTCCAGAAAACCACAGTTTTTTTTTTTTTTTGCCAGTCTCAGCAAGCTCCCGCCCCCCTTTTCATTAATGAAGTCACTTTATTGATTTGCTGAAAAAGATGCATGATCTCCACATATTGTCTGAGTACTAGGCTCCCTCAGCAGATATTTCTATCTAAGGGCTTGTCTAGACTACCTCATAAGTCGATGCAACTTACATTGCTCAGAGGGATGACAAAATCACCCCACTCAGCAATGTAAATTACATCAACTTAAAACGGTGTCTACACTGCGCTATGTCAGTAGGAGACGCTTTCCCGCTGACATAACTTCCCCCTTTCATTGAGGTGGAGTAATTATGTTAACGGGAGAGTGGTCACCCATCAACATAGTACCTCTTCACCAGATGCATTTCATTGGCATTGCTGCATCATAGAATCATAGAATATCAGGGTTGGAAGGGACCTCAGGAGGTCATCTAGTCCAGCCCCCTGCTCAAAGCAGGACCAATCCCCAGCTAAATCTTCCCAGCCAGGGTTTTGTCAAGCCTGACCTTTAAAAACCTCTAAGGAAGGAGATTCCACCACCTCCCTAGGTAACCCATTCTAGTGCTTCACCACCCGCCTAGTGAAAAAGTTTTTCCTAATATCCAACCTAGACCTCCCCCACTGCAACCTGAGACCATTGCTCCTTGTTCTGTCAGATCACACAGGAAGTTTGTAGTAGAGCAGGGAAGTGAACCCAGGTGTCCCAAATCCACCGCTAGTGCCCTAACCACTACTAGAGTCAATGGTACTGCTCCCCACATGAGTAAAGTTACTAGTGAATGTAAGTATTTGCAGGGCTGGGCCCTACATTTTGGTTACAGCAGATAAGAAAAAAACACCTGGGTATGATCAGACTGCAGTAACACCCTGCACTGTCATTTTTCTGTAGGATGGAGGCTTGTTCTTAAGACGGCAGCCCGGGTGCCTGGGGCTCCTGAACAGACATTTTTTGACTTTGGGCATCGAAAGAATGAAAACCAAATAAATAAAAATAAATAAATAAATAAATAAAGTGTGGAGAGCATCTCAGTAGTTCTACAAACTTCACACCCTGAGAAAAATCAGGAAAAGTCACTTTGATTTTGTTTTAAATTAGGGCGTGAAAAGAGCCATTTCCACCAACAGATTAATTCACTTAATCAAAAATAAATTACATTCCAGCTAGGCTGAGTAATAAAAGAGATGTGATAAAACAGGTCGGCTTCCAACTTCAGAGTTGTATGGTCTTTTAAAATCAGCTCAAAATATGAAAGAAATCTACATTGAAATTATTTTTGAAATTGAAAAATAACATTGGGTTTGGTGCTCTGCTGGTGTAAATGGGCATCGCTTCATTAAAGCCACTAAAAGTGCACTGATTTACACCAGTCTGGCTATTGAACATTCTCAAGCACTTTGGAATGACGTTTGTTCCTTGACCATTGTTTACCTTAGGCCTGGTCTACATTAGAAAGTTATACAGGTGTAATTATGTCAGCTTGGGGTGTGATTCTTCTCCCGATATAGTTAGGCTTGGCAGAATTTGATTTTCATTTTTTTTATCATGTCAATGGATAATATTATTTATTTTTAATCATTTTTTTTCAATTTTTGTCAATTTAAATTGTCACATTTGTGGAAAGTTATGGGGTGTCGGATAATGAAGAGGGTCAGACAATAACTAGTTAATGTCAGATGTTGAGATTCATAAAGATAAAGCTTTGTAACCACTAGAACACATTGTCAGCATCACAGCAATATATACAAAGTACATATCCTAAAATCAAACTCTAATAAGTTTCCAAGCAGCATTTTCTAATTTTTATTTTTGTTAGCAGGAATGGTTTTTCGTCAGTTTATGGTCAAATTGACGTTTACCAACTTTTCTCAATAAAAATCTAATCCTTCCAAGCATAGATATAGTTACACTAATATAACCACGAGTGTGGATGCAGTTATACTGGTATAAAAATGCCTTACAATAACATAACTTATTTCTCTTCTTGAATCAGCATAAGCTATACCAGTAAAAGCACCTTTGTACTGGTATTAATGTATATGCATGGTGGGAGTTTTGCTGCTTTAACTATATCTGTATAGTTAAAGCAATAAAACTTTCTAATGAAGACGCGCCTGGAGTGCCTTTTTTCAGCCATTAAAAAGATCCCATAATTTATTAGAGAATATAACACAAAAAGAAAGGATCATAAGGAAAAATGTACATCCCAAGTTCATTGGGGTATATTTCTTTAATACATTCTTTAGTTTGGGGAAGTAACAGATAATACCATAATAACGACAGATCATGTCAATACCAAATAAAGAAACTCCATTAAAGTGTGAAATCCCACCAATCCAGTGCCAATGCAGTGGCCGGTGTAGCATGGTAGTGAAGACAAGCCCTTGGTTTTTCTTCATCCTTGCAGTATCCTAGCACCCTGTAAGTCATGTTGGCAAAATTCAGGGTGTGTTTTTAAAATAATTTTCATGGATGAGATCAATGTTTTATTTTTAAGCACCTTTTTATTTTTATCAACTAAAATGATCCGTTGTGCACAATTATGGGGGAAGGGGTCAGACAATAACTATTTAATGACTGGATGTTGAGATTTAAATGGTTAAAGTTTTATAACCATTAAAACATAAATTGTCAAAATATACAAAGTTAAATATCCTTAAATCAAACAAAGTCCTTAAGAAGCATTTTTCTTAGTTGGCCTAGCTGTACATTTCTTTTATTATTGATGGAAACGTGTGTGTGTGTGTGTGTGTGTGTGTGTGTGTGTGTGTGTGTGTGTGTGTGTGAAATGAACATTCTTCCAAGCCTACATGTAAACAGTAAAAATCTGAGATCTGATTCTTGCAACATCCCTGTGAGTTAAGGAGCTTTTCTTAACCTCCTTATACAGACAGTAAACTGAGTCACAGGGAGCTTAAGTGACTTGACCAAGAACACAGAGGAAATTTGTGATTGAGCTGAGGACTGAGCCCATATCTTCAGGGGCCCAGTTCAATTGCTGAATCACAATGTAGAGATATGTTGATGAAAGATTGTGATTTGGAGATGCTCCTTCATAAGGGACCATGTTGAGTGTGGGAATTTGGAGATGTGCCCTGGAGGGGGAGGTTGGGAACACCACATGGCTGTGTGCAGCAGTTCACCAGAGGTGCTCTCCAGTTTGTTTTAACTAACGTTTTATTCCTTTCTCATTCACTGGTCTGTTGTTTAATGAACCCCAAGATTGTTGCACACAAGACCATGTTTTTCTTCTCCTTAGAATTTAGCTGAAAGGCCTCATGCAGTAACCATCTGCATATCCTAACCCCCTGCACTTAATAATTAAGAGTTGACAGAAATGGTTTATGCAGAGAGTGATTTAAGGTTAGGGAGAAGTTGTGGCTAGTGCAGGGGACCTGAGGCAACAGGATGCCAAGGTTCTATTGGTGGCTGTGCCACTGACTTGCTATGCAAATTTGGGAAAGTCACTTAACTGCCTGTTTCTGTTTTCCCCCTAACATGTACTTCAAAGACATATTGTAGTGCTTTAAATAAACATTTTAATCTGCTTTCGGATCTTTGACTGCGAGATGTTATAAAAGTGTGAAGTGTTCAGTTTTACACTAATTAGTCCTCTCTGATGCTAGCAGTGTAGTAACTTTAGAATGACATTTGTATTTCTGTATTGAAGCTTCTGACACAAGGTTAAGGATTCTGGAAGGAAACATGAAGAGCACAACTGTATTTACAGGAGAGAGCCAAAAATGCTTCCTCTGGTTCTATAGTGACTTACAGGAGCGGGGCCTTGTTTGTCGCAATGTTTTGCTGCTTGTAAATTTGAAAATAAAATATAGTGTACAGAGGACTATAATTCTGTTCTGAACACCTTTCCCCCAGTCACAATAATTTTCTTTGATAACAGAGTAGGGCAATGATATATACACAGTGTAAGTGAATAATACACTGTGCTTGTCAACATTTTGGTACATCTGCCAGAGAATAAAATCAGGCTGCTCCTTTATGCTCAGTAAGTGAGGGAGCAAAGAGGACATCACACACCCACAGACAAAGTCACAGGCCACTTCCAGAGCCAGAAAGAGAGGGAAATGAAGACAAACTTGGCCTCCTTTTATCACCCTTCAGTATTCTTCACTTCTCAAACCCTACCTGCCATTTTCAAAGCAGGAGAATCTTCCCTCCCCGCCACGTTTATTCTGAAAACTCCAGTGGACCCTGAACTCTTTATATCTCCATGAATTCATCAGGGTGAGTAAAAGGTTTTAAGTTTTCTGTGTGAAAGGTGACCTTGCAGTGACTCCTACAGAATGCGATAGTTGCTATATTTACTCCCAGTCACAGCAGTGTTGGGGGAGGTTTTTAGCTGAATTTTCTTTTTAAGTAGCCAGCAGTCAGTATAGAAACAAAATTTTCTTCTCTTTGGGTAAATGATTTGGAAGTGGCCTTTTGTATTCCTATTCTCATTTCTTCCCACCTCATGCATAGGCAAAATATAGTCAGCCTTTTAAAATTTCCTAGGATGAGCTAGGAAGGGTTGTGGCAGGGTGTGTATGTTTTTCTTGGGTTTTTTTGTTTTGTTTTGTTTTTTACAAAAGGTAAATCTGCAGTGGTACAATGCATTTGTTAGCAATAATTTTCCCCACTGCATTATGTCCTGGAGTTTCCCCAGTCAGCACAGATGAATATTTCATATTTTCCAATTTTATTGTATATCAGTGGAAGAAGGTTAGAGCAAAGCAAGATGGAATTGAAAGGATTATCCATTCATTAGGTCAATAGGCTAGGGCTTGGGAGACCTGTGTTGAAGTCCCTCTCTGTCCCAGACTTCCTGTGTGACCTTGGGCAAGCCACTAGCTTGTCTGTGCCTCAGTTTCCCATCTGTAAAATGGGGATGATAGTACTACCCTACCTCACAAGGGATAAGTGCTAAAGATTGTGAGGCACTGGTGATGATGAGGCCATACAAATATTCAAGAGATGAGAATGAGTTTAAAAAGGGACATGCACTTGAGACTACCAACAGTATTAGTCTGGTTTTCAAAAGCCTCTCATGTGCCAATATTAACTACATCTGATTTTGTTCATTCAGATGCCCCCCATCCTCAAAGCTGCTTTGCATGTATGGAACTCTGCATCCCCACAGAGCTCCACTGACAGCAGGATTAATAATATTAAATACTTAGACCAATGTGGAACACTTCTGAAAAACCCCACCCTAACTCTGTTCCTGATGAAGCCAATGGTTAAACTCCCATTGACTTCATGGGAGTGGAGTTGGGCTATTGCTGTATGCTTTTGAAAATTCTGCCCAAAACATGGATTTTCTCTTTTTTGTTATTGCTGATGTACTCTGATATCTAGATGTAAGTAGAGTCAGGATGAGCTCTACTCTGACATCTGGTGGTGAGTCATCTTATTGGGATCCGGGAAGTGGGCGGGCGAAGCCCGTCCACCGCTAAAGGATCCCCCCCAGCCTAAAAGGGGGATCCACAGGACCTAGATACCCAAAAAATTCCGGAGGACAACTAATAAAATAACAGGGACAGGAGTGCGGTCAAAGGGTCAAACAAAGGGAACCGGACAGGGACACCGAGCAGAGAACCCCGGACAGCGCCCACTGCTCCTCAAAGGCGTCAAGGGAGTCAGAGGACGCCACCCAGAGGAACTCTGCCCGGATATGTGAACAGACCGAGGATCGGAAATAGGCCCCACAGTCACAGGAGACTCCATCGTCCAACCTCCTCACTCTGGTTTTGTAGATGGCCATTTTTGCTAGGGCCAGGAGGAGGTTGACCAGGAGATCCCGTGACTTTGTGGGGCCACGGATAGGGAGTGCATAAATGAGAAGGTGAGGGGAGAAGTGCAACCAAAAACGTAATAAAATATTGGTGAGGAGCCGGAATAGGGGCTGCAGCCTGGCACACTCCAGGTATACATGTGCCAGGGTATCCCTCACGCCGCAAAAGGGGCAGGTGTCTGGGATTGAAGTGAACCGCGCCAAGTACACACCCATGCTCACAGCTCCGTGAAGGAGCCGCCAACTGACATCCCCGGCGGGCCTTGGGACTAAGGTGTCTGGTGGTGAGTCATGGTGGGTTGTGAAAAAGAACTTCAGGGGCTGATCTCATTTGCGTAGGCACACCCACCCTGCCTAGATGGTCACTTTGGCTGCTGTAGGAGCCCCAGTTTCTCTGTTATTGGGGCAGGAATAAACTGTTGTTATCCTGATTATGTGAATCAAGGACAGTGGAACTGTACTCGGCCTTTTGTTATGATGGAGGGACTCACCATCGACTGAGCAGTACTCGCTAGGCAAGGGTCATGGGTTCCAAAACCCAGTGAATAGAGAGAGGCTGGGGACAGGTATTAATGCTTGGTGGCATGGGCCCCCTGGTGAGGGCCTTACATGCTGGTTGCAATTCCTCTTCTCTCTACTGTAGAATATCAGAGCTAATTTTGATTCCATTAAGAGTCTAGTTACAGGCTGCTGAGCTGAATTTACTTTGGGCTAATGGTGCACCAGCACTGAGGCTCTCCTACTACAAGCTGAAATCACAAAAGAGATAAACTTACTAAGAGCTGAAATCACTGAGTGTTGTGTTAAGTAGTGGGGGAGCCTGAAGATGTATGGCGGAGCAGTTTGCAGGATGGTGAGCAGAGCAGAGTGGCTGGTGGAGCAGAGCAGTTTGCGGGACAGCGAGCAAAGCAGAGTATTGCAGTTTGCGGGACGGCAAGCAGAGCAGAGCAGTTTGTCGGATTCCTGGAGCAGCTCATGGGGGCGGCTGGCACAGCGGAGCCCCATGGAGAGGTGGGGCAATCAGCTTTGGCCCACGTAAGGTGCCCCTTAACCTGCCCTCCCATCTCCACCCAGGTTGGGAGGCAAAACTCTACAGATAAACTTTCAAACTCTGGGGCTGCCCTGACCAGGGACAGAGACTTTTGGGTCGTTGGACTTTTGGGACTTTGGGTGATTTTGGGTTGCTGGACTCAAGAACCAAAGGGAAAGGACACAGCTCGATTTGCTTGAGGTGGGTTTTTTGCTCATAGGTTGTGTTATGAATCCTGTTGGTGGTATTTCCCCAACATAATGCCACATTGTTTCTCTCTGTTATTAAAAGGCTTTTTGCTACACTCAGACTATGTGCTTGTGACAGGGGAAGTATTGCCTCTTGGAGGCGCCCAGCGGGGGTGGTATATATTTGTCCCAGGTCACTGGGTGGGGGCTCGAGCCGGTTTTGCATTGTGTTATTGGAATGGAACTCCTAGATACTGAACCCGGCCCTTGTTGCTGCCAACTCTGATGGGCAGAAGGGTTACATATAGCAACAGATGTTGTTACCTTTCTAATCGGCCTACTTCTTGGAAAGAACATCATGTACCAAAACCAGAATTTGCAGTAATAAGTGAGGCAGGAGCATAGACTGATCTGAATTTCCACATAAACATCTATAACAAGGCTCTCTAGAAACTGTGCTGGTGTCCCCTCATGGAGTTCTTAAGTCTCTCGGCATCAGGTTTGTGTCCTGATACTTGGGGGATCCATCACCAGAACCCACAACTTTCTTTAATTGCTGTAGGTCAATGCAATTCTCTGTACTAGCTCCCATACCCTCTCTCCCGCAAGCCTTTCTACTCTAGCTGAATAACACTCCCTGGGAGGTCTCCGTCTGGCCACTGCAAATTCCTTTAAAGTCTGCCATTCTCTCACATAGCCTCCCTCACTACAATGTTTCCCTGGGAAAGAAAGGCGATTAAATGGGGTCTCGAGAAGACAATGTTGAAGAGATTGCACCCCTCACTTTTATGCCTTCAGGTGGAAACCTATAGAGCTTTCATATGAGGTTGTTGGGTACCCTAAATGTGCATTTCTGTACTTTAATGTGCTGAGACTTCTAAGTTTAATTGAACTTTGAATTTACTGTATTTTACCCTAAATTACTGATTATAATCTCAACCTTAACTCCATTTAATACAGCTTGTGTCTGGGAATATGTGTATATATAATGATGGTTGCCTTTTAGGTAACATTCATTTTTTCAAGTATCGGGGGTAGCCGTATTAGTCTGTATCCACAAAAACAATAAGGAGTCTGGTGGCATCTTAAAGACGAACAGATTTATTTGAGCATGCTCAAATAAATCTGTTCGTCTTTAAGGTGCCACCAGACTCCTTATTCATTTTTTCAGTTTCTCACGTAGAGCTGTGTAGAGGAATTGGTAATTCCATTTCGCTGAGGCCACGTCAACATGACAAACCTAAAACTTACAGCAGCCATAGTAATTACTGCAGTAGTTCATGTCCACAGCACCCTCCTTCTGTCAGTGGTGCGCATTCTTACCAGGAACATTTCCACTGACTTGAGAGGAGCAGTGGGGGGGAGCTAAGAGCCTAGGCAGTACCCGGCTGGGAGTGGCGAATCCAGGCGTGGGGAGCCTGGCTGGGAGCAGCGAGCACAGGGAGTGGCAAGTCCAGGCCATTGGCCATGAAATTGACAAGAATGACATCTAACAGCCAATGTAAATAATAGTGTGTACGTGGACACTGCGTTGCCCTAACTACACTGACATAAGCCCTACACCTCTCTTGGAGGTGGAGTTATATCAATGTAGTAGGGCACTTACAATGGCGGCAGCAAGGCTGTAGTATGTAAACTGACATATTAGTTTGACATAAACTGCCTTATGTTGACCTAACTCTGTAGTGTAGACCTGGCCTGAGGATTTCAATCTTTCAAAATTCAGTTTTGTTCAGTTTTGGAATGAAAACCAACATTTTTGAAATTCTCCTTGAAAGGCAATGGAGCCCTGGCTCTTCAGCAGCCTACCAAGTGGACTGGTTAGAGCCACAAATGATGGAAGGAAGGAAGGCTGTCTTGGAACTGCAGAATTTGCCTGAGTTCCCAGCCCGAGGCAGTCCACTTAGTGGGTTGTTGAGGAGCTGTGCAGGCAAGCGATGGAGGAACTTTAGCAAAATCAAACAGTCTTCATGAAATGTCTCCACTCTTGCCAAATCAGTACATTCTGACAAAATTGTTTTGTTGGAGTTATTCCAACCAGATCTATTTCCATGTTCTATCTGGCCCACAATATGTTCAATTGCAAGTCTTGTTTTATTACAGTCTCTCAGTGGTAGCATTTAAGTACACGTTAATTTCTTGTGGGAAAGATGATTTGAGTATACTGAGCTACATCTTGTATTCTGATGGCAAAATTGGGCCTTAAAACAAAATTATGGGCACAATCATTTCTAACAAATATTTCATATGGGTTGAAACTGATGATATTTCTCTTTATAAGCCTTGGCAATATGGCAATCTGTAATAGCAGAGCCCTTGATAATCCATTTTTAGTTCATAATTTGCTTTTTTGCTACTTGCTGCTAGAATTCAATTAATTTAGCATGCTGCTAGGAAAGTGTGGAATACCTTTTCATCTTCCTCCTTCTCTTTCTCTCTTCCCCATAACGTCATAGCTACTCAGTTAAGAAATGAGTGAGAACATTAGGCCAGCCATGATGGCAGTTAGAAAGCTTTGGATTAATTCAGACCTTTTACAAGGCAGGATTCTCCACAGGGTGGATCTTGAACATAGAAATGTGCTGCAATGGTTTTTAGTGTACAGCCAGAAGAGGCTTACATCTTCACAGTCCTCATTTAATTTTGCCCTCGCATGCTTGCTTTTGCCTGGCGTGCTCAGTACATTCCTAGCTACCTCAGATATGTAAATGTTGCTTCACTGATGGACATAGATTAGTTTGGCTACTGAAAATATTTCTAAATAGAGTACAGGACAGTGCTGATATTGAGATGAGGATTTATTAGGGATGGATGAAGTGGTTTGGGTAAAATAAGAACCAGCCTAAGTTCTGTAGGATGCTTCAGAATTTGGAAGCTGTGTAGTCCATTTCAGGCTCATTCCAGAGCAGGGATATGAATGTGGGTCTCGCATGTCTAAGGTTAGTGTTCTAACCATAAGGTGTGCAGGGAATGTGGCAGAGGATTTCAGTAAGAGAAAGGATGGACTCTTCATATAGCGTTATTCTTGGCAAGGCACTGAAACCAGCTGTTCACTGATGGTCACTAATTGTATGTTCTATTTTTGGGTGCCCAATTTAAGACCCCAGGGCTGAGCACTCACAATTGCAACTGAAGCCAATGGGCATACAAAATACTATGTAATGCTAATAAATACGCTGAAAAACCAAGCCCATGGCATCTCAGACTGGGTACCCAAAATTAATGGATGCTTTTAAACTCCGTTCCTCCATCTGTAGAATGTCATAGTAATGCCTAATCACCTCAGAGTTTAGTGAAAATAAATTATTGTTAGTAAAGCACTTGGGTACCATAGTAATGAGTGTCATAGAAAAGCCCAAGAGCAAATAAATAATTCTGTCTTCAGAACAAGGTTTGAAAATTGTGCAGTAAACAAGTCATAGGGCTACACATTGATGAGGAGAAAACAAAATCTTGAGTAGTTGCTCATTTAGTGAGTATCATCTAGCCTGTGCACTGAATGAGGAAGGGATCCTGTGGAAAAATAGTATGTGATCATGTAATAAAGACTGTATCATTAATGCATACACATAAGGGGGCTGAATTAAGGTTGCATAGGCAATCTTAATTCCTCCATTTCCTAATTATTGAGTGCTGAATTTGCAACTTTAATGTTCTTTTAACATAGTTTTGTGTGTTTAATACTATATGAACAGCATAAGTGGCTCAACTCTGAAGCAGTGTTTTCAAGTTATCTTGATCAGTGTGCAAGGGTTCCTCTTTTTGACAGATTGTCACACAGATACGGCTTCCTTTATTGGCACTTAATCAAGCATGAAGCATAAACAGGGTAAAGTGTTCTTCATTTCAAAGTCCATAAATAGTAGTCTTGCTGGCTGCTATATAGGCCAAATACCTTAGGATGTTACTAATTCTATTGGCTCAAGTGGTAGGCTTGTAAGTCTCATGTGATAAATGCACAGATCTTTGTATGCTCATGTTGGTCTTCGCCACCTGGACCGGTCTCAAACTGCTTTTTCACACTAAGTCAGCAAATCTATGTAGCTGTGTTTGCACCCACATTAGTCCTCTTCCTGACTACAGTCCTTATCAAAGCAAAGCTTGCATTGACTTCAGCAGGAGTCTTTCATCTGCATATGGACTTCAGGATTTGGCTCTGTGTTAATAGCAATTGGAAACAGTGGAAATATGAGCTGGATATAACAAAATGTAAAACATGGCTAATATTTTAAAATGTCACCTGAGGCCTCCCAGTGGTCTAGTAATACATATGTAAAGAAATGTTCAGTGATAACATGGGCTATCTTCTCCATCTCTGCAAGGTCTCCTGCCACTGTTAACTTCTGGTTGCCTTGGCCTACTATAGTAGATGTGACATTCACACGACAGATTATGCTGGCTGAGGAAAAAAGTACATATGTCACAACTGTGAATAGTTGCACTTCATACAAGTTACTTCCTTAAAGTAATAAAGGGCTGCCTGTGTGCATGTGTGGAGAGAAATTTTGTTGTTGTTGTTGTTGCTGCATTGGAAAGAAGGAGGGTAAAAGATACTAGCAGGGATGAAACAACTATATGTTCTTTGTATTTATGGTATCAAGAGATCATGTACCCTGTTAAAACAAAAGGTATGTAAGTTCAAAATGCACAATATCACTAATTTTGGATGCTTTTTATGATTGCAGAATTTAAAAAATTCAGTAGCCATTTTAACATTTACCATAAATGCTGTGTTCATTGAATTATGCTTTTACTTTGTAAATGGCCTCTTAGCAGAGTAAAAAGCATGAGCTGCTACAACTTGAGTAGAAGGACCAAGTCCTATAGTTGGGACCAAGTTGGTAGAGCTCTGTGCAACATGTAAAACACAGCGTCCTCCACCTCTCTCACTGGGTCCTCCATCTCTGTGCATCTGTTATTCCTTCGCTCCAGCCATCCCTGCAAACTTTCCCAGGCATTGATAGCAATCTTTCTTACTCTCTATAGCCTTTAGTGATGCCCTGCCACCCCACCCCACTCCCCATTTTCTCCCAAACACATGCATGGATCAGGAAGCCAGGAGATAGAACCAAAGCACAATTTTCCAAGCAGGAACTGGGGAGAACAGTCAAGGAATTAGATCTTTGCCACAGCCTGCTGCCATCAGAATCGGACAGGATAGTGGATGGGGAGTGAGGGCTAGATCTTTGGCTGGCAGGACGTGTGTGGGTTTATTTTGCAGAGGGACCTTAAGTTAAAACAAAAGATGTGTAGGCCTGAAACCACTGTTTCCATTTTAAACTATTGTCACTGGAATCCTTGCTATCCTGGTTGAAATGCCCCCTAAAACAACATGGGTGGTCTTTTGGACCAGGACCCTAGGTCCTCTGATCATTTAGGAATATCCATACTAGATCAGACCCAATGTCCATGTAGTCCAGGACTCTGGCTCTGACCATGCCCAATACCAGCTGCTTCTGAGGGAGAAAAGTAGAAGTTATGGGGTAAATTCAAATTGAAATGGCACCTTCTCATCCCTAACAAAAGGTTTGTTTCCTTGCTTTTCCTTACACCCACAAGTAGAGGAAGGTGCATTCTAAAAGCCCTGTGGTGATGGTTTATCAGCACCCAGAAGTGTCCTAGGCCCTGCATAGAGATATAAGAAGTCTGCCCCAAACAGTTTATAATCTAGACTTTGGATGTGGTCATGTAAGTGAGAGTGACAGTTGGCAGATGGGTTGAGGAAGGTTGCTTATTTGATTTGAGGCATGTGATTGTGAAACAGCTGCCATGTCAGTTGGTATTGAACCGAGCACCTCCAAAGCTAAGCCATGCGCTGCTGCAATTTGAACTGAAGGACCAAATCCTAGAGGTGGGAGCTGTGATTGCTTCATATCCTCTGTGGATAAGGCACGGGGGGGGGATACACGATTCAGTGCACAGTGGGTTATAAAAGCACATCTTAAGGATTCTGTTCTTTAAAAATGAGAAATGCTCATTTAATAACTTGATTTAAAACTTTTTTAAATATGGAAGTTTTAAAAATGTATTATTACTTTGAACTCTGCAAATTAAACTTAACTTACCTATACTGAGTAATCCACATATGCATATTTGTCTTCTAGCTTCTATTTCCTGCTTTTGTCTAGCTACATTCAGTACAGTGCAGTGCATACAAAATAGGTAATTACAAACATTCTGGTAATTGTCTGCTTGTATGTCCAATTACCCATTTTTCTCATTCAAATATGAGTTGAAACACAAAAAGGTGTGTTTTATGCACACCCGGTGTACACACCTCAAATTTTACAGGTTCAACTTCGGCAACATTCTTTTAAAAATTGACAACACCTCTGAAATTGATAGAACACAGATCAAAGATCTTTTGTGTCATGAGGCACTGAAATATCATCAGGTGGCTTCCAATGCCCAAAATACTCTCCTAAAGTATGTAATGCAAAACCTGTAAAGTAAGATGCCTGCCTCTGCAGGAGTTCAACAGACTCTCAACCATTTTCTTCCAGATGCAAGATTTACAAACCAAACATTTATTTGAAAAATTCCTACAATGATAATGGTGGGATGGAGGTAGAGTAGAAATTGTATAACAAAATACACATGGCACAGTCTTCTCTCATGATTCAGAAGTATTTTTATGACTGTATAGTAGGAGGGGTTTCTTATTATGTAGTCAACTTCCCTCTACAGTGTAGACTATTTATCAGATTAGATTCACAGATTGTACAGCCAGAAGGGAATACTGTGATCATCTAGTCTGATCTACTGTATAGTACAGGCCACAGAACTCTCTCAAAATAATTCCTAAGCAGATATATTAGAAAAACATCCAATCTTGATTTAAGAATATCAGTGATGGAGAAGCCACTGTGACCGTTGTAAACTGTTCCAATGGTTAATTACTCTCACCTTTGCAAAATTGTGCCTTATTTCCAGTCTGAATTTGTCTAGCCTTCCAGCCATTGCTTTGTGTTATACGTTTCTCTGCTACAATGAAAAGACCATTATTAAATATTTATTCACCATATAGGTTCATAAAGACTGTCATTGTCACCCTTTAACGTTTCCTTTGTTAGATTCAATGAGCTTAGTCTATTTAGCTTATCATTATAAGGCATGTTATCTAATCCTTTAATCATTCTTGTGACTCTTCTCGGAACCCGCTCCAATTTATCACCATCCTTTTTGACCTATGGGCACCAGAAATGGACACAGTATTCCAGCAGCAGTTGCACCAGCAGGCCCACCAACAAAGGGGGAGCAAAGATGGCAATTGGCCAGGGCCCAGGCGATTTAAAAGAGCCCAGGGGCCCTGGCCACTGCCGCGAGCCCGGGCCCCTTTAAATCACCTGGGCAGGCCACAGGACTCCTAGGTGTACGTGGGATGGTACCAGGAGCGGCAAAGGCAGCCGGGCAGGCATGTGGAAGCCTTCGCTGTGCCGGAAGAGTGGGCCCAGCAGCTCGCTGGGCACCAACCAGCACAGGTGTAGCATCTCCCAACTGTCAGGTGGACCGTGTTCACGGCTTGTGTGCATGTGCACCAGCTGCTGCATGTGGTCCAGCTCCTCACCCAGGTTGTGATGCCACCCTGGGCCAGCAGCAGTGTGAGGCCCAGCTCCAGCCCTGCAACCCGGAATTGCTGTCAGTGGGCCTGTGCACCAATGCCGAGGTGATGTAACCTCTCTCCCCTCTTTATCCATCCCAGGTCTGCATTAGCTTTTTTGGCAATAACATCACAGGGAGCTCTTGTTCAGCTGATTATCCAACACAATCCCGAAATCTTTTTTGAATTACTGCTTCGCATGATAGTCCCCTGTCATGTCAGTATGGCCCACATTCTTTGTTCCCAGATGCATACATTTATTTTTAGCTGTATTAAAATGCATAGTTTGCTTGCGTCCAATTTACCAAGCAGTCTAGATTGCTGTAAATCAGTGACCCATCCTCTTCAGTTTTTCCTAGTCTCCCAACATTTATGTCATTTGCAAACTTGATCAGTGATGATTTTATGTTTTCTTCCAAGTTATTGATAAAAGTGTTAAGTAGCCGAGAGCCTAGAACTGATCCCTGCAGAATCCCACTGGAAACAGACCCACTCATTATTTACAGTTAGACAGTTTTTAATCGATTTAATGTGTGTCATGTTAATTTTATGTATGAAGTGTTGCAGTAGCCATATTGGTCCCAAGATATTAGAGAGACATGGTAAAAGTTCTTTATTGCATCAAATTCTGTTCGTGAAAGAGACAAGTTTTTTGAGCTTGAAGAAGAGCTCTGTGTAAGCTTGAAAGCTTCTCTCTCTGACCAATGGAATTTGGTCCAATAAAAGATATTACCTCACCTACCTCAGGTAAATTTTATATCATTCTAGGGGTTTTTTTTCAAAATATCATGTGGTACCAAGTCAAATGCCTTACAAAAGTTCAAGTATATTCCAATAACACTAAAAGAAAAGGAGTACTTGTGGCACCTTAGAGACTAACAAATTTATTTGAGCATAAGCTTTTGTGAGCTACAGCTCACTTCATTGGATGCATTCAGTGGAAAATACAGTGGGGAAATTTATAAACATAGAGAACATGAAACAATGGGTGTTACCATACACTCTGTAACGAGTGATCACTTAAGGTATGTCTACACAACAAAATTAGGTCCATCACTGTATGTCTCCTGGGTGCTGGCGGACGTGGTACTGCATTGCTACATAGCAGCAGTTTATTGCTTTTTGGCAGCAGACAGTGCAGTATGACTGGTAGCCGTCATCGACATAGTCCTGGGTGCTCTTTTCACCGGGCGCCTGGGCAAACATGGGAGTGACCCAGCCAGGTCATTTCCCTTGTTTCGTCTCATGGCGATTGAGTCTTACTGGCAGTGCACTGTCTTTTAATCTGCAGCCAGCAGAAGATGATGGCCAGCAGTCATACTGCACCATCTTCTGCCGAGCACCCAGGAGGTGACAATGGCTAGCGGTCGTACTGAACAGTCTGCTGCCAGCATGATGTATAAAGATATATGCAGTGGCTCAAAACAAGAAATAGACCAGATTTGTTTTGTATTCATTTTCTCCTCCCTCCCTCTGTAAAATCAACGGCCTGCTAAACTCAGTTTTGAGTTCTATCCTTGAGACGGCCATTCAGTTTCTTGCAAAGCCATCCCCTTTGTTGATTTTAATTCCCTGTAAGCCAACCCTGTAAGCCATGTCGTCAGTCGCCCTTCCCTCCATCAGGGCAAAAGCAGACAATCGTTCCGCGCCTTTTTTCTGCGCAGAGGCCATACCATAGCAAGCATAGAGCCTGCTCAGATCACTTTGGCAATTAGGAGCACATTAAACACCACACGCATTATCCAGCAATATATGCAGCACCAGAACCTGGCAAAGCAAAACTAGGCAAGTAGGTGACGTCAGCGAGGTGACGAGAGTGATGAGGACATGGACACAGACTTCTCTCAAAGCACGGGCCCTGGCAATGTGGGCATTATGGTGCTAATGGGGCAGGCTCATGCGGTGGAACGCCGATCCTGGGCTCAGGAAACAAGCACAGACTGGTAGGACCGCATAGTGTTGCAGGTCTGGGAGGATTCCCAGTGGCTGCGAAACTTTCACATGCGTAAGGGCACTTTCATGGAACTTTGTGACTTGCTTTCCCCTGCCCTGAGGCGCAAGACACCAAGATGAGAGCAGCCCTCACAGTTGAGAAGTGAGTGGCAATAGCCCTGTAGAAGCTTGCAACGCCAGACAGCTACCAGTCAGTCGGGAATCAATTTGGAGTGGGCAAATCTACTGTGGGGGCTGCTGTGATGCAAGTAGCCAACGCAATCAAAGATCTGCTGATATCAAGGGTAGTGACCCTGGGAAATGTGCAGGTCATAGTGGATGGCTTTGCTGCAATGGGATTCTCTAACTGTGGTGGGGGCATAGACGGAACCCATATCCCTATCTTGGCACCGGCGCACCAAGGCAGCGAGTACATAAACCGCAAGGGGTACTTTTCAATAGTGCTGCAAGCACTGGTGGATCACAAGGGACGTTTCACCAACATCAACGTGGGATGGCCGGGAAAGGTACAGGACGCTCGCATCTTCAGGAACACTGGTCTGTTTCAAAAGCTGCAGGAAGAGACTTTCTTCCCAGACCGGAAAGTAACCGTTGGGGATGTTGAAATGCCTATAGTTATCCTTGTGGACCCAGCCTACCCCTTGATGCCATGGCTCATGAAGCCAGACATAGGCAGCCTGGAGAGTAGTCAGGAGCTGTTCAACTACAGGCTGAGCAAGTGCAGAATGGTGGTAGAATGTGCATTTGGACATTTAAAAGCGCGCTGGCGCAGTTTACTGACTCGGTTAGACCTCAGCGAAACCAATATTCCCATTGTTGTTACTCCTTGCTCTGCGCTCCACAATATCTGTGAGAGTAAGGGTGAGACATTTATGGCAGGGTGGGAGGTTGAGGCAAATCGCCTGGCTGCTGATTACGCACAGCCAGACACCAGGGCAGTTAGAAGAGCACAGGAAAGTGCGGTGCGCATCAGAGAAGCTTTGAAAACCAGTTTCATGACTGGCCAGTCTACGGAGTGAAAGTTCTGTTTGTTTCTCCTTGATGAAACCCCCTGCCCCTTGGTTCACTCTACTTCCCTGTAAGCTAACCACCCTCCCCACCTCCCTTCGATCACCACTTACAGAGGCAATAAAGTCATTGTTGCTTTACATTCATGCATTCTTTATTAATTCATCACACAAATAGGGGGATAATTACCAAGGTAGCCCAGGAGGGGTGGTGGAGGAGGGAAGGACAAAGCCACACAGCACTTTAAAAGTTTAAAACTTATTGAATGCCAGCCTTCTGTTACTTGGGCAATCCTCTGGGGTGGAGTGGCTGGGTGGCCGGAAGCCCCCGCACCGTGTTCTTGGGCGTCTGGGTGAGAAAGCTATGGAGGAGGGCGGTTGGTTACACAGGGGCTGTAGCGTCTATGCTCCTGCTGCCTTTCCTGCAGCTCAACCATACGCTGGAGCTTATTAGTTTGATCCTCCAGCAGCCTCAGCATTGAATCCTGTCTCCTCTCATCATGCTGCTGCCACCTTTTAGCTTCAGCCCTCTCTTCAGCCCGCCACCTCTCCTCACGGTCATTTTGTGCCTTCCTGCACTCTGACATTGTCTGCCTCCATGCATTTATCTGTGCTCTGTCAGTGTGGGAGGACAACATGAGCTCAGAGAACATTTCATCGTGAGTGCGTTTTTTTTGCCTTCTAATCTTCGCTAGCCTCAGGGAAGGCGAAGATCCTGTGATCCTTGAAACACATGCAGCTGGTGGAGAAAAAAAAAGGGACAGTTGTATTTGAAAAGACACATTTTATAGAACAATGGGTACACTCTTTCATGGGTTAACATTACATACATAGCGCATGTGCTTTCATTACAAGGTCGCATTTTTCCTCCCCCTACCGTGTGATTAACAGCGGGGAACATTACTTTCAGCCATAGGCAAACAGCCCAACAGGAACTGGCACCTCCGAATGTTCCCTTAAGAAAAGCACCCTATTTTAACCAGGTGACCATGAATGATATCACTCTTCTGAGGATAATACAGAGAGATAAAGAACGGATATGGTTTGAACGCCAGCAAACATACACTGCAATGCTTTGGTCTACATTGATTCCCAAGTACGTGCTACTGGCCTGGAGTGGTAAAGTGTCCTACCATGGTGGATGGAATAAGGCTGCCCTCCCCAGAAACCTTTTGCAAAGGCTTTGGGAGTATATCCAGGAGAGCCACGAATGCCAGGGCAAATTAATCATTAAACATGCTGGCTTTTAAACCTTGTATAGTATTTTAAAAGGTACACTCATCAGAGGTCCCTTCTCCATCTGGTGGGTCCGGGAGGCAGCCTTGGGTAGGTTTGGGGGGTACTGGCTCCCGGTCCAGGGTGAGAAATAGTTCCTGGCTGTTGGGAAAACCGGTTTCTCTGCTTGTTTGCTGTGAGCTATCTACAACCTCATCATCATCGTCTTCCTCGTCCCCAAAACCTGCTTCCATGTTGCCTCCACCTCCATTGAAGGAATCAAACATCACAGCTGGGGTAGTGGTGGCTGAACCCCCTAACATGGCATGCAGCTCATCATAGAAGCGGCAAGTTTAGGGCTCTAACCCGGAGCGGCCGTTCGCCTCTCTGGTTTCTGGTAGTATTGCCTCAGCTTCTTAAGTTTCACGCGGCACTGCTTTGGGTCCCTGTTATGGCCTCTGTCCTTCATGCTCTGGGAGATTTTCACAAATGTTTTGGCATTTCGAAAACTGGAACGTAGTTCTGATAGCACGGATTCCTCTCCCCATACAGTGATCAGATCCCGTACCTCCCGTTCAATCCATGCTGGAGCTATAGCAGACTCCCGTTCAGTCCATGCTGGAGCTCTTTTGCGTTTCTGGGACTCCATCATGGTCACCTCTGCTGATGAGCTCTGCATGATCCACACTGCCATACTGGCCAAACAGGAAATTGAAATTCAAAAGTTCGCGGGCCTTTTCCTGTCTACCTGGTCAGTGCATCTGAGTTGAGAGTGCTGTCCAGAGCGGTCACAATGGAGCACTCTGGGATAGCTCCTGGAGGCCTATACCATCTAATTGCATCCACAGTACCCCAAATTCAACCCAGCAAAACCGATTTTAGCGCTAATCCCCTTGTTGGGGGTGGAGTAAGGAAATCGATTTTAAGAGCCCTTTTTTAAGATTTTAAGGCAAAAAAAGGGCTTTGTCATGTGGACGGGTGCAGGGTTACATCGATTTAAGGTTGCTAAATTCGACTTCAACGTCTAATGTAGACTAGGGCTTAAGGTGAGCTATTACCAGCAGGATAGTGGGGGAGGAGGGGAAAACCTTTTGTAGTGAGAGATTGAAATGTTCTCCAACTGGTTTTTGAATACTATAATTCTTGACATCTGATTTGTGTCCATTTATTCTTTTACGTAGAGATTTTCCAGTTTGACCAATGTACATGGCAGAGGGGCATTGCTGGCACATGATGGCATATATCACATTGGTAGATGTGCAGGTGAACGAGCCTCTGATAGTGTGGAAAACACTTCAGTCTCTCTGGTCACTCATTTACAGACCTAAAAGTTGTAATTCTTCAACAGAAAAGCTTCAAAAACAGACTCTAATGAGAGACTGCTGAATTGGAATTAATTTGCAAATTGGATACAATTAACTTAGGCTTGAATAGAGACTGGGAGTGGATGGGTCATTACACAAAGTAAAACTATTTCCCCATGTTTATTTCCCGCCCCCCCCCGACTGTTCCTCAGACGTTCTTATCAACTGCTCAAATGGTCCACCTTGATTATCACTACAAAATTCCCCCCCCCCCCCGCTCTCCTGCTGGTAATAGCTCACCTTAAGTGATCACTCTCATTACAGTATGTATGGTAACACCCATTGTTTCATGTTCTCTCTATATATAAATCTCCCCATTGTATTTTCCACTGAATGCATCCAATGAAGTGAGCTGTAGCCCACGAAAGCTTATGCTCAAATAAATTTGTTAGTCTCTAAGGTGCCACAAGTACTCCTTTTCTTTTTGTGAATACAGACTAACACGGCTGCTACTCTGAAATCGTCCATTAACACTATTATCTTTATCAACCAAATTTATCATTTCATTTAAAAAAATGTCAAATTAGTTTGACAGGCTCTATTTTCCATAAACCCATGTTGATTTGCATTAATTACATTAACTTCCTTTAGTTCATTATTAGTTGAGTCCTGTATCAACTGCTCCATTATCTTGCCCGCTGGCAAGATAATGTCACACTGGCAGATCTATAATTACTTGGGTCAACCCACTTACCCTTTCAGAAAATTGAGACAACATTAGCTTTCATCCAGTCTTTTGGAACTTTCCCAGTCCTCCAAAACTTGTTGAACATCAACATTAGTGGTCCAGAAAGCTCTTCAGCCAGCTCTCTTAAAACTCTTGGATGCAAATTATCTGGTCCTGCTTTTTTAAAAAATGTCTAACTTTAATAGCTTCCATTGAACATCCTCCAGAGATACTAGTGGAATTGAAAGAGTGTTATCACCATAGGACCAGACTCCATCATCTGTTTTTTTCCCCATAGAGAACAGAAATATTTATTGAACACTTCTGCCTTTTCTGCGTTGTTATTGATCTACCATTCCTAGCTTCCTACCTTGTCATGGACCAGTATGATTGTCAGGATTCTGTTTATTCCTAATACATTTTTAAAACCTCCTTCTTCTTATCCTCAACTTCCATAGATTTCTCCTTGTGTCCCTTAGCTTCCCTTATCAATTTTTTTTACAATTTCTGATTTATATTCACTACTATCAGCTTCCTCTTTCTTCCACTTGTTGTAAATTTTTTTTTATTTTTCATTTTTATTTTTCACAGCTGCATTCACTTCCTCTCTACACCATGCTGGATTTTTAACCAACATAGTCTTCTTTCTCACCCTGTGTGCCCCCTCCACCCCCCGCTTCCAGTGTGAGGGAGTCTTGCTTGTGCTTGGCTGTGTAACAGCTCCCTAACACCACCAGCCACTCAAACACTACCCTCTGGGCAATGCTAGCCCTTACTTTCCCTTGCAGGTTAACAGTAGGTGTACCTGGTCTCTGAGTCCCTTTGAAATGTTCCCCTGTAGATTCCAGCCCCTTATCCTCTCATAGAAATACCCAGTCTGCTGTCCCCAAAGTAACAGTGTGCACACTAGTTTGTATGATTCAGGATCAGTTCTTTGCTAAATATCACAGCACTTAAATATATTTGGCCAGTTGACATTAACACATGCTTGGGTCACAGGCCCTTTCTCCCTAGAAGTAGCAGCAGGTGCCCCCTATTTCTCTTCCCCACCCCCAAGAGACAGAGGTAGCAGATATGGAGAGACTGTAGTGCTGACCCTCCATGATCAGGATGTGTCTGCTTGGGTGGGTGGTCAAAGGCCTGCTGCACTCTTTTTCTCCTGCCACACACACAAACAGTTCTCTGTTGGAGTGATGTTGGCTGGATTCTCCACTGTTGTACACATAGAGCTGTTCACACCTCTCAGCTATTGTTTTGGGCCCTCTGCAGTCTCGGGTAGATGTCACAGCATCAGTTATACCTGGGTCATATTTCTGAGCTTTTCTTTTCACCTTTGGTGGCTAAAGACCTTTTTAATGGAAATTTAGATTCTGATGTGTAATCACATGACTCTATGAGCTGGGGCCCTAGTAATGGGCCTAGAGTGGCACTACCAATACACACTCCCCAGACAAGAAATGATCCCCCTCACAGTTCAAACATTTGTTGTTTGCTTCTGAATCAAATACTAATGAAAGTGGTAGAATTTTCTAAGAGCTTCCCTTACATCATTATTAGCTCATTTTAGCATGCACACACAGCTCTACAAATGCACCTTAATCCTAATCCCAGTGTTCTTACAATTCCAGTACTATGTATCTCTGTGAGTAAAGGCTAGCCAGCAGTTATGTTAGGGTATGTCTATACTACCCGCTGGATAGGCGGGCAGCAATTGATCCAGCGGGGGTAGCTTTATCACGTCTAGTCTAGATGCAATAAATCGACCCCCAAGTGCTCTCCTATTGACTCCTGTACTCCACCGGCGCGAGAGGCACAGGCAGAGTCAATGGGGGAGCGTCAGCAGTCAACTCACTGACGTGAAGAC
The DNA here is from genome assembly GCF_009764565.3 of Dermochelys coriacea. Taxonomy (NCBI): domain Eukaryota; kingdom Metazoa; phylum Chordata; order Testudines; family Dermochelyidae; genus Dermochelys; species Dermochelys coriacea. The sequence goes on from NC_050069.1 coordinate 80,598,137, forward strand.
GCTGCGGTGAATAGATCAATGTACATTGACTTCAGCTACATTATTCATGTAGCAGAAGTTGCGTAACTTAGATCGATCCCCGCCTCCCGTGTAGACCAGGCCTTAGACTTTGTTAGTTTTGTGATATGCCCCAAACTGAGTCTAGGCTATAATCACCAGATTCACGTTTACTTGTTGTGGTGGATTCTCCATCACGTGAAGTTTTTATAAACCACAATTCAAGATCTTTCTAAAATCAGCCACAAGATACTGGTGTTTTTTTTTGTTTGGTTGGTTTTTTGCAGGAACCGCTGGGTAAAATTCTATGTCCTTCATTGTACAGGATGTCAAAGTAGATGAATGCAATGATCCCTTTTGGCTTTAAAATGGATGACTCTTTAGAATTACTAGAAAGGGCTAGCATACCCTGTCACCTCATCAACAGGAACAATCTATTCCTTGTATCCTTATGCTAAACCTGAACACGTGACATGGGTGTTTCATTGACATAATAACTGAAGCAGCATTTTTTCCAAATTAAGAAAGATCACTTCGTAATAACTGATTTTACTATAAGTAAATAAAGGGTAACTATATAACCCATAGCTCAAAGCATTGCATGGTCCGTTCTAGAGCCTCATCCAGAGAAGTGTGAGTCTGCTATAGCTTCCCGCAAGAAGAGTAAGTCTTTCAGCTCTCGTAGCAGATACTTATGCTTTTAATGCAGAAGGTCCAAGGTTCAAACCCACTGTCAGCAGAACCATGATTGTCTACAGTTGGACTTGTCAGTATTCAGAAGTCATTCACAGTTCCCCCTGGATTGTTTAGCCAACCTGCCCACTTCTAATTTGAGAACAAATCTGTGTAAAATTGTTTGCTGTAATGTAGGGGTTTTCTGTTTGAGATTCATTATGAGCCCAGGTTACTTTTAGCACTTCTGAACCAAAAATTAAATTCTGGCAGCAAAGTGACAGCCAGGAACATCAATTAAAAGGAACAATAAATAAATAAATGTAAATATAAAAGAATATTGCTTTTTCAAAGGTGTAAATTGCAAATCACACCATGGTGACAGGCTGCCTACCTGAGCTGTTTAACAATAAGCTTCATACATCAAAGTTCCTTGAGGAAAACAGGCAGACTACTAGAGCTGTCGTAATACTTCTAGCCTTAGTTCATTTTGATATGTTTCCTCTCGCTATTCAAAGTGCTTTCTGGCTCACAAGAATAGTAGCAATACCTTGGGTATACCGGGCCCATTTGTTCTGCTCTGTGTAACAGGCATACCTTTGATTTTGTTGCATGAGGAACACATACTTTTTGGATTTTAATATATTCTCTCTGGGCTCCATTCTGTACAGTGCCTTCTGAAAGGTCCTGCAAAGACTGTTCTTCAGCAGAGAGTTAAGCTTTAGGAAGGGAACTGTGACTGTGATCATATATAATTAAGCCTGATACCTGTTTACATTTCCCTGTATATGAATACACAGTTTATATGCCATATAAAGGTCATGGCTCATATTCAGAGAGGATCTGTAAGGTGGTGGGAGTTAAACTTTCATGTGCTTGACCATGCTGGAAGAAGATGACAGTTAAAATAGCTCTGACCTGCAGTGTAATATTCATTGATGCAAGTGTTTCTTGGTGGCTATTCTGTATAGGGAATGCACTGACTCATTTGGTGGGAAAAGCAGCTAGTTATGTTTGCAGAATCAGTGGTTTTAACTGCACAGATTTCTGATTAAAACTTTCCTAATGCCAAACAAAGGCATTGCTGGGAAATGACATGAAGGACTTGTTGACTGTACATGGATTTGTAATTAATTTTTTGCCAACCAGTTGATCATTTCCCAACAATCTTTGTAGAGTTGCTTTTCATTATGGAGTGAGCATTTCAGCTATTTTTATTTGATCTAGATATCAGCCATTAGGCTATCTTTACTCATTCTACATTCAGGATAGATAATTCTACTAGGTCAGTTTTTCAAAGCTCAGGAGTGTCTCATATTCTCTTGAATGTTTGCTGAAGTGCTACAGGATGTTCTTTGTGGTGTACTGTATAGCTACGATTGTCTTCTGTGCACGTATATTTCAAACAGAAGTGTGCATGCTTCTCTGCTAGGGGGTGGGGCTCTGAGAAGGCTCACAGAGAGCGAGAGGCACATTTTTTGCTTTCTGTTTCGTGGAGTTTTTATATTCCACATTGATTTCCTTTTTCCTAACATGAAAATTCTTAGATCTAGGCTATAAGTAAATGTTTTGTTCTTTGTGAATGGAAAACATACACCTTCACAGGCCTGTCAAGTATCACATTTCACAGCCCTGTCACACCTGCTTGCATCTCAGCTGGGTTCTTATGCATTCAGCTGAGGCATAAAGAAGGCAATTGGGATTTGCCTGAAGTTGTACTTTCCAGGTATATGGGGCCACTGAGAGGAGGGCCTACTGAGCCAGGACTCAGGCACTTTCTTTGCTTCCCCTCTCATTGCTCCTCTGACTGGATCACAGCCAGGAATGAGTAGCTGGGAAGTGGCGTGGCAGCAGGAGCACAAGAGGAGGAAACCAATACTGGCTCCAGGCTTGTGCACCCAGTGAGTTGCACCAGCCTGCACCCCTCCCAACTACTCTGGTAGTTTCTACTATTTGTTTGTGTAAAAGTGAACCACATTAAGTGTAATCCGAGGCCTGGGGTGGGACAGCAGCCTTTTCTCTCAGGGTTATGGGTTCACTTATAAGGGCGGCTGATATCTCCACCCCATAGTGCAGAGAACTCAGAAGGCTTGTCTCTTGTTGAAAATACTGAACACTCAGTCTCATACAGAGGAATGTCAGTCAGAGTGCACGCAAATAGAATAGTTATTACAATTCCCAGACTAATAAAGCAGTAACCAGAGCTTTATTAGGTCTGGGGAACTCAGAATAGGGGACAAAGGGATCAGGATAATAAATGACAAAAACAACAATACATAAACTCCACCCTTCCCAACATTTACAGCTTGTACAAACTACCCAGTGTTTTCTCCCAGCACCTTTGGCCATCATAGGACATAATCACATCAGCCACACCATCAGGGCCTCGTTCACCTGCACATCTACCAATATGAGATATGCCATCATGTGCCAGCAATGTCCCTCTGCCATGTACATTGGCCAAACCGGACAGTCTCTATACAAAAGAATAAATGGACATAAATCAGATGTCAAGAATTATAACATTAAAAAAGCAATTGGAAAACACTTCAGTCTCCCTGGTCACTCGATTACAGACCTAAAAGTCGTAAAAAAAACTGCAAAAACAGACTCCAGTGAGAGACTGCTGAATTGGAATTAATTTGAAAACTGGACACCATTAAATAAGGCTTGAATAAAGACTGGGAGTTGATGGGTCACTACACAAAGTAAAACTATTTCCCCATGTTTATTCCCCCTCTCCCCCCACTGTTCCTCACATGGTCTTGTCAACTGCTGGAAATGGCCCATCTTGATTATCACTACAAAAGGTTGTTTTTTTTTCTCTCCTGCTGGTAGTAGCTCACCTTACCTCATCACTCCCCTTACAGTGTGTATGATAACACTCACTGTCTCATGTTCTCTGTGTGTGTGTGTGTGTGTGTGTGTGTGTGTGTGTGTGTGTCTGTCTTCCTATCCGATGAAGTGAGCTGTAGCTCACGAAAGCTTATGCTCTAATAAATTTGTTAGTCTCTAAGGTGCCACAAGTACTCCTTTTCTTTTTGCGAATACAGACTAACACGGCTGCTACTCTGAAACCTGTCTTCCTACTGTATTTTCCACTGCATGCATCCGATGAAGTGGGTTTTAGCCTATGAAAGCTTATGCTCAAATAAATTTGTTAGTCTCTAAGGTGCCACAAGTACTCCTCATTCTTTTTGTGGATACAGACTAACATGGCTGCTACTCTGAAACCTGTGATAGATAGTGAGAGTCAGTCAGCCCAGGACTTTATTCCTTATGCTGCCACAGGGCTCCTGAATGACCCTGAGCAAGTCATTGAACCTTATCTGTAAATAGAGTTCATGATTCTTACCTATTTTGCAGGGCTGTTGTGAGGCTGTCCTATGTTTGAAAAATTTGAGGTCCTTGGATGGTCTATGTACGAAGCTGTAACAATGTAGTTGTTTGTAGCCTGCTTGTTAGACTTTTGCTGATTAAAGATCTGTTATCCAGCAGCAGCATCTCTCACCTACTGATCTGTTCAAGGATATAGGACTCCCTCAGCTGAAGCTGTGACCTGCCACTGTCTTTTGGGAATTTTTTTAAAAACATGTTTAAAAGTGTGGATTTCAAAAAAGTGCTGACTGCTATTTCAGCTTTGCAACATCAAGCAGCTGCGTGAGCGTAGTGTATTTTCAAAGCAATCCTCTTTATTTTATATACTCTTCTTACTAAGAGCTAGAGACTTAAATATTACACAGATTGTAATAATAATAATAATAACAATAATAGGGAAAAGGTGACTGAGTCAGATTTTGGCCATCCCTGAGTGAGGACACCACGGTGGGAAGAAGGAGGACACTCTCCTTATTCCAGCCCCTGGCCAGAGATGTGCAAGGGGCAGCCAGAATCCTGGAGAGGCATCGTACTGCCACTGAGGGTAGACATTCCAAGTGGGATGTGGATGGGCAAAACCATAGTCCTGCTGTCTTCTTCACAGTCAGGGAGACCAGGGTCGATGCGTGGGAAGTATATACCTCCTTTCTAAATGATAGTTGTAGGTGACATCCTTCAACGTCTTCCCCAATGCTTCTGGAGCAGGGGGTTAAAATAAAGGGGAGATGGGGAGTGTAACTTTCCTTCTTGGGCTAAAATCAGAGGGGAGCTCTCCCACCTTTCCCTGGTTTGAGTAAGCAGTGCCCCCCTAAATTCCCTTGCTACTCAGTTGGTGCAGTGAGAGCTCCCCCTTCTGCTTCAGTCTACTTTAACTGCTGCCCTGGGAGCATTCTACGTGCCCAAATAATACATGTAAGACTTCAGTTTGGATTGCAGGAGTTTATCACTGCTAAGATCAAGGCCTTAAAGTGTAGCACACAGAAAGACCAAGGAATAGGCCAAGCAAAAGAGACAGGATTTTGTATGTGTTGAAGATTTGGAACTGGTACCAATGACACACAGATCCAGAAAGGATATTACAAACTGCAGGAAGAGAGGAATATACAGTGCAGGAGAGCAGATTATACTAGGATCCAGAAATGACTAGGAAGCCAGAAGAGAAGTCTGATGAAGGGGGTGAGAGATCTATTCTCTTTGGATCTGTATTTCTGGCATTCTAGGGTCTAGAAAGCTGGTGCAAGGAAGGGGGAAGAAGGGAGGTATGAAGACACAGATAAAGATTTCAGCTGAGGTGAAGTCAAGGTTGTGTCACACATTGCTCATGTGGCAGAGGTGGTGCACCTGTGAGTAGATCCACAAGCATGTGAGATGGGAAAGGAGAACTCAAGATCGGAGATGCAGGAGAGCTGCATTAGCATGGGTATGAAGTTTTCTTTGAGGACCCATCTCATTTCTGCCTTTAAGGTTGTTGTTAGCTTGCCACTCTTGTGTCTGTCTTTTGGTGCATTTTTGACATCAGCTTAATTTTCAGTCACTAGAGTTGCAAAAATTAGATTATCTGATTTTAATTATCTTGTCCCCATTTTATCCTAATTGCCTTTTGTGCCCAATTTTCCATGTATTCTAATCAACATTTTTTGAGTCTTAATAATTTTAACTAATGTTTCCACCACAGGAAATGAATCAAGTGAGTGCTAAATTGACAGCAGCACAGACAGCTGCAGTGGCACAGGAGCTAGCAAACAGAGCTCTAAACAGGGGAGTTTGAGTGGGAGTTTGCAAGGGGAGTTTGTATTGTGGTGCTTGTTTGGGGTTTGTTTTTGCTGGGGGGATGTGGTCTTTTTGGTGTGGCTTGTGTTTCCCAGATTAACAGGATTTAGGTGGGAAGGAGATGACAGATACAGAGGCAGCTGTGGGAGTGACTCCTGTAGTGAAAGACACATTGAGGATGACTGGATGTGGAAGCTGTGGTATGTACATGATCCTGGAGGGGGGAACCGGTAAGAGTTTTTTCTGCATGAAATGTCGTCTGATAGAGCTGATGGAGGAAAAGATCCGAGGTTTGGAGATGCAGGTGGAAAGTCTGGTTGAATTTAGGAAGGGGTTTGAGCAGATGATGGAGCAAAGATATGAGGTATCTGAAGGGAAAAGCTCAGACTCACAGATGGAAGCAGGGCTGGGGAATTTTGAGGAGAGACTGGATGAGGAAAGTGGTCAGTGGAAACATGTGACTCAAAGAACCAGGTAGAGAAAAAGACGGGCTAGTGAAGGAGAAATAGAGCTTAGGAACAGGTTTGCAGAGTTGGAAAATGAAGAAGGGGCTCAGCAGGTACTTGTTGAAGGTGGAAGGGTAAGGAAGAAGAGAAGAGAGGCTAGTCCTATAGAAAAAGGGGAAGAGTCAAGGGAGACTACACCAAATATGAGCCCCAGGAGGATACAGGATGGGTTGAAGAAGATTGTAAGGGAAAATAGGAATGGAAAGAACTTGCAGCCAAAGGGAACAGGGGAGAGACTGGAGAATAGCACTGTCACCAGGAAAAGGCAGGTCTATGTGATCGGGGACTCTTTATTGAGAAGAATAGACAGGCCTGTAACTAGAGCTGATCCTGAGAATAGAAGGGTGTGCTGTCTTCCGGGTGCTAAGATACGGGATGTAGACCTGAGGTTGAAAAGGATCCTAAAGGGAGCGGGAAAGAATCCCCTAATTATCCTTCATGTGGGAACAAATGATACAGCTAGATTCTCGCTGGAAAGTATTAAGGAAGACTATGCTAGGCTGGGGAAGACACTTAAGGAAATTGAGGCTCAGGTGATCTTTAGCGGGATCCTTCCTGTTCCTAGAGAAGGGCAACAAAGGTCTGACAAGATTATGACTGTCAACAGATGGCTTAGGCAGTGGTGCTATAAGGAGGGCTTTGGGATGTATGGCCACTGGGAGGCATTCACGGACAGAGGTCAGTTCTCTCGGGATGGACTTCATCTGAGTAGGGAAGGAAATAGACTTCTAGGATCGAGGCTGGCACAACTGATAAAGAGAGCTTTAAACTAGGAATTGGGGGGAGATGGATGGGAGATGTCCAGAAAATCTCCACGCCAGATTTTAGCATTGAGAGGGAAGAAGATGAAGTAAGAAAGGATACAGCCGTGTGTAGGAGAATGTATATAAGGAGCGAGGGCGGTGTGGATACTAGTCTAATAGGTTATACTGGCTGTAGAATGACTGTGCCTAATAGGGTACAAAATGTGAGTGAGTCCAAACAGCAAAAATTAAGATGTTTGTACACCAATGCGAGGAGTCTAGGTATCAAAATGGAGGAACTAGAGCTACTGGTGCAGGAAGTGAAACCAGATATTATAGGGATAACAGAAACATGGTGGAATAGTAGTCATGACTGGACTATAGGTATTGAAGGGTATGTGCTCTTTAGGAAAGACAGAAACAAAGGTAAAGGGGGTGGAGTAGCATTGTATATCAATGATGAGGTAGAATGTAAAGAAATAAGAAGCGATGCAATGGATAAGACAGAGTCCGTCTGGGCAAAAATTACATTGGGGAAGAAAACTAGTAAAGCCTCTCCTACGATAGTGCTTGGGGTGTGCTATAGACCTCCGGGATCTAATTTGGATATGGATAGAGCCCTTTTGAATGTCTTTAATAAAGTAAATACTAATGGAAACTGCATGATCATGGGAGACTTTAACTTCCCAGATATAGACTGGAGGACCAGTGCTAGTAATAATAATAGGGCTCAGATTTTCCTAGATGCGATAGCTGATGGATTCCTTCATCAAGTAGTTGCTGAACCGACTAGAGGGGATACCATTTTAGATTTAATTTTGGTGAGTAGCGAGGACCTCATAGAAGAAATGGTTGTAGGGGACAATCTTGGCTCAAGTGATCATGAGCTAATTCAGTTCAAACTAAATGGAAGCATTATATACAAATGCACAAAGCCTTGGAAACAAGCAGGGAGAACTGGAGGTCCTGGTGATGTCAAGGAATTATGACGTGATTGGAATAACAGAGACTTGGTGGGATAACTCACATGACTGGAGTACAGTCATGGATGGTTATAAACTGTTCAGGAAGGACAGGCAGGGCAGAAAAGGTGGGGGAGTAGCACTGTATGTAAGGGAGCAGTATGACTGCTCAGAGCTCCGGTACGAAACTGTGGAAAAACCTGAGTGTCTCTGGATTAAGTTTAGAAGTGTGTGCAACAAGAGTGATGTCATGGTGGGAGTCTGCTATAGACCACCGGACCAGGGGGATGAGGTGGATGAGGCTTTCTTCCGGCAACTCACGGAAGCTACTAGATCGCATGCCCTGATTCTCATGGGTGACTTTAATTTTCCTGATATCTGCTGGGAGAGCAATACAGCGGTGCATAGACAATCCAGGAAGTTTTTGGAAAGCGTAGGGGACAATTTCCTGGTGCAAGTGCTAGGGGAGCCAACTAGGGGGAGCGCTTTTCTTGACCTGCTGCTCACAAACCGGGTAGAATTAGTGGGGGAAGCAAAAGTGGATGGGAATCTGGGAGGCAGTGACCATGAGTTGGTTGAGTTCAGGATCCTGACGCAGGGAAGAAAGGTAAGCAGCAGGATACGGACCCTGGACTTCAGGAAAGCAGACTTTGACTCCCTCAGGGAACAGATGGCCAGGATCCCCTGGGGGACTAACATGAAAGGGAAGGGAGTCCAGGAGAGCTGGCTGTATTTCAAGGAATCCCTGTTGAGGTTGCAGGGACAAACCATCCCGATGAGTCGAAAGAATAGTAAATATGGCAGGCGACCAGCTTGGCTTAATGGTGAAATCCTAGCGGATCTTAAACATAAAAAAGAAGCTTACAAGAAGTGGAAGCTTGGACATATGACCAGGGAAGAGTATAAAAATATTGCTCGGGCATGTAGGAAAGATATCAGGAGGGCCAAATCGCACCTGGAGCTGCAGCTAGCAAGAGATGTCAAGAGTAACAAGAAGGGTTTCTTCAGGTATGTTGGCAACAAGAAGAAAGCCAAGGAAAGTGTGGGCCCCTTACTGAATGAGGGAGGCAAGCTAGTGACAGAGGATGTGGAAAAAGCTAATGTACTCAATGCTTTTTTTGCCTCTGTTTTCACTAACAAGGTCAGCTCCCAGACTGCTGTGCTGGGCAACACAAAATGGGGAAGAGATGGCCAGCCCTCTGTAGAGATAGAGGTGGTTAGGGACTATTTAGAAAAGCTGGACGTGCACAAGTCCATGGGGCCGGACGAATTGCATCCGAGAGTGCTGAAGGAATTGGCGGCTGTGATTGCAGAGCCCTTGGCCATTATCTTTGAAAACTCGTGGCGAACGGGGGAAGTCCCGGATGACTGGAAAAAGGCTAATGTAGTGCCCATCTTTAAAAAAGGGAAGAAGGAGGATCCTGGGAACTACAGGCCGGTCAGCCTCACCTCAGTCCCTGGAAAAATCATGGAGCAGGTCCTCAAAGAATCAATCCTGAAGCACTTAGAGGAGAGGAAAGTGATCAGGAACAGTCAGCATGGATTCACCAAGGGAAGGTCATGCCTGACTAATCTAATCGCTTTTTATGATGAGATTACTGGTTCGGTGGATGAAGGGAAAGCAGTGGATGTATTGTTTCTTGACTTTAGCAAAGCTTTTGACACGGTCTCCCACAGCATTCTTGTCAGCAAGTTAAGGAAGTATGGGCTGGATGAATGCACTATAAGGTGGGTAGAAAGCTGGCTAGATTGTCGGGCTCAACGGGTAGTGATCAATGGCTCCATGTCTAGTTGGCAGCCGGTGTCAAGTGGAGTGCCCCAGGGGTCGGTCCTGGGGCCCGTTTTGTTCAATATCTTCATAAATGATCTGGAGGATGGTGTGGATTGCACTCTCAGCAAATTTGCGGATGATACTAAACTGGGAGGAGTGGTAGATACGCTGGAGGGGAGGGATAGGATACAGAAGGACCTAGACAAATTGGAGGATTGGGCCAAAAGAAATCTAATGAGGTTCAATAAGGATAAATGCAGGGTCCTGCACTTAGGATGGAAGAATCCAATGCACCGCTACAGACTAGGGACCGAATGGCTCGGCAGCAGTTCTGCGGAAAAGGACCTAGGGGTGACAGTGGACGAGAAGCTGGATATGAGTCAGCAGTGTGCCCTTGTTGCCAAGAAGGCCAATGGCATTTTGGGTTGTATAAGTAGGGGCATAGCGAGCAGATCGAGGGACGTGATCGTTCCCCTCTATTCGACACTGGTGAGGCCTCATCTGGAGTACTGTGTCCAGTTTTGGGCCCCACACTACAGGAAGGATGTGGATAAATTGGAAAGAGTACAACGAAGGGCAACGAAAATGATTAGGGGTCTAGAGCACATGACTTATGAGGAGAGGCTGAGGGAGCTGGGATTGTTTAGTCTGCAGAAGAGAAGAATGAGGGGGGATTTGATAGCTGCTTTCAACTACCTGAAAGGGGGTTTCAAAGAGGATGGCTCTAGACTGTTCTCAATGGTAGCAGATGACAGAACGAGGAGTAATGGTCTCAAGTTGCAATGGGGGAGGTTTAGATTGGATATTAGGAAAAACTTTTTCACTAAGAGGGTGGTGAAACACTGGAATGCGTTACCTAGGGAGGTGGTAGAATCTCCTTCCTTAGAGGTTTTTAAGGTCAGGCTTGACAAAGCCCTAGCTGGGATGATTTAACTGGGACTTGGTCCTGCTTTGAGCAGGGGGTTGGACTAGATGACCTTCTGGGGTCCCTTCCAACCCTGATATTCTATGATTCTATGATTCTATGAAGGATTAACAAAAATAAATCTGCAACTAGGGTTTTTGATTTCAAAAGGGCTGACTTTCAAAAATTAAGGAAATTAGTTAGGGAAGTGGATTGGACTGAAGAACTTATGGATCTAAAGGTAGAGGAGGCTTGGGATTACTTTAAATCAAAACTGCAGAAGCTATCTGAATCCTGTATCCCAAGAAAGGGGAAAAAATTCATAGGAAGGAGTTGTAGACCAAGCTGGATGAGCAAGCATCTTAGAGAGGTGATTAAGAAGAAGCAGAAAGCATACAGGGAGTGGAAGATGGGAGGGATCAGCAAGGAAAGCTACCTAATTGAGGTCAGAACATGTAGGGATAAAGTGAGACAGGCTAAAAGTCAAGTAGAGTTGGACCTTGCAAAGGGAATTAAAACCAATAGTAAAAGGTTCTATAGCCATATAAATAAGAAGAAAACTAAGAAGGAAGAAGTGGGGCCGCTTAACACTGAGGATGGAGTGGAGGTTAAAGATAATCTAGGCATGGCCCAATATCTAAACAAATACTTTGCCTCAGTCTTTAATAAGGCTAAAGAGGATCTTGGGGATAATGGTAGCTTGACAAATGGGAAGGAGGATATAGAGGTAGATATTACCATATCAGAGGTAGAAGCGAAACTGAAACAGCTTAATGGGAGTAAATTGGGGGGCTCAGATAATCTTCATCCAAGAATATTAAAGGAATTGGTACCTGAAATTGCAAGCCCATTAGCAAGAATTTTTAATGAATCTGTAAACTCAGGAGTTGTACCGAATGATTGGAGAATTGCTAATATAGTTCCTATTTTTAAGAAAGGAAAAAAAAGTGATCCGGGTAACTACAGGCCAGTTAGTTTGACATCTGTAGTATGCAAGGTCCTGGAAAAAATTTTGAAGGAGAAATTAGTTAAGGACATTGAAGTCAATGGTAAATGGGACAAAATACAACATGGTTTTACAAAAGGTAGATCGTGCCAAACCAACCTAATCTCCTTTTTTGAAAAAGTAACAGATTTTTTAGATAAAGGAAATGCAGTGGATCTAATTTACCTAGATTTCAGTAAGGCGTTTGATATTGTACCACATGGGGAATTATTAGTTAAATTGAAGAAGATGGGGATCAATATGAACATCAAAAGGTGGATAAGGAATTGGTTAAAGGGGAGACTGCAACGGGTCCTACTGAAAGGCGAACTGTCAGGTTGGAGGGAGGTTACCAGTGGAGTTCCTCAGGGATCGGTTTTGGGACCAATCTTATTTAATCTTTTTATTACTGACCTTGGCACAAAAAGTGGGAGTGTGCTAATAAAGTTTGCAGATGATACAAAGCTGGGAGGTATTGCCAATTCGGAGAAGGATCGGGATATTATACAGGAGGATCTGGATTACCTTGTAAACTGGAGTAATAGTAATAGGATGACATTTAATAGTGAGAAGTGTAAGGTTATGCATTTAGGGATTAATAACAAGAATTTTAGTTATAAGTTGGGGACACATCAATTAGAAGTAACGGAAGAGGAGAAGGACCTTGGACTATTGGTTGATCATAAGATGACTATGAGCTGCCAATGTGATATGGCTGTGAAAAAAGCTAATGCGGTTTTGGGATGCATCAGGAGAGGCATTTCCAGTAGGGATAAGGAGGTTTTAGTACCGTTATACAAGGCACTGGTGAGACCTCACCTAGAATACTGTGTGCAGTTCTGGTGTCCCATGTTTAAAAAGGATGAATTCAAACTGGAGCAGGTACAGAGAAGGGCTACTAGGATGATCCGAGAAATGGAAAACTTGTCTTATGAAAGGAGACTTAAGGAGCTTGGCTTGTTTAGCCTAACTAAAAGAAGGTTGAGGGGAGATATGATTGCTCTCTATAAATATATCAGAGGGATAAATACAGGAGAGGGAGAGGAATTATTTCAGCTCAGCACCAATGTGGACACAAGAACAAATGGGTATAAACTGGCCACCAGGAAGTTTAGACTTGAAATCAGACGAAGGTTTTTAACCATCAGAGGAGTGAAGTTTTGGAATAGCCTTCCAAGGGAAGCAGTGGGGGCAAAAGATCTATCTGGTTTTAAGATTCTACTCGATAAGTTTATGGAGAGGATGGTATGATGGGATAATGGGATTTTGGTAAGTAATTGATCTTTAAATATTCAGGGTAAATAGGCCAAATCCCCTGAGATGGGATATTAGATGGATGGGATCTGAGTTACTATAGAAAATTCTTTCCTGGGTATCTGGCTGGTGAATCTTGCCCATATGCTCAATTTAGCTGATTGCCATATTTGAGGTCGGGAAGGAATTTTCCTCCAGGGCAGATTGGAGAGGCCCTGGAGGTTTTTAGCCTTCCTCTGTAGCATGGGGCATGGTTGACTTGAGGGAGGCTTCTCTGCTCCTTGAAGTCTTTGAACCATGATTTAAGGACTTCAATAGCTCAGACATGGGTGAGGTTTTTCATAGGAGTGGGTGGGTGAGATTCTGTGGCCTGCGCTGTGCAGGAGGTCGGACTCGATGATCAGAATGGTCCCTTCTGACCTTAGTATCTATGAATCTATGAATCTAAATTGCATCTAAAGACCAGCTGAGGTGGTTGTTTCTTGGGTGTCAGGCTACCCCAAAAAAAGCATTCAGGCTATAGAGCTTCAGAATGACACCAGAATTAAACATGCTGATTCACAGTTCTGGCAGATAAACAGGGAGGGCTACACTGAGGACTATACCAGTCCCTGTAGTATATAAAATCAGAGACCCCATAATCCTGTCCTCTGGCCTGTCACACTGCGCCTCCTGAGAGATGTAACACAGAATCTAGCCAATTAGCTGTAAACTGTGCCCAATCCCCCACCCTAAAGAACTTGCTGAAAGGAGTAGTCCACCAGTTCTGAGGAGCAAACCTCTGGTCTTTCTGTAGGCATTTAAGGTAGGAGGGGAGACTCAGAATTTGTTCGAGAAGGAATGGAGGGCAGGTCAGAAAGAGGGGATGTACCAACATTTAGGTTGCAGACCTTACTACCACAGGTTTGTGATTACAATAAACTTCAAACCAATGCTAAGTTGCTGTGGGTTCAAGGTTGGTTGGAAGAATTTCACAGAACTCTGTATGTACCATATATAGGAGTTGTAACTTGACATTCAAATTCCATTTCCAGCTGTGTCCATATTTAGTGGAGAGACTCTGCAATTCTGGTGGGTAAATATTCTGTGACCCTATTTAAAAAAAAAGCATGTTATAAGTAGGATGTGTCATAAACATAATCAATTATTTCCAGCACTTACTGAGAAATACCAATATTGACAAGCATAAGAACACCTTCAGAAATTAAGCTTATATGATGAGGGCCTCAAAATAGAGTAAACTACTCTTCGTAAAGGAATATGATGGAATGAATCTCTCAGCCCTGGTCTACACTAGGCATTGAGGTCGAATTTAGCAGCGTTAAATCTATGTAACTCTGCATCCGTCCACATGACAAAGCCCTTTTTTTCGACTTAAAGGGCTCTTAAAATCGATTTCCTTACTCCACCCTGACAAGGGGATTAGCGCTGAAATCGGTTTTGCTGGGTTGAATTTGGGGTACTGTGGATGCAATTAGATGGTATTGGCCTCCGGGAGCTATCCCAGAGTGCTCCGTTGTGACCGCTCTGGACAGCACTCTCAACTCAGATACACTGACCAGGTAGACAGGAAAAGGCCAGCGAACTTTTAAATTTCAATTTCCTGTTTGGCCAGTGTGGCAAGCTGCAGTGACCATGCAGAGCTCATCAGCAGAGGTGACCATGATGGAGTCCCAGAATCGCAAAAGAGCTCCAGCATGGACTGAACGGGAGGTACGGGATCTGATCGCTATATGGGGAGAGGAATCCGTGCTATCACAACTATGTTCCAGTTTTCGAAATGCCAAAACATTTGTGAAAATCTCCCAGGGCATGAAGGACAGAGGCCATAACAGGGACCCGAAGCAGTGCCGCGTGAAACTTAAGGAGCTGAGGCAAGCCTACCAGAAAACCAGAGAGGCGAACGGCCGCTCTGGGTCAGAGCCCCAAACATGCAGCTTCTATGATGAGCTGCATGCCATTTTAGGGGGTCCAGCCACCACTACCTCAGCCGTGTTGTTTGACTCCTTCAATGGAGATGGAGGCAACACGGAAGCAGGTTTTGGGGACGATGATGATGAGGTTGTAGATAGCTCACAGCAAGCAAGTGGAGAAACCGGTTTTCCCGACAGCCAGGAGCTGTTTTTCACCCTGGACCTGGAGCCAGTACCCCCCGAACCCACCCAAAGCTGCCTCCCGGACCCACCAGATGGAGAAGGGACCTCTGGTGAGTATACCTTTTAAAATACTATACAAGGTTTAAAAGCCAGCATGTTTAATGATTAATTTGCCCAGGCATTCATGGCTCGCCTGGATATACTCCTAAAGCCTTTGCAAAAGGTTTCTGGGGAGGGCAGCCTTATTCCATCCACCATGGTAGGACACTTTACCACTCCAGGCCAGTAGCACGTACTTAGGAATCAATGTAGAACAAAGCATTGCAGTGTATGTTTGCTGGCATTCAAACAACATCTGTATTATCCTCAGAAGAGTGATATCATTCATGGTCACTGGTTGAAATAGGTGTTTTTCTTAAGGGGATATTTAGAGGTGCCCATTCCTCCTGGGCTGTTTGCCTATGGCTGAGCAGAAATGTTCCCCACTGATAGCCATGTGGGGGGTGGTGGGAGGAGGCAAAATGCAACCTTGTAATGAAAGCACATGTGCTATGTATGTAATGTTAACAGCAAGGTTTACCGTGAAAGAGTGTACCCATTGTTCTATAAATTGTGTCTTTTCAAATACCACTGTCCCTTTTTTTTTCTCCACCAGCTGCATATGTTTCAAGGATCACAGGATCTTTTCCTTCCCAGAGGCTAGCAAAGATTAGAAGGCGAAAAAAACAAACTCGAGATGAAATGTTCTCTGAGCTTATGGTGTCCTCCCACACTGACAGAGCACAGATGAATGCATGGAGGCAGACAATGTCAGAGTGCAGGAAAGCACAAAATGACCGGGAGGAGAGGTGGTGGGCTGAAGAGAGTAAATGGCGGCTGAAGCTGAAAGGTGGTGGCAGCATGATGAGAGGAGGCAGGATGCAATGCTGAGACTGCTAGAGGATCAAACTAATATGCTCCCAGCGTATGATTGAGTTGCAGGAAAGGAAGCAGGTACAACCCCCGTGTAACCAATCACCCTCCTCCCCAAGTTCCATAGCCTCCTCACCCAGATGCCCAAGAACAGGGTGCGGGGGCCTCCGGCCACCCAACCACTCCACCCCAGAGGATTGCCCAAGTAACAGAAGGCCGGCATTCAATAAGCTTTAAACTTTTAAAGTGCTGTGTGGCCTTGTCCTTCCCTCCTCCACCACCCCTCCTGGGCTACCATGGTAATTATGCCCCTATTTGTGTGATGAATTAATAAAGAATGCATGAATGTAAAGCAACAATGACTTTATTGCCTCTGCAAGCGGTGATTGAAGGGAGGGGGGAGGGTGGGTAGCTTACAGGGAAGTAGAGTGAACCAAGGGGCAGGGGGTTTCATCAAGATCTGCTGATATCAAGGGTAGTGACCCTGGGAAATGTGCAGGTCATAGTGGATGGCTTTGCTGCAATGGGATTCCCTAACTGTGGTGGGGGCATAGACGGAACCCATATCCCTATCTTGGCACCGGAGCACCAAGCCAGCGAGTACATAAATCGCAAGAGGTACTTTTCAATAGTGCTGCAAGCACTGGTGGATCACAAGGGACGTTTCATCAACATCAATGTGGGATGGCCGGGAAAGGTACAGGACGCTTGCATCTTCAGGAACTCTGGTCTGTTTCAAAAGCTGCAGGAAGGGACTTTCTTCCCAGACCAGAAAATAACAGTTGGGGATGTTGAAATGCCTATAGTTATCCTTGTGGACCCAGCCTACCCCTTAATGCCATGGCTCATGAAGTCAGACATAGGCAGCCTGGAGAGTAGTCAGGAGCTGTCCAACTACAGGCTGAGAAAGTGCAGAATCGTGGTAGAATGTGCATTTGGATGTTTAAAAGCACACTGACGCAGTTTACTGACTCGGTTAGACCTCAGCAAAACCAATATTCCCACTGTTATTACTGCTTGCTGTGAGCTCCACAATATCTGTGAGAGTAAGGGGGAGACGTAGCCTGGCCAGTCATGAAACTGGTTTTCAAAGCTTCTCTGATGCACACCGCACCCTCCTGTGCTCTTCTAACCGCCCTGGTGTCTGGCTATGCGTAATCAGCAGCCAGGCGATTTGCCTCAACCTCCCACCCCACCATAAACGTCTCCCCCTTACTCTCACAGATATTGTGGAGCTCACAGCAAGCAGTTATAACAGTGGGAATATTGGTTTTGCTGAGGTCTAACCGAGTCTGTAAACTGCGTCAGCATGCTTTTAAACATCCAAATGCACATTCTACCACCATTCTGCACTTTCTCAGCCCGTAGTTGAACAGCTCCTGACTACTCTCCAGGCTGCCTATGTCTGGCTTCATGAGCCATGGCATTAAGGGGTAGGCTGGGTCCACAAGGATAACTATAGGCATTTCAACATCCCCAACTGTTATTTTCCGGTCTGGGAAGAAAGTCCCTTCCTGCAGCTTTTGAAACAGACCAGAGTTCCTGAAGATGCGAGCGTCCTGTACCTTTCCCGGCCATCCCACGTTGATGTTGATGAAATGTCCCTTGTGATCCACCAGTGCTTGCAGCTCTATTGAAAAGTACCCCTTGCGGTTTATGTACTCGCTGCCTTGGTGCTCCGGTGCCAAGATAAGGATATGGGTTCCGTCTATGCCCCCACCACAGTTAGGGAATCCCATTGCAGCAAAGCCATCCACTATGACCTGTACGTTTCCCAGGGTCACTACCCTTGATATCAGCAGATCTTTGATTGCGTTGGCTACTTGCATCACAGCAGCCCCCACAGTAGATTTGCCCACTCCAAATTGATTCCTGACTGACCGGTAGCTGTCTGGCATTGCAAGCTTCTACAGGGCTATTGCCACTCACTTCTCAACTGTGAGGGCTGCTCTCATCTTGGTATTCTTGCGCCTCAGGGCAGGGGAAAGCAAGTCACAAAGTTCCATGAAAGTGCCCTTACGCATGCGAAAGTTTCGCAGCCATTGGGAATCCTCCCAGATCTGCAACACTATGCAGTCCCACCAGTCTTTTCTGGGCCCAGAATTGGCGTTCCACCACATGAGCCTGCCCCATTAGCACCATGATGCCCACATTGACAGCGCCTGTGCTTTGAGAGAAGTCTGTTTCGAAACAAGGGAAATGACCTGGCTGAGTCACTCCTATGTTTGCCCAGGCGCCCGGTTAAAAGAGCACCTAGGACTACGTCGATGATGGCTACCAGTCATACTGCACTGTCTGCTGCCAAAAGGCAATAAACTGCTGCTGTGTAGCAATGCAGTACCACGTCCGCCAGCACCCAGGAGACATATGGTGACGGTTAGCTGAGCTGGCTCCATGCTTGCCATGGTATGGCGTCTGCACAGGTAACTCAAGAAAAAAAGTGCAAAGTCTGCCCTTCTTTTACGGAGGGAACGGGGGCCTGATGATATGTACCCAGAACCACTCGCGACAATGTTTTAGTCCCATCAGGCACTGGGATTTCAACCCAGAATTCAAATGGGTGGTGGAGACTGCGGGAACTGTGGGATAGCTACTCACAATGCAAAGCTCCAGAAGTCGATGGTTGCCTCGGTACTGTGTACACAGTCCGCCGACTACATGCACTTAGAGCATTTGTGTGGGGACACACACACTCGACTGTATAAAAACGCTTTCTACAAAACTGACTTCTATAAATTCGACCTAATTTCGTAGTGTAGACATAACCTCAAATGCATTACCTAGTCATCTGGACATGCAGCTAAATATAAAATACAGCACAATTATGGATCCTTTCCTATCAAATCAAGATAATTCATTTTAGGATTTTATTCCTGCTAAACCAATGTAAGTATTTTGTTTGTTCTTTCATGCTGAATATTTTTTCTCCTGACATTGAACCCACATGGTGAGATTTATTCCCCTTTATAAGATAGTTCTAGAAGGAGGATAAAATTACTTTCAAGTATTTTTTTTCTGTGTTGCATAAACATCCATTCAGTTTAGAAAATCATATTTTGAAAATTGTTTTCCAAGGGAAATTCAATCTTTTTAATTAAAGGGAAAATACTCTGTGAAACTCAAAACTTTCATGATACACAAAACTGCTTGTGTTCTGGATTTTGAGAAAAATGTCCTCAGTTTTCTTGAAATCCAAAATCCAGAAAGTAATGCAGAGCTTCTTGCTTTCCTAGGTACATGCTATTTGTACAAAAAAATCTTAAGAAAATAATAAATGAAAGATAACACAGTGTCATAATTAGAAAGGGAGGAGCCTAGTTTTCACAAATGGTTGATTCTGCAGTCAATTTAAAGGTCACCTTTGATCAATTTTCTAGTGTTTCCTATATTTTTGGTGAGGAAATGAAGACTTGCATCCATCATGAGATCACCCCTGAATAATATAATGGCTTTTGAACTAACAGCTACATCTGTATCCCTTCACTGTTGCTCTCTGGTACATGACAAGGAGCCCGAATATACTCTGGCCTTATGTCTGATTTGCTGCTATTTGCATATTATTAGATAGGTCTATCAAAGACTTAATGACTCCTATAAAGTTGTTAGGGTTTCTGCAACTGGTTGATAAACATGTTGATGTTCATCATAGAAGGAAGATGCATTATATTTCTTTAGCTCAATTAGATGCACTTAGCTAGAGGTAGGTGACTTCTCCATCAGCTCTAACATGCAGTCCTGATACTCAGTTTAGGGTCAGAACTCTCATTTCCTACCTAGGGTTTGACTTCAACAATAAGACAACATAAAATCCAGTCTAAGCCTTCTATCCAGGCTTGGCTGTTTCTGGGGTTCATTTTTCAGGACTATTCAGCCAACCAGTACGTTTTCTTCATCTGAGACCCAAATTTCTTTGTAAGGCAGAGAAGATCTCAAGCCCATTTCATCTGTTTTTACTCCCTCCAACTTTAGAGCCATTCCTCCAGGTTGATATTACTGGCAGGTGTTGAGATGAGGCCTACTTTAGCCCTAGTTTTTAGAACACCCCCTATGTCCTGGTTCAGTGTGCAATTTATCTACCTCATCACAGGGAACCTCTAAGTGATGTCTTGCAGGAGGGATTAATTCAGTAATGCCTTGGCATTCTCTGCCCCAGCAGTTGAAGGAATGCTTCTTTTTCTGAAATGTTACATGGGGGAGGACAAGACAGCAATGAGCAAAGTGTCAGTTTCCTAGTTGAGTGTGGCCTGGCTGGGGCATTGCACTGATATCTGAATAGATAAAAGTTGCCATCAATTACTATTGTTGCTCCTCTTTGTGCTGCTTCAAAGACCCCGTGCCAAGCATCTGCAAATCTGCAGTAAAAACATTTGTCTCATGCTACAGAAACCAGTGGCTAACAGCTGCACCTGTTGTCTCCGGTGTTGTAAACCTGTCATCAATGCTGTATTGTTTACATATGGCTACAAGGCCTTATAGCCTAGAATCCCTAAGCTGTGCAGCAGCAAATGCTTACATGACAGCTGTGTCAACTGGAAGCAGCACAGCGAGTTTATTTGTTTCATCTGACGCTTCAACAACCCCACACCCCAAAGATACAAATCTGAATTTTTCATTTTTTTAATGGGCTTGTTGTTAATAATAGAACAATTGCAGTGCAGATGCTGGAAAGGAAATAGCTGGCATTTCACTAATAAGGCTCATAATTCTACTAGAAATAATGGATTTCAACTGAAATAGCTGGAGCCAGGAAGGCAGCAGTTATAATTCATGACTGAGGATCCAAAATGAAATTCAAAATCTGGGAAACATGCAAAGGCTCTTGATTTCTACATCAATGGAATATATCAAGTTCCCATTGATTAATATGAAACGTGGTTTGTTTGTTCAGTTGACAGAGCTTTGTTTTGCTTGCACAGACATTAGAAAGAATTGATTCAGATGTTTGCAATAATATTTGGATTTGCAAAATGCTTTCAAAACAGTAAATCGATTCCCTCTGAATTGCAAGTGGCGGTTATTTAATAATTTTTTCACTCCCATCTGAGTGCAAGGCTCCTATTTACTGAGGAAAATAACTCTCTTCTTGGGATACACACTTACCATGGCATTTCTCAGAGAACTGGAGGTTAATTCATTATTGCTTCTTCTACGAGCTCTCTCTCTCTCGCCATAAATATTTATTGTGTAATGCTAATTTATGTGGTTCAAAATGGCTCAGTTAGCCAAGAAAATGTTTCTAGGGTTCTATGTGTAATATGACTTGAAGTTGCTTGGTAGAGGAGTACTATAAAATCATTTACTTAAGAACAATATCATACTTACCCAAAACAATTGCAGAAGTATTGGTGCTCCCATATATTACCATTTTTAAAAAATGGAGGTTAATTTGATTACCTTTAAGGTGGGGATTAGTAACACTAGCTAAATGAGAGTAAAGAGCAGGCACATGGTATGCAAACTGCCTCAGTTCTGCCACCGAACTTCAGTCTTGACTTGGAACATTCTGACATTGGATGTGTCTGATGCAGAAAATGTCCATTATGCTAAATAATGGAATGCGTTTGGAATGTGAATAAATCCCCTTCGGTTCTCGAATAAGGCTACCTGTGTAACTTTTATGTGCACTTCCTTTCACCCACCGCTGTCTATCTAAATCGGGGAGGCCAACCTGTGGCTCCGGAGCCACATGCGGCTCTTCAGAAGTTAATATGTGGCTCCTTGTATAGGCACCAACTGCAGGGCTGGCGCTACAGCTACTAATTTTCCAATATGCTGGGGGGTGCTCACTGCTCAACCCCTGGCTCTGCCACAGGTCCTGCCCCCACTTCACCCCTTCCCGCCCCCTCCCCTGAGCCTGCAGGGCCCTTGCTCCTCCCTCCTCCCCCTCCTAGCCTCCTGCATGCCACAAAACAGCTGATGGGGAGGAAGTGGGAGGTGATTGGGGGGCTGCCGGTGGGTGGGAGGCACTGGGAGCAGGGTGGGGGAGCTGATGTGGGGGGGGGCGGGGCTGCTGATGTATTACTGTGGCCCTTTGCCAATGTACATTGTTAAATTCTGGCTCCTTCTCAGGCTTAGGTTGGCCACCCCAATCTAGATTGTAAACACACGGGAAAGTTTGGGACCTATTCCTGCAATATGCTCAATACCTCCTGTAAAGTGCTCTCAACTCCCACTGAAGTCAGTGGACACTTAATGCCTTGCTGGAGATGCTCAGCACCTCACAGCATCAATCCCTTAATTTTCAACCCCCCAAGCATTGCTAATGCTACTGTTATCACAGGAGAGCTACTTAACAACTAATATTGTAGTCATAGTTTTCCTGTTCTCTGCCAGTTTGGGCTGTGAAAACCATGGCTTTTCATAGCCCTTAGACTCTTATCAGAATACAGCAGGACTGAAATACTTTAAGGGTAACAGAGAACCTCAATATTAGCAATAACTGGGAGTGTGGTTTGTAGTCAGGCCACATCCACCCCCATACATGGTAAAACCTGAAGCTAGTGTCCATAGCAGGAATTCAGCCTACTGCTTGCCATTTCCCAGGGAGTGTGACAGGGGATAGCAGTTTTAAATTGGAGCTCTGCCTGTAGAGGTTGCCTGGGAGAAGTGCCGAATCTCCTGGTCAGCCTGGATATGTTTCTCCTAGGTTGTTCCTAACTGCTTTTGAGGCAGTGTTGGGTGTTTGTGGTGTCTCCAATGAAGCAGGGTTGTAGATGGCTTCAATGCTGCTCCCTGTTTCCTGATGGATTTTCTACCCATGCAGTGACTCTGGGGCATTTTATCTAGAGCATTTTGTTTATGTAAACCTGTCTACTAGTTTATCTTTCAAATGGATTTAACAAAAGAGCCAGGAATAATTTTCTTTGTTTAATCTGGTGTATTAACATACTAGTCTAAATTGCATAGGACAAGACAAGTTGCCTCTAATGGGCATGTTTGTGCAGCCTGTGTAATTGACTCTCCCAGTCTAGGTCGACATACTTGAGCTTGCATGACTGTGCTACAAATAGCTGTGTCGACAGCGGTTTCCATCTTGGACTGAAGCTCGGACTCTCAAGGCCACCCCACTCTCTAAGCTTCAGAGCTCAAGCTCCAACCTGAACTGCAATGCCTACATGAGCCCAAGTCAGTCAACCCAGTCTAGGTAGGACACTTGATTCTGCAGGTTTGTGTAGACATACCCAGAGTGTCATGTAATTACACTTCATCATCCAGAGTCCTCCAAAATCTTTGGTATATTCTTGTTTTTAGTGTTTTGCTTTAAGACTCTTGATAAATCTTAAGACATTTTAAATTCTCCTACAATAAGAACAAAATCTGGCAGCAAAAATGCAATATTTTTAAGAAGGACATGCTTTAGCCCTCTATCTTAGCATCTGGCATGATCTAGGATTTTGAAAGGGAGAATTACTTTACTTGAAAGGCTTTGTAGTCTATCAGATAAATATATGTCGGCATCTCTTAAAAATGTAGATTGACTAGTTAAGTCACAGGAATAATATATCTTGTTATTTAGGACTGTTTACATTAGTAAATGTAATGTAATGTAAATTGATGACATTAAAGTCAAGAGTACCCTTCTTGGGCACTAACAAATTAGCTGCTTCTTGACACGAGACCATAATGCTACCTCTTTATGAGCAATTACAGTTGATCATGAATTGGTCTATTTAGACTTTTAAATTCATGGCTCACTATAAGACTGACTGCACCTTTCATTCTTGGTCCTATTGCAACCATTTCATGTGTGCAGGCTAAACCAGTGCCATATGAAATTTTTGCTGAAAGAGACAGATTGTAAATTTAATAATTTTTTTTAAAACCAAATATTCCATTGGTTATTTGTACCCAAAAATATAATCTTAATTACTATTGTCCAGTGTGAACAAGAGAGTTGCAAAATATCGTGGTCCTCTATTTTTGGATTTGAAGTCTTTTTGAAAAAGAATCTGAAATACTTTCTTCACCCCTCTAAATTTAAAGAGGTTTTCATTTTTCATGAAGAATTTGTTCAGGGTCTGAAGTCTTAGGTCTGGCCAACCTGAATGGAATTAATTGCAGAACTCGGGTTTAAAAAGTAAATTCATGTCCAGAAGAAAATGTACTGACTGGGTTTCAAGTTCTTGTTGAATATGTTATACTTAGTGGTCAAATACTATCAAATTTTGAAATTTAGTAGAATTTTGTTTTGAATTGAAGGGGGAAAAGAGAATAAAGTTTTGTGAAAATATTTTGATTCCCCCCCTCCCCCTTTTCCAATCATCTATATTGATGGAAATGTTGATGTGCATTTAACTAGTGGTATGAATAGTATTGGTTTAGACTCAGTCTTCGGAGTACTTGAAAAGAAGAAGTTTGGCAATAAAAATAATGAACAAAAGTACAAAAAATGTTGGTACATCCAGTTATGGGAGTGCATAAACAGGTAGCTGGACTGACCAAAACTCTAGTTCCAAACCCTTGTATATATTTTCAGGTGGTGGAGCCACAAATGCAGATTTTTTTTCTGAGGCCTTGTCTACATACAAAGTTTGTATTGTTTTCACTGAACTGGGATAGTTAAAGCAATACAACCTCTCACCCACCCACACAGTGTGTGGTTACAGTTATACTGTTTATAAAAGTGCTTATACCAGTGTAGTTTATTCTCTAATGAGAATGGGAATAAGCAATACTGGTATAAAGCACTTTTATACCGGAATAGCTAAATCAACACTAGGGGGTAACTATTTTGTAAAAGTTGCATCTCTAACAAAAATAATTAATTTATACTGTTAAGTGCTGTGTCTAGACTAGACCTCAGTATGATGTCTAAATTTGATAATGTGTTAATTTTTGCTTTATTCTGCCTCTGCAGTTTGTGTATTGTGATTGAAAACCCATACGAAAATCAGAAAACTGTCTGTCCACAAACCATTTAACTACCTCCATGAGATTGGGGGTCCTGTTTTCTAACTGGCCTAGTCCCTAATCAGTTGGGGAAAGGGGATCTTTACTTTAAGTAAATGTGTCTTTATTTCAGGCACCGAACTACTTTTGTTGCTTATTCTCTGTGTGGCAACTATTAGGCCTGATTTATACATGGTTCTTGTGCCAATTTAATTATTTCAGTTAAGGATGTGATTTTTTTCACTGAGCTAATTAAATCTGTGCAACCCTAATAGGGGTGCAGTTGCACTGTACAAAGAGGTTATATATTGATATAACTTACTACTATAAATGTCATTGATTTCTAAACCAACATAGTTAAAGCAGTACAAAAACTGTGTGTGGACAAGCCTGTAGTTTGTCTCTGATTGCAAAGATAGGCACAAACTCCTGGGTCATCTGAATATTGTAATACTCGCTTATAGAAATCAAACCATTTATTGGAATACTACCAGTAATAACTCCAGTACACACTGGCAGGGTTAAAAGTATCTGCAAAATCCCCCGATCAGATACAACATGACATGAAACCAGAATAACTTAGCACTGAGATACAGAACCACATACTGATGGAGGTGCTGTCTATGCTAATCAGTACAATATTTTTCATACATTGAAATCTGCCAGTTATATTGGGTTGACAGCACCAGTTTATATTTCTCAATTTCCTGTCCCTTACTGAATCATCTGAGTTGTAGTTCTGTTGACAATAAGGAAGCTGCAAAACAAAAAGACAGCCTTCCAATGCAACACCAGGATCATATAAACTGCACACAGGGCATGATCATGTGAGAATTCATGACCTTGAAAGGCTCTCTGTGTTGGGAGCACCCACTTTCACAGACTTGGAATAAGGAAAATGATATTTGGCAGTGATATGTGAAGTTGTGTTGTGCTTGGATCTGATTTCAAGCAAACTATGTCATTTTCATGGCACTCTGAAATTCCATCTCTGGAGTCTTAATGTGTTTTTGGTTACCATCCTTTGCTAATTTGAAGTGGTTACCTGAGATGTTAGTGGTTATACAGCAAATACAAACTGAGTGATACCCTTAGCAAATATCTGCAAATCTTGACTAAAAACATGGAAAGTGAATTTGAAAGCAGGCAAAAGAAATAGATACAGTAAACCTAACTTCTAAAGATCCTAAAATCAGTGTAATATTTAGAAGGAAAGAGCACATAGTGTCATATTACTTAATATATGTCTCAAACGTAAATAATTTGAAAAAGAACCTGTGAGAAGTTGACACCATATTGTATTTCAAACCTACACAATCATAGATGGGTATCTCAAAAGGCAGGGGCATAGGGATGAACTAAAATCTGAAGTACAGCACACATTTATTAAGACACAAATGTGCAACTTCAACAGGAGGGGAACGTAGTACCTTTCACTGTAAGTTCTTTG
The DNA here is from genome assembly GCF_009764565.3 of Dermochelys coriacea. Classification (NCBI taxonomy): domain Eukaryota; kingdom Metazoa; phylum Chordata; order Testudines; family Dermochelyidae; genus Dermochelys; species Dermochelys coriacea. The sequence continues at coordinate 80,624,426 of NC_050069.1, forward strand.
CATCCCTTCCCAAGGGGTACATCAGTGATGGTTCCCTCTAAGAGCTGATTTAATGCTCCACAACAAATTGGAATTTAGAAGCTTTCATCCACCCTCTGCTGCCTCACCCAACTGATCCCTTTTTCCACCACATCACACTGCTGACTTGATACATCCCACGTAAAGGTGGGGTCGCTTAAAAATAAAAATTGCTCTTTTCTCCTGAAATAGTCCTAGGAGAAGCCACTGGATTCATGTTCCTCCTCCTTTTTCCTCCAATTGATTGCCTTCCACATTTAGCACTATGTCACAGGGCAGCCCTGCCTGTAGCACCCTCCATTGTCAGGCCACAGTAGACAAGTACACCTGCCTCAATTTTCCTTGGGACCACCCATAAAAAGAGCACAGTTTCTTTCATTGACTGAAACAGAGTCCCGCCTCTGGGTATACATATATGTATATGTACATGAATAAAGTAATCTGCCTAACCCTCATGATAAAACTCTTCTCCCAGTTCCCCCAGTTAAACATTTCAAGATGCAGTGATTATCCAGTCCCCTCTCCAGAGACATACGTCCAGGTCATCACCCATGAGTCCCCCAGCACTTGGTTCCTAGTTCCTTTCTGCTCTTGTTCCAGAGTCCCAAACTCCAGGCCATCCATCTGAGGGTCCAGTCTCATGACTCTTCTACCCTAACGTAGTCCAACAACTCAACCCTGACAGCGTCCTGGAAGTGGATCTCCAGCTCAGGAAGGTCCTAGCCAATTTCTCCTTCTTCCAAGAGAGAGCCTGCAGATCTTTTTTATAATTATTATTTTTTATTTATTTTCATTTTCTTTTAAAGAAATGTTAACATGCACACAGACATTTATTTAATAACACAATATGAAATATTTATAGATAAATAATTCCCTAACCATCCTCCCTCCCCCCCCCAAAATAGCTTCAGAAGCCCGATTTACCTGGAGTCAGTTTGTAATGTTCTCACGAAAACCAAGTGTCTTCATAGTGGAGTTTTGTACTCCTATAGATTAATGCTGGTTTTTCCAGGAGGGTGGCATTGGTTAGCTCAGTTATCCAGTCAAAGAATGTGAGTGGAATATGACTCTTTAGGGCACTACAAGTGCTGCAGCTATCCTTTTCTTGGCATTACTCAAACAGGGTAGAACTTCTGGAATGCTCAAAACAGAGGCTTAATGCAGGGGAAACCCCTACTCCAGTCACCTTAGAGCACCATACATTTTCTTCCAAAATGTGGATATACTTTGACGTTCAAAGACTACCTGAGACAGGTCTGCATTGGAGCTGTCACATCACCTCCAACGTTTACTGTGTGGGGTGTCCCAGAGTGTGGGGGAGTCAGGGCCCTGCACCCCCCACTTCCTGCAATTCACCGTGACTCTCAGCCAGCCAATAAAACAGAAGGTTTATTAGATGATAAGAACACAGTCCAAATCAGAGCTTGTAGATACAGAAAATAGGCCCCCTCAATCAGATCCATCTTGTAGGGTAGGGAGCCCAGATCCCGGTTCTGGGCCTCCCTCTGTTTTCCCAGCCAGCTCCAAACTGAAACCCCCTCCAACAGTCTCACCCAGCCACTCATCCCAGCTCTTCCTCCAGCCTTTTGTCCAGTTTCCTGGTCAAAAGGTGTCACCTGGCCCCAACCCTCTCCTGGGCTTAGGTTACATGCTCAAGTATCATCTCTTAAGTGAAGTCACACCCTTATATCCCACCACTATCTAGTATCAATGAAGACAGTAAACCAGTAATACTCCCATGCAACATTACCAGGTTAATACTCCCTACTCCGTCACATGGGTTGTGCCCAGCTTTATGCAATCTCTATTCAGAATTTTGCTCTGAAAGAAATACAGAAACAGAGAACTGGATGTTCTGCATATATTGTGCCAGATGCTATCCTACCTGTCAGAAGAAAAGGAGGTGCTTCACTCCTTCTCCATTTTTCTTTTAAGGAATAGCCAGTAGGATAAATGAAGGAATTCAGCTATTTGTATGTGTTACCCATAAAAATGTTTTTGGCTAACATACTTTTTAAGAAGCACTTGTGGCACCTTAGAGACTAAGGTGCCACAAGTACTCCTTTTCTTTTTTGCGAATACAGACTAACACGGCTGCTACTCTGAAATACTTTTTAAGGTACACTTCAAGTGGAGTGTTGTTTGTGGCCTGCCAACAATTCTGCAGCTCCTTTATAATTTTGCGTCAATGCTCATTGTAAAAAGGACCTTGCTTTTTTGGTAGCTGATATTTATCACAAAGATATGAACAGGAGGCTAAAGTTGTCTGTTCAATAATATCTTTTATGATTAATATGCCTTTGGTTAGCCAGGCAGGTCTGAGCTTAGAGCTACTAGCAAACTTAAATTGGGTATTGTTCCAGATTGGCATGGAAAGAGTGTTCATGGGATTAGAAGTGGCAATGGCATGATTTTCTGAAGAACATTCCAAGAGGAGGTAAATATTGTTTTTCCTTAAAGGTGCGGGCAAAAATGGAAGTGCAGAGAGAGACGCACACAAAGGGTTCATAGTAGCAGCCGTGTTAGTCTGTATTCGCAAAAGAAAAGGAGTACTTGTGGCACCTTAGAGACTAACACATTTATTTGAGCATAAGCTTTCGTGAGCTACAACTCACTTCTTCGGATGTTAACTCATTTTTTTTCAATCTCAAAACACCGTGAGGACTGGGAAGAGTTGGTGGGACAGAGCCATCTTATTAAAAATCTGAATAGAAAAGCCAGGTGATATAAATACAAATCCAATAATCCCACCTCCCATTTGGCCATGATTTCCTAAGTATCTTGTGAGTCTGTGATGTCTTCATACTCCATAAGAAATGTTGCATAACTCTGCTTATTCCTGTGAAAGTTGAAGCAGGAAATTTAAGTAGAATTTAAGCTAAATATATACATTAATCATACACTTTAAGGTCAGAAGGGACCATTATGATCATCTAGTCTTACCTCCTGCACGATAGCATATGCTTCCTTATCTTTCACTTCCAGGCTAATGTTTAACTATGTATTCACAGTTTATTGCCCTTATTTGTTAAGCCTGGGCTCAGAAGTTCTCAGTTTTGAAGCCATCATGAAAATCAGTAATAATCAATTCATTTATTCTAGGCTACATTAAAATATAACTACAATAATTAAAAAATAAATAATGTAAGAAGGCTGATGCCTTTACTGATTTATTAATAGTCCTTGCTTTTGACCTTCAATAGGAGTCTGTTCTGGGTCCTCTTTCAACTCAGAAAATGAAGTCTTAGCAACAAATACATGCAGTTTTTTCATTACAGAAAAAAAGTGAGAATGAAAATTTTCAGTTCAGCATGATAACTTTCCCAGATACATTAACAAATGAAAAAGAGTGCAGAAAATATGCAACATGAAAAACCTGCAATTTAGTTAAAAAATTATTTCAGTAATAAGAAAACCAGGTTGAAAAAAACATAGCTAGCAGTATTCCTAGTCCATATTTATTTTTTATGGTCATAATAAACTGAATTCATGACACACTGAAAACACTGTTATGGCTTTATTTTCCAAGGCACAAGTAGCCATGTAATAACTTTGCAGTTGTTTGCAGTATATAATAACTCTGCAGATCAAGCAAGTTGTCAGTCAAAGCTGCAAAAACATAGCTGAGGAGTTTAAGAACTGAAGGGAATCTAAGTTCAGGACCCAGGAGGGGAAACATAAGACCAGACAATGTGCCAATTAATGGAATTAAACTGATTTAGGATTTAGAAGGGGCTTCCCTCAGGAGACCGTATGAAAGAAAAGACAACGGTTAATTCAATAAGGACAAAAGCATAAATGAGCTAACTATGAGAGGATGAGAATATTAGAAATGGTATCTGAAGAATTACGGAACACTAGCTTGCAATTACTGTGAATTTATTATGCTCCAATAGCGTGTTCTAATCTGGTCTCCTCTCACTGCTGAACAAACATGCTCTCCTTAAATTCCAGTGCAAAAGGAATAAATCCCTTTCAGTTCCAGTCACACTCTGAAACCGATTATGATCAGCAAAAATTCAGAGTTTAACGAACAAAGGAGACATCACTCAAGTTGTCTGTCCATCGTTTGTATTGACATTTGCAGGCTTCACAGAAATTTTTTATTTATTTAACACAGTTGTGTTGGTGGCATTCATGAGCAATGCAGGCCCCAGTGCTCCATTTCCCAATAAGTACAAAGACCGAGAGGGGCAAGATATTAGGAATGGCATGGAAGCAGGGGATGGGTGGTTCAGAGCCCTTCCTGCCTCCACCGGATTCCATGCATTTAGGACTCTGTTGGTCAGCACAGGGTATGTAGGGGATGGAGTTAGAGAGAAGCAGCTTTCTATATTCCCTTCCTAATTTGACAGATATCTCCGTGGAAGCTAAATCTCTTCAGTTCAGTTACAAGGTATGGTACAGGCAAGAGTGCTATAGAGTCCAGAGGATAGCCTGGGCTGCCCAGCTCCCCAGGGAGCTGGCTGCTTGTGGAATTGGGTAGCCCGGGGAGACAACTCACTGGGGAGTCGGGCACCTGTGAGCAAACCAAAAAAATCTGTTTTGATTCCCCAAAAACAAAATCTTTCTTCCCGCCAAAATTTTTGACTTTTCTGGGAAGACCTTTTATCCCATGTCTTTCCAAATAATCAAAATGTTTTGTGGGAGGGAAATTCCATTTTTTGACCAGTGCTAACTGGTTCAGAGTGAATCAGAACTGCTAATTACTTGTACATGTTCTCCAGCAATATGATTGTAATTAGTTATGGTGCTAATTAGTGGCACTAATTGAGGGTACTATCCATCAAAAAAAGTTCAAACTTCACACCACCCCCATCACCATGACCTGCAAGTACCATCTTTTACAGGAACTTTCCCTGAAGCAGAGGGGACACTTCATAAGAGAAACTCCTTTCCTATGCAGTTTATCAACTATCAACAGGGGTGGAATGCTTCTTTTTGTTAATCCTTCTTCTAGAATTTAGATGAAAATGCTAGCTAAAGCAGATTGCATTGCTTACTAATGCAAATATAAAATAAGTATCTTCAAAACAGTTATAAAAGAAAACCTTATTTGTCCTCTTAGGAGACCCTCTCTTCAGAAGGGAAACTCCTGTCTATCATGCAAATCCATGCTTAGAGCTACTGCATGCATTTATGGACATTGAAAATTCAGACTAGGAATCCTTATAAAAGCAGATAATCTCTGCATGCACATTTAGTTATTTCTCAAAGTTAAAATGGCAGCTGCGGTACTTCGTTCTCCTCCCCAAAAAGAATTCCAGAGACAATTACTCCTTGTTATGGACTAATCATTTGCCAAATTAATTTTGATAAATCAAATCCCTATTGAGTCCTGTGCAAGGGAGGGGAATGTTTGCTCTCATAAATTTTCAAATGAGCAAACTGATATTTTTTAATTTGCTTAAATGAAGATTGTTCCCTAGATGTAATACTGTGTGCCAAGTTTGAGCCTGGAGCAAATGTTTACGGTTGAATTATACAATGGGAGTTTGACATCTCACAGCACTGCATAAGAAAAGCCCTGCTTCTGTCCAATTGCTTTATATCAGATTACATCTCTGCCATCTCAGCTGTTAGTGAGTGTCTCAGGAAACACTCTCCTAATCTATCATGGGGTGGTAACAGGTGAGAAAAGGAGCTTCATGTAGTGTTACATTCCTCTTGTTATGTTTTCCATGGCACTAACTAATGTTTCAAGTAATGGCACAATGTATCAAAAATAGAGTGGGCATGTCCAGAGGAAATATTTCAATGTCTCCCCTAAAAGCAGGCATAGTGTTTTGACTTATTAGAGGGTAGTTCAAGCCACAGATGAATCATATCTGACCCACCCATCTTTATAGATAATATTAACTGAAAAGAACGCTGTGGTTATTTCCCATGCCATTTCACAGAAGCATAAATGAGAACTGCCACCAATAATTCATCTTATTTATTTTCTCCTTTTACAATGTCAATTGAGAAAAGTAAATGGCTATTGCTTCCACAGTTCTTCTCTCCCCCTTCCCCTCCCCATATATACTGTATAGAAAATGATCATTACATGGAGTAATGCCAGCTCCTAATTCTGCAAATTGTGATGTTGCGGAACAGCAGCTCATCAGTTGTCTTGGTTAGTGTTGCAAAACTAACTTTATTTTTGTATTCTGAGTAGCGCTCAGTATTTTGACACAACATAAGCTGTTTTGCTTTTATTGTATAATAATGAGTTTAGTCACCAAGGTATGTTCTTACTCAATGAAGCAAGCAGAATAATAATTCAGAGATTGTGGTGACTACTGTCTCTATATACAGCCTAAAACAGCCTCTGTGGCTGCTGCCCATAAATACTCCACAGGGTTATGCAGTTGCAGAGCTTCTCCCTGTTTTCAGAAGCAGATGTATAATGTCTGAAGTGACATGAAGACTGCATCCTTCTACCCTATGCAATGTCATACATGGCAATCCGACTCATAGGAATGACAAATAGAACAGGAACTGCACTGGGGGTAGATTCCTCAAAGTATTCTAGAGATAATTACAAAGTCTCCCTTACTGTTAGGTCCATTATTAATGAGGACTGGGGTCCTACCATCCCTCCCCGGTACTTAGGTTTGTATAGGATATTTACACACACGCACACAGAGTGACGATTTAGGTTTTTTTAAAGACAATCACCAAGTAATGTTTTTTTTCGCCTTCTAGAATCACACAACCCCTTCAAAAATGTCTTCATCCATATCAGAAGGGAGTGTCCTTATTTTTTAACAAGACCACAACAAAGTTGTTGTTTAATATTTGTAGAGCTTGCACCGTACAAGACAAAATAAAAGAAATCCCTCCTGGAAATACTTGCAGTCTGAAAAATGAAATAGAGGATTCACTGGGAAGACTACTGTAAGTATTAATATTTGAGCTTTTATATATAAGAGCTGTACAGAAGAGAGAAGTTCTGATTAGCAACAGATTTTGAAATTTTGAAATTTGGCTTCACTTTCAGTTGAAGGAAAATCCAAAAATTTCTAACTTCTCTGCAAAGGAAAACTCTCTGGGGGGAAAAAAAAACCTTTGCTTTGGGTCAATCCAACCTTTTGTTTCAACAAAATCTAAAGTTACAATTCAATTTTAAACTTTTTTCTTTTCTATTATTATAATGTATACTAATAGCAAATCAAAACAATTTTGAAGCAAAAAGTTTTCTTCAAAATGAAAAATTGAAATGTTTCATTCTAAAAATGTCAAAATGTGATGTTCTGTCATTGTTGAAACTTCTTTCTGTTTTTCTTCAAGACGAAATCTTGTTGACATTTATCAGATTTCAAAAAACACGAGTTGTGAACACAGCAATTTGTTAAAAAATGTGGGATGGAAACTCTCAGATTATTTTTTTTCCAGTGTTTATCCGACTCTAAAGAATTCTAGAGTCAGCCTGATAAATGTTGAATCATACTGATTTCTTTAAGATTAGCCACACTCTTTTCCATGATCACACTCTAACCTGGTGGTACTTAGCTCCATCAATTTACAGAATTATCAAAATATTGCCAAACCAAGTGAAGACTAAGGGAGGACCTGATAACAGTCTTCAAATACATTAAGGGCTGTTTACAATTCTTCTCCATGGTCACTGAAGGTAGAACAAGAAGGGCTTAATCTGCAACAAGGGAGATTTAGATTAGCTATTAGGAAAAACTTTCTAACTATAAGGGTAGTCAAATTCTGGAATAGGCTTCCAAGGGAGGTTGTGAAATCCCCATTATTAGAAATGTTTAAAAACAGGCTGGACAAATACCTGTCAGGGATGGTCTTGGTTCTTGGTTCTGCCTCCGTTCAGGGGGCTGGACTTGTCCCTTCCAGCCCTACATTTCTATCATTGTATAATTTTATGAAATTGGGTTGATTTCATTGGAATTCTGTTTTGGGGGGGAAAGGAAAAAATCTGAGAATATCAAAACAGTATGTTTTGACAGCTGCCTGAATAGCATATTTTGATTTTTCATTTTGATTGTCTTTTTGTTTTCATTTTTATTTAGTGTTCTATACTACAAAATAAAAGTAAAAATAAAACATTTCTAGTGACACACAAGAAAAAATGTTTTTTGGAATTTTCCATCTACATTACAATTCAGAATAAAGCCAAACTTCAAAAACTAAATCCTTTGCAATACAACACTTCCATCCTCCACACAGTTCTGCCTACAATCTCCTCCAGTTCAAATCAACCTCAGTTGATGGTTCTTTATAGCCAGTAGAGTGTAGTGGCAGTAATTGGTTATGTTTGTTTACTAATTACAGGCTAATAGTTGGGAAGCTGAGTTCTAAGGGTGAAAGGAAACATGGGGGCATTGCTCTACAATGTTTGATTCTGTAGGTAAAGTCTATAATGGAAGAATCTGGGATTCTCCTTGTGTGATAATCAAAATGCCTAGTGGATGGTTAGCCTATAACTAGTAGTTGGTGAACCATCAAAAAGCGTGGACATCCAGTTCTTATAAGCATGAAGTCTCTGATTTAGCAAGATATTTAAACATGTGCCTGTGTGATTTCAAGCGTGTGTGTAATCTTATTCACTTCCATAGGACTATTCCAGTGTTTAAAGTAAGGTACATGCTTTAATTCCTTGCTGAGTTAGGAACTAAAACATTTTGTGCTTATCCAATCTGTGACAGATATTGCAAACTCATGCCATATCACTGTGTGCCAGGGATTGTAGCAACTTTGGAGGTATAGGTTACCACAGAAACAATGGGAGGTGATAAAGGTGAATCACTCATGTTCTAAAAACCTCCAGAGGGGTACCACCTCATGAGAAAGCTTGCATATACTGGTTCTAACTGGGGTTTCCAGAGACCAACAGACAAAGAGAAGGGGCTTTTGATCTAAACGGCTGGGCTGAAATTGACTCTGGACCTCTTCTGTTGTTGGGAAGTGGTGGGAAGGCTTTGCCCTAGTAGGTCCCCATAAGATGAGAGGTCACCTCTGGTAATCTTTTAGTATGTTCTTGGTCATGGGTTTTTTATTATGTTTTCACTAATGCTTTTGTCTGAAGCATAAATATGCTTCCTTACAAAAAGCTTATAACTTGTAGCTGCTAACAATGTGTTCTTTGTAGCCATCAGAGAGAAAGCAACCTTCAGGCACTATCCTTGAGGCAGTCTGGCTTGCTGGGGATAACACAGTATATAAGGTAGGGAGCTGTGCAGCCTCAAAACCCCCCAGCCAGGAGGGGAAGAGAGACATGGTTCTCTACCCAAATGAGGTGTCGCCTGGGAGCTGGAAACCTTAAATGAGTGCTCTTGAGGGAGAGGGGTGGAATACAAGCACAGTTACCTTGAAGCTATGGCATGGGCTATCTTTGGTCTGCATAACTGGTCTGGAACTCTTATGGCAACATCCTTCCCTCTTTAGACTTCCATTATTTTTTGCACCTGGTCAGTCAAGATATCGTACAAGAGGAGCCTTTCTCACAGTATTTTGATATTTCTGCTGCCTGGCCTAGGCTGGAACCTAGAAATGGATGAATATACAAAGCAATGAATATCTTTCTTGAACCCATAAAGGTTGTGTTAGGGTTCAGTTTGAGCAAATGTTCGTGGCTTTTATTTTTTTCCAGACTGATTCTTCCATCTCTGTTTACTGTGTATAACATTACAATTTTTGGGGGGAGGTGGGTATATTTTGCACATCAAAATAGCTGTCCTCTCTTCCCCACCCCAAAAATGGTGTTAGATATTTATTTTTACCCTTACATGGATAATGTGACTTTCTGCGTTGGTACTATTGGTCCATTAGCACTGCTGCTGATTCCTTTTGCGTTTATTACCTTCTAACCACATTTTTCCATTGAATAGTGCACATCATAAAACTTCATAGTCTGCCACAAAGACAAGTAAATGGTGTCAATTTAGAAAGCTCCTGAGTGAGTTTTATTTTTTTTTATTTTTTCAATTACCATTTCAGTTAAACTAAACTGGGGCTACTAAAATGATTTTTTTAGTTATTATGTTTATACATCAAGATACCCCCCCCAAAAAAACATTCTTTTTTTATTATTATTTTTAATTCGTTAATGATACGAGATTTCTTAGGATCTGAAAATGAACATCAAATCCCTTGCTATAGGACACAGAGGCAAGATGTTTCTATGATGAACACTGTATTCAAGGCCTCCCTGTCTAGACAGATGCCAGGATTTTAGGGTGCTGTTTTCATAAAGACTTCATAAAGTTGCATGTGGAGTTCTGGACACAGAACATGACCTATTTTGTCCTCTTTAGATACTGAGTAAAATAATTTAAAGCTCCTAAGTGACTTAGGCACTTAAGAACTTAGGCTTCTAAATCAAAGTGCTTTTGAAAATTTTACCCACTGACAATATGCACGTCTAGGACATGCCATTTTTATATAGAACCCAGTTGAGTATCTCTTGAAATTCCAAACTAGGTTATTTTCAAAAGGAAACAAGGTTGTTTTTTTTTGGTAGCTGCTTTGTGTGAGCAGATTTATTGATATCTTTCTGGTCTTATCATTTATGGTCAAACATGCAGTAATTAGAGGGGTCCCAGGACACCAAGGAGCATGGAAACTCTCTAGCCTAGTCCTTTTATGCATCTTGGGTATGAGAGGATCTTGCCTCATCCCAACATGAGGTTTAGAAGTATTTTTATAAAGGGAAGAGAGAAGGAAAAAAGTCAGGTTAAATAGAAGACTAAACTCAGGATATGTGATCATTTTATACTAACATTCACCGATAACTGCCAAAGCCCATTTCTGCGTAATCAGGAAGGTCTGTCATAACTGCAGTATGAAGCTTTGCATTCTCTTTTTATTTTAAATTATTCTCTAGTTGCTAGGTTTAATAAACTATTTTCTTTAAGATAAATTGTAGTTATGGACTGTTGGGATTCTTGTTGTGAGCCATCCAGAGGAGAGCTAAATTTGAAGGTAAGCAGTCTCTTAGGTGAGTTTGAAAGAAGGTCTGAACCTTAGCTCAGTTTGGGTTCTTGATCATGGATGTTAACCAAAGTGTCCTATCCCACCAGGTGCTGTTGTCACTCCAGCAGAGTAAACCCAAAGCACAGAAGTCATCTGAAGAAAACATAAACTTGTGTTATCTGAGGAGAGACAAAACAGAGTTAAAGAGTATCTGACTTAGAGAAGAATGGAGTGCATTCCTAAAAGGTGAGGCCAAGGTGCTGTCTGAGGTCATTTAGGAGTATGGATGTAATAAAGCTGGTAACTACAATGAGTTGTGGTAACTAGGTACTGGAGATTGCAAGGGCAAAAGGATCAGGCCCTTTATTTGAGATTATGCTGGCAGACAAGAGAATGACTATTCACCACTCATTTCTATACTACATCCTTTCTGCTGCTTTCTGCAATTTTGAATATATGCTTTCCGGCACTGGAATTTTAATATATAGCTAAGGCATGGCAGCTCTTAAAAGTGGAGAACTTCCAACCACTACCATAATGTACATAACTCTTTGGGCCTCAAATTATCCTGACATAAGTCAATCAAAACTTGACAGACTTACACAAGGGTTAAACTTAGCCCGTTAAGCCTCAGGCGAGAACTTATGGTCCATCAAACACAGCCTTATAAACCCAGAAGATAAAAATCCACCTATACTTTATCTCCTCATCTTAACTCTCGTAATGCTGTCATTTTTCAGCTGCCTATTTGGTTGATTTATACTATTTACATTGATGACTTTAGCACTTTGTACTTTTGTGTTAAGAAAGCTGTCTGAATTGCTTATTGGCTACTCACTCCTTTAACAACTTCAGTGCCATAGACAATCTATGTGCAGGGGCTTTGTAGGTTGTATTGCATGTCATTGCTTTCAATTCAATGTCATGACTCATGTTGTACAATCGTATGAGTGTCACGCTGTGCTTCACATCCAATATACTGATGGGTGCACATTCTGATGGGTGCAAGAGTCTTCTGCATAGGGCAGCTCTTGCATATAAGGAGGATAAATCTTTACCAAGAGAGGTCTGGAAGGAGTGTGCTCCATTCCCTTAATCCCCCAACGGCCCTGTGGGGATTGATCTTCAGCCTGATCGCTCCATGACACCTAATAGACAGCTCAGTTTCTGCACAGTCGATCCCTCTTTTTAAGCCAGTTGGCACCTCATGCTCTGTCTGACATCCCCAGAATCAAATTTTGTCTCTTCTTTGTTCTAGACTAACTACGATGCTTTTGCATGTTAATTGTCCAGGCTGGAAGTGTTAACTAGAATCTACTTCACTCTTCACTATAAATATAAGGCTCATAGCATTGTCTAAACTATATTGCCTAAATATACAAGGCTCATAGCATTGTCTATACTAGAGAAATACACTGTTCTAACAGCTGTTTGCCCCCGTAAAATGCTTGTGAAACACCTGTGGCCATACACAAATTGGATCCAACCAGCTTACATGTGTTCCAAAAGCTGTTTGCATTATACTTGCTTTGAGCAGGTCTAAGAGCTGTTTCAATCTGAACCATTCTAAAGTGCCTATGTGGACAGCACTAAAACAATTCATACAGAAATGGTTTAGCGAATCCTCTACAGAGGAGCAGTGCAATGGTGGCCTTTCCTACCTCTTCTGAGATACCTGCTGCTAGCCAGAAAGCACGGCAACTGAAAGGGTTTAGAACAGCACTAGTGGGGACATGGCAAAGCTGTAATGAATCAGCCGAGCTAGCGTGGACACACTGAACTACTTGTGCTTAAACCAGTGCAATCAAATTAGTTCAATTAGGAATGGTTCAGTTCTCTAGTGTAGACATGATGTTTGTTCTACACTGTATCAAATATAAATTTCAGATTAATTTTGATCTGCAACAGACCTGATCTGTGGCAGGGTAGAATCCATTCTGATGAGGTACCACAATCCAGCACAGTAGCTTATAACATACCCAGCTCCATATTACCTACTTCACAACTGGAAAAAAAATTGATTACAGAACATTAGAGAATTTGATGTAAAAGGAGCAAGCTGAGAAATTTCTCAATCGTTATCAGGTTTTAGGCAACAATTTCCAAATGCCATTAGTGGGGCTAGTCACTGGGATGACTAAAGAAACATTAATGGTTTTGCCTGTAAATTACCTCTTTTATTACATCTTTCCCAAATGTTTATGCAATGCTAAATTTAGAGCAATTGTCATGTTATGCATATATCATATTGGGTAAACTCTATCATTTTGGTCCCTCAATGACTTTGTTTGTATCAAGAGTAAAGATTTCAGCATCTGAATATATATAGTTAATTGCAGAGCACAGATAGAACTATGACCCAAGAACTTAATGCCAGCTTGCAAGGGGGCCAGAATGTCCTGATTCTAGTACGTACATCGTGTTTTACCAAAGAATGTCGCATACATCTTAAATTAAAGCTGAGGTCACACTGGTCATTAATATCTTTGTGAACAGTATGTACAGATACTATGTAAGGAATTATGTGTGTATATGTACTGAAAATATGTTTTTAGAGTCTGTATCAAGGTATAAACCATCAGCAGAGGTGAAAACGGATTTTCCTCAAGTCAGGAGGAAGAAATTTAGAGCTGTCTGTTGGGAAGTAAATTAAGCACTATAGGCTAACACAATGGATGCCTGTTTACGTATGAAGTCAGATGTTAATGAAAGCTGTGAGGTCAACAGGGAAGCAGCCCGTAGGAAAATCAAGCCACGGGTGGTTATCCTGTTTCTGAGGTCAAATAGTAAGCTTTGTGGGTATATGTAAGTGAGAAAGAAGACATCCCCACATCCTGCACCTATGAAGTAAATAGGCAAAGTGTTTACAGTCATGAAATCAGGATCTCAGCCAACATTGGTTGAAAAACTGCAAAAGACATTGGGGTGAGAAATTTCTTTAGACAGGAGGTTAACTTGTTTGTTAAGTTTAGTCTTTAGAACACATCTTATGATTTTGTTTTTAAATATAACCTTTTGTTTCCAGTGTCCTTACTCACTATCTCTTGAGATTTGAACCTTTGATTATAAACTTATTCTTGTTTTCACAATAAATATATCTAAGTGCTGTGATGTTTAGGAAAGTGCTGGTGCAGAGCTGAATCTTACAAGTTGATGTGTATGCTGATCTTTTGGGGGTATTACTGTGAGTAGCTAGTGTCAGTGGCTGGATAACACAGGGGGACTGGGGTGCACCTATTGTTAATCTGCAAGAGAAAGTGAGGGCTGGTATAGCCCAGAGGAGAGAACTTGAGTGGCTAGAAGGCTGGTAGTATTAGGAAGCTGACACCCAGCTAAGCACAAGCAAGACTTCCTCATGCTGGAGACAGCAGGTAACAGGATATGCAAGACTGAGAGTCACCTTGAGAATTGTCACAAAGACATGACCTGGTTTCTGACTGATCACCTTCCTCCCAACATCTCCCTTGTAAATTCCACCTAAAAGGCACCTAATGGTCAATAAATCAGTAGCTGTTTGATTTAACTGGCTAGCAATGTAAATAACCAGAGCCATAGAGAGAAACCATTTTCATGGCATCCCGAGTAAATCCATAGGGAGGAATATGCACCCAATGACAGTGGGGTAAATTTTCATAAGCCTATTCTTCATTTTGAGGGTGCAATTTGAAAATCTGACTACTAGATTAGCAGACAGAGGCCAAGCCTCAACCTGGCTGAAAATATGTCTGTCTCAGTATACTGGGCTACAGGAATCGCTATGTATAGCTTAGCAATAAAGTTCATGTTCCTTTGGCTTTGTACTGATAGTTGATACATAAGAATAAATTCCTAGTTTGTAAAAATGGTCTGTTTTAGTTAAGGTTTAAATTGATAACTGGAAGTGCATTAATATCAATTTATAATAAGAATGTGCATTTGTATTAGGAGAAATGAATGTTGATGTCCGTAGTATATAGAGACAAATTTAATTCTAATGATTTCATAATAAAGTAATTTGTTCATTGATCACAAGGGGATACAAGCAAGAAACTGCTAATGGTTGGCAAAAGTAATTATTTTTCAGCATCTAATTACACCTAAGCAACTGATTTGGACTACATTTGCTGAGCTAAATGATGATACAGAATGTCTCACTGAGGTTCCAATTCATCGTTAAAAGCAAGTTCCTGGCCTTAGACAACAGGGCAGAGCTGTTCCTGAAAGGTAATTTAATAAAATTAGGAGGATATGATGTTTACTAACTACACAGTGTGCTTTCTTTAGATTTAAATCAAAAGAGAGTCGTACAGCTTTAAAGAGAAATGTACTCCTGACTTACTTTACTTTACTGGGACTTTGAATGAAGCATGTTGGGAAAATTCAAACAAAGGGAGATTAGAATTTTCATTGTGCTCCGGTGAACCATTCAGAGCAAACAGTTTATTCAGTTAATTTTGCCCTACAGACTGATTTTTATAAATTTGTCTGTGCAAAATAATTCAACCAGCTAACAGAAGGCTGCTCAAGGGTGGCGTTTACCACAGGCGTTTGCTATTTGTTATTATTGCTACCTAATTGGTCACCTTATTCATATGGCATTGTTTCTGCTCCCTGCCTGGATGAGTGTAATTGTAATAAAGAGAGGAAGAGTGTGGAGAAGTCACTGGGATGTGTGAAGAAGAGCAGGTTAATCATTTTTGAGGTTAGGAGGAACCATCAGAAATAGAAGATTTTTAGGATATTTTGAAGGTGGCCTGCAAAAGATTTTAATAAACAAAGCTTGGGTCTGGGCTGGGAGGCTCACTCTGAGCTGCAGTGTAGACATATCCTGTAAGATTTTGTTTGTTCCAGGGCTCACTTATCCTTCTCTCCAGCCAGACTAGGGGCAGAAGAGCAAGCCTGGAGATCTTCAAGAAAGGGAGACTACCTGGTAACTCCACTGCTACACCATCCTGCAGGTGGTGCACTACCAGCTGGTGTCCCTCCTGCTGCTCCTTCTAAGGTGGATGCTGTGCCAGGTGCTGATAAGGATTAGGAGTCTCTCTCACCTTTGATTCAGTTTATCCCTTTGCTGAGTCTGCAGGGGAAGAGCCTATGGAATTGAAGTGCCCACCTTGGAATGGGGCTTTTTAGGACCTTGGCTCACCTGCCTTTCACAAAGTTTGTAGAGCGCTTGTTCCCTGCAACCTCTTTTGAAGTGGGTTCATTTAGGTAATGAGTGGATTCTCTTTCTGTCCCCCCATTCCTCTTCCAATGTACCCTACCTCTTTCAATGCACTCTTTTTCTGCAAGAGTGCCTACCCTTCACTCCCAAACACAATAAAATTCCAAGCTGGCTATTACACTACTTCCATTTCCAGCTGAAATTTAACTAACATCATCCCAAATTCTGGCTGTGAGCTTAAAATTCATTTCCTACAAACATTCGTATGAACAAAATTTGGCTTGAGGGGATGTGATCATGGAGAGTTAGGAATTTAGATTTTAATTTGCTGAAATGTTTCAAATAACATTTCTCTTTATTTACCTCATTTGATTCAGCATAATAAATATGCTCTGCAAAAGTGGGAGATAATATGTATGCCAGTTATTCAAAGGAAAAGCTTTCCTGTTCCATATATATTTCAGATATAGTATTGCTTAGGACAGTTTCACCCCTGTGAAACATATTACCCCTGCACTGCTATAAGGATGCTATCAAAATGCCTTATCTGCTGTGTAAGTAACAGTCACATAAATTAAAGATGCCCAGAGGCAGTTTATATTGACATCTAACAGTTTTGAAAAATGACCTAATTTTGATTGCAGTCAATGTAACTACCTTTTTGCATGATAGTCCTTCTTTTTTATTCTCCTCATTCTCCAGCCTCTATTTTTGGCATATACAAACACTTACAAAATAGTATTTATTTTATAAAGATTTTTAGAAAAATACAAAAGGCTTTTCAAGATATTTTTTAGCTGTATACCTGTTTTAAGTAGGAAACATTGAATTAAAAGAAAACTGAAAATAAACAGAATTTCCACTTAACCCTCCTATGTTTTTTTTTTTTTTAATGAAGTTGTGAATCAGCCTTCAGGGGGAAAAATGGAAATTTTTTTTAATAGGGCTTTCTTTAATGTTGAAATATCTCACAGGCCACAATAACCATTCCTCCTCTTTTCCCAATAACACCCCAGTGGAGCATCTGTTTAGATGTAATGGTTTGATGAATATGTAACGTTATGCATTATTAGTAGGGGCACATATACTGTGAAACATATTCCTTAAAAGAAGTCAAATCACCTTGTAAATGTACAGGATACGATTTTGATTCATAACTGTCCCATCCTAGGAGCAGACCAGAGAATGAAGTCTGACTCAGTCACAATTCCTCCCCTCATAGTCTGACAAAGGAGTAATTTACTTCACCCTTTTTCACAGAGTAGCTCATTCCCCTCTTTGTGTCCAGCCAGCCACTCTGTCAAATAAACAGGTGGGCCAAGCGAGGACTCCTCCTACTCCCCCGTCCCTGCATGTCTCCTTCCCAACTACTTGCTCATAACAGACAGTGTCCTCACCAGAGCTGTTCCCTCAATCTGAGCACAACTGAGCAGGGGAATAAGAGGAGGGGCCTTACTCCTCTCACCGCCAATTTAGGGCTGTGCCAGCCTAATACACGCTGCATTGAAAAGGATGAACATTTCTAAGGAAAATAAATATTTGTAATATGAATTTCATAATTTTCAGCACCCAGTTGGCTTTAACGTCTCTGTGGCCCAGTTTCCCTATCTAGAAAACAGGGATGATTCCATGTTACTGACTCATCGGGTCTTTGACAAATTTAGCTTTACAATGTATGTAAAGTGCTCTGAGATCCTCAGATGGAATTTGCTATTGGGTATAAAGTATTATTAGTGTACTAGCGATATAAAGCATGCATTGTAAGCCAGCCTAATGGCCAAGTCCTATAGCCTTCACATGGCTAACAAGCATCTGAGTTTGACTCCTGATTCTGGTCTTTCCATTACAGGAGGTGAGTGTTACAAAGGGGCCACTCTCAACTCCTTAGGGAAGGGAATACTTCATGCTGTCGTCTTTGTGTCCTCTAGTCTACAAGATACGGTGAATATGGCAAGTGTGAAAAATTGGGACAGTGGTCGGGGTAAAAGGCACCTATATAAGACAAAGCCCTGAATATCAGAACTGTCCCTATAAAATCGGGACATCTGGTCACCCAAATACAATATGATTTCTGTGAGAACCAGTGCTGTGAAATGACCCCCATCTGGAAGAGGATGTTACCCACAAAATGCCATATGATTGAGGGATTGACTGTATGCTGATTTGCATCCACAGAGGCTCTGACCCAGAGAGCCACAGTTCCTTTACTGGTATTGTATGGGTGAAACTGCAGGTACAATTTAACCCACAATGTCTATTATTTATGAGTGTGTAATGTAATAGCAGCATTCTTCCTAGGGAAACATTATGGTCAGCCAGGTGCCAATGCAATTTGGAATTCATCAGCATCTGAGTGTTTAGTCCTCCGCTGTAAATCAGAAGTGTGCACACCAGTGTTGGAAAAACACTGCATGTGTCAATTCATTAGTCAGTGGAGTGGGAAAGATCAACATATCCATCATGAAGATATATGAAGTTTCCCTCTTAATGATGTTAGCTTGTAGGCAGATTGTGATGGGACCTTTGTGGCCTGATGACTGTGTTTAATATGTGTAATTCATACCCCAATAAATCTGTAGCTGGCAATCAGAGTGAAGGCACTTTGTTCCATTTATGGAAAGAAGTACACAATGTATTTTGAGCAGCATTAACATTTAACCATGTTTTGCCTGAACATTGGGAAGTTCTTTATTGGATCCAAATTAAAAAGTAATAATGACCCAATAAAAACAATCAGCGTGGGTAATGCTGCTTTTCAAGTCAGGCAAGTTATCCATCAGATCCCATTACTGCTGCAGTCACGTCAGCATCTGGAGGAATTGGATGCTCCATGGATTGCAAAACCACATTAATCACTCCAGGATTTGTCTCTGTGGAGAGCTGTACCAGCAGAAAGTGTGGGTGAGGGCTGACTCACAGCCTACAGTCAACCTTTTAAAAAAACAAGAAGCTGGAGAATACTGTGGATTTCAAACAAACCAACAAATCCTCTGCTCATGATTCAAAGATTAAAAAAGAGGGATTTAAAAGAACAGAGCTTGCACAGATTAGGTGGTCAGAATGATGCTTATTTATCTGCAAGTAATTGTGCACAACATTAAGCAATAAATCCCCAACTGGTGTAAGCTGGCTCCACTTAAGTCAATGGAACTATACTTGTTCACAACAGCTGGGGATCTGGCCCTATGTGGGTAGTTCTATAGGCTCTTTCTAATATTTCTGGTAGCAGTAATAATGATGGGAGCTTTGTTTTGCTTTTTCTCAGTCCACTTCATATATAAAGAATCAGGAACCTCATTCCAATCATTTTAGGTGACACTGATTTGTTAACAATCAACTAGAATAAAGTAGTAACCTGCACAGATGATTCAAATTGACTAGGTAGCCAGTCTGTCCAGTCAATCTCAAACTAATCAGAAATTGTAGTTGTGGTCTCATTTGCACACTCAAGAGTCAAACTGGGTGGGGGGAAGAAGTGTTGGTATTTTACCAGAATTCCATCCACAATTCCAGAGTAGCTAGATGCATTTGCTAAAGCAAACAGTGAAATAGTTAACATAGTGGAAATTTACATTGTCTCCACCAGTGGGCCGCAGAATTAATACCCCCTGAGATGTATGGTGCAGTCCATACATCCTACAAGAAGTGTGGTAAATTGTCTGTAATCTTGGCAAAAGAGTACATCTGTGGTTCACATTGGTAAGTTTGGGGTGGTTTTGTTTTGTTTTTCCACATTCATAAGAGTTAGGAACATTTTTTTAAATAAAAGCTTGCATGCTAGAAAGAGCAATGAGGCCAAGTGCCAACTTGGTGCACAACCAAGGATTGGTTTAATCTCTGGATACAATTTCATATGTATAGATTTTTTGTTGAATTACAGGATGTAAAACGATGATGCAAACATAATTCAATTTTGGAGCCCATGAAAACTAGAGATAAAGGTGATGTTGTGGGGGAGGGATAGCAGGCACCACTGAATCAAGCCTATCAACTTTTGAAGGTATTAGCACATTTTTTAAGTACTGCATTTTGAATGATGTGTGGTATAGGGCTGAAATTTCAAATCTGGGTAAGACTTCATGTGAGTGAACGTACTGAGGGTAGGGTCCCTGCATGTTTGCTTTTTTTAAAATTTAGCCAAAAACCTAGAATAGGGAAGGGGGTAGCTTTCATGTAATCTCTTGATCTTACCACTTACCTGTTATTCCTAACAATAGACTATTTCAGTTGTCCCACTTCCTTTAAACAATAAGATACAATTCCCAAATGTTTAACAGATATGTAGGGTCCCAAATTCCATTTGGGGGAAAAAGCAGCTCTTTATCAACATTCGCCCTGTAGTTTGAGTATACAATGATGATTCTTCATATCCTATCCTAAACTGTTGTGTAGGGTGTGTTCTGTCTAACATCTACCACAATCCATCCTAGAGAGGGCTGAATTTAATCAGGTGAAGTGTTTCCTGCTTACTGTATGTACAACATTTACTGTACCTTTGGAAGCCTCCAAATGAAAGGGACCATATACATGCAAGGACAACATTAAAATACTACTCCCAAATCTATTTTGGAGGGCAAGCATCTTTTTGTTGCAGGTGCATGGCTGGTTATCAGGAAGTTAATGCAACAAAGAGTCTTTTATTATTTCTGGCTCTCCTATTCGGACTGGCTGTCATTCAGAGAATGGGAAGCTCAACACTGTGTAGAGAATTCACTGTTAATGGTTAATTTCATCCTTTCAGCCCTCAGGGTTTCTGTAGATGACTAGTTATATTTATTTTTTTTCTCAAAAGGGAATTTACTGTTATGCTTTATATTTAGTTTTTCAATGGATTTTCATAGTTGGGTTGAAAACAAACTCATTCATGTTCTCTTATTTTAATAATTTTTAATTAAAATTATTTGCATGTCTATTTTAAAACCCCTGAAATTCTGTTTGTACCAAAGTATTGAATTAATCACTCACATTTCTTTTTTTAATCATATGAACACAAGTAAACCCCATGGAAGGTGAGAGAAGACTATTTATAACAAAAATCTCTACTGAGTGCTTTCCCATATGCCTGATGCCAAGCTGTCCTGGTTACTATTATGGGCCAAGCAACATGAGATTTAAAGCTCCTCTCCGAGGTATTTCTCGGTTTGTCTGTATATCCTGTAAATTTGGAATGCTGTACCTAATCAACTCCAAAATTTCAGGGAATTTTCTAGGTGGCCCAACCCTATTGATTTCTGGTGCAAAGCAGAACCCCAGAAAAGTCTGATTCCCAGGCAAATCCAAGGACCTTGTCCGTCTGCTACAGCTGCTGAGGAATCTCTGTTGCCAACAGTAACCAGAGGCAGCAGCTGAACGTGCTGTGTGGGGATATTGTCTGTGTCCTGGACTCTAACCGAAAGGAGAGCCTTACGGTGAGGACTTACAGGGAAGGCCCCGAGAGGGTGAGGAGTAGAGTAGACTGTGGAAGGAAAATGGGGGACCCAAAATAGTGGGGGGAAGTAGCAAGTGCTTTTGAGATTAGGGCAGTGATGCTGAGGGTAGCAGGAACCAGGGCGGGGAGGGGAAGCAAGAGGGAGTGCAGGAGATGGGTGTGTGGCAGAAAAGAAAAAAATCCATAAGGGAAAGGAGAGGTGGGGAGTGATGGTGATGAGGAAAACAGAGACCCAAGGGGGATGTGGATTAGTGGGTGGGCATGGAAGCAGGCACCCTGAGTATCGATGGAGCATGGAAAACTGAGGTAGGGAAAGCATGGGCCGGAGATGGGGGGGGAAGGGAAAATCAGGGGCTTGGAAGACAGGCAATAAAGATGGACAAGGGAAATGCAGACGATGGGGATGGTGTGGGATGTTTGTATGGGTGGAGGGGGGCTCACAGATTCCCTGGCATGGGGAAAGGGAGGAATGAATATGGTACACAGAGCCATTGGCATGTGGTAGAAAATATGGAGGATGGACATACAGAGCCCCTGGCACAAAGGAGGAGTGGGAGGAACTGCATGGAGAACCTGAAATACAGAGGTATGGGAGGGTGGCACAAGGGGAGCTTGTGTGGTGGAATGAAGGGATGCAAGGAGCCGCTGCTGTGGACATTGCACTCAGCCTACACAAGCTATGAGATGTTTATGCCTCTAATTATTTATTTACTGAGTGTTGAACATGTGCTTTGCACTGGTAAACACCAGCGAGCAAGAGAGAGTGAATGTGTCCCCACAAGAAGCACAAATCCAGTACTTGGTGGGTATCACTCAAGGGCCTCCCAGAAGAAATGGGTTTCAGCAGGGATTTAAAAGCAGAGTCAGATCATTTTGTAGGGAACCTAGTTCCAGTCCTCAAGACAAAGGACACTTCATCTGGTTGCTTGGGAAAGGCATAGGCACTAGATGGGGGTGGAAGAAGGAATGAGTCCAGAGAATTCAATAGAAGCAGGCAAGAAAGTGCCTTGCAGGTGAGCACAAGGTGCTTGAGTTTGATCTGGAAGGTTAGGCAGGTACTCAGAAAGGTGAGTGACAGAGAGAAGACTTCAGTGACGCTGTTTAGAATAAACTGCAGCAAGGCGTGAAGGAGGTTGAAGTAGAGTGAGATGCCCAAAAGATTTGGTTAAGGGAATGGATTTTGCAGATGTAGAGGAAGAACAGACAGGATTTTGCTGGGGAGAGAAAGGAGTAAAAAGTAACATCTACTTCCTGAGGCTCTGAGATGGGCAGGGCTGCGCAGTGCCTAATTTGGGATGAAAAAGGAAGTGTAACAGAGCAAGCTCCTTTCCTGTCCTGAGATCCCCCACAAACACCCTTGCATACTTCCTATTTATTAGCACCTTTAAGAGTTTTATTTATATTACCTCCACCAAACCACCATCACAATCCTGTGCAGTAACACACTCTATAGTTTTTCCGAGTCGTCAGCTCTTTCTCCAGGGAGAAGGAGATAGCTCACCATCCTGAGATTTTACCTCCTCTGGACTTTGCTAACCTCTCTGTAAGGTGAAGAGTCACTCATGTGCTAGGCTCCAGCCAATCCACAAACCAGGAACTGGTCATGTGACTCCCACACTAGGTATATAAGCCCCACAGTTGGCACAGCAGCTCAATCTGGTAAATGTCACTCTAGGGCTTGGAACTCTTTCCTGCCTGATGGTAGCAATGAACTCCCTTAGCCTGCTCCAGACTCACTCCAACCCTGCTCTGGACTCCTGATTCGGTTACAACCACTAGGCCTGACTATTTCCATCACAGTTTTTGACATTCTCCCTCAGAGCTTCCTTCCAGTGCTTTTTAACGACCCTCTCAGCTAATGCAGTAATTAGCTCCTTAGCTCTTCAACCCCACCCCCTTCAGTTTGATTAGGTAATTCAGTACTCCACTCCTCCATCAGGTCTTTTCTGCGGTAGCCAATTAAGGCATACATGATCAGAGTGCAGGGTCAGCCACTGACTCTAAGCACGCTGTCACATGAAGAGTTAGTAGAAACTCTAATTAGTCTGATTTTTTTTTTTTGGTCATGTTGAGTCTGAGATGAAGTTGGGACATTCAGGAACAGATGCCCTCGAGACAGTTTAAGATATGAGTCTAAACAGAGGGAGATACTGCAGGTTGGAAGTGGAGAGAGAGAGGTGTGAATTATCAGGGTAGAGATGGTATTTGAAGAGGTGTGAAGAGAGGAAGCTATCCATTGATAAGAGTACAGAAAGAAAAGAGGAGCTAATTCCATTGAGGTAAATGGCAAAACTTTAGTTGACTTCAATGAGGCCAGAATTTCACAATAAAGGAGCAGCCAGATGCAGGAGGTAAACCAGGTGATCTCAGAGAGATGAAAGTTCAAGGAGAGAATACTAAGGAGGAGGGAGCAGTTGGAGCACTGAAAATGAGAATAGAGACGTGGATATGAGTTAGCCTTGAAGATCTCAGGAAGATGGTGTGATATGGGCTTAAAGCTGATTAGAGGATCCAGAAAGAGTTTGGAGAGCTATTTATTTTTAGGACAACACGAAAAGCATGTTTGAAGGCTGTCAGAAAATTGCTAGGTAAAAGAGAATGGTTGAGACTGAATAAAAGAAAGAGAGGGAGTGTGAAGGGGAGTTGGAGAAGTCAGGCTCTGGAGAAAATAGGGCTAAATGGACAAGTTGGCTAGTGAAAGAAGGAGAATAAAAGGTGTCTGAGTCTGGCTGAAGCCAGCATGTCTGGAGAATATATGTGGAGCTGGGCAGAGGACTGGGAGTGAAAAGATAAAGAGAAACCTGCTGTCTGGGTATCATCAATTTTCTCTCTGAAGAAATTGACAAGAACCTGAGCAGAGGATGGAAGAAGGTAAAATGGTTTATGGATAGTTATATGCAGAGGTCAGTAACAGGTATCTAGATACTCTGGGATGCCATGGTATTGTGGGGATGGGCACATTACAAATGCCTAAAGTAGAATGAATTGGGGGAAAGTACTCATGCTAATTCAATTGAATATGACAGAGTTGGATGAGAAGAGGAGGAATTTTAGTGAGGGAAGTTGTGCGGTTCTGTTTTCCTCCAAGGCCTTTCTGAGGTGTGGGGAAGCAGGGGGATGCCAGAGGAACATAGGGATAGGTGAGACATGGGGTATGCCTACACTGCAATTAAAAACCTGCAGCTGGCCCTACCAGCTGACTCATGCTCAGGCTAAGGGGCTGTTTTAATTGCAGTCTAGACATCGGGGCTGGAGCCTGGGCTCTAGGACCGCCCGATGGGAGGGTCTCGAAGCTTGGGCTGCAGCGAGAGCTGGAACATCTACATGGCAGTTAAACAGCCCCGTATCCCAAGCCCTGTGAGCCCAAATCAGCCGACACAGGCCAGCCATGGGTACTAATTGCAGTGCCGACATATCCATAGAGATAGGAAAAGGGAGCAAAAGAGGGTGGGCTTGAGGGGGAAGAGGGCTATATGCAGGAGACAGTGGAGTTGTAAGTGAAGATAATGAAATAATTTGGAGGAGGTCTGCTCAGTGAAGGGAGGGGAAACTGAGACCAGCAGGAAAATCAGAGATATTGAAGGTCACAAAGAAATCAGGTAGAGGAAATTAGCTGGTGATCAGAAATAGGATCTTTGGAGATTGAGAGATCAGAACAGTACTCAGAGAATATGAGGTTCAGACAGAAACCAGCTGATGGTCAGAACAGACAGTAAGGGAGCACCAGCAACTTCAGTAGTTCTGAATGGAGAATCTACCCTTTTGTTTAAAATAAAAAAGTCTGGAACAGGCCAAGGCACTCTGAGGCACAAGTTCAGTTGCTATTAACCACTGAAAATGACAAGTAAGCTAAATTCAAGGTGCTGACCTCTGCAAAGGTGTTTACTGCATCCTGATGAAGACGATGATGCAGCAAGAAGTAAAGTAAGTGGCTAGGAATTCATACCTCAAAAATACTGAGTTGCCCTTGAGGCTTTTCCAGTCTCAAGCCAGGTAACTTACTTCAGTGAAATGTGAGAACAAAAAGATGATAGTCCAGAAAGATTTATCCTCCTAGCAAGGCCTGGCATTGCTTATCATGTTTAGGGTTACCAGTAGACTCACTGCTCAAGGCAAAGGGTTACATGACAAGGTCTGATTAGAAGCAAAGCTCTGTGGGCTGAGATTTCAGAGTAGCAGCTGTGTTAGTCTGTATTCGCAAAAAGAAAAGCAGTACTTGTGGCACCTTAGAGACTAACAAATTTATTAGATGCATCCGATGAAGTGAGCTGTAGCTCACAAAAGCTTATGCTCTAATAAATTTGTTAGTCTCTAAGGTGCCACAAGTACTGCTTTTCTTTTTGGGCTGAGATTGTTTCCTGATTGCAAATGCAGGGGCTAGGGGATTGTTTGGTAAACTACGTGCATGTTAGAAGAAAGCAAACAGACAGCAAGAGAAGCAGTCATGACCGTGGTCCTAAGAGGGAGTAAAAATACAGACCTCGTTTAGCATGCAACTGATTGGAAAGGCAGGGTTGGACATTGTAAGCAATGAAACTGATGGTGTCTGTTTCTCCTGTGTTTGGGGAAACAGGACTTTGTGTACATTCTTTGTAACTAAACAGTATTCAATCAAAGAAAATACCTGATGCCGATCATCCATTTCTCTTAACAGGAATAACTCTTCACGGCTTCCATTATTAGCTAACCTCCTTGGCCAAATGGACAATGGTATGTTCAAAAGTAGTTTTCAAAATTAATGCTATGTGTTTGTTATATGAATCGCATGCTATTGTTTCTATTGTATGATTAGATGACTTATGTTACTGACCAATGCAGCATGAACTCTGATTGTTGCAATTGAATATGCAATTCAAAATATCCGTTATATCAGTTAAATATGCTAGTTATAGCACAAATTACAGATTGGGGGTGGTTTCTCTCTTCCACCTGAAGAAATGTGTGAATAATTTTGATTAACAAATTGCTTTAAAAAAGTCATGATCTAGAGGTGGAGAAATTCACAGACAGAAATAGGGTCAAATCCTGGCCCGCTGACTTCAGTGACAAAAAGTCTGAGTTCAGCTGTAATGCTGAAATTAATCAGATAATTTATTAGTAGCCATTACATGCTCCATTGTAGTTACCAGCTACGTTGTTTAACTTCAAATGACAACTAATTAATATGTGTTGCAGGTGAATCAGTGCAACCGTGCTTTAATGGGGACTTGTGCGGTGTATTTGGGGAGAACAGTAAATATTTGGCCATAAAGGCCTTCTGCTGATTCTGCTGCTATGACGACTGAAAATTTAGAAGTTTTTAGAACAAACTTAAGTCAACGAGAGGAGGGAGAGATTCTCACTTAGAAACATTGCTATTGGGGCTTGAATGAAAATTTTCTGTTCACTAAATTAGGCTAATATTTTTTTCTCACGTAAGACATAGGGACAACAGCGTTGCTGGATGCACAATGCCGTGAAGAGCGAATAAGCTCTGCAACACTAGTAAATAAACAGTAGTGTGAAATATGTACACATGAGCTTTATCTGCCTTACAAGTTGCATTAGATTTTCAAATGTACTTTGACAGTCTGAAAGAGTCATTAATGAGGATAACTAAATTAGGAAAGAGGAGAAAAAGAAACTGTTAGTATTTGGAAATTGCAGCATATTCTCTTGGATTAGAAAGCTGAGTTACTTCCACAGAAAAGATAAGGATTAAATAAGCATTCCATACAAAAGGCAAAATAAATTTACTCAGAAATCAACTGACTGCAATATTTTATTATTATGAGCAATACATTATAATGAGGATTGACAGAATCAAATATAGTAAAAATCTTAAATCAATCAAACTCTACCATAGAATTTCTATGGATAGAATTTCACGCTTGAATAATACAATTATAGCAGCAGGAATATACTACTGACAACCTGACCGGAGTGATGACAGTGATTGTGAAATGCTTACAGAGGCTACAGAAATAGAAAACTCAATAATAATTGGGGATTATCAAACACATATATGAACACAATATGTTGAGGAAGAGTCAACATGGTTTTTGTAAAGGAAAATCATGCCTAT
The DNA here is from genome assembly GCF_009764565.3 of Dermochelys coriacea. Classification (NCBI taxonomy): domain Eukaryota; kingdom Metazoa; phylum Chordata; order Testudines; family Dermochelyidae; genus Dermochelys; species Dermochelys coriacea. Next base: position 80,651,999 of record NC_050069.1, read on the forward strand.
CCAATGGATATAGTGTATTTGGACTCTCAGAAATCCTTTGACAAGGTCCCTCACCAAAGATTTTTAAGCAAACTGAGCAGTCATTGGGTAAGAGGAAAGGTCCTCTCATGGATCATTAACTGGTTAAAAGAAAAGGAGTACTTGTGGCACCTTAGAGACTAACAAATTTATTAGAGCATAAGCTTTTGTGAGCTACAGCTCACTTCATCGGATGCATGTAGCTCACGAAAGCTTATGCTCAAATAAATTTGTTAGTCTCTAAGGTGCCACAAGTACTCCTTTTCTTTTTGTGAATACAGACTAACACGGCTGCTACTCTGAAACCTGGTTAAAAGATAGGAAACAAAGGGTAATAAATGGTCAGTTTTCACAGATGAGAGAGGTAAATAATGGGGTCTCCCAAAGATCTGTACTGGGACCAGTACTATTCAGCATATTCATCAATGGTCTGGAAAAAGGGGTAAACAATGAGATGACACAAAACTATTCGATGTATCAAAGGTCTAAAGCAGACTGTGAAGAACTCCGAAGAGATCTCACAAAACTGGGCAACAAAATGGCAGATGAAATTCAGTGTTGATAAATGCAAACGAATGCATGTTGGAAAACATAATCCCAACTAGACATACAAAATGATGGGGTCTAAATTAACTGTTACCACTCAAAAAAGAGGTCTTGGACTCATCATGGGTAGTTCACTGAAAACATCTGCTCAATGTGCAGTGGCAGTCAAAAAAGCTAACAATGTTCGGCAGCTTTAGGAATGGGATAGCTAATAAGACAGAAAATATAATAATGCCACTATATAATTTCATGGTATTGAATACCTTGAATACCGTGTATATAGTTCTGCTTGCCCATCTCAAAAAAGATACGTTAGAATTGGAAAAAATACAGAGAAGGGCAACAAAAATTTTTAGGGATATGGAACAGCTTCCATGTGAGAGATTAAAAAGACAGGGACTGTTCAATTTAGAAACAAGAGGGAATATGATAGAGGTCTATAAAATCATGAATGGTATAGAGAAAGTAAATAAGGAAATGTTATTTACCCCTTCACATAACATAAGAGCCAGGGGTCACCCAATGAAATTAACAGGCAGCAGATTTAAAACAAGCAAAAGGAAGTACTTCTTCACACAATGCACAGTCAACCTGTGGAACTCATTGCCAGGAGATGTTGTGAAGACCAAAAGTATAACTGGGTTCAAAAAAGAATTAAATAAGTTTGAGGGATAGGTCCAACAATGGCTATTAGCAAGACAATCAGGAATGCAACACTGTCCTCTGGGTATCCCTAAACCTCTGACTGCCAGAAGCTGGGACTGGATGACAGGGATGGATCACTCATTAATGACCAGCTCTGTTCATTTCCTCTGAAGTATTTGGTACCATCCACTGTCAGAAGACAGGATACTGGACTAGATGGATCATTGATATGGCCCAGTATGGCCATTCTTATGTTCTTATATGTATATAGTATTAATTTACAACATATACATTAATATTTTAAATGGATTTCATTTGGTTGATTTCTGTGTAAATGTACTATGTTGTCTCTATTGCATCTTTATTCATAATGAAAGAATAAAGAAAGTGAACAATGTATAAATTAAGGATTTATTGCACATCACACTTGGATAGTTTTATTTTAGATGACGACATTCATGCCTGCCTGGAATAGGATAGCTTAAGCTCTGTTTTTACACTTTCACTGGTGATCTGATATAGCGTGAACCCCAAACCTATAACTTCTTAAGCACAGGCAGATGGCTGGGACCATGCCTAAGAAGTTCCCAGCTTGGAGCCAGGATTTGTTGATCTTTAAGACATAGTGGTTACTTGGGCTTTGGCCTGTGGGGGAGCCTAGTGGGCTATTCTTTCTTCCTTGAGGTGTGTGGCACTGCTGTTTGTCCATTTCACTCAATGTGTGGTGGGTTTATAGTGGTTTATATTTTTGCTCCCAGAGGCAGTGTGATGGGTGCAGTTTTGACAAATTAAAACATAGTACATTTTTAAAATATCAGGTGGTAGCTACTTCTCCTCCTTTTCCCAAGTTGATGGCTGAGATTATACTGAATTTCTTGGACTCTGCCACCCACTGTTTTACAAGAGGATGGAGAAGACACTCAGCTTCTCCTTCTTACAGCTAATGTAGCTGGTACTTGAGTCAACAGACACAGGTGTGTATAAAACAGAAGCTGATCACTATTTCTTTTTTGCAATGGTGTTCAACCCAGGATATTAGAAAGACAACGGGGTTGAAGTAATAAACTTCTGAATGCATCTGCAAAAAAGGGGGAAAGAGGGTATAGGGAGCTACAACTACACAGGTGCTAGGCTCGACAAACTGTGCCTTCTCTTGAAGGCTACATTGTGGCATACCCAGGGCAGTTTCACAGAAGCACAGCCAGCTGGGTTGGGTGCATGACCAGAACTCTGCACTCTATCTGCTGCATACTTGACGTGGGATGTATCCTATTCCTTTCAAAAATGTGTGAGGATTTCTACCCAGCATGCTCATCCAGTGCTTCATAAGGCATTCTGGCTGCATTTGCTCTGCACAGCCAGAATGTGTCACTGTCTAGCACGGTACCGTACACCTACCTAGTACTGTAAAAAGGAAAAAGGCCTATACCAAAGTTGAACCTATATAATGACCCACAGTATATTCTATAAATCTGAACAGAAAGAAGAGTTACAATGTCATAAACTTCACTTTTGTTTATTACTCTTTCTTTTCTCATACATTATACAGTAAAAATTCTCCTTAGAGTGTCCTCCAGAATCCTGGTAGGTATGTATGCCCAGGTCATTGCATGGTCAGAAAGTTTGTTTCCTGAAAAAGCTGTGGGTGTATCTTAGTCTTTTGCCTCATTTTGTGCATAGTTACCAAAATATGTAGATTTAAAGTTTTTTTTCAGGTAATGGTATTTGCTTTTACAATCATGTGATTTGACTTGGACCAATGAGAATGTGAACAAACACAGAAAATTGAGTGTGCGCACACATATATATATATTTTGTTTTTAACAAAAGGTTTAATTGTTCCTTTCTCTCACATACCAAAAATCCCCCACACTTCTCTTGTAAGTATTACAATATCTCACCTTGCATAGCTTAATGTACTGAACCTCTAATAAGAAGATTGAAATAATGAACTTAAGAATCTGGCTGAACTAGCATAGGAAAGAGAACTGCAGTAGGGAGAGATGAGTATACTAGTGACACCTGGTGTTCAAAATGAAGGACGTGAAAATGTAGTCAAGTGAAAATGTGGTTTTGTATTTAAGCTATACTTTTAATAACTGAGATAGGAGGTGCTGTTAATAAAGTTTTTGTTCCAATGGTAGTAAATGTCCATTGTGTGTGTGTGTGACATTAAAATATGGTCTCAGGGAAAGGTTATTGGAACATAATGGAAGAAAGGAAAACATGCATTTTGACATTAAGAAGCACAGACGCTATGGCCAATGACACCTCACAGCCTTGAATGGAACTGCAGAAATCTAAGAAAGGCAGTGATGACATTGGATCTGTATTTTGCTTCAACATGTCTGCCACCTCTGAGACAAAGTGACAGAACAAATGAGAGCTTCTAATGGCACACAGCAGCTGACTCACCACTGTCATTACAAGAACACAGATTATGCAGAGGTTTTTTTGTTGTTGTTTTTTTTACACATGTTGTTTGTAGGCTGTTGAGTAAGGACAACAGAGTAAGAAACTAGTCAACATAAGTAAGTGGGACAGAATTTGGCCTTATATTGCATCAAACTGGCCTTTAGGAAGAGCAAATTTTAAAGTGATATGAACATGCGAGAATTAATCTAACCCATTCAGTTACATAACAAATTATTACAACATGCAGAGTTCTGTTTAAAATCTGGTGACTACAGTATGGCCTGCCATCTTCAACTTTATTTCTACTTTCCTTACTTTTAATCTAGCATACATTCGCTGTTCTTGCCCAGTGGAATTTTGCAGAGTAATTTAATTTGTAATTTAATTGAGCTGTGGGCAAAGACTGGATGGCTATGTAAATTATTATTGCAGTATACTTTTCTATGTATACTTTTTCTACTTTTATATCTTAAACTATGCCCCCCATTGTGAATAATGTAGTAAAGAGATGGAGCAAAATAGCCTGCCTTCTTATAGAAAAGGAGGGTAAATGCTTTGGAAAGCAGCACTGAAGTAACTAGAATTTAGCTTATACAGCAAGCAAATAAAATTCTCAGTGTGCAGAGGTGCTCAAGCCAATATAATGTCAACTGACATGCTTCACAAATTCAAAGAAAAGGAAGAGATCATACCAGCGATAGTTGACATCATCTAATAACAAAGCTATAGGTTGCTGAATTGAGTGTTCCTAGTAGTGAAGCTATCTGGCAGTTGAGCAGTTCTTGGATCTTTTAAATATTCATTTTTAAATTTTAGCTTCTCATGATAAAGAGAGCTAAAATATATAACCTAGTGTAAAAGGATGAATGGGTTCATACTAATCCAGCAATGTTAAATTAGTTAACAAGTGAAGAACTAAACATTTTTGCAAGTAACTCAAAAATACAAATAATATAAAAGTCTGTAATGAAATAATATGCTTAGAAAAAAAAGTACTATGTAAATATGGTTTTTTTAAAAAAAAACAAGCGATTGGTTTCCCATGAAATTTATCAGTAGGTAGGAGAGAAAAGGTAACTAAGAAGCTTTGTCATATGGGAAAGTTATTATATAAATAAAATGACAAACTCACAGACTGGCTCATTATAGAGAATCCAGGTGAAAGTTTAAGAATTTGCTTAGATCCTGGAGACCTGAATACATCTAAACTTGAAGAGATTACTTGAAAGCTTCTAGATGCACAGGACTTTTGAACCAGAGACAAGTGCAAGTTTTGGCATTTTAAATTAGATTAACCTAATCTCATGTTTGGTGCTTTGAAAATACCATATAGTCACTAGAGGTTTCTCAGATGACTTTTTGGAATAAGTTCAGCACCTGTAGTGTTTTGTAAAATAGTGACACCTCTGTTAAAGATTATGAAGTGAGGATCATAGAATGGTGGTCATTTAAACAAGAACATGGGACACACCACAGGAAATGACTAAGGAGGTTCTGAGAGATCCTGCCAAGTGTTGAAGAAAATTTCATTCTAGGGATGTACCTTTTAATATTTTGTAACAGAGAGGAATCTCATGTTAAAATGAACTCTTTTTGGCAAATGCAGCTATACATAGATGACATTTTGGCACAGAATGCTGCTAAGAAACAGCATGACCACCAATTAAGACCAGCTGAAGACGAGACAAGACAAGCAAACCTCAAACTAGAGAATGGCATGTGTAAAACATGCAGTCCAAAAATTCAGCTCACGGGGTGCATGCTTATAGAAACTGAGGCAAGAACAACCCACTGTAGAAGCTGTAAAAAGTGAATGGCACTGAAAATAAGGCCAAGTCTATTCTAAAATGACCTGTTGCTGAAATGGGTGTTAGCAGGGGGTGCAGCTGAATTGGTGCTGGACATACTTTAGCTGCTAGCGTAGCAAAAACCAAACTGTGCTCATAAATGCCTTTAAAAATGTTTTTACCACCAGTATCTCCATTTTCCCATCTTTAGCATAAAGCTAAAAATATTCACTTTACTCAAAGATACATGTGAGAATAAAACACTTTGAGAGTCTCGGATTGGAGTTGTCAAATGTATTAAATGCAATTTATTATGTATTTCTATCATGGATTCTATATAGACCAAAAGGACAGGAATGGGAAATACTGTAGAAGGATTGTAGTCAGCTACCCTTGAAGGTAAAGCAGTAAGAACTTATTCCACTGAGTAGCTGATGTTGTGGTTTATAAACATGTGTACTTCTCAGTAACAGAGATCCAGATCATAGCTCCTGCCCTGATCCATACATGGTGGTGGTGCATGCGTCACCCTTCTGTCTAGAGTGGCTCAGCTGCCTTCATGGCACCACCTAATTGCATCTTTTCTGTGTTTCAGAATGAGCTCTGAGGGGACAGAGATGGTGTGGACTAGGATGGAAGGGGACCGAATAGTGGTGACAATTCATACAGCCTAAGACGCTATTATATTTCCTGCATAACTATACTCCCAAGTTTGTGGGAGTAGCAGCTTTCATGGAGTCCAAGGTAGCATAGTTTTGCTGGAGAGCGTGGGGTGGGGAGATACTTTGGGGGCTGCAGGATCCAATAAGTTTAAGGGTGAGTCAGGCAGCTATTTCCATATGGAGCAAATCCCATTTCCCTCATACATATCCCATGTCCTCCAAATGGACTGTTTGGCTGGAAGGATTACTTTGTAGAGAAGTTCTCTAAAACCTCCCTTCCCCCGTCTTTTCACACAGGAATGGATAATTTGTCCCATTGTTTTTATGCTAGGAAATGGATATAATGTTGTGGGATTCATTCTGAAACTGGAGAGTCATTATTCAGAGTCACCACTAGGGGACATATAGTAAGGAGTCTTTGTAAATGGGAAATATAATAAAACCTCAGAGTTACGAACATCTTGGGGATGAAGGTTGTTCATAAGTCTGAAATTTTGTAACCCCAAACAAACATTATGGTTCTTTCAAAAGTTTACAGCTGAACATTGACTTAATACAGCTTTGAAACTTTAATATGCAATATGAAATAAAATGCAAGGTGCTTCTACAGAACTCATTTGATATGGCTATTACTTTTACTCTGACTTTCTTGTAATGTTGGTATCCCTAACCAGATCATTAGAACATCTGCAGAAATTTGTAACTTTTGTAACATTCAATCTCCTTAGATAATCATAGGACTGATATGAATCTCAAAAGTTTTTTGTTAGACTAGCAGTGATACCTGTTACATTCTAAATCACAAGTGTTTTATGATTATATCATAAATAATTCCTTTCCTCAGTAATCTCTGAACCATATGTGGAGAAGAGTACCACTCTAAATCAGTCTCCTTTTAATCCACCTACAATAAAGCTGATTATGTTTCACCTCCTTAATGTGATTAGGGACATAATAGGAAGAGCTATGAAATTAACCTGATTTCCTTTGCATTGTAGAGGTTGATAACTCTACTAACTTTGAAGGTAGCCTTCATTTTGTCTGCAATGTGTATAATATATTTTGGTAATGCCCTATTGGGTCAGATTCCTTTGTGCGTTACAGCCCCCCTTGCACTGCTCAGGCTATAAAAAGGCTGTCATTTGGCCACAAATTTCTAGCAGAGAATTCCCCTGGCATAGGGAACTCAGTGCCACTGTTAGGTCGGTGCCTCCACCTACCCCTGCTTTGGGAGGAGGGGTGCTGTTGGGGGTGGGAGAGAAGAAGGCACATGGAGGGTGTGGTGAGGGAGAACAGAATGGCACCAATCCTCCATTCACATAAGGTCCATTACATAGGGGCTGGCTTCCTCCAAACCCTGGGGTTGCTCTGCCCCAGGTCCCACCCCCATCCGCATCCTTCCCCCAAACCCACACCCCTGTCCTGCCTTTTCCCACCCATGCTCCACCTCAGGCTGTAACAGTGGTTTTCTGGGGCAAGAAAGAAGCTTGTGTTTTTAAGATCTGGAGTGAGATCCTCCTCCTCACTCTGGCTCCTTTATGTTTGATAAAGGAGCCCTAAAAGCTCTGGTTTCGACAGGCAGAGTAATCGCCACGCACAGGTACTGCAGAAAACAGCCATAAGGCTGCCTCCCAAGGATCCCCTCACAAGACTCAGCATAAGGGGCATGCTGAAGTGAAACTGAGGATGGGGGGACATGTTGGGTGTGGTGCTGCAGCATATTGCTCAGTATATTGTTGGCTGAGGCTATTCCTCAATACGAGGAATCTTCCAGGGGGAAAACGTCATTGAGGAGACTTAAGATAGGTGAGGAGTCCAATCCATGCTCTACAGGTTTTTCCGCATATATGACAGATTGTTGCTTGGAGAGAGCACAGCTGCTGGCCAGGATGCTGTACACTTCTCTTTCTCCTTTGCCGTTTCTCAGCCTCTCGAGCAAGGTGATTTTCTTAAAACGAGCTGCAGCTTGATGTATGATGCAACGCCATTGCAGTCTATTGCTAGTCAGCTCTTTCCAGTTCATGGGGTCAATGTCTCCCTTCTTATGACATACTTTCAGGTAGTCCTTGTAGTCTTTCCTCTGTCGCCCGCAAGTCCTCTTACCATGACTAAGTTGAGAAAAGAGGACTTGCTTTGGAAGACGAGTATCAGCCATCCGCACACAATGGCCATCCCAGGTAAACTGATGTTTCATAAACTTCACCTCAGCACTGGTGATGTTAATTGCTGAGAGAATGCTGGCACTGGTGTGACGATCTTCCTATCTGATATGGAGAATCTTCCTAAGGCAGCACTGGTGGTACCACTCCAGATGCTTAAGATGGCTTTGATATGTCACCTATGTCTTGTGCACATAAAGAAGAGTGGGGATGGGGATGCCTATGGCATTGTAGACCAGGATCTTCGTTTCCATCTGCAGATCTGTCAATAAAGACATGACAAAGCAACTTTCCGAAGGATTCACTGGCACAAAGGATCCTATGTTCAATCTCCACTGGGAGAGGTAGCTAATAGGATAAGGGAGATGCTTAGCGTTTTCCAGGAGTTCACCACTGATGACAATTTGTGTGTGTGCAGGGGGGGCAACTTATGCTAGACAGATTGTGGAGCACCTTAGTCTTCCCAATGTTGAGGGAAAGTCCCTGACTATGATAGCCACCTGAGAAAAGATCTAGGGTGGATTGCAAGTCAGTATATAGCTCTGGCTAATATGACCCACATGGCAACTCCCAGAGGCTGCTCTGATTTAAATAGGGCAGCCCAAGATCAGGAGTGTGCAAAGGTGGCTTAAAGCTACCTTAGCCCCGCTCCCCCTAGGCTATTACTTCTATGCTCTTCCTCTGAGAAGCATAGCACTGAATCTCAGTATAGGCATCATAATTTGCAGTTTACTGGGGTGGGGAGGGTAATGCCTAAGACATTTTGCACATTGCTACAATGGCTTAAGTAAATATATCTTTTCTTGAGATTTCCTTCACAGGAAAGGCCTGTGAGCACTCGCATTTACCTAAGTGGAGGCAGGATTGGGCCCAGTATACATACAGCTTGACTTACTCCTTATATCTACTACAATATGAAATTGGATCACATATTTCTGTAAGGTCCTTCACTATAAGTCTGCCCCTGTTATAGAGCTCAAGAACTCAATTCCTTTGAAATCTGTTACAAACACCCTCATCATCTGGCTTAATCCAAAATAGGCTTACAGAAGGAGAGTAGTGTTCAACTAAGTGCAATAAGCAATTGCGCCAGTTTTCTATTATATGTACATAGACTTTACCAGGATCATTCTGTATTTCTATACTATCAGGGGAAAGTATTTTAAAAGTGATTCATGTTTATAACGCAAAAGGTAGGGTTGCTGCCTTTCTGATTGCTGGTAACTGGACCCTCGCTGCCCCCACCTTGTCCCCCAAAAGCCCTGCCCCCTGCTCCCATTCTTCCCCAAGGCCCCACCCCTGCCCTGTCTCTTCCCCCAAGGGCCCGCCTGTGGTGTTTAGATGCTGCTTGTAATTATTAGAACTGGGAGCACTGGCTGCTGGGAGTCTGAAAGGACAGGAAACAGGAAGGGGGGCGGGGAATTGAGGAGGCTGAGTGAGAGCTACCAAGGGTGCAGCAGCAGCTTGGTAAAGAGGTTTCCACTTTAAGAATAAAGGCCTGTTGAAGCTTGTTAGTACCTTGCCTGGTTGTTACAACATTTTGGCGACAAGGATGGATCTTCTGCCTCTGAACCCACCTGCACCCTTTCTGCAAAACCCAAGTGAGCCTCCAATTGCTTTTACGGCCTGGATCCATGTTTGAGACTTATCTGCTTGCAATCAGTGCTACAGAGATTTCTGAAGTAAGAAAGCGTGCTCTGCGAATCCACTGCCTTGGAGCAAAAGGGCAGCATATATTTTACACTTTTCCCCTTGCAGATGATAAATATGAGACTGCACTCACTGCATTAAAGAACTTTTTTGTGCCAAAATTGAATGTAGTAGCTAATCACTACAGCTTTCGCCAGTGTGAGCAGAAAACAGGGGAGACTATAATGCAGTATATTGCTTCCCTGAGGAAGCAATTGTAACTTGTGACTTTGGGAATATGGCAGATGAGATGATTAGAGACCAGCTCATTGAGAAAACAACCATGCTTTGTGGAAGAGAATGCTTACTTCTAGAACTACAATGTACACTAGAAAAAGCAATAACTATTGCTACTCAGACTGAGTCAGCTATAGCTGAAGCCAGAATAATGAGCAGGGATACAGGAGGCACAGTCCAGGCTGTGACACCTTTGCAGAACAGATGGGTTTGGTGCATCCATTTCTGGCAGTTCATGCTGTTCCTGCAAAAAACCACCTCCCTTCCCAGAGAAAAAGACTGTGAAAAAGTGTTTTTATTTACATTTTATACCACAACATAGTGTGTTCTATTATGTTGAAAAAAACATTCTAACAGTAAAACTTGTTCTATTTCAGTTGACCACTGCCTTGGTATACACTTAACACACTCAGGGATCACAAACTGTCTTATTTATTATTTGTACTACAATATCACATAGAGCAGGGGTGGGCAAACTTTTTGACCCAAGGGCCACATCGGGGTTGCAAAACTGTATGAAGGGCCGGGTAGGGAAGGCCATGCCTCCCCAAACAGCCTGGCCCCTGCCCCCTATCCGTTGCTTCCCACTTCCCACCCCTGACCACCCCCTCCCAGGACTCCCCCCGCCCCTCACCACCACCCCCTGGGACCTCACCCCATATCCAACCCCCCGCCCCCTGTTCAGCCCCCCGGGGACTCCCACCCCCTATTGAACCCCCCCACTCCCTGACTGCCCTGACCCCTATCCACACCCCTGCCCCCTGACAGGCCCCCTGGGACTCCCATGCCTTTCCAACCCCCCCTGTTCCCTGTCCCCTGATGGCCCCCCAGAACCTCTGCCCCACCCAACCACCCCCTGGCTGCCCCCTGGACCCTCACACCTATCCAAGTGCCTCCTGACCTGCTCCCGGGATCCGCCAGGCTGGCCCCGGTCCTCTTACCGTGCTGCCCAGAGCAGCATGTCTGGAGCAGCACCGCCCGGCTGGAGCCCGATGCTCTGCCATGCTTGCCCTGCAGAAGCGCGCAGCCCTGGCACCCAGAGCGCTGCTCATGAGGCAGCGTGGCTGCAGGAGAGGGGGGATAGCGGGGGAGGGGACAGGGGTTAGCCTCCCTGGCCATGAGATCAGGGGCCAGGCAGGAGAGTCCTGCTGGCCAGATGTGGCCTGCAGACTGTAGTTTGCCTACTTCTGGTATAGAGGCACCAGTCAGTGATCATTGTGCTGCTCACAGTACAGACACAGTCTGTCCAGAGACCTCACGATCGAGGCTATGACAAGGTACAACAGGTGGATTAGACAAGTGAGACTTAAAGGAACTAACTGAGTAGCTCTTTGAATGATTTTTTTTTTTTGGTAACAAATCTTGGAAAACTGCAGAAATTCTGAAGGATTGGATGACTGCCAATGTAGTGCCAATATTTTAAAAGGGATGACCTAGGAAACTGTGGACTGAGTCAATCCCATGTAAAAAATGGAACTGTTAATTTGGGAATTTATTAACAAAGAATGAGAGGCTAGTTAGCACAGTTTCACAGAAGCTGGTCATAGATTCCAAGACCAGAAGCAACCATTGTGATCATCTAGTTTGACTTCTTGTATAACACATAGAGCATATCTGTTTTTAAAAACTCTTCCAGTCTCAATTTAAAAATTGAGAATCCACTGTGGTCCTTGGTAAATTGTTCCAATGGTTAATTACCCTCCCTAGGAAATAATGTATATATTTTTAACGTTTTAATTTGTCTAGCTTCAACTTCCAGCTCTTGGATTGTGTTATACCTGTCTCTGCTAGATTAAAGAACCCATTGTCGAATACTTGTTCCCCATGTAGGTACTTACAGAATCAATCATTCCCTGACCTTATCTTTGCTAGCTCCTTGAGTCTATCAATCTAAGGCTTGTTTCTTAATCTTTTAATCATTCTCGTAGCTTTTCTCTGAACATTCTCCAGTTTATTAACTTCCTGCTTGAATTGTAGACATCAGAACTGGACACAGTTTTCCAGTAGTATTCACACCAGTGGCAAATATAGAGGTAAAATACTGTAAATGTTCTGCTCCTAATCAAGATTCCCCTATTTATACATCCAAAGATTACATTAACCCTTTTGGCCAGAGCAACACACTGAGAACTCGTGTTGAGCTGTTATCCACCATGACTCCCAAATCTATTCAAAGTCAATGCTTCCCTGGATAGAGAGTCCTCCGTCTTGTGTATGGCCTACGTTCTTTTTTACCAAGCAATTCAGATTGCTCTGTATCAGTGACCTGTCATCTTCATTGTTTACCACTCCCCTAATTATTTGTCATCTGCAAACTTTATCAGTGATTTTGTTTTGTCCAGGTCATTGATAAAAAATGTTAAATTACTTAGGGCCAAGAACCAATCCCTGCATGACACCATTAGAAACAGACATGCTTGACAGGGATTACCCATTTACAGTTACATTTTGAAAACTGTTAGCCAGTTTTTATTTCATTTAACATGTGCTTTGTTAATTTTGATTTGTTCAAATTTTTTAATCAAAATGTGGTGTGGTACCAAGTCAAATACCTAACAAAGTCTAATTATTACATCAACACTCTTACCTTTATCAACGAACCTTGTAATTACATAAAAAAAGCAATTTACTTTGACAGGATCTGTTTTCCATAAACCCATGTTGATTGGCATTAATTGTACTACTCTTCTTTAATTCTTTATTAATGGAGTCCTGCATCAGTCGTTTCATTATCTTGCCCAGGATTGATGTCAGACTGTTTACTCTTTTTAAATCCTGGTCCAATATTAGCTTTCTTCCAGTCTTCTGGAACTTCCGCAGTATTCCAAGACTTACTGGAAATCAACATTAATGGTCCAATAAGCTCTTCAGCAAGCACTTTTACAACTCTTGGGTGCCAGTTATCTGCACCTGCAGATTCTAAGATGTCTGGTTTCAGTAGATGCTGTTTACTATTCTCATGAGTCACTATTGAAATGGAAAGAGTGTTGTCGTCATCATCTGGCTTTTTCCCAAATATAGAACAGAAATATTGAACTCTTCTGCCTTTTCTGCATTATTATGGATAATTTTACCATTTCCATCTAGTAATAGTAATCCAACACCAAAGTTAGGATTTTTTTTTGTTCTTAATATATTTAAATGCCTAAGTATTGTCCTTGACTCTAAAAGCCACAGATTTCTCCTTGCAACTTTTTGCTTCCTATTTCAATTTTCTACAGTTCTTAACTTTTGATTTATATTCATTACAATTTACTTCCATTTTCTTCCATTTGTTATAAATTAATTATTTTATTTTATTTTTATAGTTGCCTTCACTTGCCCTCTAAGACAGGTAATTTTTTTTTAACCAATACTGCCTTGTTCCATTAATGTGGCTTTTGGGGCATCTATTAAATGTTCTTTAAAAATTTCCAGTTATCATTCACTTTTTTCTAATGAAATTCTCCATGTTTTTTATTAAAAGCAGAACTAAAATTCCTTTTTTATACTTAAAAGTTTCAATTTAGTCTCCAAATTTGGCACAGTAACTCTCTATAGGACAATTGAATTTTCTATGTAATTTTTTAAAAGAAAAAGATTTAATAACTCTTACTGAGAAAACATTTAAATTTGCTTGTAATTCCCTTCATGACAGCGTGTAGTATTGAACATCCGTGTATGATTCCTGTTTATCTAGTGTGAACCAGAGGCCCACTGGTGCCAGTGACAAAGGGCTTGGTACTCTATATCAGCAAGTCCTAACAGGCCTGACAAACTCACTACACTTAACACATTGCTTTCAGAGTGTCTATCCATAAAGAGTGTCATGTGAGATCTTAAATGAAAGCCCGGATCATGCTGGTCATTAATATTGTGAAATGTATGTACTGATGCTATTTAAAAAGCTATGTCTATATACTGAAGATATGTTGTTATAGTTTGTATCAAGCTGTTGCTCCCCAGCAGAGGCGAGAAACTGGTTTCCTGCCAGACCAGAGACATTTGTCCATCTAGCTGTTGAAATATAAATTGAGTATTGTCTCATTCATAGTCACAAGGCTGAGCTAAATGCAAATTTAACAGGAAGAGCTGAACAGTGGGTGGTGGGGGGAGAGGAGGGAAGAGCTTTGTTTAGGGGTGCACTTCAGAGGTTTATCTGGACTATAATTGGCAGAGAGGGACTGCATCCTGCACTTTAGGAAGTAATCAGGCAGTGCAACTGTATTCAAGGAAATGAGAAAACCTGTTCTGGCTGGGAATCCTGCAAGAAAGCTTTAGGTGAGAAACTGATTTAAATTTTAGCCTGGTAAAGTTGAGTTTAAACTCTAAGGCCTTGTCTATATTAAGGCTTTGTCAACACTAGAGTTTACAGAAGCACAGCGGTACCGATGCAGCTATAAGATTTCTCATGTAGCTGCTCTATGCTGACAGGAGAGGGCTCTCCCACTGACATAATTAAACTACTCACAACAAGCGGTGGTAGATATGTCAGTGAGAGAAGCTCTCCCACCAGCATAGTGCTGTGCACACTGCCGCTTATGCTGGCAAAGCTTATGTCACTCAGGGTGGTTTTTTGAGCCGAGCGACATAGGTATTGCTGACATAAGAAGTAGTATAGACATGACCTTAAACCACCACAGCTGCAGCCCTTAGGGTATGTCTACACTACGAAATTAGGTCAAATTTATAGAAGTAAGTTTTGTAGAAAGCGTTTTTATACAGTCGAGTGTGTGTGTCCTCACACAAATGCTCTAAGTGCATGTAGTCGGCGGACTGTGTCTACAGTACCAAGGCAACAGTCAAATTCCGGAGCTTTGCACTGTGGGTAGCTATCCCACAGTTCCCGCAGTATCCACCATCCATTTGAATTCTGGGTAGAAATCCCAGTGCCTGATAGGGCTAAAACATTGTCGCAGGTGGTTCTGGGTACATATCGTCAGGCCCCCGTTCCCTCCCTCCGTAAAAGCAAGGGCAGACAATCGTTTTGCACCTTTTTTCTTGAGTTACCCGTGCAGACGCCATACCACAGCAAGCGTGGAGCCCACTCAGCTAACCGTCACCATATGTCTCCTGGGTGCTGGCAGACACGGTACTGTATTGCTACACAGCAGCAGTTTATTGCCTTTTGGCAGCAGACAGTGCAGTATGACTGGTAGCTGTTGTCGATGTAGTCCTGGGTGCTCTTTTAACCGGGCGCCTGGGCAAACATGGGAGTGACTCAGCCAGGCCATTTCCCTTGTTTCGTCTCATGGCGATTGAGTCCTACCGGCAGTACACTGTCTTTTAATCCGCAGCTAGCAGAAGACAATGGCCAATAGTCATACTGCACCGTCTTCTGCCAAGCACCCAGGAGGTGACGATGGCTAGCGGTCGTACTGCACAGTCTGCTGCCATCAAGATGTATAAAGATAGATGAAGTGGCTCAAAACAAGAAATAGACCAGATTTGTTTTGTATTCATTTTCTCCTCCCTCCCTCTGTGAAATCGATGGCCTGCTAAACCCAGTTTTGAGTTCTATCCTTGAGGTTTTGAGTTCTATCCTTGAGGCGGCCATTCAGTTTCTCGCAAAGCCACCCCCTTTGTTGATTTTAATTCCCTGTAAGCCAACCCTGTAAGCCATGTCATCAGTCGCCCCTCCCTCCATCAGGGCAACAGCAGACAATTGTTCCGCACCTTTTTTCTGTGCAGATGCCATACTATAGCAAGTATGGAGCCTGCTCAGATCAGATCAGATCAGATCAGAACCTGGCAAAGCGAAACCGGGTGAATAGGCGACATCAGCGCGGTGACAAGAGTGATGAGTACATAGACACAGACTTCTCTCAAAGCACAGGCCCTGCCAATGTGGGCATCCTGGTGCTAATGGGGCAGGTTCATGTGGTGGAACGCCAATTCTGGGCTCGGGAAACAAGCACAGACTGGTGGGACCGCATAGTGTTGCAGGTCTGGGAGGATTCCCAGTGGCTATGAAACTTTCGCATGTGTAAGGGCACTTTCATGGAACTTTGTGACTTGCTTTCCCCTGCCCTGAGGCGCAAGAATACCAAGATGAGAGCAGCCCTCACAGTTGAGAAGCGAGTGGCAATAGCCCTGTGGAAGCTTGCAACGCCAGATAGCTACTGGTCAGTCGGGAATCAATTTGGAGTGGGCAAATCTACTGTGGGGGCTGCTGTGATGCAAGTAGCCAACACAATCAAAGATCTGCTGATATCAAGGGTAGTGACCCTGGGAAATGTGCAGGTCATAGTGGATGGCTTTGCTGCAATAGGATTCCCTAACTGTGGTGGGGCCATAGACGGAACCCATATCCCTATCTTGGCACCGGAGAACCAAGGCAGCGAGTACATAAACCGCAAGGGGTACTTTTCAATAGTGCTGCAAGCACTGGTGGATCACAAGGGACGTTTCACCAACATCAACGTGGGATAGCCGGGAAAGGTATGGGACGTTCGCATCTTCAGGAACTCTGGTCTGTTTCAAAAGCTGCAGGAAGGGACTTTCTTCCCAGACCGGAAAATAACTGTTGGGGATGTTGAAATGCCTATAGTTATCCTTGTGGACCCAGCCTACCCCTTAATGCCATGGCTCATGAAGCCATACATAGGCAGCCTGGAGAGTAGTCAGGAGCTGTTCAACTACAGGCTGAGCAAGTGCAGAATGGTGGTAGAATGTGATTTGGACGTTTAAAAGTGCGCTGGCGCAGTTTACTGACTCGGTTAGACCGCAGCAAAACCAATATTCCCACTGTTATTACTGCTTGCTGTGCACTCCACAATATCTGTGAGAGTAACGGGGAGACATTTATGGCAGGGTGGGAGGTTGAGGTAAATCACCTGGCTGCTGGTTACGCACAGCCAGACACCAGGGCAGTTAGAAGAACACAGGAGGGTGTGGTGCGCATCAGAGAAGCTTTGAAAACCAGTTTCATGACTGGCCAGTCTACGGAGTGAAAGTTCTGTTTGTTTCTCCTTGATGAAATCTCCCGCCCCTTGGTTCACTCTACTTCCCTGTAAGCTAACCACCCTCCACACCTCTCTTCAATCACCGCTTGCAAAGGCAATAAAATCATTGTTGCTTCACATTCATGCATTCTTTATTAATTCATCACACAAATAGGGGGATAATTACCAAGGTAGCCCAGGAGGGACGGTGGAGGAGGGAAGGACAAGGCCACACAGCACTTTAAAAGTTTAAAATTTATTGAATGCCAGCTTCTGTTACTTGGGCAATCCTCTGGGGTGGAGTGGCTGGGTGGCTGGAGGCCCCCCCCCACGTTCTTGGGTGTCTGGGTGAGGAGGCTATGGAACTTGGGGAGGAGGGCGGTTGGTTACACAGGGGCTGTAGCGGCGGTCTGTGCTCCTGCTGCCTTTCCTGCAGCTCAACCATACGCTGGAGCATATTAGTTTGATCCTCCAGCAGCCTCAGCATTGAATCCTGCCTCCTCTCATCATGCTGCTGCCACCTTTCAGCTTCAACCCTCTCTTCAGCCCGCCACCTCTCCTCCCAGTCATTTTGTGCTTTCCTGCAGTCTGACATTTTCTGCCTCCATGCATTCGTCTGTGCTCTGTCAGTGTGGGAGGACAGCATGAGCTCAGAGAACATTTCATCGTGAGTGCGTTTTTTTCGCCTTCTAATCTTCGCTAGCCTCTGGGAAGGAGACGATCCTGTGATCCTTGAAACACATGCAGCTGGTGGAGAAAAAAAAAAGGGACAGTGGTATTTGAAAAGACACATTTTATAGAACAATGGATACACTCTTTCACAGTAAACCTTACTGTTAACATTACATACATAGCACATGTGCTTTCGTTACAAGCTCGCATTTTGCCTCCCCCCACCGCATGCCTAACAGCGGGGAACATTTCTGTTCAGCCATAGGCAAACTGCCCAGCAGGAACGGGCACCTCTGAATGTCCCCTTAAGAAAAGCACCTTATTTCAACCAGTGACCATGAATGATATCACTCTCCTGAGGATAATACAGAGAGATAAAGAACCGATGTTGTTTGAATGCCAGCAAACATACACTGCAATGCTTTGTTCTACAATGATTCCCAAGTACGTGCTACTGGCCTGGAGTGGTAAAGTGTCCTACCATGGTGGATGGAATAAGGCTGCCCTCCCCAACCTTTTGCAAAGGCTTTGGGAGTATATCCAGGAGAGCCACAAATGCCTGGGCAAATTAATTATTAAAGATGCTGGCTTTTAAACCTTCTATAGTATTTGAAAAGGTACGCTCACCAGAGTTCCCTTCTCCACCTGAGGGGTCCGGGAGGCAGCCTTGGGTGGGTTCGGGAGATACTGGCCCAGGTCCTGGGTGAGAAACAGTTCCTGGCTGTCGGGAAAACTGGTTTCCCTGCTTGATTGCTGTGAGCTATCTACAGCCTCCTCCTTATCATCTTCCTCGTCCCCAAAACCTGTTTCCATGTTGCCTCCATCTCCATTGAAGGAGTCAAACAACACAGCTGGGGTAGTGGTGGCTGAACCCCCTAAAATGGCATGCAGCTCATCATAGAAGCGGCATGTTTGGGGCTCTGACCTGGAGTGGCCTTCACCTCTCTGGTTTTCTGGTAGGCTTGCCTCAGCTCCTTAAGTTTCACGCGGCACTGCTCCGGGTCCCTGTTATGGCCTCTGTCCTTCATGCTCTGGGAGATTTTCACAAATGTTTTGGCATTTCGAAAACTGGAACGTAGTTTTGATAGCATGGATTCCTCTCCTCATACAGCGATCAGATCCCGTACCTCCCATTCGGTCCATGCTGGAGCTCTTTTGCAGTTCTGGGACTCCATCATGGTCACCTCTGCTGATGAGCTCTGCATGGTCACCTGCAGCTTGCCACACTGGCCAAACAGGAAATTGAAATTCAAAAGTTCGCGGGCCTTTTCCTGTCTACCTGATCAGTGCATCAGAGTTGAGAGTGCTGTCCAGAGCGGTCACAATGGAGCACTCTGGGATAGCTCCCAGAGGCCAATACCATCTAATTGCATCCACAGTACCCCAAATTTGACCCAACAAAACCGATTTCAGTGCTAATCCCCTTGTTGGGGGTGGAGTAAGGAAATCGATTTTAAGAGCCCTTTAAGTCAAAAAAGGGCTTCGTCATGTGGATGGGGGCAGGATTACATCGATTTAACACTGCTAAATTCGACCTCAATGCCTAGTATAGACCAGGGCTTAGTGAAGACACTACCTATGCTAATGGGAAAGCTTCTCTTCTCAGTGTAGGTACCTAGCCTTCCCAAGAGGAGGGAGTCATGTAGACAGTAAAAGCCCTCCTGTCAACAGAGTGTTATCTACACCAGGAGTTAGGTTGGTATAACAGCATTGCTCAGGGTACAATCTGGACTATTGAACAGCTGTGGCCCAGTTTAGCACCAGCAAGTCTTTCTCTTGTTGAGGCAGTGGGGGTAAATGGTGATTCACAGTCTTGGGCACCCTGAGAAAGTGTTGCAACTAATCAATGTGCAAGATACCGTACCTGTTCCTGAATGCCATCTAACTTCCTAAAAGAAATATGAATTACCTTATGTTACCTTATTACGTTTTGTATGGCTGCATTCCTCATGCAACAAATATGAATACAGTGGATGACTTGTAAGGTCCTCATTCTCCCCTGGTTTGTTCTCGTGCAGTCACTTCCACAGCACAAAGTGCATCCGATGAAGTGAGCTGTAGCTCACGAAAGCTTATGCTCAAATAAATTTGTTAGTCTCTAAGGTGCCACAAGTACTCCTTTTCTTTTCACCATCCAGTGTGAGTGAATGGAGAATTCTGATCTGGTAAATGTTACATCTATTGTTCGTGGGTGTTAGTGATTGAGCCAAGGTATAAGTCAGTGGAGAGTCAGCCCCCTTGATAGACACCCCTCTCCCATAAAATTATTTTTATTGTTTATAATTTTTCATTTTATATTTTAGGAATTTTTATTTTATTTTATTTTGTCATGGTAGGCCGGGGTTCAGGGGGAGCTCTTGGATGTGGGGTGTGGTCTGTGAAGTGAGCCTGCCCTGATTTAACTCTGCAGAAGCTGTTCCTGTCCTGCAGGGCTGGACCTGGCTCCCCCCTCCAGGCATCGCGACTTGGCACACGAGACTATAGTGCCAGTCAGCTTTGGCCTGGTTGCCTTCCATCATAACAGAGGGGTGCAGGTCATGAGCCCACTCACTCAAAGTTGGCCCTGTCATGATGGAGAGGCAGATGGACCAAACCTCAGCAATGTTGAGACCCAGTGGGCAACACCTATAGCAGGAAGCTGGGCCCAGCCCCATGGGATAGGAGCTGCTGCAGGAGCCACTTCAGGCCTAAGTCTTTCATTTTACTTTATTTTATAGGTTGCTGTTTATTTTATTTAATATTATTTTGTTTCTGCAAAAAAAGGACAGGGCCCTCTCCTTTGAGTCTCATGAAATGGTGGATTGGAAAAAAACCATTTTGGATCTTGCCTGTGCTAGAGAAATTCCCAGTTACCCATTTAATGCAGCTTTTAGACCCTGAAGCAGCACAAAGGGACCTTAGTGAGGGCCAGAATCTGGCCCTTTATTTGTAAAGTATCTTCAAAAAATTCAGTTCAGAAATAGATATCTCTAATCAAAAAGAACATTCTCTGAAAATATGATTGTATAATTTTTTTGTTCCATCAAGTCATTCATGAATGCGATGCAACTGAGAGTGCCAGTCTGCAAAGTCGTCTTCATCAATTGGCATCAAGGGGACTGCTCCTATATGTAAGGATTATTTGCACAAGTAAAGCTTTGCAGAACTGGATCTGAACATGGTGCATTATCCACAACATGATGAGTCAAATTACTGGACTTACTCCATTGGTCCTATGTGACCACTAGCATTAAAATAAACGCTTCTTAACGGTCAAATTCTAAATATTCGTCCTTTGGATGGTATAAAACAGAATACTAAGGGAACAGATATTCAAGTATTTACATCCACCACTATTCAAGGTATTTCTGACTAGTACAATGCATTTCATCTGTGCATTTTTAACCATTATCTGCTAAAATATCTTCCCACCTGTCAAGAAATATGGAGTTGCATAACAAAGATTCTGGTTTGGGGCTCAGCCCGTTGTAGTTTTCCAGACCAAAAAAAAAAAAAAGAAAAGAACAAGAAGAGATGTCACAGAGGCAGAGGACAATAAGAAACTTTAGTGAGAACTGACACAGCCAATTTGTACAGGCTTGTTCTTCGGGCCATGAGCTGAACAACTCAGACATGTAGAGTTTGCCCGGAAATCACCTAATCAGAAAGATGGACAGCATAACTCTAAAATCCTCCGCTTGCCATGCTGAGTTCAGCCTTTACACATGCCAAGTTCAGCCCCTCCAGCTCGGAAATCTTAATGAATCTTCTGGGTTTTGGAATAATCCATTTTGCTTTTGAAGTCCTAAGCTCTGCGGGGGTTTCCCATTGTGCATGTTTGGAGATGTAGAAAAATCTCAGGTTGTTTTTTTCTTTCTCTTTGCACAAATAAGAACAGCTGGGAGTGTACAATGCATCTGAGAAGACAAATGCTATTTGAAAGGCATTGTTCTTTTGACCCATTTTCATCCCCAATTTACTGAACACAAAGAGCTCTTGGTGTTAGCTTTGTCCACTGTCATTAACGCCGCCTCATAACATTAATTAATACTGCGGAACCTTGAGCTCGGTGCCTCGTATGTGGGAATTTCTTGTGGATTTGCAGTGCAACATCTGCCAGGAAATAGGTTTAAAAAAAATTAATTAAACAAAAGGGAAGCTCTGAGCTGAATCTGTGGCTAAATGATTAATATCACTTCATGTTTAAGATTTTTTTCCAGCCTATTTTGCTTAATGATTTTCAGCGATTAATATTACATGTCCTTCTGCAGTTAATTATGTAGGCTGATGAAACACGGCACTCACTGTGCCCTTGTAGGATTCTAAATTGAAGGGAACACACTTTCTAGTTCCTGCTTTTAGAATAGTTTTGGGTTGTGGAGGTTTCTTTCATTCAGAGACAGGGCTGTGATTAGACAGATTGTTGGAACTTTAAAGAATCATTGTTCTTTAAATTGTTATTTTTTTCATTGTTGAACCCTCATGTTTTTAACCCCATCTGCTGATAAGCTCCTTAAAATTGCTGCCTGCAGTTCACTGGCAGAAATTGATAAGGCCTTCGCCACTGCTGACCACCCACTGTTTGTGCCAGACTGCCAGCTCAAAGAGCAGGGTCTGGATAATCCTTTCCTTCCTGGTGGGAAACCCTTTCAGAACAATGGTTAATTAGAAGTATTCATATTTCAAAATTATCACAGTGTTTCAGGAACAGTTTGTGTCGGCCCCAGACTCTAAGCCCTGCTAGAAGTCCACCAACCCAAATTTCAATAGGAGACCAAAGCAGACCTGCTGAAAGGGTCCTATTAAGGAAGAGTTCAGCTAGTAATGACCATATGTGGATTATTTCAATATTTCTAGGTGATGGTTGTAGCTGCTGCAATCCATTTTGGAGCTGTGCTCCAGTAGCCCATATTATTTTGATAATTGTGGAGTTGTAGGTAACTGAGAGAGAGGCAATTCCAAATTTGCAAGAAATACAAACACAAAGGAACCAAACTCATCCCTGAAGTGAATGGAAGCCACCCCGAGGATAAATTTGCCCAGGGACTGAATATGAATTATAGTGATTATACCTCCTGCTACAAAAGCAGAAGGCTGTCTTCTGGGTAGTTCGGAGTATCTAAGTTGAAAGTAAAAGATGTTATAGCTACAGTTATGCTCTAGATGGAGTTTTTTCAACAGAAAATATATCTGATGGGGCTGATTAGAAAAATTCTGACAAAACATTTTGTCAGAATTTGCTAGTTTGGCAAATTTGAAATGTTTTGCGGAGACTGTCCTATTTTACCAAAGTCACAATGGAACTCTGGCAGGGTTTTGAAACCTGACTGGCATACTGCCAGCTCACTTGCCCTGCTTCTGGGCAGCCCACTTGACTGGATAGGCTGGGTTTCCAAGGTCCACTTGGTCGCCCCATTCAAAAATGATATATTGGAATTGGAAAAGGTGCAGAGAAGAGCAACAAAAATGGTAAGGAGCATAGGAGTTTCTACTCTGTAGGGGGTGCTCCCTCAGGCTCCGCCCAGGCCCAGCCCCAGCCCCCACTCCAACTCTTCCCCCAATGCCCCACCCCTGCCCTGCTTCTTCCCACCCCTGCTCTGCCTCTTCCCTGCCCTGTTCTGCCCCCTACCCTGAGCACACTGCACCCTCTCTTCTCTCCCCTCCCCTCCACCCAGAACCTCCTGACACCGCAGAATAGCTGTTTCACAGTGGGTTGGAGGTGCTGGGAGGGAGGGGGAGTGCTGATCGGCGAGGCCCACCGGGGCGGGGGCAGGAGGCTCTGCGGGGTGGGAGAGCTATTGATAGGGGGGCTTCTGGTGAGTGCTCAGCACTCACCATTTTTTCCCTTGGGTGTTCCAGTCCCAGAGCACCCACTGTGTTGGTGCCTATGGTTAAGAGTTTGGAACAGCTTCCATATGAGGAGAGATTAAAAAGACTGGAACTTATCAGCTTAGAAAAGAGACAACTTAAGGGGAAATATGATAGAGATCTATAAAATCTTGACTAGTGGGGAGAAAGTGAATAAGGAAATGTTATTTATTCCTTTACATAACACAAAAACTAGGGCTCACCCAATGTAATTAATAGGCAGCAGGTTTAAAACAAACAAAAGGAAGTATTTCTCCACACAACACACAGTCAACTTATGGAACTCTTTGTCAGAGAACGTTGTGAAAGCCAAAACTCTAACAGAGTTCAAAAAAGAACTAGATAAGTTCCTGGAGAATAGGTCCAATAATGACTATTAACCAGTGTCCCTAGCCGGAGAAAACTAAAGAGGATGGATCACTTGTTGATGGCCTGTTCTGTTAATTCTCTCTGAACCACCTGGCATTGGCCAGTATGGCTGTTCTTATGTCCACAGCCCTATAGAAGTCCACCAGGTGGATTGCCTCAGAGTTGGGGCTCTAGTCTCTTTCACAGAGCATTTCAAAATGGGGGGGAGGGGTTGTTCCAAATTGGAATTCAACCATATATTGAAATATCAAAATCCTCTGTGAAACAGAATTATCTTTCTCCCCCAGCTCTAACCTCTGATTCTCCTAGTGCATAAAAGTAATTTTTTTCCAGCCAAATATTACTTGTTCAACCAATTTATCTAAGCAAGAGCTTTGGATGAAAGCAATGTGTAGATGCTACCCTTTTTTAACTTGTATCTTCATATGCCCATCCTGCACCACAGATCACTTGTGAATTACAAACTCCTTAACAACAGTTCTTGAATGAGTCAGGCCATCAGAATTTGACCTTTGTAATAAATTGGTTGTAACTTCTCTCCATTATAAGAAGCATGAGTAATAAGAAAGTGAGTAATGAAATATTGGACAAGCCCAGGAGAAATCAAATGTGCTGTAACCAACTTCACTGCAGGGTGTTGTGGTAGAACAGTCTCAGTTATAGTATGCAGAGCATGCTGTTATGCACCTGAGATTGGCCTTCCCTCCACAGTTATCTTGCAGGCTACTGCCTGACAGGTGCCCTACAGCACACTGTCACACGCACAGACCCTGTCTCTCTCCCTGTGCCTGATGCCAATGCCTTTGTATTTGTTCCCTTTTCTGGGAACTATGCATTATGTAGTATTGTAGTATCAGATGCTGGGTACAGATGCTGAGTTGAGTCCTTGCCTCTCCCAGAATAACATGGGGGCCATATTGTTTCCTTCTAGCTCATCCTTGGAGGTGTTGGGGGGCTGTACCCAATTATAAGCCATCAAATTCCCACACCTGTTTGAGTTGTGATGCTGCCACTCATTTACATAGTAAAAAACAGATTCCTCTGAATTACAACTGGGGTGTCCTTGACAGGAGACTCTGGCCCTTCATCTTCAATCCTATCTCTTGGAAACATCTCAAGCCAGTGTGCAGAGGATGAGTATGTTCTTTCTTACCTGTTGTTTTCACTCTAGAATATCACATTATCCATGTACCCAGCAGCCAGCTTCTCATGCTCTGGCTCTTGTTCCCCATGAGGTTCATTCAATGTTAACTTATGTAAGTGTAACCTACTAGTCCCACATGTCCCTCTCTGGGTCACCCACAGAGTATATTGGTCTGTTACAGCTCTCAGTTGGAGAGCCTGGTTTGTTAGTTCAAGCTGTGGCTACTCACCCTTTCAGCCCTGAAGGGCACCTGGTGCTGGCCAAGGCAGTAGCCATTACATAAGCACACACCATCACCAGCAGGTCTGCTCAGAGCTCTTTGTACTGAATGTTGCTGCTGTTTTATTCGATATAAAATCACTGGATTTTTCTTCACAGTAGGCTTGTCTTAATCACACTTATAAAAATATCACAAAAGTGGATCCAACCCAGTTAAAAAGCCAAAGGCTAAAATTTTTTAAAGTACCAATGTCTTGCTTCCAAAAGGGATGTTAGACCCTTTCTTGGAAGTCAGTGGGACTTAGGCTATGTGACGGAGGGGAGAGGTGTACCCCACACTGGCACTGAAAGAGTTAAGTGGAGCTGATGATCTCAGTTAGACTGCTTGCTCCTGGGGTGTGGGCCAAGCCCAATTAAAGATGAGTCCCAACTAGAGGAGGAGAGAGGGAGTTAGGTAGTTGGAGGGCTACCATAAAGGAAGGAAATGCTGGGATCCTCTCCTGAGTAGAAGATAGTGGCAAGAGACCAGGAGAGAGATACAGAAGCCAGTGGGGGGGAGCTAGCTCTGTTGGTGACAAAAGGATAGAGCCCCAGGGAGGTCTTCGGGTGAGGAGCAGAGCAAAGGGGACATGTAGGAGGAAAGGAAGTTTGAACTTGAGGGCAGAAGTGCTGTAAGTTTGTACAGGCTGAAATAGGAAGAAGCCCATGGACGTCAGAGAGTATGGGTCTGAATAGACAGACCTTGCCTTCTTATTCCAGGGTTCCTGGGCTTGAACAAAGAGGAGAGAGCACTGGAAAAGGTGACATGAACTCCCTTGATATACAGAGATAAGAAGTCTTGGAAGCCCTGATGCCAGAGGAGGCTAAGGACCTGATGTAAGGATACTGGACTTTTTATTTGTTGGGCTCTGCTATCCTGGAAGGATGAGGTGGGGACTATAAATGACCTGGCCAGAGGGCTGAGTCACGAGAAGAGGTGGACCACAGCAGGGCTGGAGTAGCTGCTGGGAAGTGGGGGAGCAGAAGCTAGATGAGAAGAGCCATGATTGGTTGTGCCAGTGGTGACTCAGCCCTTGAAATGCTCCTAAGGGCCAGATTTTTAAAGGTATTTAGGTGTCTAAAGATGCAGATAGACACCAAGTGGATTTTCAAAATCCCCTAGGCACCTGGAGTTAAGTGCCTAGGCACTTTTGAAAATTCCATTAGTCACCATCTACATCTTGAAAATCTGACCCTAAGCAACTAAAGTCACTTTTGAAAATGAGTCCAAGGCCTCGTCTACACTAAAAAGTTAGGTTAAATTCTTCTGTCAGCCTACTTACCACCTCTCTGAGGGGCAGATTATCTACATCGATGGAAGAACCACTCCCGTCAACAGAAGTAGTGTCTACACTGAAGTGCTACAGTGGCTGCTGTAGATAAGCCAAGTCACTTAAATGCTTTTGAAAATTTTACTGCGGGTTCCCTTGCCTTGATTTCCTCCTTCTATACAGATCATCTCTATTTAAACAGGTTCACTGGCTTTAATCAAAATAACATCTGAAATAAAATAGTATTCTCATAGAAACTAGCCGTCCTCATTTCCACAGCTTTCATCATTCACCTCTGATCCTGGATCTTTATTACTTGTCATCACTGGTCTTTGCTTTTACTGTGTCTGACCACTATTGGTATTCACTTTCCTCTTTTCTTTCATCTTTCCCTAAGTCCGTCTGCATTTGTCTCGTGTTATTTTATGATTTTATTTTTACTCCCCCATGTAGCTTTCTATCAAATGTACAACTTTGTAACTGACTTTACCATCGTCTTCCTACTTTTTTAAAATTTTCTTTGTCATGTTTTGTGGGAATTAGACAAAGGCTAACAATATAAACATCTTGAGACTTTCCTTCACACCCACCCATACAACACAAACACTCATAACACTTCCCTGATAAACAGCAGAAGAGAACCTTGCCTTTATTTGTTATTCAGATTAGGTTGAAGGCTCTTTGAGATAGAGAAATCACTAATCAAGCGCACAGCATTTATTTATTACAAAAAATAAAAAAAGACTTTCCGAAGCTATAGGCATTTTTACCATATATTAAAATAGAAGCAAACTAATAAACAAAAATAAGATCAACAGCTTTCCTACAATCAAGATGAGGAAGGGGGAAAGAACCATTTTGCAGAAGTTATTCAATCCGAATGTAGCCTAAGATTGGACCTTTATTAGATAGATCCTGTTTGGGGGCAGGAAGGAATCCACGTACAGATTTTGTCAGTTTCTCCCATGCCCGGCATGCTAAGAGTGGGGAGATTTGCATAGATCCTGTGTGTCGATTTCCCCACCCCCCCAACCTCACACAGTGGAAGTACACTGGTTGCACTACTTCTGTGTCTGTGTAAGGTGCAGCTAATGTGTGTATACTAATGTCATGAGAGAATTTCTCAGACAACCACTGCATAAGTACAATTATAACTGTAATAATTCTAAGGTGTATTGCCTCACTGGATATTGTGCCTTTCGTAAAAAGGATTCCAAAGTGCTCTGGAAACTTTTTTCTTTTTCACCCCAAGGGAATTCAGCCACTTCTGAGATGGAAAGAATCTGACAGTCATTCTATGCTGGCAGTCAGACAGAACAGATTTGGAGAGGGAAAAGTACAGAATAACTTCTCCACTTTGAGATTTCCATGAATCCAAAATTGTATTTTGTTTTAAAGCTGAATGAGAGGCCATCAGGCAGATGTGCAATGTTAAAGCTTCATTTTCTATGTTTGGGTCTTGGAAAACTGAAAATGGAAAATTTGGGCATGAAAATACCTTCATCAACAACACCAGCTGTGTGCTTAAAACGTCCCTGGTAGCTCAGGACTCACTCTGGAGTTCCTTGAATATAGTTATGTTTGTTTGTTTATTTGGGGACATCAAATACAGCCACATGGAGTGATTTCCTATGCAGCTTCAAGAGGGAGGGATCAGTGGTCATGTCCTTCTGTTGAAAAAACTAGTCCTGACAGAGGTGTCAGGGACAATCTGCTTCAGTTGATTCTGAAATCAGCTGTTTGTCCCTCAAGCTGTTGGCTGGGCATAGATAGACAAATCCATAATGTTGCTTGAGAAAACTGAGCTCACACATTGTAAGATTTGCAGCAGAGCTGTCCTAGCATAATCCCATTTGAAACCAAATCCTTCCTAGCCTTTTGTATCATCCATTAACTTAAAACAGGTAATGTGAGTCAGATTTAGCCCTACAAGGTATAGCTTGAATGAAGGGGCCATGTTCAAACATGTGAAGAGTGCTAGCTGAAAACATGACAGCAGAAGTTCCTAAATCAGACTTCCATGATGTTTTCATTCTCTTCCTGTTGTTGTATCTCTGTCCTCTGAGATGCTGTCTCTAAGGAAAGGAAGAATGTTTTCTTCCAGAGAGCTCAGGTTCACTCTCAGGGTGGTCTAGCTATTAAAACTAGGTTATACAGTCATGAGCAGTTCCCTCTTACTATAAGCAAATATACTTGTGAATCTGTATTCACTGGTAAATTACCCTGGTTTATGTGAACATCTAATATTAAACACTTTTGTTTGCTTTTTATTGAATACTAAAGTTGAGCAACCAAGTATTAACTCTGACACCACTCAGAAGGATTCTCAAATCTCTTTGGATCATTCCACATTTTATCAGAGAGCTTGTCTCGTGAACACCTCTCTTCCCATTCAACATCAGATAGACCACCTCACCCACTTGTGATTTTTAAAAATATCCCCATAGAAATTACAATAACTGCTAACGTAGAGAGGTAACAGTAAGCAGATATTTAATGCTGTTTTGGGATGTCTTATAATGCAATTTAATAACTGAAAAGGTGGGCCGGCCTCCCTCCAGCTGCCTAATTGTTGTCAGATATTTTGTAGGCATCATGGTATAGGCTAGAGGTGGGCAAACTACAGCCCGCTGGCCACATCCGGCCTGTGGGTCTGTCCTGCCCAGCCCTTGAGCTCCCCACCAGGGAGGCTAGCCCCCGGCCCCTCCCCAGCTGTCCCCCCTTCCCCGCTGCCACGCCTCCTCACAGGCAGCGCTCTGGGTGGCAGGGCTGTGTACTCCTGCAGGGCAGCGCAGCAGTGTGTCTGGCTCTGGCCGGGCGGCACGGCTCCAGAAGTGCTGCTCTGAGCAGCATGGTAAGGGGGCCAGGGCCAGCCCATAGGTCCCGGGGGGCAGTCAGTGGGTAGGGAGCAGGGGGTGGTTGGATAAGTGTGGGAGTCCCCGGGGGCCTGTCAGGGGGCAGGGTGTGGATAGGGGTCCGGGCAGTCAGGGGCGGGGTGTGGATAGGGGTCCAGGCAGTCGGGGGGGTTGGATAGGGGGCGGGGAGTCCCAGGATGGAGTGGTCAGGGGACAAGAGACAAAGAGGTCCCTGGTAGCTCAGGACTCACTCTGGAGTTCCTTGAATATAGTTATGTTTGTTTGTTTATTTGGGGACATCAAATACAGCCACATGGAGTGATTTCCTATGCAGCTTCAAGAGGGAGGGATCAGTGGTCATGTCCTTCTGTTGAAAAAACTAGTCCTGACAGAGGTGTCAGGGACAATCTGCTACAGTTGATTCTGTAACAATTGTATTGTTCCTGTAACCCAGCCCACCGCTCAGACCTGCTTCCTTCCTCCACACCCAGCTTGGACTAGATGCCATAGACACCGAAAGCAAATACCTCCATGTGTGTAGGTGTATTTGTTCAGTCATTCCTGAGCTATAAGCACTACAGTAATATAGTTACATCTAAATTGATGATATGGCAATTGTATTTTCTTTGAGAAACTGAAAAATACAATACTGTATTAGCATTTCCTGAAAAGTGTGTCTGTCTGTGCTGTACAAAAGATGATTGTTTGCACTCAGTTGCAGTATTTCCTGATCTTATATCTGTTCAGATTTCAAAAATACTTTCAAAAGACAACTGTCCTCTTGCTCAAAGACACCCAGAAATGTATTAAAGCTCTATTGGAAGTATAAAATCTGTTAAAATAGAAAGTCGTTGATGGATTTCATTTTAGACAGTAGAGCAATATTTTAAATGTACTTTTAATAATTTATAGGTCAGTATTGTAGGTTCATTATAATTTCAGAAGTATATTGTTTAAATGTTTCTAAAGCACATACAAGATGGAAAGTGCTATATAAACCCACAATCCTGCAACTGATAGTGTTTCAGTGGATTGCTGCTTTCACTGACTTCAATAGATCTCTCTGCAGGCAGAGCAATCCACCTACATGCTATCAATTGCAGTCTTGGGGACTAAATGGTTACTATTATTATAATAGTAAATTAAAACTATATAATATATAATTGAAATTCTATCAATACATTATAACCAAAACATATAATTAATAAACAGTATTAGAATTGTCAATGGCTTTGAATTGTATGTTGTTAGTTTTCAGGGTATCTTTGTAGCAGTTGGACAAAACTGAAAACAAAAATTAAATATGTACCAGACGACATAAAATAATTTACATATTGAATGATACAACTTCATATCAAGTTAGTTACGGTCATTTTAAAAATATTAATGTCTTTGTGCAAAATAATTTTACAGTTTTGCTCACTGACACAAGGGCACCAACACAGAGTTTGTCAGTCCAATTTCAGTTTAATTTGTCCATTTGTCCACTCCTTTTTCTGGTTCACAGGCCATGAGGATATTCTGTTGCATAACTTAAGAGAAGAGACCATACACTTTAAAGTTCTTCATTTAGTTTTTAATTAAGTCCAACACTCCACCATGTTCAATATAGTGCTCCCTATGAATGAAATTCATCCCTATGTAGAAGGCCCTATGAACCACATAAGTTTTTCTTAAGTCCTTAATGTAAGATGGAGATGCTGAATTCCATGTTCTTACTTTAATATATTTTCCTGCGAGAAACAATATATTTCAAGTGTTTCTCTTTTAGCATCTGTAGTGTTATCTCCCTCATGGAGAATTCATTGATTTTCATTCTGATACCATTTTGGTAACTGTTACAGTTCTGCCAGCATATCTGCTCTTTTGGGTCAGAACCCAGTTTGTTGTCCTAAATTCCCTCCTCCATGACAATTTTTCCAGCAGTGCTTATGAGGTAGTAATTCCATGACCTACAATCGGGAATAAATATAACAGAACCTATGTAAAGGTTTATGCTGAGTTTTCATCAAATTATAGGCAATAGTGTTATGCTTATAAGAAGCACACAGAATCTTTTTCAAGGCAATAAGACAATATGCCATAGTTATTTAGAGTACTATTTACGCATTAAATTCAGAATATGCTTCCATTCACACACACACACAAACACCCCAAAAGGTTCTGTAGCTGGATCTTATAGTTACCAGTCCTTAGTGTTGCTCGGTCAGTTCCAGTGGCCAGCTGAAACTGCATGCAAGGGAGGGGAGAAGCTGGAGCTGGGTCTCTGTCAGACGTGTCCGAAGCTCCGATGTTGATGCAGAATGAACCCAAAGTCCAATGGCAATACACTCTTCTTTTATAGTAATAAGTTCCCATACAAGTCCATGGACCTTGCTTTGTCACACTGGAGCTGTTAATCACGAGGTAGTCAAGGTCGCTCCCAATCAGCATTATTTTGGGTTGTTATTGGGAATATCCGCAGCTGTTTCTTATCTCATCCCCCTGGATACACTCTTTATCTTGTCCTTTGGGCGAGTGCCTTTGCTTTAGGGTCGTCAACCTGCCATCCGGGTGATTCTGATAATAAGGCTGGTGCCTCTTGACTTCTCCACTCCCCTCTCGACCATCCAGCCCATCAGTACTGGCGCCTCCTGTCTCTTCTCTGTTAGCATGCCATACATTCTTCACTCACACACAAAACAGTAAATAATTTCAAAAGCAAGAATTACAGCCATAACACTTCTATCTTTCTAAAAACAATCATTAACACATAAAGCAAAGAATAAAACTAAAACAATTTCTTCTTACTAATTCAAAGGTAACAAAATAAGCAAAATGGAGTAAAATTTACTTGAGACAATTTCTCCCCATTAGGCTTTTGGCCTACAAGAGTAGTGCTTCTTGAGTACCTTATCTCTTCCACTTAGAAGTCAAAGATGGTATTTTCAAAAGCATAGTGTTAGCACTTTTGAAAATCCCAGTTGAAATGTTTGTTCCTATTTATCTTCAATATTTATTTTGTTTAAACTATATGTAAACTTCTACCTGTTACTTCTTTCTATTAAGAAGCCTAGAATAGAACTGGCTCTAAATCAGTTATGTCTTCAGTCACTTATTTTGTTATTGTTGCAAAACTACACAACTGGCAACATAGGTACAAAAGGACATTACAAAGACCCCTTCTGTTTCTGATATTGCTGCTATAAATTCTCTTCTCTGAAATAAACTACTATATTATTTAGTTTTCAGTTCTTAGCTAGGCTACTTTCCCAATCATTTAGGTCTTCTGGGTCAAAAGATGGAGAACTCCCATTGACTCCAGTGGGTAGTGAATCAGACTTCAAGTGATTTAACTAGGACTACCATGTGTTTTATTCCCAGTTACATATTGTATCAAAGTTTAAATGGAAATTATGCTTCTTAAGAATAGGCTTCTTATGCTCTGTCCATTAAAAGGTACAGGGAGATGTGAACTGAGTCAGCTCCTCCTCTATTTGGATCCAATGTCAATATTTATTCTAGGGTGCTTTCACTCTTGCAGTGTGGCCTGGTGGCTATAGTACTAGACTGGCATTCAGGGGACCCCAGTTGTATTTCCAGCTCTGCCACCAGCTTTCTGGGTGACCTTGAGCAAGTCACTTCACTTTTCTTTGCCTCATTTTCCCCATCTTTAAAATGGAGATAATGATGTTGACCTCCTTTGTAAATCACTTGGGAATCTGCTGATGAAAAGTACCATCTGAGATATAGATGGTATTATTATTAATGAGCTGCCCAGTTATACTGTTTAAGGTTTGGAAGCCCAATGCCTCCCTGCTCTGAAGGCAACTCAACACTTTATTTTTGATCTCAGGGCTTTTTAAGACACACAAATATTATCGCAATTTTTGGTCTACCTTTTCAAAGATCACAGGCAATTCTATAGGAAGCATATTAAACAAGTAAAAAAACCAAACATGCTGAAGCACATTGGTATTTATAGCACATTGTCGACCTAGACAACTTAAATCAGGCTTATTCCGAGTTCCAACTTTCTCCTTCAGTTTTTGTAAGAAGGGAGGAATCATAACAACATAGAGTGAGTCCACTGAAGCAACTACATACGTGCCTAAATGTTCTGGGCCAGAGCCACAGCTTGTATAAATCACCATTGGCATCAATGAGATGGTAACGTACACCAGCTGAGAAACTAGCCCTTTATTTTTGTAAACATTGAAGAGATCTGACATGAGGTTTTGAGCTGCTCTGTGGTTTCTTGCCTCATGAGTATATCATTGTGACAGGGTCTGGCCAGATGGCTATAGGAGAGTAATAGAAGGCAGATATATTAGCCCCAGGCTAAGTAGGTCCTTTTTCCCTGGGTAAGGTAACAGGGAAGGTTCCAGAACAATCAGGAACCTTCTGGAGACAATTAAGACAGGCTGATTAGAACACCTGCAGCCAATCAAGAAGCTGCTAGAATCAATTAAGGCAGGCTAATCAGGGCACCTGAGTTTTAAAAAGGAGCTCACTTCAGTTTGTGGTGTGCATGTGAGGAGCTGGGAGCAAGAGGCACTAGGAGTTGAGAGTGAGAATGCGGACCGTTGGAGGACTGAGGTGTACAAGCATTATCAGACACCCCGAGGAAGGTCCTATGGTGAGGATAAAGAAGGTGTTAGGAGGAGGCCATGGGGAAGTAACCTAGGGAGTTGTAGCTGTCGCACAGCTGTTCCAGGAGGCACTCTAGACAGCTGCATTCCACAGGGTCCTGGGCTAGAACCTGGAGTAGAGGGCGGGCCAGGGTTCCCCCCAAATCCTCCCAACTTCTGGTCAGACACAGGAGGAGTCGACCTGGACTGTGAATTCAGAAAAACGGCCAAGCTGAGGGCTGCCATGAAGCTCCAAGGCGAGCAAATCTGCCAATAAGTGCAAGACCCACGAAGGTAGCACAGGAACTTTGTCACACCATTTTGTAGCATGATATATAGCTAAAAGTATAAAATGCAGTTTTTGAGCATATGGGTGGTGTAAGATGCAGAGGTACATCTGTGTAAAAAGGCAATTTTGTGGCTTGCAGTTTTTATGGGTTCTGTAATATTCTTAGGTTTCAGAGTAGCAGCCGTGTTAGTCTGTATTTGCAAAAAGAAAAGGAGTACTTGTGGCACCTTAGAGACTAACAAATTTATTAGAGCATAAGCTTTCATGAGCTACAGCTCACTTCATCGGATGCATTTGGTGGAAAAAACAGAGGAGAGATTTATATACACACACACAGAGAACATGAAACAATGGGTTTATCATACACACTGTAAGGAGAGTGATCACTTAAGATAAGCCATCACCAACAGCAGGGGGGGGAAAGGAGGAAAACCTTTCATGGTGACAAGCAGGTAGGCTAATTCCAGCAGTTAACAAGAATATCAGAGGAACAGTGGGGGGTGGGGTGGGAGGGAGAAATACCATGGGGAAATAGTTTTACTTTGTGTAATGACTCATCCATTCCCAGTCTCTATTCAAGCCTAAGTTAATTGTATCCAGTTTGCAAATTAATTCCAATTCAGCAGTCTCTCGTTGGAGTCTGTTTGTGAAGCTTTTTTGTTGAAGTATAGCCACTCTTAGGTCTGTGATCGAGTGACCAGAGAGATTGAAGTGTTCTCCAACTGGTTTTTGAATGTTATAATTCTTGACGTCTGATTTGTGTCCATTCATTCTTTTACGTAGAGACTGTCCAGTTTGGCCAATGTACATGGCAGAGGGGCATTGCTGGCACATGATGGCATATATCACATTGGTAGATGCGCAGGTGAACGAGCCTCTGATAGTGTGGCTGATGTCATGAGGCCCTATGATGGTATCCCCTGAATAGATATGTGGACAGAGTTGGCAACGGGCTTTGTTGCAAGGATAGGTTCCTGGGTTAGTGGTTCTGTTGTGTGGTGTGTGGTTGCTGGTGAGTATTTGCTTCAGATTGGGGGGCTGTCTGTAAGCAAGGACTGGTCTGTCTCCCAAGATCTGAGAGAGCGATGGCTCGTCCTTCAGGATAGGTTGTAGATCCTTGATGATGCGTTGGAGAGGTTTTAGTTGGGGGCTGAAGGTGATGGCTAGTGGCGTTCTGTTGTTTTCTTTGTTGGGCCTGTCCTGTAGTAGGTGACTTCTGGGTACTCTTCTGGCTCTGTCAATCTGTTTCTTCACTTCAGCAGGTGGGTATTGTAGTTGTAGGAATGCATGATAGAGATCTTGTAGGTGTTTGTCTCTGTCTGAGGGGTTGGAGCAAATGCGGTTATATCGTAGCGCTTGGCTGTAGACAATGGATCGAGTGGTATGATCTGGATGAAAGCTAGAGGCATGTAGGTAGGAATAGCGGTTAGTAGGTTTCCGATATAGGGTGGTGTTTATGTGACCATCGCTTATTAGCACCGTAGTGTCCAGGAAGTGGATCTCTTGTGTGGACTGGTCCAGGCTGAGGTTGATGGTGGGATGGAAATTGTTGAAATCATGGTGGAATTCCTCAAGAGCTTCTTTTCCATGGGTCCAGATGATGAAGATGTCATCAATGTAGCGCAAGTAGAGTAGGGGCATTAGGGGACGAGAGCTGAGGAAGCGTTGTTCTAAGTCAGCCATAAAAATGTTGGCATACTGTGGGGCCATGCGGGTACCCATCGCAGTGCCGCTGATTTGAAGGTATACATTGTCACCAAATGTGAAATAGTTATGGGTCAGGACAAAGTCACAAAGTTCTGCCACCAGGTTAGCCGTGACAGTATCGGGGATACTGTTCCTGATGGCTTGTAGTCCATCTTTGTGTGGAATGTTGGTGTAGAGGGCTTCTACATCCATAGTGGCTAGGATGGTGTTTTTAGGAAGATCACCAATGGACTGTAGTTTCCTCAGGAAATCGGTGGTGTCTCGAAGATAGCTGGGAGTGCTGGTAACGAAGGGCCTGAGGAGAGAGTCTACATAGCCAGACAATCCTGCTGTCAGGGTGCCAATGCCTGAGATGATGGGGCGTCCAGGATTTCCAGGTTTATGGATCTTGGGTAGCAGATAGAATACCCCAGGTCGGGGCTCCAGGGGTGTGTCTGTGCGGATTTGTTCTTGTGCTTTTTCAGGGAGTTTCTTGAGCAAATGCTGTAGTTTCTTTTGGTAACTCTCAGTGGGATCAGAGGGTAATGGCTTGTAGAAAGTGGTGTTGGAGAGCTGCCTAGTAGCCTCTTGTTCATACTCCGACCTATTCATGATGACGACAGCACCTCCTTTGTCAGCCTTTTTGATTATGATGTCAGAGTTGTTTCTGAGGCTGTGGATGGCACTGTGTTCTGCATGGCTGAGGTTATGGGGTAAGCGATGCTGCTTTTCCACAATTTCAGCTCGTGCACGTCGGCGGAAGCAGTCTATGTAGAAATCCAGGCTGCTGTTTCGACCTTCAGGAGGAGTCCACCCAGAATCCTTCTTTTTGTAGTGTTGGCAGGAAGGTCTCTGTGGGTTAATATGTTGGTCAGAGGTGTGTTGGAAATATTCCTTGAGTCTGAGACGTCGAAAATAGGATTCTAGGTCACCACAGAACTGTGTCATTACACAAAGTAAAACTATTTCCCCATGGTATTTCTCCCTCCCACCCCACCCCCCACTGTTCCTCTGATATTCTTGTTAACTGCTGGAATTAGCCTACCTGTTTGTCACCATGAAAGGTTTTCCTCCTTCCCCCCCCTGCTGTTGGTGATGGCTTATCTTAAGTGATCACTCTCCTTACAGTGTGTATGATAAACCCATTGTTTCATGTTCTCTGTGTGTGTGTATATAAATCACTCCTCTGTTTTTTCCACCAAATGCATCCGATGAAGTGAGCTGTAGCTCATGAAAGCTTATGCTCTAATAAATTTGTTAGTCTCTAAGGTGCCACAAGTACTCCTTTTCTTTTTGTAATATTCTTATTACCTCTAATTTCCTCTGCAAGTGGTTGTAGTGATAGGACAAATAGAAGTGGTAGGAGCAGACATCCTTGTTCCCTTTTGGATGAATATTTGTTTAGTAAAAGAGCCATTTACCAAGATGTTGGCTCTTGCAAGTCACTATAAATTGTTCTTTAAAATCACTGAGCTCTGGAGACCTATTTTTTTTAAAGCTTCCCTGCTTTCTTACAGATGGTTTTCATGTGAGTGAAATAAGGAGAAGGTTGTAATATCTTAAACCATCTCTCATGCAACTCTCATCATTTCTACTTGGCCTGACAGCTTGAACTAAATTGCCTAACACACTGACACACTCCTCAAAATAAAAAATTAACGATCATCTTTGAGTGATGTTTATAGTTTCTTTTTAACAATGTTTCAAACTACCTCTCCCAATTGCCTTTGGGTCCTTGACGGAACTTACAAGCCAGTGGTTTTTTGAAAATTGTTGTTAAATAGGTGCCCTCGAAACAGTAAATAACTTTTTTTTAAATTCAAAAACCTTGTATTGCAAATGTCTTGTGTTTGGGTGAAATTCAGCTAGTAGCCAAGGCCACCAATTCAGCAAATGACCTATGAGTAAAAGGAATGCAGCTGTAGAAAAGGCAAACTGTATCTCTTCAGTGCA
The DNA here is from genome assembly GCF_009764565.3 of Dermochelys coriacea. Taxonomy (NCBI): domain Eukaryota; kingdom Metazoa; phylum Chordata; order Testudines; family Dermochelyidae; genus Dermochelys; species Dermochelys coriacea. The sequence goes on from NC_050069.1 coordinate 80,690,034, forward strand.
CCACCTTTACCAACCAATCTCTATGGAGCCATGTCAGAAATGACTGAGTCGCCTTATAAAAACCAGTTGAAGCTCTACCCCACCGACCACAATGGGTAAAGGAACAAGAAAATGTACCTACTCTTCCCGCCATCCCAAATAACAGTGGAAGTTTCCAGAACAAAGTAATAAAAGCCCTTATTTCAACTAGTGTTCTATCCTGATCTGGCTTTCAGCCCAATTTCCAGAACTTGCTTTCCTCCTCTGTTTTTATCTGCTTGCTGTTCCTCAGGTGCTTATGCATTTGTCTAAGTAGCCCTTTGGTAATCTAACTCTTCTAAAAAAGGTAGATTCTATTCACAAACCCCAACAGTGTACAACATATGGGTGGGGAATAATGCAACATCATCTTCCTCTTCAGGAGTTCATATCTTGGCATGGGGATGGCATGTGTAATCACAACTCCTTCCACCCACAAGAATGAATCAAGTGCGTAGACTAGGTCAGTAGATTCTTTTTAGCCAAGAACTATATAAAATGTGAATGTACACCTAAAATGTATGTAGATTACAACTCTAATATCATCCTGTGGTTTTGAGGACATGAATAAATTACTTGAATTTCAATCTAATGGTTTAGGATGTCACCATAACATGCCTGATAGCATTATATCCTCATTATCTATGTGGGAGGGTATATTATTCCTCAGATACCAATAGGACTACTGTTTTAGTCTCTAAGGTGCCACAAGTACTCCTTTTCTTTTTGCGAATACAGACTAACACGGCTGCTACTCTGAAACCTGTTTTCCCATAATGGACTAACTGCTATGTCTAGATAGTTGTTTATCCCCTTCTAAACACTCTATCATATGATATACTTATTTTTCCTATGGGTTCCTTTGTATCCCCCAAATGTAGCACTACTCTCATCAGTGGTGATCTTCCCTCCAAATAGGAGAGCAAGAGCGTTCCTCAGAAGACTGAATGTTTTAGCTGGCCACAGGGGGTCACTAAAAATCTTTGGAAAAATATTCCTTCCTGCCTCCCACCCCAGATGCAAAGCAGCACTAACATCTTGTATGACATTCTGTATTAATTTCAGGGATTCAGTGAGGGAACAACAGCTTTGATGGTTTTTCTTATAATTAGAGCTGGCTAGAGAATGAAAATTCACAACTTTCAGGTTTCTAAATTTGTTTTCATTCAACATTGGGGGAAAAAAACTTTTTTTGATGTTTTTGTGAATGGAATTGTAGCAAAATGTCCTTTTTGCAATTGAAATGATCAAGTTTTTGATTTGGGTCTTTCGGTGGGTTTCTCTCTCTCTCTCTCTCTCTCTCTCTCTCTCTCTCTGGAATTGACTAGAAAACAGACTCTGGACTGGAGACAACTGTCTAAATTGACATCTCAGTAAAACATTTTGGCTTCAACAAAACAGAATATTTCAATGAAAAAAGTTTTGTTGAAAATGTTCCAACCACCTCTACCTATAATCAAAAAGCTTTTACAGCTGATAATTATTCATTTTTACTAGATTAGTGAATCTCTGAGACTGTATCTTTTCCTTGGTCAACAGATCTCAGTGTTTAAAAGCAGAACTATCTATCCATTTCTTTAAGATGATCTCCTGTGTGTATCTTTCCATTGCATTTGAATATTAAAATAAGTGAGCGTAAAGGTCTCCGTTTTGGTGTTGCAATATTTGTTAAAGCGGCAAAGAGTCCTGTGGCACCTTATAGACTAACAGACGTATTGGAGCATAAGCTTTCGTGGGTGAATACCCACTTCGTCGGATGCATGCGTCTTTGCTGCTTTTACAGATCCAGACTAACACGGCTACCCCTCTGATATGTAATATTTGTTTTGAGGGGGCAGAATAGTGGCTTCTTGCAAAGCATGGTCATATTTCAGGTTGGAATTACAAGAAGTGGCCAACTAAGCTCTGTTCACTTATCTATATCATGTCTGCCTCCTGTTTATTTTTTCCCTCCAAGTTCCCAAATAGCTCATTTTTATTGTATCAGTGGTTGCAGCATCTAGTCTGCTCAATATTCTTCTGTGTGTATAACATTCTGTTCCTTCCAAAGGATAGTGGGAAATAATCATGAGAAGAGTTATTCTGTGAGAAAGCAAACTGTATGTACTATAGGTTTCAGAGTAGCAGCCGTGTTAGTCTGTATTCGCAAAAAGAAAAGGAGTACTTGTGGCACCTTAGAGACTAACAAATTTATTAGAGCATAAGCTTTCGTGAGCTACAGCTCACTTCATCGGATGCTACTTGTGGCACCTTAGAGACTAACAAATTTATTAGAGCATAAGCTTTCGTGAGCTACAGCTCACTTCATCGGATGCATTTTAAAAATGCATCCGATGAAGTGAGCTGTAGCTCACGAAAGCTTATGCTCTAATAAATTTGTTAGTCTCTAAGGTGCCACAAGTACTCCTTTTCTTTTTGTATGTACTATAGATCACAGTATTGAGGTTTTACTATCTGTCACTTTTGCAATTGACCATAAAGCTTGGGAGCCTCAGAGGCTTTACAGTAAATAAAACAATCACACAAAAACATTTTCATCTCATAAAGTTAGCCAAATGCTATTTGATTATTTTCATTTAGTGGTTAATGGGGCAAACTGATGTTAGTTAATCTTAAACAGGAATAGTGCATATGCTGAAGACCATGGGGACTTTGAAATTCCTTTACCCTTCAAGACTATAGCCATTTGTCTTGCATTCCAGGCCTGATGCTAATCAAATAATGTTTGGAATAGATTAGGAAATAGAGTTCACTTTACTGAGGCAGTTGCAGCAAAAGGATAGGAATGGTTTTAAAATTAAAAAAAGAAAAGGCCAAATGGTTGAAATGGTCAGGGAATTATGGTCCAATACAATGAGTTATTGCACTGGAAGCATTTTGCCTCTTTCTCATGATACAGATTGCATAAGGGATAGGAAGTAAAACTATCTAACTCTTTGCTTCTGACAAATTTGAATTTAACCCATCCCAATTTGCAGTTGAAGAGTAAAATCTCATTAGCCCTACTGTTGAGTGACTTGGGCCATCCAAGGCCATGCTATTATGAATGTACGTTTGGTATGCAAAATACAAAAGACTGATCTTTATGTTTGTCGCAAAAACTCATGCAATGAGCACTTCAATGGCACTGGAGTTCGGTACCCCTCTCACTGCTGCTCCTTGCTGAAGCTTGTGTGTGTGGCAGCAATCGATTCTGAAGTGCCAGTGTTCTTCTGCAATGCTGATAATTCATTATAATTATTAAATCCATACCAAAAAAGCTGTTAAAAGAAAATTTAGGTTGCAAAGTCAAGCACTTGAAAGTTAGGAAATGCCAGACTTACAGTTGCCCAGGCAACCTTAATTCTGCTGTCTTGTGCGTGAATGAGGCAGGAGTCCTGTGGAAAAAATATTATATGATCATATAATTAAAGACTGTATCATAAAGCATATGTACAGAGAGCTGAATTAAGGTTGTGTGGGCAACCATAAATCTGGCATTTCTTCTTCTTTTGAATACTTAATTTTACAACCTATATAACATCCTTTTAACATAGACTTTTTGTGTCACTTCCTAGAGATTTTTTTAAAGGAAAATGGTAAAAACAAATTGTTATTTACAGCTGTAACAATCTTCCCATCGTCATCATTAAGACTTGAGCCTGAACCTTCAGCATTGGCTTCTACTACTTGTGCAACAGATCTATAAAATCATGACGGGTGTGGAAGAAGTAAATAGGAAGTGTTGTTTACTCCTTCTCATAACACAAGAACTAGGGGTCACCAAATGGATTTAATAGGCAGCAGGTTTAAAACAAACAAAAGGAAGTATTTCTTCACACAACACGCAGTCAACCTATGGAACTCCTTGCCAGAAGATGTTGTGAAGGCCAAGACTATAACAGGGTTCAAAAAAGAACTAAATAAGTTCATGAAGAATAAGTCCATCAATGGCTATTAGCTAGGATGGGCAGGGATGCAAAACCATGCTTTGAATTGTCTCTAGCCTGTTTGCCAGAAGCTGGGAATGGGCAACAGGAAGGGATTACTTGTACTGTTCATTCCCTCTGGTGCACCTGGCATTGGTCACTGTCAGAAGACAGGATGCTGGGCTAGATGGACCATTGGTGTGACCCAGTATAGCTGTTCTTATTAATTATATCAGCTGGTAGCAGGTGAAAGCTGTTATCTGAGTGCTGGGGAATGAATTGCTGGCACCATATGCTGAGTCCCAGGAATGGTTATAATGAACCTGGTCCATCTCTTTCTCTCTCTCCCTCCCTCCTCCAGCCTCATGTGTTGCTCCCTGTGGAGGGGAAAATGCTGGGAGCCAGGTGCATGAGGGGATGGGGTTATTGTGTGGGATCCCAGCTTAGTGCCTGCCCCAGTGTGGTTCTCTCAGAGGAGTCTGGCCATTGGGGCCCTGTGCTAGGTCCAGCAGGAGAGGAGCTCAACTTTTCTTCTATCCTTCCCAATACAACTGCTCCAGCAGCTTCCTGGCATTCCCAGTTGAGTGTCGTCGTTGTCTGCTGCTGCTGCTTTGGAAGTGGGGGGAGCCTGGCCTTAGAACCTTTTGTTGTTTTGTGGACATGCTGCCAAAGTTCTCTTGAGCAATGCCGATGAAAGAAGGGAAATGGTGATATTTTGTATCTCAGAAAAAATCTGAAGAGAATTTGATGGAACAAAAGAGAGGCAATTCTGTAACCTTGCTGAATAGCAAAGGTCTGCTGCAAACAATGAAGGCATTTGCTTTTTTAAAAAAAAGAAAATCCTGCCTCAGGGCCCAAAATGAGATCCCACTGTGCTACACATTGTACACATTATAAGAGACAGTCCATGCAGTGAGGAGCTCACAGTCTGAATAGATAACATAGATACAGGGTGGCGTGACACTTTTTGGGGGGTTACCTGAGGTGTCCGGGATGAATCACTACCATCTGCTTACACCATGAGAGAGCCTTGACTGTGCCCACCAGGGCAAACCCTCCCCAACTACTGGCTGCTGGAAACATCAGCACTCTGCTCTGGACTCCAGGGGCTCTCACACTCCATTTTCAGGCTAGCAATTTACACACCCCACTTTGTTACGCTCGAGTCCCTTATTTCGTGGCCACCTGCAATGAACACCAATCTGCTTCCTCCATGGAAGCTGTGCACCCTCGTTCATTGGTTTCACTGCAGTTCAACTCTTTCCTTATTGCATGGCACTTAGATTTGTCTATGGTGAAATGAAATTGCAGTTTATTTAATGGAGCTTGAGGTACAGATTCAAATAAACACAAGTACAAGGGTTTGGAAATATAAGGCTACAGGTAAAAGGAAAACGGAAAACTCAGTCTATAGTCTGTACTTATTAACAGGCAAGGTTCCTGTCTATGAAGGTATTTTTCACCAAATGGTCAGTCCTCACAGCACTTGTGCAGTTCAGAAAGCTGGGAGCCATTTTAATAAGAGACGCCCTGTCATAAATATAAAGGGAAGGGTAAACACCTTTCAATCCCTCCTGGCCAGAAGAAAAACCCTTTCACCTGTAAAGGGTTAAGAAGCTAAAACAACCTCGCTGACCAAAATGACCAATGAGGAGACAAGATATTTTCAAAGCCGGAGGCGGGGGGAAACAGAGAGTTCTCTCTGTCTGTGTGGCTTTTGCTGGGACCAGAGCAGGAATGCAATTCAGAACTCCTGTAAAGAGTTAATAAGCAATCTAGTTAGATATGCGTTAGATTCTCTTCTGTTTAAATGACTGATAAAATAAGTTGTGCTGAATTGAATGTATATTCCTGTTTTTGTGTCTTTTTGTAACTTAAGGTTTTGCCTCGAGGGATTCTCTATGTTTTGAATCTGATTATCCTGTAAGGTATTTACCATCCTGATTTTACAGAGGTGATTCTTTTACTTTTTCTTCTATTAAAATTCTTCTTTTAAGAACCTGATTGCTTTTTCATTGTTCTTAAGATCCAAGGGTTTGGGTCTATGTTCACCTATGCAAATTGGTGAGGATTTTTATCAAGCCTTCCCCAGGAAAGAGGGTGTAGGGCTTGGGGGGATTTTGGGGGGGAAAGACATTTCCAAGTGGGCTCTTTCCCGGTTATATTTGTTAGACGCTTGGTGGTGGCAGCAATAAAGTCCAGGGACAAAAGGTAAAATAGTTTGTACCTTGGGGAAGTTTTAACCTAAGCTGGTAAAAATAAGTTTAGGGGTTTTTCATGCAGGTCCCCACATCTGTACCCTAGAGTTCAGAGTGGGGAAGGAACCTTGACACGACCGCTAGCACAGTCTCTTTTCTGAAATGGATAAAATCTTTTACCCTTTCTGTTTTTTTCATTCCCATACAGTTACAGATTATTGTCTTGTAGCCCAGAGGCCTCCTCTTCAGAGATCTCTCTTTGGTTCGGTTGTCTTGCTAAATGTTCAGGCTTCCACCTGGTCCAGACAGTAAATGTAGGCTGTCTCCAAAGATGCTCATTGTTCTCGATGCTTATTGAGTTAGCCCTGACACCTACCTCACTTCAGGTGACAAGTTTCACTTCAACAGTTCTGAAACCCAATATTCTACATGCTATACAACTCTCTGATTATTTCCTGTACAAACATCATGCTACAATCATAACAATCTGTTAGTTCTTAGCATTCGGAAGAGACCACACAGGGCCCCTCTGCCTTGGGTGTAATATTGAGATGATTGGGCATGGAGGCAATATATCTACCCAAGTATATCTGTGTCATAGGTGGGAGACAGGGAGTTTCATCCCCATTTTACAGATGGGGAACTAAGATATAGACAGACTAAGTGACTTGCTCAAGATAGCAGAGGCAGGAACTCATCCCAGATCTCCTGGCTCTCACTTCAGTGCCTTAACCATAATATTATATTTTCTCTCTTACAGCAACTTCCTCCTCCATTATTGTGTTCAAAGACAAATCACAGGACCTGGTACATGAGCCCTTACTGACGGTATATTTTGCCCTGTGGATTAGACAGCAGCAATCAGTTTAACAAGATGTGCTGTGGAAACTGTATTGTAATACTGCATGCTTGGAACGGAGCTAAAGTTGAAAGCCGCAAAGTAGGTGCTTGGTGAGGAACAAGGGAGAGTTTGTTCTGAACTGAAAAAGAGAGATGAGGTAAACACAAAACTTAGCACATGCATTTTAAAAGTTGAGGGGTGCAAATTGAAATTTCCCTGGGACTAATTCCATTAATTCTCTCATAAATACGTTCTTTCTGAACTTGGCAGTAGTACAGGCACCCACTATATTTAATAATGACTTTCTCATGGATAAATTCTTCAATGTATTAGACACAAGCAGGCTTTTATTTAACATTAATTGTGGCATATTTTTCCACACATTTTTCTCAAAACTATTCATAAATCAACTATAAATCAACAGGGGTATCCTCTGCAGGGAAGCAAATCAACATCCCCCTTAGTATCAGAGTTGCACCATGTCCTCCTCATAATATCCAGAGTAGCCAAAAATACAGTGCACATTTCTACTCATGTCATCTTAGTATGGTACTGTAACAGGAGGCAGGGCACTGCCTGGTCCCCAGTGAGCAACTTTTTACTCTAGATCAACTTCTCTCCCATTGCAAAGGAACTATTATATGAAAGATGAGAAGAAAGGATTATGGGAAAGTAGGGTCCATGGCCAAGTTCTTAGGACTGGACTGTGTAAGTTTTTTTCTATTTATTAAAGGGACAATCTCCCTAAGAACTATTTATGCCTCACCTAAATCCAGATTATAGCATTTCCTGTGGAGTTAAAGATGACAGTAACAAAATAAACAGAACACTCTATATTTCCTGTATCTAAAACATTTCAATAGAAGTACATCCTCACTCTGTTTTGATGCATAGAAGTGGCTAGATATGGTGATGGGTATAAATGTCTGAGTAGATAGACAGATTACTGTCTGGGTGATTCTTAAAGGTTCAGAGGGGTTTGGTTTGAAAAAGCATCTGAACATTTGGATGTGTTTCCTAATAGCATCCCAAATATTTGATATTTCCTACTTCCAGAGAGGAAGGAAATACTGCAACAGCGTCCTGTTTCATGAGATTTTTGAAATTTCTGTTTCTAGCCCCAGCTGAAACTGGGAAGCACAGAGCTTCATGTAAATGAAAAAATAATCAAAAAGACCTCAGCAAAGGTTTGCTTTTCTAGGGTTCTCGGATAGTGTAGTGATAAGCAGCAGTAGAAAAGCCTATGATTTAGTTCAAGTTTTGACCAAAAATTTAGGTCAGTATGAAAAATAGTCCAATGAAAAAGGACTCACTTGGTCCCTTGACTCATCATTTCCTCTTGTCCTTCATGTAGTCATCTACACTGGTGCAAAAAATAGGTGTAAATTTCCTCCATTCTGATTGGGTAGCATTTTACATCTAGTTTCAAAATATCTAAATGACAGCACAAAAAGCAAGAACCACATCCTCTTTCCATGTTTTAAATCTATTCTCACCAAAATGTCAGGACAGCGTGGTAGATTTTTGGTTGTGTGTTTTTTGAGTCCTGTACTGTTTGTTGTCCTTCCTTGAACAAAATATCAGGTAAAGGCAGGACTGAATAAATTCATTATGTAAGGACAGGGTCCTTTATACTCATGGATGTTGTTTCTAGAAACAAACAAAATGTTCTTTTCAAAAAGCACCAGGCCTAAGACTTTCCTTTAAGTGTTTCCAGAAACCAAAGCATATAGTTTTTCTGAGCCTTAGAATAATGTGTGTGTGTGTGTGTGTGTGTGTGTGTGTATACTAGGAACTTTTTTAGTAGAAATCAATATCTTTTTATTTACTATAATGAATAATAATAGATACCTGTTATTTTGTGACACTCTGTTTGCAAAGGAAAACAGAATTTTGCAGCTACTGCCAAGATAGTATATTATTAGATCTTAGTACTTAACTGAGTTTCCTCACAAACATTGATTTGCTGTTGCTGTTGTTATGACTGTTTCCAGGTGGTTGTACAGTTTAAAGAAATATGCAAATAAATTTAATTCAGGAATGCACTATCACAAAATGTACTTGTTACATTTATGTCTGTCTTGGAAAAGCACTTTAAAGTGCGTCATTTGAATCTACTTCAGAAATGCAAGGCTCAGTTTTTACCAGCAGACTCCTAAATTTTTTTCACAAAAATAACAGGACGAGAGACTATCTCTAACAGAAATGCCTCCCCAATTAGAACTGCTCCCCTGAGACTTCTCCACAGCCTCTCACAATGAAGCATATCTCCCATTTTTGTCTCATGTTTATCTCTGATCTACCCAGACTTGATGTTCTCCCACTTTTAGGATAAAATATCACTTACATCAGAAACACTGCATCCTAGAACTGAAGTTGAAAGGGAAGTCAATGCATGCTAAAGAAATGAATACTGCATCACTTTAGGCTTACGGAGCCACTGTTATTTTTCCTGATGTCCCTTATTCGGTATCTGTTGTAGGAAGTAAAACAAACTCAAACTGTATGACCTCAGTGTTCAAAAGTGATTTTGGGTGCCCAATTTTAAGACCACTAAAAGGAATCTGAATTTTCAAAGGCTGAGGCTCAGCACTTTCTGGATATTAGACCCCTTTGTAACTCTTTGCTGCCCATTTTATTTAGTTTTTCAGGTGGCTAGTCGTTCCAGAAATTTTAACATATGCTACTGAAACTTTCACTGGCAGGAATTTTATTTTCATCATCCCAACTATACTGTGCCACAATAGCAGAAAAGAATCCACTGGGTTCCTTCACCTGCGTAGTTTGTTTTTCCATCCATGTTAATATTGGGCTCGGTCCCACAGTTTTGGAAGTTGGAAGTTTGGCCCAAGAATGGATCAGCAAGATCAGGCCTTTTCTATGTAGTCTATGAATAGGCAGCCACTGAGCAAGTGTAGCATCGTTATAACAGATGGGCATCATGCATTCAACATCAACAGGGGAATCCTCTGCAGGGAAGCAGAATAAAAAGAAACTCTTAAATGATAAAAATGATGCAGAGAGTTAACCAGGGTTATGTCACCACACCTTTCCTATTCATTGCCCTGTTCATTACTTCCACTACTACATGGGATCTGGGTTTCCACTTAAGATCTATCTCTGAAAATCCTATCAAGGCTTGGACTCAGAGAGTGCTAAGCCAAATTCTACAAATGTGTGCTTAGAAGGTCTCTGTAACCTGAACACATTCAATATTCTTTGTTAGTTGCCAATTGGGATTTTTCATTCTTTGTGTGCTTTTCAAGGATCCATGTGAAAGAGACTTGGTTTAAGGCATTACAGGGGAGACCAATTATAATTAAGGCTACGAGTCGGTCACGGAGGTCATGGATTCTGCGATTTTACGTGACCTCTGCAACTTTAGCCCCAGGGCACTGGGTCTGAGGCTTCAGGCCCAGGGTGCCAGGGCTTAGACTTCAATAAATCCATGATTTATTGTTTATTGCCCACATCCTGTCCATGACTTTTAATAAAAATATCCATGACAAAATCTTAGCCTTAATTCTAATTTTCAAAATTGTCAAACTTAAACACTTAAGTAAACTGGGGCCTGCTCCTTCAACCATGGCCCATCTTCTATTTGCAGAGTTACTGAGTTCTATGTGATTCCTGGAGTTATTTTTTTGTCAACATGGGCAAACTTTTTCTGATATATCTTTCAGTGTTTCCTTACCACTCTTCTGTTCTCTCCCTCCCATCTCCTCTTTCTCCACTGCTGTGTCTCTTTGCTCATTCCCTAATCCTTCCCCTCCCTCCGCCCCCCATTTATTGGCTTTTTTTCTCTCTGCCCATATTGCTTTCCTGTTCTTGCTCCTCACCTTCCCCCTTCCTTATACTTTCCCCTGATATCTATTATTTCCCCTTCTTGGTCTTTTCTTCCACACTCCCACCTAACCTCCTCGTTCATCCAACCAAGCCCTTTCACTTTCACCCACAAACACACACATTGTCATTTTCCTTACGGCCGCCTCCTGGCGGCAGGTGAAAATATGCTACACTTAGAACGGATGAGATCTAAGAGGTGGGTAGGCAAATATGAGGCACCCTTGTCTGGTGACCTTCTTCTTATTCTCTGCCATTTCTCCCCACAGCCCTATCCTGCTTTGTGACATAAGAGGCACAGCCAGAGCTAGGGAGCCAGTAGTTGGAGCAGTGAGAGTGAGGAAAAGGGGACAGACTGTGCTGATTTCTCAACAGTCCCTAAATGGCTCCTCACACCCGGGGGGGGGAGGGGGAAATGTGAGGAAAATTTTGCTGCCTCCCTGCAGTCTCATTGGTGAGTGACTTGTCAGGTGGAGTTGACGGCCAGACTGGTGTCAGGGGAAAGGTGCAAGAATGGCATGTATGAATTGTTCTTGTACAGACCCCATACTGCTGTATTTATGGCATCACAGACATTACCATTGCAACCGAGCGGGCACGGGTAGAAGCAAAGTGTGAGTCTCTGCTGTTATTACAAAACTATAAATACCTTCAGTAAAACCAAATGGAAAAGGATTGGTGAAATAATATTTTTGTTTATAAACAAAATTCAGTAAATATTAGTTTGCCCAAAGATTGAAGTCCCCTTTGATGTAGCTTGAATTCAAACTATCCTACTTTTTTTTTTTTCTGGTCATGGGCTACCTCTGCTCAAAAGCACATAGTGGCTGGTTGGTAGGATGAGATTAAGTCACACAACCCCTGTGAAGTACAAAAGGCAAAGACACAGATACAGTAGGCATACAGAGCATTATCATTTCCAATTTACGGATTGAAAAACTGAAACACAAAGAAGGCATCCTCATGCAAGTTGACAGCAAAGCTGGAATTAGTTACCAAGTGTACTGATGTTGTGTCTTTGCTCTACATACAACATTAAGAATATGAGGAAACTACATGGACACAGTTAAGTTTCAAATAAGCATGTTTACTAACTGTACAAATATACAATCTTTAACTACATACATACACAGCTGCTCTGCTAGGGTTCAGATGGCTTCTGCAATAGAAGAAGAGAGGCTATTAGATGGCTTCCAAACTATTTAAAGGAGTATTACTACAACTGACAGGTTTCTGCTCAAACCTGCCTCTATTCCCCAATGTTAAATATAAAACTGAATATATTTATTCTTTTTTATTAGTGCATGCCAAAAATATACAGGATGTGCAACACAATCAAGTTAACATTGCTAGAGTAACCTTAACTTTTGAAACTTCCTAACTTTTTTAAATGCTTAATCTCACAATCTTGGTGTTTCTTTAATGACAAAATTGTGTTTCCTTTTACTAATATTAAGGTTTAGGCCAATATTTTACTTTACCTCTACTGGTATTCTGTATGTATAATCATATTATTACTTTTTCAGTTAGTTTCTTACTTTGAATGAATTCTTAAAGGGACAAGATACTTGTTTAAAATTTTCAAAAAGCTACAGCAAATAAAAATGGAGTAATTATGAAGCATTCAATAGACTGATGACACAAGAATATGTCAGTCTCAGTCGATAGGGAACAGTCAAAAAGATTTTCACAGATATAGTGTGGTCTCAGTTTGCTTAAAAATCTCTTAGATGTTAGTGGGATTTTCAAGATGAAGAGCTTTGTATAGGAAAGATACAAATGTTTAGATCCTGCTGAAAATGAGCAATTTCTAGACAGCAAGAGAAAATGTACAAATCACATTCAATGTAACAAATCCCACAGTTTGCTAAAATTGCTAAAGAGAAATAGAATTATAAGTGCTGTCCATAAAGTTTTAGATATGAATCTCTGAATTCTGAAACAGCAGAAATGAGCATTTGGTGGGAGCTTTGGACACAAACATGTTTTTCTTCATTTTAATCAGTAGCTGAAGATTCTGCTAAAAAACTGATTTTGATAATAGCTTTATATACTATTCTTACAAGTGTGGACATGTTTGGCAAGCTATATTTTCTAAAAAAAAAACCCCACTTTGTAATGATTTTCAGGAATCTTCTCCAGAACACGAGGCTAAAGGCAACTGCCATATAATTCCATTTGCTCTGAACTGGACAGAGTTGTGGTATCCCTTAGGATAAGAAATTCAGTGTGCCTTAAAATCTCCTCAAGCAGAAGACACAGTGCACAGTCTATTGGGCATTACCTTTTAGCCTTGAAGATAGACTGGTCTACAACTAACATGGAAATCTTAGGGGATTTGGGTCACTTTTGTGCCCTGTGCAGTGAATTAAAGAAATATTTCAAAGTCAGACTTGCCTTCCAGACACAAAAATATATTGGCCATGTCATTAAAGGAAAGTTCTATTGGCTAGAAATCATATGACTTACAGTTTCATACAAGGTATCTATTGCTTATCTCCAAATATAAATATTGGGTATTATGCAACATAATTAACTAATGAAAAAGCTTTTAATGTATTGTTTATCTTTTCCTACATGGCGCATAATAATACTGACCATGGCATTGTACCAACATATGAAAATTGAATAGAGCAACCAAACATGTTCTCTTGTTTAATTCAGTAATCATCAAGTTAATGGTGCAGTCATGTAAAACTTCTCCCCTTAATTAAATTTTAACCATCATCTAACAGACAGTATTATGTCTTGTTATGTCCATCATTTATACAGGCAGGGCTGGCATGCATGCTCTAGCAAAAGAAAGAAATCATATAGCTAATAACATGCATTTAAGTTGGGGCTGCACGGGTTGCAAGGGGAAGAAAATGAAAGGATGCATAAGAGACAGATGGAACTTAAACAGATGGAAATTGAAGTAGAGGCAGCCAGACGGAAAGCTGACCATGAGAGGGCTATGGAGATCCAGAAGCAAGCCCTGGAATTGATAGATAAAGAATATGGAATATATGTCACACCTACGTGAGGAGATTACTACCAGAGGATTGGTCACAGACCAATGCTGAGGCAGTGTGCCCCATGTCCTCTTTTCTAGACAGGGCATCAGATACCATGTTTTCCTTCCCTTTAATGTGCACAATCTCCATGTTAAATTCCTGCAGGACCAGGCTCCAGATTAGCAGTTTGGAGTTTGTGCCCTTGGTCCTGTTTTGCCATATTAAAGGTGAATGGTCTGTTAGAATCTTGAACCTCCTGTTAAAGAGGTAAAGTCTCAGTTGTTTAACAGCCCACACTATGGCATAGCATTCCTTTTCTATGACTGAATAATTCTGCTCGGTAGGGGACAGCTTTTTGCTTAGGAAGGCAATGGGGTGCTTCTTGCTGTCCTTTTCTGTTTGCATCAGTACAGCACCCAATCCAGTGTCGGATGCATCAGTGCACATTCAAAAGTCTTATCAAAGTCAGGGTAGCTGAGATGCCCTGAGGCATCTGAGTGAAGGTTTTGTGAATCCCAGTGGAGCCTGATTCTGGCATTTAGGAGCCTAAAGTGCCAGTTAGAAACCTAAATCCTTTTGTGACTTCAGCCCTTCACATTGGTGAATCATAGAATCATAGAATATCAGGGTTGGAAGGGACCTCAGGAGGTCATCTAGTCCAACCCCCTGCTCAAAGCAGGACCAATCCCCAACTAAATCATCCCAGCCAGAGCTTTGTCAAGCCTGACCTTAAAAACTTCTAAGGAAGGAGATTCCACCACCTCCCTAGGTAATGCATTCCAGTGTTTCACCACCCTCCTAGTGAAAAAGTTTTTCCTAATATCCAACCTAAACCTCCCTGCAAGTGCAATTTGAGACCATTACTCCTCGTTCTGTCATCTGCTACCACTGAGAACAGTCTAGATCCATCCTCTTTGGAACCCCCTTTCAGGTAGTTGAAAGCAGCAATCAAATCCCCCTCATTCTTCTCTTCTGCAGACTAAACAATCCCAGTTCCCTCAGCCTCTCCTCATAAGTCATGTGTTCCAGTCCCCTAATCATTTTTGTTGCCCTCCGCTGGACATTTTCCAATTTTTCCACATCCTTCTTGTAGTGTGGGACCCAAAACTGGACATGGTATTCCAGATGAGGCCTCACCAATGTTGAATAGAGGGGAACGATCACGTCCCTCGATCTGCTGGCAATGCCTCTACTTATACATCTCAAAATGCCATTGGCCTTCTTGGCAACAACAGCACACTGTTGACTCATAACCAACTTCTCGTCTACTGTAACCCCTAGGTCCTCTTCTGCAGAACTGCTGCCTAACCATTCGGTCTCTAGTCTGTAGCGGTGCATGGGATTCTTCTGTCCTAAGTTCAGGACTCTGCACTTGTCCTTGTTGAACCTCAACAGATTTCTTTTGGACCAGTCCTCTAATTTGTCTAGGTCCCTCTGTATCCTATCCCTACCCTCCAGAGGTATCTCTCCTCCCAGTTTAGTGTCATTCAAAAACTTGCTGAGGGTGCAATCCACACCATCCTCTAGATCATTAATGAAGATATTGAACAAAACCGGCCCGAGGACTGACCCTTGGGGCACTCATGATTCATCCTAGGATATTCAACGTGTTTTACAAAAGGTGGGTAAGTACTTAAACGTGGTCTGCACATCTCCACTAATTCTGAATAGCTTTATAGCCAGTTCTTCTTTAAACCAATTTTAAAATTTTCTGCAGTTTTATTGTAGACCAGGCTCCAGCCACTCTGAAATGTTTATATTGAACTGGCACCAGGACTATTTTCTTAAAGTTAAATCATCAGCATAAAAGTTTACATTACCTTGACTATCAGCACAGAGATGGATTGAATCCATCTGCCTGCATGAATGAAAATCTCTGTGTCTTCATTTTAAATTGATACTTTTCCCCTCAGGTCAGCCGCAACACTGAAGTCAGGTTGTTGTGTAACCATGTACTTATCTAAAGAAAAAAGCCCTGAACAGAGCTATGGAGAGCCATATGTGCACTGAGCAGAGAGCCTCAGGTGGAGTATTAGTGAGATATACAATTTGTAATTTTTAAAGAATATACCAAGGTTATCTTCTAATTTTACATAATGCACCCATTACAATTATGATTTCCACCAAATATGTGTTGGTTTCTATCTTGGGATTCCAGCAACTTTCCTTGTTGAATGAATTCTAATTACTCGCCCTGTAGTTATATTGACTTTAACATCCTTCTGGACAAGTTTGTACCAAGTTTGTACCATAGTTTCAAATTACACTTAAGCAATTCATCTTGACTCCTTAATTCATCATTATCAAAACTTCCAATCCACAATAACTCCAATAGAATAAAGAATTCCTTTTTCTTTATGCTGCACAGATCAATTTCAGCCCTGAATTACAATTCTGACAACTCTATTGAGTTCACCCAGGGTGGAAAGCCAGGCTTAGATTTGGATATATGCCACCTCTTAGGAGAAAAGAACAGGCATTTACCGCTGATTTAATTTCTTCAGGCCTTATGATGAATAGTCATCTTAAAATGAATGCACTGCCCAGGCTCTTGAGTCATAAAAAGCTTTACAATTTTAAAAGTCTATTATTTTATTTTAGCATTTTTACAGTTGATCCCTTTCAATGCCGTACACTGAATTTAACAAAAAGAACGAGGAGTACTTGTGGCACCTTAGAGACTAACAAATTTATATTATAAATTATTATAAAATTATAACTATTTGCAAACTGGACACCAGTAAATTAGGCTTGAATAAAGACTAGAAGTGGATGAGTCATTACACAAACTAAAAACTATTTCCCCAGGCTAATTTTTTCCCCTACTGTTACTCACACCTTCTTGTCAACTGTTTGAAATGGGCCATCCTGATTATCACCACAAAAGTTTTTTTTCTCCTGCTGATAATAGCCCACCTTAATTGATTAGTCTTGTTAGAGTTGGTATGGCAACCCCCATTTTTTCATGTTCTCTGTATATATATATATCTCTCTATATATCTATATATAGAGATATATATATCTTCCGACTGTATTTTCCACTGCATGCATCTGATGAAGTGGGTTTTAGCCCACAAAAGCTTATGCCCAAATAAATTTGTTAGTCACTAAGGTGCCACAAGTACTCTTCATTCTTTTTGTTGATACAGACTAACATGGCTACCACTCTGAAACTGAATTTAACAGAATCTTCCATAAGAAAAGATTCATAGTATAAGTCCAACAACTGTGCAGAAATAAAATGTACGAGAGTATATTTGTACTAGTTACAATGTTCACAAGTTCAAGTAAAGCATGCTGAACATGGCTAATTGTTTTGGTGCTGCCTAAATACTTGGTATAAAAGGCTAAAAGCCATGGCCAGTGCTGCTCGATGTAATGGCTGTGTCACCTATGAAGTACACCAAAGGCTAACAGCAAAGGGGTGTAAGCAGTATATTAAGCTTGGCAGGATTCAATTTAAATCATTAATTGTCGGTAAATGTATATTTCCCCTGACACAGAAATTAACCAAAAAAACCCCCCAAAACCCACTGAGAACAGTTGACACTGACAGCCTGCCCTGTACCTAACACCCAGAAGGATTCACTGTCCCTGGACCCATATCCATGTAGATTGGCTTCAGCAACCCCACTATTATGGCTCCGCTCACTCACTCATTAGCTGGGAGTGCAGAGGCCATCCCTGGCAGGAGCCATTCAGCAGCAGGGTGGCCTCCCAAATGGCCGGAGGCCAGTCTTCCTCCCCACAGCCATGGCTGGAAGGTCTCTCCTCCACCAAGCAGGACTGCAGCCTCCTCTGCATCTTGCCCTTGCATGTCTTGGGACCCTCAGCTGCACAGGGAGCCTCCTGCAGCCCTGCTGTCAGCACTGCCCTAACCCTACCTCCCTTATTTTCCCATAACAGTGAAAATTCAAAGAGATAAAAATTGAAAAAAATGCTTCAAAATAAAAATTGATATTATCCCATGTTACAAAAATATAATAATCAAATTCTGCCAAGGCTAAACATATTGTTGCACCTTTTTGGCCTGAGCAATTAGACTATATTTGGGCCTTGCCGGCTTGTTTCCGAATCAGATATTTCTTGTGTGCAATCTTGTTTATTTACAAGAATGTACACAAAGTCCTGTTTCCCTGAACACAGTAGAAACAAACAACATCAGACAGTTTCCTTTTTCAGAAATCCAAGCCCGACTTTCCAGCTAGTAACATACCTGTAGGAAGCTCTGTATCTTGGCTCACTTAGTGCCACATTCATAAACATCTCTCACTTCCTGCCTCTCAGGCTTTGTCTACACTGACAAGTGAACAACAAAACTTTTGTCATTTAGAGGTGTTAAAAACACTCTCCCTGAAAGACAAAAGTTTTATCAAGGAAAAGCAACAGTATGAACAATGCTTTGTCGACAGGAGCACTTTCCTGCTGACAAAGCTACTGACACTCATTAGGGGTGGAAGTTTTTTGTTGGCAGGAGAATGGCTACACTGGGCACCTTTTAGTGGCACGGCTGTAGTGAAACAGCTGTATCGCTAAAAGCTGGGTAGTGTGGACAAAGCCTCACAAACAGACACACCGCACTGCAATCAATCAGTCCCCTAGTCCCTGCGTTTTAGAATCAGTCCATGAAAACTCCTTAGCCCACCTGGATAGATTCTGATTCAGCTTGCCATACAGCCATTTGTCTTGGATGGTGGCTCCCTATTGTTCCAGCTATCACTACATAATGGGACATTTAATTGCTCCTCCTATTTAACCTGAAAGAAAGGTACTTAGCATACCCATTGTCTTTAATGAGGTCTGTGAATGTCTATAGATCAAAAACCCACTTGAGAACTATCACTAACACCTTCAGCATAACAATATTTATCGAGTACTTTTCATCCAGAGGTATTTCAAAGTATTTTACAAATAAAGGGCCAAATTCAACTTTCACACTTTGTCTATGCTTCGCTCTCCCCACTCCCCTAAAATTAATATTTAAAATCAAATTTACACAAGTTAAGAGGAAAGGTACTGTACATCTGGGGTCAGGCTTGTGTTATGAGGGATTACAAGTATTGGTTTACAAGGTTCACATGATACATACATAGTACATAACCAGCATAAACCCAGATTGGGGTGCGGGGGTTTTTAAAATGTCAGTGGATAAGTGGTTACTACTATTGGTGCAATTCCATTGGTGGTAACAATGGTGGAAATGCTAGTGTAGTCAAGGCTCCAGTGTAGTATAGACCTGCCCTGTGCAGTATTAAGTTTACATAGTGGTCAAAAAGCCAGTGGGAGCCTGATGCCCTGTCTACATTAAAGCTCTCCCTACTGTTACCACTGGTGGTGTAGTGATAGTGGGGAGTGTTAGGTGAAAATAGCCCTGTGAAGGGTGCCCCGCACCAGAAGTGCCACCTAGTGGTCAGGCAAGGGCATGGCAAGTGGTCCCCCTTCTTGATGTTTCCCCTTTCCTCCAGAACTCAGTCCTGTGAGATCAGTCTCTTCTTTTGCTGCTCACCCTTCTGGCCAGGTCCTGCACTGCAGTCTACCCCTTTCAGGGCATGTGCGCACATAATGGAGAAGTCTTTTGGTACCTGCAAAGGCTTTCTCCTTAGCTTCAGGGTCTGGACCTTGTGTATTCAGGGCTTTCCCCAACTGCATACCTTGCTGAGGGGTAGACTTTTTTTTGTTGTCCCACCTTTTGGCGTTGGTAGAGGAACCTGAGCCCACGCTCTCCACTGGGCTCCAATCCAGGGCCCAATGGTGGGCAGCTAAGTTCTGCACCTAAGGGTGCTAAATAGCTACCTGTCTGGATCACTTCCTTCCTGAGCTCCCCTTTTCTCTAGCAGGGTAAATTTAAAGAACTGAACAGAAAATAAAGTTTCTGACCTTGCCACAAAGTCACTAGTCTCTCCTTTGCAGGTTTGATTTGGCCATGTGGTCAGCGCTCAGGCAACAAGAGCTCCTGGCCTATTACATCCCCAAAGAGCGGAGGTCCGTCCCCTTCCACTGCTTACTCCTTTTGAGCAGCTCAGCTTCCCCGTTTAAGCTCCACCTCCAGGTTCTGTAGGCTTTGCAGGTGCAGCTGGGTGCGGCAGCCTGGGCCCAGATCTCCTTAACTCCTTGTTCTCCACTGTGGCATTTGTACACCCCATCACTAGGCCTTTACATCAAGATGCAGTGAATAACCCATGGCAAATAATTTATTCAACACATTTCACCTCTTTGTCCATGGTATATTCGTCTCAGTTTAATGTATTTGAAACCATTCACTGAAAAATTGAAGCAAATAATTCTCGGTCTGTAGATAGTAAGAAAACAGCTTGGTGTGAATATTCAAAATTTCTTCTGTTTTGGTTAGGTTTGATTGGCTGTATTGGTCACATGGGACATTTCTGTTCTCCGAATGGGTGAATGTTGCTTTTAGAATTGGGTTTAGAATATACATATTCATTTACAATGATACATTTCAGTGTGTATTCTTGCTAGTAACGTTATCGCTAGAACAGTAAAAGATGTCAAAGCCAATTTCTTTAAAATCAAACAAATATTCATTCACCACATACAGCCATATGTGAGATGGAATACTGAAGTTTTGCTGTGGAAACAGCATCTATTTTTAAAGGAGAGATGAGCAATAACTTCTCAAAATCAAGTTATATGGGAAATTCTATATTAAATTTTTAGAAGTTATTTCCTAAGTTACAAAGCTTTCAGTGAAGACCAACTTTCTCACAGGTTTTGACAAACAATCAAGCTGTTGCTTGAGTTTGCATACGTCTGGTGAAAACCCTGTAATAACTAATAGCGAATGGTGTAAAAATCTATTGGTTTTTTCCTTTAAATTTTTTTTTTAAATTGCTCTTTACACCTAAAGTTTAGTTGCACTCTGTTAGAAGGACAAACACCTCAGCAAAAGTAAAAGTCTTTACTAGGATAACTTAAAAGTAAACATCCTGCATAAATAGATTCATTTTTATCAGATGATGGATAAGAAACCCAAGTCAAAGCTCAGTTCTCATGAGGACTGAAAAATACACTTTTACCTGGATATTTTTTCCTTGTAATCTTTTCAGCTAATAGTGTACAGATGACTATTACAAATTTCACTTGCAGCAGATTCAAGACAAGATAACATCATCATCCGTCTTCTTGATGAACCTCAACATTTTATCTGCAGAGTGGAGCTGGGTACAAAATTGAGCATGTCATGCATCTATGGAGCTCTCCGTGAAGGAAGTGCAACTGAAGGTTACAAAACTTTTAAAGCCAACTTTTAAGCTACCATCAGGAGCCTATTTAATGATTGCTGAGCACATCTGCCACGATCAGACATGCCTAAAATTAAGACAAAACTGAGCCAGTGTGACTTTTTATTTTAAGACAAGAACTTGATGCCACATGAACAACCAGGAGCCTCAGACTGAGAGGCTTTGCCTATAGGTGTCGAAGACAGCAGTAGTCCAAATCTAGCCAAGGGAGGTAGTCAGTAAAAGGCATTACCAGGTAAGAACTGTTTGATAGTCTTAGCCCAGCTTCTAGTGAACAAAACATCCACATTACAAAACCCCACCCTCACAAATGACAGCACTATTGTCAGCCTCATTAGACAGGACAAGGGAGATTTTGGGATTACAGTATATAATGGTTAATGTACTTCTATAATATGTGGGAACACAAATAATTGCAATTCCTGAAAGCAGGAATAGATCATGTGTGATGAAAATGCATGTTATTAACTATATGATTCTTTCTTTTCTATATAATAAGCTCTGCATACTGTCCTGCTCGACTACACCACTGTGACGGTGCCTTATGGGTCACAACTGAGAATGCCAAATTCAGGATGAACTGCTGAGAAATGGGGCAGATACACCCCAAGACTGGTGGCTAATACCCATTAGGATATACCAAACCAGCAACAAAAGTAAACTTCTGTTTCACCACACTGGCTAACAAGAAGACATAAAGGCAGTTTCCTCAGGCATTCCAGTTCTTACATCACCACCAAAAACACTGGATTCAGAGATGAGTGGTTCTTTACAACCAGTCTCATCAAATAATAGGTTCTTCTGATCCCAAAGAACCAGCCATACACCCAGGTCAATATATAACTTAGATCTTACCCAAAAATCACACTGATGCCAATCCTTTAGTATCTAAAATATAAAGGTTTATTCATAGAAAGAAAGAAAGAAAGAAAGAAAGAAAGAAAGAAAGAAAGAAAGAAAGAAAGGTGAGAGTTAAAATTGGTTAAAGGAATCAATTACATACAGTGATGGCAAGTTCTTGGTTCAGCCTTGTAGCAGGGATGGAATAAACTGCTGGCTTAAGTCAAGTCTTTGGAGTACATCCACATTCAGTCCTTTGTTCAGAGCTTCTGTTTGTAGCAAAGTTTCTCCAGAGGTAAGAAACAGGATTGGTACCCAAATGGAGGTTTTCCAGGGTCTTTTAAAGCTTTTGCCATGTGGAGGGCATCCCATTGTTCTTACTGTGGAAAATTACAGCAATAAGATGGAGTTTGGAGTCACATGGGCAAGTCACATGTTCATGCTCAATTTCCCTCAGTCATTGCAGGAAGCCATTACCTCCACTCCAGACAGCACGTTTACATGACAGATGGGCGTCTCCCATTGTCCATTGTCAACCAAGTGTTTCTTAATGAGCCACTTAATTAGAATAGTCCCTCCAAGATGTGCTGGCTAGCTACCTTGTGGGCGGTACATTTGAAATCCAGGAATAGAGTCAATACTTATAACTTCAAATACAAAAATGATACATACATACAGACAGCATAATCATAACCAGTAAATCATAACCTTTGCATAAACACCTTACTTGACAACCTTTGTACAAGATTTGCTGCAAATATATAAAGTAGTTGCAACAATGATCTACATGGTCATATTTTAATCAGATAACATCACACATTCAGCGCCTAAATTTTGCAGTATAAGTTCATGAGACACCTGTGTTTCTACAGATCCCACCAGATGTCTGGATGCCTACACCCCAGAGCAATGAACAAACCAGGAGACGTTGGGAGTTCCTTCAACTAACTCACGTGCAGGACCCAATCCAGGAAGTGTAGTCAGACCTCACCTATTGGACTGGGCTCTTACAGGTGAACTTACACAAAATGGCCAGGGGGAGGAAGGGGACCTATCTCATGACCTTTAACCCAGTGGTTAGGGTACTCATCTGGAATGTGGGAGACCCATGGTTCAAGTGTCCCCCTCCACCTGAGGGGCAGAAGGGATTTGAACGGGATCTCCCAACAATCAAATGAATGCTCTTGTGGGGTAGTCTAATATGAGGCTCCCTCAGTCTCTCTTATTGAAGCTGTTCCACTGTGAATAGCTAATTTTAAAAAGTCACTGGTGCAGGGGGACAGGATTCTGGATCTCCCACCTGCCAGGTGAGTGCTCTAATATCTCTCTCTCACCCAATGTTGAAGGTGTTGCACTGTGGATAAACAATGAAAGAATCACTGGGACAGAGAGAGGCCACCAACAGCACCGCCTCCCCACATGTCCTGGGCTTCTTGGTGCCTAACACCAAGAGACAGTTTGTAACTGAGAAGCCCAAGCAGAGATAGGCAACTCCCTGAAGCCTGGGATTGAGTGTCTATCTCTGAGAGAGAGGTGGGACTTAGCACACTTCCTTCAGCTTGGCACTTCCCATTGGCTAGTTTAGGCCAGGACCCTCCAAGTGTGCAGGCTTTTGTGCATCCCCCATTCTTAGGTCCCTGTATCGCCCCACTCCTTGAATGGAGAGCCTAGGTACCTTACTCAAGCTTTGTGACTCCTGGTGCTTTTCTAGGTGCCCCAAAATTAGGAAGGGTTACACTGAGCACCACCATGCTTAAATTACTTGGTGAAACTTGCCCAAAGTGTACAACTCCCACTGTACTCAAGGGGAGTCTATTCATTGATTCCAGTGGGAGTGTGTTCAGTCCTTTATACTGTATTAACATTTCTACATAACCTTTGCAGTTCTTTAAGATTTTTTTTTAAATAAAAGAACTTATGATCAAGCACTGCAAAATCTATCCTACACACATCATCAAATGCTAACCTTTCAAATTTTAGGGGAGTTGCCTAGCTAGGCACTAATTTTTGTTGTAATTCAGCTGTGGAGCATGAGAGAAAGTTTTATAAGCCAAGAAAATAAAGTTTATAAAAAAGAAAAAAGTAGGAATGATAAACAGAGAGGAAGTTGCAGTTTTAGCCTATTATCGCTCTGATCTGGTCAATACATCAATCTCAGAAAACACAGAATTCTAAATAATGCTCTGTTATTTCTATGGTCTGTAGGTGAAACAAAGGCTTGGCTAATCAGGGAAAATCCATCTCCCAAACTAGGCAGCAAGGTTGCAGCATAGTCTCCTTTGGCAATTACTCCAACCTATAGGCTGCAATGCCAGATATAGCCCTTCTGTTTTATTAGAGTGTATTTGTGGATCCTGTGTCCCTTCACAGGCTTGTCTCCAATGTTGCCATCTGTGCCAGCGTATATGGAGCTGACACATGTCTGCTACATAGCCACTCAACCCCTCTCTCTGTGAATTTCACCATATGAGCTAGATCCTGGTCCCACTGAAGTAGCTCAAATTTTTTTACACTGATTTCAGTAGTGCCAAATTTGGTAATAAGAGCATCCCATATACATAGTATACTGTAATATACTATATTTTTTGTAGCTTTCTACAACTCCATTCACTGAAGTATTTCTTATCAAATTAAACTCTATGTTCAAATTGCAATAAAACAGCCACATTTGCCTCAAACTTTTGTTTTATCACTGTTATTTGTAAGACTGACAAGACGTATAAAAGTATTTCTCTGATTACTTCCTTCATGTTTCATTAGAGCATGTTCCTGCATTAATTCAGATGTTTCATTTCACTATTTATGACTGCTTCCCCTAACACAAACAATTCTAGCTTGGTTTTAGAAAGAAAGGTTTATATGATTTCCAATAATTGCCTTAAGTGACAGCAGCCACCATTACTAGCTCACTACATCTGCAAGGTTACTGGACTCTAAGTACATTTCTCGCTTTTAATTAAATTTCTACAAGCTTCTAAGTTTTTTCCTTTGGTCTGATAATTAATTTCTTCATTCCCTCCTACAGTTTTCATGTTCACACACTAATTGTCTTTCTCAGGCTCCTGAGGTATTTTGTGTCCCTTAACCTTGTGTCAGAGTCAGAGTTCTCTTCAGAATATTCTAGTTTTTTCCTTGGGGCCAGAGTCTGCTCTCCCAAACCATGTATATCTAGAGTTACCCCATCCGCTTCAATGGAATTATTCTGGATTTACACTGATGGTGTGATCAAGGGCAGAATCTGGCCCTCAGTTGGGAATGAACTGCTTTTTGCCTGCTATGCAGCTCCTTCCATCACCTAGCATTTGGTACGGTATTCTTGACTGTTCTGCATGATTGCACCAAAAAGTAGAGCTAAAATACAGGAAACAATTGCAATACTTGCTATTATGTTTCTTCTGCCTTCCAAATGATTGCAGTGAACTTGGTACCTAAGAGAAAGCCAGCGTGACTAAAGGTTTAGTTCACTTCTCTAGAAAGAATGGCTAAATTCAAATTCAGCTGGTTACGTCTGCCTGGCCAGCTGCTATTTCTTCTTGTATGCCTGAGGAACTGCTCATTCACTGCTTGATTTAGGGACTGAAAAGCCATTTACAAATAATCATAGGGCCTGTGCTTCCCTCTATTAACCAGCAGTTAGAAGCACAGGAGCAACTAGTCATACTGAAAATTGGCAGCAAGGAACAGACAGCTATATGATCCGATCCAATGGCATCATATATAAGCCATCAGCCCATCTGCAGCAATTACATGGGTGATTATGCAGTACCCAGAGGTCTGGCCTGCTAGTGACGGAGGAGCCAGGGACTAGCCACTCACAGCATTTTCAACCTGGAAAAAGTTAGGCCACATTTTTGGCAGCATTAACTTTCTCTGCTCTAGAATTGCCAACTCTCATGCCGAAGAATTAGGGACGTGTTTGAACAAATCCGTTATAAAGTACTTAATGTAACTTGTTTGTTAATAACAAGCTTTCACACAAAGAACTAAAAATTACATCTACTGCACTGAGGTGCCTTCTATTTAAATTTCTGAATAATGTACATCAGTAAGTACTGAAAGATAAAAATATATAAAATTAAAGATATGAAAATCATTAAATCTCTGACCAACAATTAATAACAAATTTCAAGCACTGAAAAATATCAGATACTAGCTCTCTTGCAACACCAGGTGATTCATATTGTATTAGGCAAACTATTCAAGTTATCCAGGAACAGCCATAGAGTTAGACATACACTTCTGTCAGATGTTTTACCTATCTATTGTTAAAAGCAACACCTGAAATTACTTCTGCTGACCAGTATGAGAGAAGTGATCTTCTCTGTTTTTTCAGTTTGAGTAGTTTGTTCACTTAAAGATGAGAAACCTGTTCAGGCAAAAAAAAATTTCACCAAGGAAGACACGGGAAATCAGCCCCTTGAACTTCTGTGGAAGGTCATGACAATGAGAAAGTCAACCATGGTTGGAAAGGAGAAAGATTGGTAAGAAATCTACTTTGAACAAAGACTGTAGCTTATTACGTTTAGTCTTAGCCACTGAAAAGCAAATTTTGTTTTGTTTTACTTGTAACACTTTCTATCTTCATTCCTCTATATTTTAACTCACTTAATCCTATGTATATTTTGTTATTTTTTTTAATTGTTACTATAAACCAACTCAGTTCTGTGTTTGAAGGGAAGTGTGTATTTACGTCAGTTAAGTTAATAAGATGTAATATACTTTTGTCTCTTTAAAGGAGCAACAACACATTATTTCTCGGAGTGGTCCAGGTGAGAGCTGGACACATCAGGGCACATAGTTTTGGGGAAATTTGGGACTGGGAGTGTGTTGGGGTCACCTTGCTGGTTGTAACCCAGGCTGGTGGAAGCCAGAGGAGGGCTGTAGACCCTGTAGGAGGGGTGGGGTCAGGGTTGCTGAACCATGACTGGCTGCATAGCACACAGACACTGCATGTGATCTGCATGCTCATTGCGGAATTGTGAGTATCCCAGGCAGAGACCTACAGTAGGAAAGCATTGTGAGGCACTCAGGATTAAAAGGTAAAAAATGACAGCCCTTCAGTGGTCAGGATTGCACCTCAGTCCATGACATAGTCCCTAAATGCATGACTTTGCATTATTAAATTTCATCCTATTGCTATTACTCCAGTTTTCAAGGTCATCCAAATCTTGCAGTTGAATATTCCAGTCCTCCCCTATATTGGAAATACCTCCCAACTTTGTGTCATGTGCACACTTTATTAACAAACTCCCACTTTTTGTGCCATGGTCATTAATGAAAACATTAAATAAGATTGGTCTGAAGACTGATCCTTGAGAAACTCCACTGGTAACCTTCCTCTAATCTGACAGTTCACCCTTCAGCTGTAGTCTTTCCTTTATCCACTTTCGATTCTCATATTAATCCCCATCTCCTCCAATTTAACTAATATTTTCCCAAAGGGAACTGTTTCAAATGCTTTATTGAAATCCAGATAGATCAATTTCCTTTGTCAGAGACCAACCTGATCTCTATCTTTATAAAAATCATGTTATATTTTATCCCAATTACCATTTACCATTACCTCTCTGCTCTCTTTTTAACTACTCTCTTTTTTCAAAAAGAAAAGGAGTACTTGTGGCACCTTAGAGACTAACAAATTTATTAGAGCATAAGCTTTCGTGAGCTACAGCTCACTTCATCGGATGCATTTGGTGGAAAAAACAGGAGAGATTTATATACACACACACAGAGAACATGAAACAATGGGTTTATCATACACACTGTAAGGAGAGTGATCACTTAAGATAAGCCATCACCCACAGCAGGGGGGGGAAAGGAGGAAAACCTTCCATGGTGACAAGCAGGTAGGCTAATTCCAGCAGTTAACAAGAATATCAGAGGAACAGTGGGGGGTGGGGTGGGGGGGAGAAATACCATGGGGAAATAGTTTTACTTTGTGTAATGACTCATCCATTCCCAGTCTCTATTCAAGCCTAAGTTAATTGTATCCAGTTTGCAAATTAATTCCAATTCAGCAGTCTCTCGTTGGAGTCTGTTTTTGAAGCTTTTTTGTTGAAGTATAGCCACTCTTAGGTCTGTGATCGAGTGACCGGAGAGATTGAAGTGTTCTCCAACTGGTTTTTGAATGTTATAATTCTTGATGTCTGATTTGTGTCCATTCATTCTTTTACGTAGAGACTGTCCAGTTTGGCCAATGTACATGGCAGAGGGGCATTGCTGGCACATGATGGCATATATCACATTGGTAGATGCGCAGGTGAACGAGCCTCTGATAGTGTGGCTGATGTGATTAGGCCCTATGATGGTATCCCCTGAATAGATATGTGGACAGAGTTGGCAACGGGCTTTGTTGCAAGGATAGGTTCCTGGGTTAGTGGTTCTGTTGTGTGGTGTGTGGTTGCTGGTGAGTATTTGCTTCAGATTGGGGGGCTGTCTGTAAGCAAGGACTGGTCTATCTCCCAAGATCTGAGAGAGCGATGGCTCGTCCTTCAGGATAGGTTGTAGATCCTTGATGATGCGTTGGAGAGGTTTTAGTTGGGGGCTGAAGGTGATGGCTAGTGGCGTTCTGTTGTTTTCTTTGTTGGGCCTGTCCTGTAGTAGGTGACTTCTGGGTACTCTTCTGGCTCTGTCAATCTGTAGCTCACGAAAGCTTATGCTCTAATAAATTTGTTAGTCTCTAAGGTGCCACAAGTACTCCTTTTCTTTTTGCGAATACAGACTAACACGGCTGCTACTCTGAAACCTCTCTTTTTTCAAGACCTGTTCTAAAACCTCGCATACAATTGAGGTCAAACAGGCTTGTAGTTTCCCAGATCACTTTTTTTCCCTTTCTTAAATACAGGTACTATATTTTCAGTTCTCCAGTCATAGGGCATGACAGCTCCTCCTCCACCCTCCGTGTTTTCAGATTCATTAAAATCCTTCCTATTGGGCTTGCAATTTCATGTGCCAGTACCTTTATCTGGGGCCCATGGTTTGGTCCCATTAAGTTGGTTGAGTTTAGCTTCCACCTCAGATGTGGTCATTTCTACTTTCACATCCTTATTCCCATTAGCCACTCTGCCCCAAGTTCCTCATTACCCTTATTAAAAACTGAGGCAAAGTTTTCATTTAGGCATTAGACCATACCTAGATTATTTTTAATCCCCACCCCATCCTGTGTTTAGCAGTCCCACTTTTTCTTTCCTTTGTTTTCTTTTTATTTGTGTGGCTAAAAAAATCGTTTACTATTGTTTTAATTCCATTTGCAATGTCTAACTCTGCTTGGCTTTTTGCAGTTCTCGCTTTTTGCAATTCTCACTTTTCCCCTATACTTTATGATCTCCAAGAGGTA
This sequence comes from Dermochelys coriacea, assembly GCF_009764565.3. NCBI lineage: Eukaryota > Metazoa > Chordata > Testudines > Dermochelyidae > Dermochelys > Dermochelys coriacea. The sequence goes on from NC_050069.1 coordinate 80,719,273, forward strand.
GCTTTCCTTGTTGATCCATCCCATCTTCTATTCCTTGTAGGCTTTCTGCTATCTCTTAACCTGTCTGAGATGCCTGTTCATCCAGTTTGGTCTGCAACCTTTCCCTACAATTGTTTTCCCTTGCTAGGGATGCAGGCTTTGGATAGTTTTTGCAACTTTGACTTAAAGTAATTTCAAGCCTCTGTCACATTCAGATCCTTAAATTCTTCAGTCCAGTCCACTTCCCTAACTAATTCCTTTGATTTTTTTTCAAGTTTGCCCTTTTGAAATCAAGGACCCTCTTGTGGATCTATTTTTTTGTTTATCCTTCCATTTGGTTTAAACTGAATTAACTCATGATCACTTGAGCCAAGATTGTTTTCTAACCAGTTCTTTTGAGGTTCTTGCTACTTACCAATACTAAATCTAAAATGGCATCACCATTTGTTTGTTTGGTGATTATCTGGTGAAGAAATCTGTTGGCTATCACATCCAGGAATATCTGGGGCCCACCATTATTAGTAGCACTTGGAATATATTTGGCCCTCTTTGATTGCTTTGAAATCTCTGTTGAGGTTACAAAGTCATCCTAACACACTTTGTCTCAGGGATCTGGCAACTACCAGGGAATGTGGTGTAATTAATGCACAAAATTATTATATAAGGTGAATTTCACATACATTTTGCAGGGCTGGGACTGAAAACCTGACCCATCAGCTCCTAAACACAACCATCTGCTGCAGCTGAAGAAGCCTTGTCTGCTGCTAGTAGTAAATCTGTAATCACTTCTCTACAACCTCAGCCACAAGAGGGCTACATTACTTACAAATGCAAAGCATTGATAGCTGCCTGTGCTATATGTACCATTTTAAAGGGTGAAAAGTAACTTCCCAGGAACTGAGGAAAGCTGGGTGTCCCCCCAAAAAATCTGTATAAGACAAACAACATTACTCCTGTTTATTAAACTCAGTTTAGTTATGTACGTTTGATAAAAGAATGGTACTGAACAATTTAAATTTCATTTTGCCTGAAAGTTGAATTGGCTGCTGGTTATTCTAACAGGCTGGCAGTGTTTCCCTGAAATGTCCTATCTTGTTAGCAGGTTTTGCTGTTGCTGGGGGATACTAAGTAGATTCTGCTGTTTCATTGAGACAGGTGGCTAGTTACCCATCTGGAAAGAAGGAAAGTAGAAATGATAGTTTAGAGAAGGATGACCCATGGTATGGGCTGAACATTTATGAGATAGAAACTCCTGGAGCAGCTAAGGGTGAGAAGATGGGCTGAGCTGAGCTGAATGTTGTGTTAGTATGAATTTCTGTGTTAAAATCAAATTCTAGAAAGGGGATGAATTTGGGTTCTATGTACTGTGTGGACTATTTCTATCTTTGGTACTTTTATAGGGCCCACTCACTTTAGTTTGAGTGCCTCACACTCTTTAATGTATTTATATTCACAACACCACTGTGAAATAGAGAAGTGCTATTCCCATTTTACATGAGAGGGAATTGAGGTATAGAGAGGCTAGTGACTTGCTCAAGGTCACAGAGAAAGTCTGTGGAAGAGCTAGGAATTGATGTTTGAGAGCATGTTGCAAATGACACTCACTAATAATGATTGATATGTGTATTTTGTAGTATACTTGATATTTTATGAACTGGGGAGCCTGAAAATGTACATAACTGTTTGTTTGCTTTTAAACACAATATTTAGAGAATCTCTTCACATCAAAGCCTAAAAGAGCTTATTTAAAACAAAGCTTCACAGTCTTACTGCGCTGACATGAGCAGCAAATGATATGAAACTGGTATCAGGAATGTACATAATGCAAAATCTGATGTCTGTGAAAGAGAATAAGAAAAGTGAAAAAAAAATTCTGTTACTTTAATCCACTGTTTGAAGTTTAAATAGGATTTCATCAGCGCTGCTCTTTACAGATGACCTGGAAATCAAAACAAAAAACAAAACCCCACAAACCAACAAACAAAACACAGAATGTATTTGTAAAACCGCAAAAGTGTTTGCCTACAAAAAATTGAACATTTTATTTTGACTACATTTGAGACAATTGCAGTAGAAAAAGTGTCCACTAGTGGGGTGTCTGTAATGCCCAAAGCTTCTGATTGAGGACATTCATGGTTAACCTGAGCTCACATCCATCAGAAAATAAAAACAAACAGTGATGTTTAACTTACAAATCTATGATCATTGCTACATTATAGGATGTGCATTTTGATTCCACTTCAAGGAATATTTATGTTAAAATGCAAATTTATCTCAAAATAAATGTCAGTGTTTGCTCCAATGATTGTAAAGCTTTTCCAATGTTTAGCTAACCATTTAGCTTTTAGCAGCTAGTATTCACAGAACCAGGAAAAGTAATAAATAAAAACAATACATTTTCCTTTACTCCTTAGCTGCTTTTGTAAGTAAGAGATTTATCTTAATATTACAAATCAACAGAGATGGTAAAGCCTTGCTGTGTCCAAGGTTTGGTGAAACTCCCAAACTGATTTTAGGATTTACAAAACTAGTTTGGGTAGGTGAACCTTCTCCCCACCATCCCCTTTTCAGATTATCTGGATAGAAGTACTAAGGCACCCATCACAGTCAGAGATATATGAGCTCTAAAATGAATTAAACACATTCAAATAAAATGAGAATACATGCTTAAATAAAACATTCAGTCTGTAAGGCCACAATTTAGGAAAGCACAAGTAAGTCCCTTTGGGTATTAAACATGTGACTAAAGAAAAGCACATGATTTCCTGGATAAGGATGGTGTGAGGCACATTCTTAAGTGCTTTCATGAACTGGGGTCAGACTGCATTTTCCTCCCTCTCCTCAGGTAGCATTGTGAGGGTGTAATGGGTAAATGTTATGTTCTCTCGACGGATAGTTATTGGGGGAGGAAAGCTATGGGTCAGGTGGTTTTATTCTGAAGATGGAGCAATGCAGAATCATTATACTGTCTGGCAGAGGCGGAGTTCATTAGTCATGGGTCTGCTGCCAAGAAAACCTACAATGCAAGGGGGCTCAGACAGTTCCAGCACGTCTGATGAATGCAGCTGTTGTGCTAGGTCACGGAAAGGGAGATGGTGTTTGAGATAGCTGGACCCCAGGCCACATTAATGGACAGAGAACCATTGCAGCATCAGAGCAGAGGGTGATGTTTCTTTAACCACTCTTTGCTGCTTTGAAAGCAAGCTGCTGCCCATGTCAAATGGAGCTGTTTCATGGCATTCACATTCAATGAAGTGAGCTGTAGCTCACGAAAGCTTATGCTCAAATAAATTTGTTAGTCTCTAAGGTGCCAGAAGTACTCCTTTTCTATTCAGCTCCTGGAACATCATGCTCCAACAGTTGATGCTGCAGGAAATACATAGCCATGTTTGCAATTGACAGAAAGGGACAGAGCTGAAAATGGTAGAAAATGTTTCTGGCAGCCAGCACAGTCTCTATATGGAGCTGAAGACTAAACTAACCCCATCACTGGGCCAGCTCTTCAAAATCTTCTCCTCTTTGCCACCAGCATCACTTCTGTCTTGCCCAGACTTAGGCCTTGTCTACACTACAAGGGAAATTCGATCTAAGTTCCGCAATTTGAGTTACGTAAATAGTGTAACTCAATGTAGCTTAGATCTACTTACTGCGGGGTCCATACTATGCGATGTTGACAG